>NC_139561.1:52049104-52677340 GCF_965112155.1 Podarcis liolepis | reverse complement strand
AGGCTGGAGTTAGGAAGAACAGAAGGGCACTTTGAAAGAAAATTTCTTCATGCTTTCCAGACAGTGGGAAAAGTAAGGTCAATAAAACCCAAATAGCATGTTTTGTTTTTCAAAGCTGCCATTTCACTTTATGGTGGTTTGGTTGCCAATGATGGGTTTTGCTGTATGATTGTAATTGTTTGTACTTGCTACACTGTAGTGCAGCTTGTTTCCACTTGATGGGTAGAAGGGCACCAAGAACCTGGTTTGCTCCATCTGGCTTCAAAGGATAGGACTATACATGCGTGACAGTGGCAGATTTCTCCTAACAGGCACGTTTCTATGCAATTTTGTCTAAGAGACACATTTTTGCAAACCAACTCCCCTAACACAATAGATAGTAAAAATGTTACTTACATATACGTGTGTGTGCACTCTCTCACACACAATTTACACTAGTACATGAATTATTTACTTTGGAAGCTGCAATGCAAAATTCAGAGAGGTGTGGATTTCAGAGTATGGCTGTGTTTTGGTTCACGCTGTGTTTTGAGAAGTGTGAGTTGGGTAGGTTTGCCTTTAAATGCACACTGAATTGACTTTCTCCCCTATTCCTAAGTTGAGATTCTGTCTAGGGACTCTAGAGATGAGTTGTGTATGTGACAACTGGGTTTTTCAGGTTAGGTTTTTTGTCTGTGTGTCTGTTTGTTTTCTGAGCAGCCTCTGGCTAGATGGTCTGCTTTGGTAATATAGCAGCTGCCTGTCTTCTCCTGCCCCTGAGGGAGTTTCATAGGTAGTTGTCTGCTATGGCACCTCATCTTGCACCATTGCCGCAGTGATGCTGAGGAGCATCATAGCCCACACATTTGAGACTTCAGTTTGAGTGTTCACGGCTGGCACTGCCTTTAGGCAGATAGTGGATGGTGGGTGGTGGGAAGCAGCTTCAAGGTGTTTGAGGACAGTGTTGTGTGTGCCACATAACATGTCCCATATCCCCCAAGGCAGGAAGATTCAAGTACTATCAAGAAAACATTTAAATATTTCATTTGTGTTGATGAGGAGTCGCGAGTTTGTTTGTCTCAAATTAGACCTAAGAGAAATGAGATTACTCAGCAAAAGCAAGCTCACACTTCTCATTCAGTTGGTATATATACTGAAGGTACACATGTAAGAGACTCATTTCTAATTATATTTTGGGAATTATTCGTGTTCCTATGTAGCTGCATTATTTTATACTTTCTGGGTGTCCCATGTTCATATTATAAAGAGTTGTGTCCTATGTTATAAATCAAGCACTGCTAGAAGTTGTATTTCTTATTTTAAAAAAACCCAGTGTGGTTCAAGCAATTTTTTTATTCTGAAAGTGTGGCCCAAAGAAAAAAGTTTGGGGACCACTGCCCTAAGCTAACCTACTGTTTTCAGCTGTGGTGGAGGATACTAAGCTATTACCAGTGCTGTAACCAAAGAGAATCTATTTTTTCCCCAATGATATTTATTGAAAATTTTGAAATTACAAAGAAAAAACAGATCAGAAAAAGAAAATAGAAAAAACAAAGAAAAAACAAACCACCTCAAACAATACAAATTCAAAAAACAAAAATACACCGCAAACAAACAAAAAATAAAACTCATTCTCAAATCCTCAACTCTCATTACCTTCTTTCTTTGACCTCCTCCTCCTCCCTTTTTTTGTATCCTGGTTGAAAATTGTGCAGCAAATCCTTTCCATATTTCATAGTATTCTGTCGTTACGTTACCTTAATCTATTTTCATCTTATCTTATAAAGATAAGATAATATTCATAATATTCTTACCTAATTCTTTAAACATTTTTACTAGAGCCAAATAATTCCATTCCAACATTTTTCTAACATTCATCAATTTTATAAAACAATCCTGATAATAAAAAGAGAAATAAAAAGTCCAATCTTCATCCAGCGTCTCTTCCTCCTGGTCCCGGGTTTTGTCAGTCCTTTTTATCCCATCGATCTAGCTCATTAATCTGGCAACCTTATATCTGAGGCCCTTAAATCTCTTCCATGTCCCTTCCGCAACTCTTCTTCATATTCTACTTTCACTCGTGGGAACTCCAGCTTGGTGATGTTTTTGACCCTTTTCAACAAATCAGCCTCTTTTCCATAGTCCAAACTCAACTCCATGTGGTATTTAAGAAGATGTTTCAGAATCCCTCCAAAATTGAGAGCCCCCACAGCTCCAAACATCTCACGGCCCATTGCCAGACTCGGAAAGTCCACACATCCTTGCATAGGGGGGTCTATCCAACCCCCCATTTCCAGACCAGTCCAAACTTTATCTTTCCAAATCTGGCTTTTTCCAAGTTCATTTGTCAAATCCAAAAGCTCTTGTTCCTGCAACGCCGCAGCTCCCTCCATCTCTGGCGCCCAAGATTCAGCAACATCCTCTTCTCTCATTTGCTCTGTCAGGACACACTCCTGATCTAATTCCTGGGTGGGCTCCACATAGTTTCCCACTGCCTGTTCAAAAATTCTGGCCGCATTAGTCATCAAATCCATCTTCTCACTTAACTGTTCCAGTAGGGCACTTGTTTCACGCAGAGCTAGTCCCTCCAGTTCAGAGGGAGTCCGTCATTGCCGATGGCGCCACCCTGGAAGTCAACCAAAGAGAATCTAGAGACTGAACAAAGTTTACAGCACAGGGATCTACTGATACAGATCTAGAAGAATGAAAGCAGATTTTATACGTAATTCCTGGACCTGTAGCAAAGGAAAAACATTTTGGACAATAATGTTGAAAGCAGCACAGGGAATTACAGGATATGTTTTTATCCGAAAATCCTTTAAAAATGCTTCTTGGAATGTTCCAGTTTGCATGTTGACCTTCAACCAATACAAACTCTGCTGATGACAGCAAAACTTTGTATTGCCCAATCTTGGATATGTAAACAATACTCCAACAACTACACAATTGCTAAAGAAAATCTGGGAAACAGCCTTGCAGATAAAGCAACCATATAATAGAAAAAAACAACAGAATAATTACCAAAGCAAATGTATTGACCAATGTTTATACATTTCTGGAAAGACAACGTGGCGGATAATAACCTCCTTATTTGCATTAATGTAATTATCTGCACTTTCCCTTCCCTTCATAATACTTTTCTTTCTATTCACATTTTCTCCTCACTTTATTACTGCATATCTATCATAAAATTAATAAAAATATTAATTTGAAAAAGTCATAGAGAATCCTGGGAACTGCAGTTTGTTAAGGGTTCAGTGAACTGTATCTCTGTGAGGCCAGCACTGTTAACAAACTACAGTTCTCCAGATTTTTCGGGGAAGCTGTAACTGTTAACGAGAGTGCTTTAAATGTATGGCACGGATGCAACCCTAGTCCAGCTAGGTATACACAACTGGCTCTCTTTTAAGTTTCCATGATAGTCCAACATTCTATTTCATTGCCAGAAGCTTTATTATCTTTCCCTCCCTGTGTGGATGTAATAAGCGTGAGAGACCTGATATTAAGCAAGTTGAGCAACTCCTTGTTAATCTTTCTCCTGCCAGCTGTCCTCATATCATCATGCACTGCTGCTGGCAGAAGTGCTGTGCATTCAGTCCCGTCCCCCCCCCCCCGATGTGACATGATATAAATTCACAAAATTATGCAAAGCATGAAGAAAGTTTTTCTCCTTCCCTCGTAACACCAGAGCTCAGAGGTATCCAAGGAAGGGGGGTGTTGGAAGATTTGGGACAGATAAAAGGAAGTACTTCTTCACACAGCTCGTAATTTAACTATGGAACTCACTTCCACAGGAGGCAGTGATGGCTACCCATCTGGATGCTATGGAAGAGGAATAGAGTTTGGATTTGATATCCCGCCTTTCACTCCCTTTAAGGAGTCTCAAAGCGGCTAACATTCTCCTTTCCCTTCCTCCCCCACAACAAACACTCTGTGAGGTGAGTGGGGCTGAGAGACTTCAAAGAAGTGTGACTGGCCCAAGGTCACCCAGCAGCTGCATGTGGAGGAGCGGAGACGCGAACCCGGTTCTTCAGATTACGAATCTACAGTGGTGCCCCGCAAGACGAATGCCTCGCAAGACGGAAAACCCGCTAGACAAAAGGGGTTTCCGTTTTTGAGCTGCTTCGCAAGATGAATTTCCCTATGGGCTTGCTTCGTAAGACGAAAACGTCTTGCGAGTGTTCCGATTTTTTTCCGCTCCTCCCCTTTTTCTAAGCCACTAAGCTGCTAATAGCCTTTTAGCCGCTAAGCCGCTAAGCCTTTAATAGCCGCTAATCCGCTAAGCCGCTAATAGGGTTGCTTCGCAAGATGAAAAAACCGCTAGACGAAGAGACTCGTGGAACGGATTATTTTCGTCTTGCGAGGCACCACTGTATTGCTCTTAACCACTACACCACACTGGCTCTAATTCATGGACGACAAAGCTTTCAGTGACTGCTAGCTAGGCTGGCCATGCTGTATCTCCACTATGAAGGCATTATGCCTCTGAATACCAGTTGCCGGGAACCACAGGTGGGCAGAGTGCTGTTGTGCTCAGGTTCTGCTTTCAGGCTTCCCACATGCATCTGGTCAGCCACTGTGACAGCAGGATGCTCAACTAGACAGGCCACTTGCCTGATCTAGCAGACTTGTCCTGCGTTCTAAAATTACCCGGCCATTTATTGTTGGAGTTTAGCGGGGTTAAGACTGTCAGGCAATCTAAAATTGGGTGGATTGTTGTTTTTTCTCTGCGTTATGGGTTTCTGCTGGGGAAGGGAGAGCTGGCATTCATAGATAATGACACGGAGGCATAAGTTCCAGTGCAGAGCACAGTTGGGAACAATTGCCGAGAAATCTCGGAGAGTGAGCATATTCAGTCCTGTCCAAATTGCTCTGAAACTACAGACAATGGATCTGCTGCAACTTGGGTCATCAGGCTTCTGCAATGACTACACTTAATGTAAGTGTTCTATTTTGTCTGCCACAGACTTCTGAGCAACTGCTGTAAACTGTCTCTGGAGCTTATTTAATTCTAAGGGAGAAGACCAGAGGGTTGGCAGTCATTTGCCTCCTCCTTTCTTTTTTACAAGACAGAAAGTAAAATTGTAGTAGAGATTGTGAGTACTTCCTACCCACAGTGGGTGAAAATATAAACTTGAAAGCCCTTTTAGAATGTGCACCAGTAAAATAGGTCAGGCATTTTTATGGATTGCCTGCCTACTCTAAAAATCATCATCTCTACATGGAGCTCTCTAGAGTCTGTAAATGATGGTAGGAGGAAAAAACAAACCCTGAAAAAATAGAGAGGTTGGGAGGCTTGTTGGCCTTTATAGTTCCAAAACACAGATGGGGGAGATACTTGATTGTGATTGCATTAATGAAAAAATTACCTAATTTGCACTTCTTGTATCAATATGTGAACTGAAACACAACTTTCCTTTGAAATTCACTGTCCTTCAAAATTCACATAGCTAAATGTTTCAGAATACATTGATGTGATAGGATGTACAGTGTCATACCCTCCAACAATTCTCGAATGAAAATAGGGACGTCCCATTCCATAATGATAGTTTTACTATTTATACCCCATACATCTTACTGGGTTGTCCCAGCCACTCTGAGCAGCTTCCAACATATATGAAAACATAATAAAACATTAAAAAAAACCTTCCCTATACAGGATTGCCTTTAGACAGCTTGGGGGGTCAGATAACTCCATACCCTCCAACATTTCTCCAATGAAAACAGGGACATCCTAAGGAAAAGTGGGACATTCCGGGATCAAAACAGAAACCAGGACAGCTTCTCTAAATCAGGGACGTCCCTGGAAAATAGGGACACTTGGAGGGTCTGCAGTGTCTGCATTTCCCTGCTAATATACACATTTTTGTACACAATGTTTGATTGGAGAACTACACAGCAAAATGAGGAGTTGTGTGAATTTTGAAGGGTAATTGTGTTTCAGTTCAAGTATTGGCTCAAAAAGTGCGAATTAGGGCTGTGCATGGCCCCTGGTTCTGCTCAGGCCCTGAACTGGGCCCAATGTAACACACCAAAATGGGCACCAGATTGGGGAGGGGGGCATACACAGCCCTGCTATTGTCCATTTCATTGCATTTTAATGTAGTGCAATCCTACCTTGGGCAGTAGGTAGGATCTAAATCATCCAAAATAGCTAAAATAAAGTGACATCAGTAGTATGCCCACTAAACCTTATTGTGCTGAGGCAGCAATAAGCACAGAAGAAGCTACCTTACACCAGAACCTTACACCAGCCCAGTAGTGTCTGTTTTGACAGATGGTGACCCACAGATGTTGAATATCAAGTGCCACTTGGTCCTTCTCACCACAGAGGAAAGGGGAGGATTCTGAGGTCTCCTGCATGCATAGCAGGTACTCTGCCACTCAGCTATGAAGGCTCCTTCCCATACATAGCTACATCCACACAACCTATTTTGGCAGTGTACAGAAGTCTTCAGTTAGTGGTTTTATAGTAGGGAGAGAGAAGAGAGGTGTAATGTTTTGGGACAGACTGAAAGGCCTGAATGCTGGCAGAAATGAAAAGCAGAGGTGCCTAGGCAGTTGGAAAAAGAGGAGAGTTATGAAGTGAGATGGTGCATTGTAAGGTAGGAGGAGAGAGAGAAAGGACTTCATGTCAGCCTGGAAACATGTTGCTATAAATTCTCAGCTGTTCTCACAGCATGCGGCTGAGAAACTGAAATGCCTGCAACTCTGTTATGACCATACATTCCAGTGACCCTATTTTCCAGGGGAAATCCCTATTTGGGTTATTGGTCCCTGATAAATTGCTGTCCCAGTTTTGCCTTTTAAGGATGCCCTTTTAGACTTCTCACAGGGGTAGTCACATTTGTCTCTTGCAGCAGCAAAAACAACATGCCTTGTCACATCTTAACTAATAGATTTCTTACGGTGTAAGAGGTAGTCTTGAGACCACAAAAGCTCATAAGGCCAGAGTCACCACTGCAGTGACTTTGGGTACCAGTGTGCCCACCGGTACCTCCTATGCTGCCTGTGAAAGGTGTCAGTAAACGTCCCTGCAATATAATACAGCTGTAGGTCTGTCATCACACAGCAGTTCACTTGGTCACTGACAGATGGTGCTATATTGCAGGACCGGTATGATGACAGATTGGGCTCCCAAAACTGCAGGGCCATTGCAGCAGTGTCAGAGGGTGAGGAATGTGTAATTTGGGGATATGTGTGAAATGGCACAAACTGCTTGGTCTGTGTTTTGAGTTGCCCTTCCCCCACATCTTATTTCTGTTCAGTGTTAGGATGCAAGCTGTGATAGCCTTTTGAAACAGCTCAAGGCCACAGGTCTCTGGCATGACTCATCCACCTTCCCTTTCTCCAAAGAATGTGTATATATGCATTGGTGTTTCATATGTGTTTATAATGCCAATGCTGCATTCAGCAGTAATTTGGGTGTATTTTAGTGAATTGTGGTGGTGGTGCAGCTATCTCCAGACTTGGATCTCTCAGTATATTTGAATCTCTTTAGTATAGCCTCTTAAGACCACAGAAATGTGGATAAGCCCTATGACAGCAATGAATAATTTCAATTTTGAAGTTATGGGATTTATCTCTGTCAATCTCCCTGGGGCATTACAAGCAAAAGGTGGTTATCAGACTGACAAATGAATAATAGACTGGGAACTGTATTGCAAAATTCAGAGAAGTACAGGAATCAAAGGATGCCTTCATTTGCATCCATATATGACATCAAAAAGTGCTAGTCAGAATGCTTCAACATCCTCAAGTGCCCCTCTTGTTTTTTTGCTATGCAAACAGCAATTCCGGAAAAGTTTGAGCAATCTTGTGACACTGAGGGGTGGACAGGATCAGCTTAACTCTTTCTATCCCTGCTGCATTTGTTTTTTAAATCACCTCTCTGAAGGTACTATTTGCATTCCATGAGGCTGAGAGAGGGGTGAGATTTGGAATGGGAGCAACGGAGTAGGAGCAAGAGAAAAGCAAGAAGGCCCTGGGAAACCTAGACATATGAGAAATCCTTGCATGTGTTGTTCGTTCTCTGTTCTTTCTTACTAATTGTTTATGCTGTTATAGTTACAGCTTCATCAATCTTTAAAACAGTTTTGACTTGTCTGATCTAAGGGGAGGGAGCTCCCATGAACTCCAGGTCCAAATCTTCAGTCAGGGCAATAGGATCCTTACTGGACAGTGTTGGAGTCGTATTATAAAATAGATAATAAATAAAAACTGACTAATATCAATGAACAGGAAGGTCCGTGGTGTAGATGCTGCTGCCACATGAAAAGATTGATTACCTGCAAGTGCAGAATGTATGTCACGAGGCATTTGTAAAAGTAAATTCTTTTCAGCCCAACTGATATAACCTGTTGAAACCTTTTGCCTTACTTGAGAACCGTCTCTGTGGGTGAGGGTGCAAAAGACATGTGAGGACTTGTTCAAATGAATGGAGATCCTTTTCTTCTGGTACCACATATATCACTTGCGTGATGTCAAAAACCAGTCATGGCCTGGAACTCATTCTGTCTTGGCAGGGAAAGGATCAAGGCTGTCCTTAAGTGCCCTCAAGGAGGACGTTGAGTGTGTGTTTTATCCATGTGGGAGTCAACCCCTGTCACGTCCATGGAATGTGAAGCTAAAGACATCTCTTCTGGGTTAAAACACTATTAATCATTTTCTGCTGAAGAGCCAGCTTAAAGACATTGTTTTCTGAAAGTGAGGTTGCAAGGTTCTCATCTGTAATTAAAACTCTTCCTCTCTCCCGCCCCTCCTTCAGTGGCCAGCCAACAAAACACAGAGCATCATCTGCGTTTGGAAGCCATTGCCTGAAGAACCTCCACAAACTTGACAGCTTGGTGCTGCTCTTTATTCAAGGTGCCACGTGAACGTTGCCATTTGGTAAATATGCTTGCGGGTCCAAAGAGGGATCTGTGGAAGATGCTTCTGTGGCTGCTCCTGCTCCTGCTGCTTGCTGACATTTTGGGATCCAGAGCTGAGGCAGACTTAAGAAAGAAGGCTCATGACCTAATGAAGCAAGTCCCGTTAATCGATGGGTAGGTGGAATTCCTTGTTTTCATAACTATGAAAGCATCACTGTGGTCTGGGCTGGGCTATGTTCTGATACAGCAAGGATTGTGGAAACTTTTTTTAGCTTTCTGTGGGTTGTATGCCAGTTACTGGTGAGGCCAGAGACAAAAGTGGACAGAGCAATGAATGTAAAATTTACTTTTGTACAGAAAGCTAGTTCCTTCCTTCCTTCCTTCCTTCCTTCCTTCCTTCCTTCCTTCCTTTCTCTCTCTCTCTCTCTCTCTCTCTCTCTCTCTCTCTCTCTCTCTCTCTTTCCATCCATGAAAGCAAAAACCACTATCAGAATTCAAAACCCTCTTCTGACATGGCAGGCTGAGAAGAAAGAGTGTGACTTAGGGGTGGGTTTTGACCTGGGGAGAGTCCCAAGAGGCAGATAGAGAGACCTGGAAGACTGGATTTGGCCCCTGATCCTGAGGATCTCCACCCCTGTGAATACAGTATTCTTCTGATTCAATATAATGCTTTTCTTGAATATGAACAAACAGAGCTTGCAAATATTCAGTCATTCCTGCCTGCCTCTGGAATTACATTCCTGGTTGTGTTGCAAACTGCCTCTGCCAGGCAGCAATGAGGAAGGAATCTGCCCAGCTCAAATTTCAAAGCAGACACACCTGATTTGATTCCAGTCCGTACATGAGCCAAATCAGATCATGAGTCCTCCTTATAACTTGCAGTCCTATGGGTCCCTTCACAGGGTAGTACAGGGGCTGTTCCACATTGCCTTATCTCTTCCTTTTACATTAAAAAGAAAGAAAGAAAACCCAGCCTCCCCGAGTATGTAGTGCATGAGGCTATTAATATGGCTGTTTAAACATGGGGGCAGCCATGTTTCCTTTATACAATCCCCGCCCCCGGCCCCCAAAAGTGAGAATATGAGTCTCATTGACCTGCAACATTTCAATATCAAGTGTACTGTGGCAAACTGCTGCCATGATGGGGCCAAACGTCTGTGGGCCAAAAGTCCAGGTCATTGGGGTCAAGAGAGGGAGGGAGGCATGCCACAAGTTCTGTGACAGAAATACACGTGTGTGAACTAAATAATTCAAAGAGTGCCTTACAGTCCATCCTCTTTCATTAGCTCCCACAGCGATAGCAGATAGAGACGTACCTTTTAGAAAGCAGTAATAGACTAAAATGTCCTGTCTTCTTATCGCGCAGACACAACGATCTGCCCCTGAAGCTGAGATGGTTCTACCAGAACAAGCTGAGCAAGACTGACTTGAGAACACTCAACAAAACAGACACAAACATCCAGAAGCTCCAAATGGGCCATGTTGGTGCTCAGGTACGTGTTCGGTGTATACCCAAACCCTGCAAAATGCAGGATTGAACTCATCAGCTGATTCTACACAATCGCTGGTATAAAAGAGGGTGGGAAGTGAATTGTTGTGTGGTCCCTTGATGTAAAAGGTGAAAGAGGAAAAGTATAGCAAGGAAGGGTATAGGATCCTGGTAACTATTATTATTATTATTATTATTATTATTATTATTATTATTATTAATTTAATTATTTATTTATACCCCACCCATCTGGCTGGGATTTCCCAGCCACTCTGGGTGACTCCCAACAGAATATTAAAACATGATAAATAAGGCCTGTGAGCATGCTATCTATGATACAGGTGTTTTCTGTGGGGCTGGGTTATGGAGGGAAAATGTCCAATTGCAGTTACAGTTTGAATTCATACCACACCTACCAAAAGACTTCAAAGGGATCCCTTCTCAGCACCTATCAGCTCCTTTGAAGGCAATTGGGTCAGGGCACAGGACGATATCTTGCTGAAGCCGGTTTTCCAAACCTCCAGAGGGTCCTATCCGATACACTGTTATAGAGTTATTGTGTAGATTAAAGGGTCAACGGCATATCAACCGAGCGTCCATTGTGTGTACCTATAGTTGTGCCAAACAAGTATATATACACCTGAAATTCTGTTTTAAAGCTGCATTTTGTCAACCTTCTTCCAGTTTTGGTCCGTGTATGTTCTCTGCAGTGCACAGAACAAAGATGCTGTCCGCTTGACGTTGGAACAGATCGATGTTGTCAAGCGGATGTGCAAAGACTATGAAGAATTTGAGCTGGTGACGTCTTCTCAAGGTAATTTGTCCTGCATTCGCTAGAGTGAGATGGTCTCCTTAGGTAGCTAATTTTTGATAACCTGAAAGGGGAGCAAATAGCCAGCTATTGAATCTATTGTTGTATTTTTACTGCTGGGGGGAGGAAGAAAGCTGCTTGTGGGATTTTCTTCCTCAAATGCCAAATAACATGGCTGGGCTGGGGTACTAGGCACATTGACTTGGTGGGGGGGCTCTATCTGCTCTTATGCCTCAGGTAGAAAAATATATTGGGCTGGCCCTACTCAGGCAGAAAAAAACCCATGTACATCAGCCAATAATAAATAATAATAAATTTTATTTATATCCCGCCCTCCCCAGCCGAAGCCGGGCTCAGCAAAAAATCATATGCTAGATCCAGAAATCAGTGACACAGTTTTCACATTAGCATATTAGCTTATCCACAGCCCCTTCAGATACTCCATCCTCACATGAAAGCAGGGAATGCCAGAGGCAGGGTTGGAGCACTAAATATGAGGAGGGCAGGCATGTTTCATGGTGTTTTGGGCTGGCAGGGGGGTAGATATTATTTTGCCTTCCTAATGCAGGCATTGCTAACAGTAAAAACATGAAAAGCTGTTAGGGATGGGAGAGAAATTCAATTCTGTTAACATTGAAAGGTGAACTTACCTAATTCACATTTTTCATAACAATCTGAATTTTGCAATTCAGTTTTCCAGCCATGTAATGTGTGTCAAAATGCATATAGTAAACTGTGCATATAAATGTATATATATTAGTGAAAATAACATGCAAAAATGTACTATATTGGGGGAAATTGCTTTGCAAAAATGTGTATATTAGAGGAAATGTCATATTAAATGGTATATGGTAGGAGAAATTCAAACAAAAATGCTAATGAATCTTAATGAGAACTTAAAAGAACAACAACCCCAAAACCAATGTGGAAATGTGAGGAACTGAACTTAAGACTGGAGAAACAAGAAACCGAGCGAAAACAAAATTCCTCATTCCTACATGCTGTAAATCTACTCGTAGTTGCACAACTATGTTGCTATGCATTGATGTCCCTTTAAAAATTCGGATCTGTCTTTCTGATCAAAATCCAGGCATTGCCAGCACTGACAGCAAAAAGATAGCATGCTTGATTGGCATCGAAGGGGGGCACTCCATCGACAGCAGCCTCGCGACCCTGAGGATGTTCTACGAGCTGGGCGTTCGGTACATGACGCTGACCCATAACTGCAACACTCCCTGGTAAACTACAAACAAGTGTTTCTTCAGAGAGGGGCTGTTTCTCTGGGATTTGCCAACATTGCTTACAACATTACAATGTATTTATTCCTGTACTGAGAGAATACATATGCCAGTAGGACAGTCTGCTAAACGAAGTGTAGCTCACTTGTTCAACATCCGCTTTACATACAGAAGGTCACAAGTTTGATCCCTGGCATCTCCAGGTTGGGCTGGAAAAGGCTTCTGTATGAAACCCTGGAGAGTCACAGCCAGTCAGTGCTAGGTGGAAGGAATAAGCAGTGAAGTTGAAGCAGGGGTGGGGTGGGTCAGGAAGTTTTGCTACTTGATCCAAAACTGAAAATGGCACCTGCAGCCACTTGAGGTGACTGGAGGTGGCCCAGCAGAGTCCCAGCATGCTGAAGGAGGCCAGAGAGGAGCAGGCAGTGGCGGCTGCGGATGACAAGCACAGGAGACAGTGAGTGGTGTGCTCCTCATGGAATGAATCTGCCACCCCTCCCAGTTGTCCCCAGCCTGCCACCTGAGGTGACTGCCTCACCATGCCTCATGGGAGGGCAGGCCTTGAGTTGAAGGATGGTTGGATTTAGAGTGAAGAGAGAGGAATTCAATTCCCTGCTTGGCCATTTCTCAGTTTAACCTACTTCATAGGGCTGTTGTGGAAATAAAAAGGAGCATTGTTTATGTTTTCCTGCGTTCTTTAAATAAACACTGGTTTAAATAAGTAATAAATTAATCTATTTCAGGGGTTGCCAATGTGCCATTTTGGGATGCCCAGCATCCCTTCTGTGGCACCCGTGAAAGGCCTAAGTAAATATCCCCTCAAAACTCCACAATACCCTTTGCTCTTCCTGCTCAGTTCTTGTTTGCACTGGCTCAGCCTCCCCTGACACTGAACATGCCCCCTTAAACATGCTCACGTGTCATGGGATGCCCGGATTGGGCACCCAGCATCCCATCTGTTCTGACTGGAGGAGAGGTGCAAAGAGCTTCTCTCTGTAAATGAATGTGTAGGAGCTGATAGAAGTGCCTCCCCCCCCCCTTTAAGTGGCTCATGGGGGGAGTGTGCCTGTTCCTTCCCCACCTGAATCTTTTCTGCTGTCTTGGATGTGGCAGCTATTTTGTGTTATGTCACGACCCCACAGCAACCATTCTGTTTCATGCCACTCACCCCATGGCAACCAATTTTTGACAACATCCCCGAAAAATTCAGTGTTCTAGATGCAATTACATCTGTCTCTCTGTGTGTTTGTAATGCTGTTCCACTTCAGAGTTTGAAATATCTCCTTGACAGGCTTAAGTTTCTTCTTAAACATCCCTCACCATCTTTGTTCCCCTGCAGGGCAGAAACCTCAGCAAAGCAAGAACATGAATTTTATCCCGACACTGAGGGCCTGAGCACTTTCGGCAAAGTAAGCATTAGTGAAGTGAAAATTAGCAAATTGCTGGCTGATATGCACCTGAATGTCTTTGAAATGTACATACTCTGCAGAAAAGGCAAATTCCATATTAGGGTCACTAGTAACGGGATCAAAATAAAGCTGCCAATATCACAATGCCTTTGTAAATTGTACGCCCCAAGGGGAACCACAGTGCGCTCAGCATTGAGGAGGGAGAGTGTTGTTGCACTCAGATTCTGCTTGTGGGCTTCCCAGAGGTATCGGATTGGCCACTGTGGGAACAGGATGCTAGGTTTGGTGGGCCTTTGTCCTGATGCAGCAGCCAGACTCTGCTTATGTTCTTAGATCATGTCAGAGTAGCATAACCCACAGCACCATCTGCCCATATTGTGCTAGGAAGTGGTGAAGGAGATGAATCGACTGGGGATGATGGTGGACTTATCTCACACGTCTGACGCAACAGCAAGGGCAGCTCTTAGTATCTCCAAAGCGCCGGTCATTTTCAGCCATTCATCCGCCTTCTCAATCTGCAACCATTCAAGAAATGTTCCAGATGATATCCTGTTGGATCTGGTGAGTGAGACTTAGGGCTTATCCAAACTCACCATTCCTCTGCACTTTCCTTCATGGTCTAGGATTTAAAGGTCCGCGTCTAAGCACTCTCTCTTTCTTTCTCTTTTGCTTTGGTGTTTCTCCCACAAAAACCCACTCTTTAAAGCTGAATCAGAGCAAATGGAAATCCATTGAAAACCCAAATTGCCATTTGTTGTGCTTCAGCATTAAAGAGTGGTTTTTCGTGGGATAAGCCCCTCCTGTCCTGGCCAATTACATGAAAACCTCTATTTCTTGTTGTCCAATGAGCCTTGCCAACTCAGGGAATGATGAATAAGGCTTCTGCATATGATCTCTGTGACCAAGCTAGGATATACGGGTTCTGGTGGTCCCTGAGGTAGCCCAGTCTAATACAGGAACACCTTCAGTTGTTTCACTTGTATATTCTGTAGATAACCTGGGGCGTATCTACACTCATGGTTTATAACATTAAAAATGTGTTATCAAAATGTGACACCAGGGGGTGCTGCAAAGCAAAGGGAAACTGCCATTAAATGTTATAGAATGTTATATTTAATAATGTTTAGAAGATCAATGTAGATCTAGGCCTGGTGTCTTCCCACATCAAATCTGGGTTTGACTTTATATTCTTTTCTGAGAGTTTTTTCCTCCCCACCTCAGCCTTCACTTTTAGATACGATTATATTGTCATTTATGTTCTAGCTGCCAACATCCATATCATTATTGATGGTACCAGTCTACTTGCATCTGACTTGCTTCATTTCCTCTTCCTTTGTTTTAGAAAAGGAATCGTGGGATTGTGATGGTGACATTCCCAACCAAATTCTTGGCCTGTGGTAGCCAAACAGTGAGCATTTCAACTGTTGCAGGTTAGCAGAGGCAGCTTTCTATATATCGCTCTATTAGTAATATCACACTACTTTCCAGAACTAGAGTGGAATATAGCACAAGTTTACCCTCATTTCCATGTTATTTGCAAATGGAATATTTCTGGAAGCAAACAACACAGAAATGAGCACTAAGCTTGCCCCACAGTCCACTGTAGTTCCAGAAGTGGCTTTTACATTCTGTGAAAGCTCAAACAGAATACTGAACTTCAGGGGAAAGTTGTGAAAATGGAATAAATTGCCATGTGAATGCAACCTGTGTCATTCTGCCACACACAAAGACTGCAGGTGTGCTTATTCAAGGTAGATACCCATCCTACGGAACAAACTAGACCTTACTTAATGGTGTGATTAGGAGCTATAAAAGGGTACCTTTTTAGGTGCATGAAGCTGGTTTTCATCAGGGCTGCAGAACAGATGAAAGGGAAGTTGAACCTTTTCCTCCACAGCTACAGCTACAATTGCAATGAAATACCACCACCACTAAAAAAACTGTGGTGACTGGCTAGGGGAAGCTAAACTTTTTGTGGTTTTAATGAAAGCCCTCTTTCACTGAGTATGTTGAGTATCTGTTGGAGAGTAGTAGAGAGTGGGGTGGACTGGAGGTTCCTGGAAGAGAGCATAGCTGGACAGCACTCCATGCTGCAACCTTTTGTTGCAGCTCCCACTTGTAATCCTTCTAGCACTCACATAACTACTACTCCAAGCACATGGCGTTTTCTTTTTCAGCACGGTTCAAATGGTTTGCCCTTTGTATATGTAATTGGAGGTAATATTGAACCCAGGTCTTATTATCCCAAGGTCAGTGACCAGGGAAATAGATAAATATCAGGTCAGCTGCCTTGAAAAATTTTATTTCCAGCTATGAGCTTGCATTACTATAGCAGCTGCCTTCCTTCAGCCTGTTCTGACCTCTCTGTTCCCCAGAGGTCAAGCCTCTGTGAAAAATTACCCTAATGAATAATGTTTCTAAGAAAATAACCTAAAATCTGTACAAATGTTTTTGTTCATTTAATCAGTTATGGCATTTCTGCAACTAAGAACAAAATGTTCTAGTGTGTAGTTTTGAGGTAAACATTCAAATTGCAAAACATCAAGTAGATCTGATATATTTTATTTTACCTTTTGGTTAGCTGTCTGTAAGATGTCCCTTGACAGCAGAGAATCCCACACAGTCCCACACCTGACCCACTCAGTTTTCTCATCATTCTCTGGTAAAACAGGACCAGTGATGGGTGTGGCCTGGAAAAAGCTCTAAGGGCCAGACAGAGAGGCCTCACTTTCAAGACTTACCAAGCTGATCTTGGTCTTTAAAATGCAAAGGGTGGAAAAAAACCCATGGAGAATCATGTAATGTGTAGTTTGAACCTCAGGGTGGATTGCACATACTTCAGTGGCCCAACTTGCAACTGAATTTGTCCACAATTGGACATGTTGTGTTTCTATCAGATGTCATAAATGGCTGTGCATTTCCCCCCTGACATGTACTTCTGCTCTGACAACTATTGCCATTGTTGTCTCCTTTAAATGATCTAGATCACTTTGACCACATAAAGGAAATTGCAGGTTCACATTCAATAGGAATTGGCGGTGACTATGATGGATTAGTTCGGTTAGTAACCTTTTTTCATTGTCGTGCAAGACAGTTATATATTCAGCACTACAGTGGGATGCTGTTTTAAATGGCATCCTTGGAATTCCCCCACAGTGTAGAATCACCCCACGTCCTCTTGACATCATCGTGTCTTGTGTTTCGCCACCTCCACTGTTGGTAGCCAATGGTGAGGACCAGGGGTCACCATCATTATTGATTAAATTTATAAACCACCCTTCATCCAAAGATCACAGGGTGGTTTACAGCATAAGAATGGTACCCTTGAGATGTTCCTCCAAGTGCACTGCAGCCACCCCCAGTCTTCAGGTGGTGAGGTTAGTTACCTTTCCATCCCTTGAAAAGTACATCAAGCTGATGGAGGAAGTTGGAAGAATGGCACTCTTCCTCACTTCCTGTTTCAGCTCTATGCTCTCAGCTTACTTCTACTGGATCCAACTTTTACCCAGATCTATTGGGAAAGCAGGGTGTTTGTGTGTGAGCATGTACACCTTCTTTCTGTCACTCTATGGGTGAATGATCTAGGAGCAGGAGAAGCACACAGAGGTGATGGTGCCTGTGACAGTCAGTCAAAAATCTGCATGTTCCCACATGTGTAAAATAGTTGGCAACCTTGTGGATGAGGCAATGCAAGACAGGTTGAATCAGACCACCGACTAAGTGTTCAGGGCCAGCCCTACCATTTGACCTGATATCCTCTAACCTGCTATCCTCAGGAATGTTATAGGATATTGTCCTGTCACCAAATATTCAAGAGCTGTAGCTCACTGGTAGAGCATCTTCTTTCCATGCAGAATGTCGCAGTTTCAATCCTCAGCATCTCCAGGTATTGCAGGCAATGTTCTCTGCCCAGAGAGCTGCTGCCAGTCAGTGTAGGTGGACCAAGCTAGATTGACCACGGTCTGACTCTATAGAAGGTAGCTTTCTAGTTTCCTAAATTCTAACTGCTTGTCCAACCTCTGTACATTATGGAATACATGTATTGCATGTAACATGTGCTTCAACTTCCAGAGTGTATGGAGTTTATGTAGAACATAAAAACCTATAAAAATGGTTGCATCCCGCTCAGGAGGGGCATTCCAAACTTGACTGGGATTAAATCCCTGAAAACAATTTAGATATCCCACAGTTTTCATGGCCTTCTCATTCTGTGAAAGGAATTACATCACGCAGTGCAAGTGGAGGAAATGATTGGATGTCAGCAAGGCATCCTCAGTCGGACTCCTGAATCTGATTTAGCACAAAAAGGACGTATATCCCCTCAGGAGTTAGCTGCACAGTTAACTGCACTCGGGAACTTATTAAGTTCCCTCTCTAGGGGGAAAAATGCCATCCAATATACATTTTGTTTGTTCCATACCTCAGTGTGAGCTTTCTTTGCTAACAGATTCCCTGAAGGACTAGAAGATGTCTCTAAATATCCAGCCTTGATCGAGGAGCTGTTGAGGAGAGGCTGGAGTGAAGAAGAACTGAAGGGTGTTTTGAGAGAGAACTTTCTTCGTGTTTTCCGGGAGGTGGAAAAAGTACTGCTAATATTTGTTTTTCCCTTTTAACTGGCATTACATTTCCCCAAGGGAGGGAAAGAGATCCTCTAGGTCTGAGATAAGGAACCTGGGCCTTCTAGATGTTCCCTGATCTAAGGGTTGAGGTTTCCCAGCAAATTTGAAATGTGAGAATAAAAACAGAAACATTTCATTGCTGGATCAAATTTAAGACTGTTTTAGGTCAGTACTCAGCCTCCAATAAGTCAGGTGTCCCTGGGGGGGAAAAGCAGACCAGCCTAAAAATGGGCATCACTTAGTGTGGGAGGAAAATATAATCCCTGTGACCCACATATGTGGGGTAAATAATAAAAAAGTATCAGCTGGGTGCCTGGATTCACAACTTGGGGCTAAATTCACTCTCCAGCAGGAGAGTAGCAGAGTTTAAACTCTCCACCCCACTCCATTTTCTTTCTCCCCCATCCCACAATGATTAGACAGCAGTCTGGATCCACTAAGCATGTTCAGCTTTGTTTGTTTGTGTCTCTACATATTAGAGGGTTTTTTGTTTTGAAATTGTAATTCTGTAAACCTTGGAGTCCCCCTAGGTCTGATGATACTTTTCTCCTGGGTGTGGTAGTGTTTGTTTTCCCAGATAAGGACCAGAATTTAGAGCATGAGTTCACTATTTGTATGTAGCAGCCTTCCCCAATCAGGTGCCCTCCAATAGTTGCTCTGTCCCAGCTCCTGTCAACCTAGCAGTTCAAAAGCACACCAGTGCAAGTAGATAAATAGGTACTGCTGTGGCAGGAAGGTAAACAGTGCTTCTGTGTGCTCTGGCTTCTGTCACGGTGTTCCGTTGCACCAGAAGTGGTTTAATCATGCTGGCCACATGACTGTCTGTGGGCAAATGCGGCTCCCTTGGCCTGAAGCAAGATGAGTGCCGTACCCCATAGTCACCTTTGACTGGACTTAACCGTCCAGGGGTCCTTTACCTTTACAAGTCTTGAATAGCAACTTCGATCAGCCTCAGCTAGCATTGCCAGGCTGCTATATAAGGGTGCTTTGTTCACAGAAGGTCCCAGCTACTGGCATCACCAGACTTCCCAAGACCCTGGTAAACCACTGCCAACCCAAGGAAACATCATTAGACAGTTTATGCACAGCCTAAATCAGGACTGGGGAACCTTTGGCCTGCTAGATGTGGCTAAACTACTGGTCTCATCATCCCTGGCCACAGTCCAGCAACATCTGGAGGGCCACATGTTCCCCAGTCCTGGCCTGAATTGTCTCCAACTAAGTTGTACTAAAAGTAGACCCACTGAAATTGATGGGCTTAAATGAGTCGTGCCCATTAAATTCAACAGCCCTACTCCGGATGTCGTCCGCATATCAGATGGGTCAACAGAATAAGGCAGCTTCATATGTTTATAGTTGATGCAAAGGTCTCACTTTCTGATTTGTCATTGTGTTTGAATACTTCTAGGTGCGTGATGAGAACTTGTCAGAGGGCGTGAGCGAAGTGGAAATTCCTCCTGAAAATGTCGATCATTCCTGTCACACAGAACTAAAGCCCCCATCTAAGCTGGCGACCAATTCCTGTGGACTGTATTGGGGAGGGCAGCAGCCGTACAGCCTCATTCTCTCAATTGCGGTGTATGCAATGCTAAATTGAGATCATCATCTCAGACAGTGGTGCAACAACCCTGCAGGCCTGTCTGGAAGATACAATGTGAAGTGTGATGCATGTAGATGCTGCTTTGTGGGGGGGCCACTGTGCCTTCTTCATTTCCGTGAATGAAGAGAAGAGGCTGTCTCTGCACACGAAGGGCAGTCAGGTGAAATACAAGGACAAGACTCCTTTGCCTTAAATATTTGTGCTGAATACCAGGTTTCAGCAAACACCACCTACAAATGCAGCAGGTGTTAAGTTTGGGGCAGGGAACCAGATGCTGTGGGATGGCAGCTCCCATCCTTACTGACCCTTGCCTGCATTGGCTGGGGCTGATGGGAGCTGAGAGCCCCACATCACCTGGAGGGTCACTGCTAGCAATGTGGGAGGCATTCAGTGCAGTTCACGTTTATAGGCAAACCTGCCTAACGCACACTTTCCGAGACAATATGCAATTCAAAACACAGGCATCCATAACTATCCATAATTTTGTGCTAAATCACTGTTAAATTTTCACAAGGACTTTATTTTTCTTTTTAAAGAAAACCACAAACTGGTTTAGAAATACAGTGGTACCTCAGGTTAAGAACTTAATTCGTTCTGGAAGTCCGTTCTTAACCTGAAACTGTACTTAACCTGAAGCACCACTTTAGCTAATGGGGCCTCCTGCTGCTGCCACACTGCTGCCCCACAATTTCTGTTCTCATCCTGAAGCAAAGTTCTTAACCCAAGGTACTATTTCTGGGTTAGCGGAGTTTGTAACCTGAAGCGTCTATAACCTGAAGCGTCTGTAACCCGAGGTATGGAGAACTGAAGAGTGGAGGGATGAGAAACTTGGGGCAGATTGGCCGTACCATATACATCTAAAGCACACCCTGTATACATTTAAAGCACATGGCTTGCCCCAAATAAGCCTGGGAACTGTAGTTTATTAAATGTAGTTTTGTGAGAGGAAATGACAGTTCCCGGGATTCTTGGGGGGAGAGACATGTGCTTTAAATGTATGTGGTTGCTCTGCCCTGAGAGAAAGGCTGGGATGTAGGAGGAGGCCTGTTTGATAGCCGTACCGTAGGGTTGCCATATGCCTGGAATTTCCTGGACATAGCCATCAGTTGGCCCTCAGAAACAGTGTCTGGGTGGAAATTGCTTAAATGCCCGGGAAAATCTGGACGTATGGCAAGCTCAACAACATTGCTGTTCGGATTTTCACTTTTTGAAATATGGCAATGCTACCATACTGAAATATAGGAATTCCTTCCATAGAGAGGCTTGTCCATCCCTACATTGATGGCTTTTCACCACTCTTTCAGGACTTTCCTCTTCTGAAAGGCTTTTGACCTCTGAGATTAATGACCTCTCTCTTTCTCTTTCTAGTGGTATGCTGTTTTTTTGTTTTGCTTTTTCATTTCAGCTTGTTTTAGTTGTTTGCTGTTTCAATCATGCTGAGTGAAAAGAAATGTTGTTGTTTTTTTAAAGGCAGTAAATCATTAAATAAATCCAAAACCAGATATCCAGTAGTTTCACCAAAAACAAATGAGGGACAGCTGCTGAGGGGGAGGAGAGTTAGATTCATGGATCCTATAAAATGCTGAAAAATTGTTTGAAAATATCACATGTGATATAATAGTTGTGAAGAGTTTTGCTGTATAATATATGAATTTGAAATTATTATAATGAGCAATTCTGTGACTGCTCGCTGTTGGATTCACTAGAGCAGTTTGAAAGCTAAAGCCCCAGTCGACATGCTCTCAGAGGGGCCTGGGCTGTAATGCAATTCCCACTTGCTTGGGAGTGAGCTTCATGGAACTCAATGGGACTTGTGTACATTATGCTGCTAATCATCCTGATTAACTTCAGTTGGATCAGAACCTGTGTATACGTACCTTTAGTTCCAGGACCTCTGACCCTCCAGGGGTTACTGGACTACAGATCCCATTATCTTTGTCCATTGGCCTTGTTGGCTGGGACTGATGTAGTCCAACATCACCTGGAAGGATGATAACTTCCCACCCCACTTAGTCTCATGGACAAAACTTGGCACTTTCCACATATTCTCCTGCAAGTTCCAAACATCTCAGATGCCTACTCCACAGTAACTCAGAGCAGGGCTTTCAGTGTGGCTGCCCCTGTTCTGTGAAATATCATTCCTGTCAAAATACGACAGGACCTTCACTTTCTGGAAGCAGAAAGATATTTTTCTTCTAACAGGCTTTCCCAACTGCATAAATGGATCTTTGCCATTAGTGCCTGTTCTGAAGGGTTTTCGTTATGTTTTAAACATATGTTTTTGTGTTTTCAACTGCTGTGACGATTGTATAGAAGGTAATAAATAAATTAATAATATTTATTTATTTTTATTATTAAAAACAACCACGTGCACGTTGGTATGAACCACAGGGCTTAAATTCTCTGAACAACTTTGCTATTTAAAAAACACTTGGCTGAAAATTTTAGAAAGGCAGTAACATATAAAGGATCAAATGTCTGACTTGGGTCCAGCAGTTTTGTTTTACTTTAAGGGTGGGGAACCTCTAGCCAAGAGCCAAATCTGTCCAGCCCTTTTCCCCAGACTTCAAACCACACTGGTCCTGCTGTGTCTCCTCTTAAGTAACCTGACCTGACTGGTGGATGGATGCATTCAGATTCTTGAGTGACTACTGTGTGCACCACCCCCGCTAGTTAATTCTATGTGACACCCACCCCAAGATACAGAGGAGACAAGGTGCGCACACCCACATTTCTGAGGGAATAGTATGAAAAGTTGGATCTGTTAGTATTAATCTAAGCCACAAAGAGCTGAAGCAGCAGTTCCTTAGGACCTAAGAGATTCCTGTTGTTTGATGTCCAAACAACTCGCTAAACCATCGTAGATCTGACTTCACTAACTGGTTAACATCTCTAAGGGACGGGAGCAGCCAAGGTGGGTCATCTCACAGATAATAATAATAATAATTTATTTATACCCCACCCATCTTCCTGGGTTTTCCCAGCCACTCTGGGTGGCTTCCAACAAAGTATTAAAATACAATAGTCTGTTAAACATTAAAAACAGGGGTACCTGCACAATTTGCTGCTTAACTTTCTTTCTAGGAGGACTAGATACTTCTTTTAAAAAACAACAAACAAACAGAAAGCTTTAAGCCTGTGGATCCTTGCGATCATGTGCAATTGCCCCAAGTGCACCTTTATAATCTGATCATGAACAAATTTCAGACACACTCAGGAAAGACATTAGACTTGGTGGGCAGGATCAGAAGTGGCTCTTATTCCACTAGCTGCCTGCAAATATTGCCCACCATTTGGAATATTTCAAGGGACAGAGGGAGGATGTTTGCTGGCCAGACCAGTACACTTTGCTGCCCAAAGCGAATCTCAGGTGGCAATTTCCCCTTTCAGAAAAAGGAAGCCCGTCTCATCATTGGAGCAACAGAAGAATGTGAGCTTGGCTTTGAAGTCTGCCTTGACCCTCATTTGTTGGGCTGCAGAGCCCTCTTGTGTCTTTATGCAGTCCCTGCAAGCGTCTCATTCCCCCCCACCCTTCACCCAACCCCTTTTTTTGTTTTAGAGGCTTTTTAGTTTAGTGTAAGCCAGAGGTTGGACACCTGTTGGGCACCCTCCAGGTGATGATGGACTCCAGTTTCCAGCATCCCTGACCATGAGCCATGCTGAAAAAGGCTGGTGGGAGCTGAGTCACGCATCATCTGAAAGGTTCTCCATCCCTGGCTAAAACCTGCCTTACAAACAGCTGATTCAATGCTGGGCGAATTCAGTGCCCCCTGCCTTCAGCACCAGTCAGATAGCTCCAGAGGGACACTAGCCTTCTGTAGAAGAAGGGAAATGTCGAATCAGATACCTTTTTTAATATAAAAAAACAAATAATGGGTACAAAAGAGTACAGAAGTTGAGTAAGGACATGAAGGGAATACTTGCTTCCACCATGGCCTGAGTGAGCTCCAGCTTCCCAGCCCCAATCTCTTGCCCCTGAGGCCCCCAGGGAGAAGAGGAAGCAGGGGAAGAGTTGCAGGAAGGCGCAAAGGTGGAAGAGATGCTCCCAGAGAGAGCCGGGCCATTGGAATCCCCTTTGTCCCCTCTCCCACCGTCTCCAAGACAAAGAGTGGCTGAAAGCAACAGGACCAGCTGGAGCTGCTGTGCAGAAGAAACTGCCAGCTGCTTGCACACACTATGTCTGAAGAAGGGGTTTAAATGTGCTGGTGGAGGTGTGATCACACTGTTGTTCTGGCTCAGAGCACAAGTCTCAAGGAGGTGCCTAGCTAGATACTTAGCAGGAGTGGTGCATGTAATTCTTGCACCACAGGCACTGATGTAATTGCATACTTTGACAATGAAGAACTAAACTTGCAATTGCATGTCCTCATTGGAGGCTGGGTGTGCTCAGGACATATACACATTTTTGCAAGTCACTTTTTCCTAATATAATCCATTTATGTATGTTATTTTCACTAATGGGCTGTTTTAAATGGTTTTTAATGTTGTTTTGATGTTGCATCCCACCCTGGGACATTACAGTGAAAAGCAGGTAATAAAACAACAACAACATGACACACATTTTACACACACTTTAATATACCATATGCATTATGGTACAAAATACTTGCTTGGATAACTGGATTGTAAAATTTGGAGAGATGTGAACTTTGAAGAATAGCTGTGTTTCCATCTGTGTATTGTTTTAGAAAGTGCAAATTGAGTAGATTCGCCTTTAAATGTGAAGTGAATCAAATTTATCTCCCATTCCTAATTTGTTTTAACTGTAGCTTTGCATTATCCGCGAACTCAGCATCTTTTCCTAACCACAGTTTCTTTAGGAACCTCACTGTAGATGCTCACCAAACTACAAAGTCATAAGGCAAGAGCAGCTGGAAGACAAGACAAGCTTTAGAGAAAGAAGCCATGGTTTGTTTGGACATTTGTGGGACAACTCGTGTTTGACTCGTGGTTTGCTAAATAACATGTGGCTTAAATAAACCATGGTTTAGTGTTATGCATGAACCAGCCCACTGTCAAATCATTAAATACTGCCTGGCAATGACTGTCCACAGCCTCCAGCAGGGAAGCTACCTAATCCTTTTAACTAAAAGGGACAGAGAATGAACTTGGAGCCGTATGGGGAAAGGCTGTGGCTCAATGGTAGCTTTGCATGCAGACAGTTCCAAGTTCAATCCCGGGCACCTCCAGGCAGAGCTAGGAGAGTCCTCTGCCTGAAACCCTGGAGAGGTGTTAAATGGTCTGACTCCGTATCAGGCAGCTTCCTATGATTCTTAAAACAATAGCTCTACCACTGAGCTATTGTCCCTCCCCAAAGGAGATTGATTTACCTTCTAGTGATTTAACTAATTTGACATGGAAAAACAAACACTGCTTCTTGTCCATCTCTGCTCAGCCTTTGAAAGAAGCAATCAAATAAACAATCTAAGCAAACTTCTGAAAGTTTCCTCTTGGTACTAAGTCTTAAGAGAATGCATCAGCACACTGCTCAGCCTTAACCAAGATTGCTTTTTATCAGTGAATCAGACCAGGCTTATCCTGACTGCCTACCACTTCAAAGCATGCAGCACCAATTGCATTTTAGCCTTTACAGTTTAATCCTACATACCCTGGGCTCAAGGAAAATAAAGCAAAAGTCTTGTTTGCTTGTAATGGAAGCGATATCAGTGCCATTGTCTTTCCTTAAAAAAATGAAAAAGCAGGTACTCTCTAGAGCATGGAGGGAGTGGAGAAGACACCTCTGGGGAAGGGGGGGAGGAATTCTGCATTCCTTTCATATCACTTGTTATCTAAGCATTTATTCTGATTCATTTGCAAGGGAGGTTAAGCAATATTGTGTCAAGCTATTTTTATACTTTGCAAGTGATTTTCTTGGTCACCTTCCTTACCAGAAAAAAAAACCACTTTTTAAAAGTGAGTTTGTTGGGAAAGATCACCAAATCTACTTCAACTACACAACCTGAATTTGTCTGTATGCAGTTGAATCCCACCTGCAAAATAGCAATAGTCTGGAAGAAGCCCCTTTCTCTAACATGAAAATATCAGACACAAACTTCTGATTATAGCCACCTGGTCAAACACAATAAGAAGAACATAAGAAGAACCTGCTGGATCAGGCCAGTGCCCATCTAGTGGCTGACCCAATGTCTATGGGAAGACCTCAAGCAGGACCTGAGCACAAGAGCCCTTTCTCCCCTCCGGTGGTTTCCTGTAGCTAGTATTCAGAATACTAACCACAGAGGCAAAGCATAGCCATCATGGCTAGCCCTTTCCTCCATGAATTTGTGTAAGCCAGACACGTCCAACCGGTGGACCGCAATTGACAGGTAGATCCCCTGGTGCTCGTGGTCGATTGCAGGATCCTTATCAATCGCTGTCTTAGAGAAACGTCGCAATGAATGTTTCTGCCCCCCGCCCCGCTCTGTTCCTCCGTTGCGTCTAGTGGGCAGAGTTTGGTGTTTCCTCATTGCAATCTGGAGCACGGTGATTGACTTTAGCGCTGGTCTTTCCAAAAAGCTCAACAATTCTGGTGAATCCTCAATGACAATGGGTAGATCACTGCCAGTTTTTTTACACTGGGAGTAGATCGCAGTCTCTTGGGAGTTGGACAGGCCTGGTCTAATCCTCTTTTAAAAGTCAGCCAATTTAGTGACCCTCACAATCTCCTGTGGGAGCAAGTTCCAAGTTTATACGCTGTGTGTGAAGAAGTATATTCTTTCTTCTGTCCTGAATCTTCCAATAGGCAGCTTCGTTGGGTGTCTGCAAGTTCTAGTGCTATGAGGGAGGGAGAAAAAACTTTTCTATATCCACAATACATCAGACATTTTAAATGAACACCACAAAACGGCAAATATTTAATTTTCCAGAAGCACTGTTTTCCCACAGAGACCCTTTGTCTACAACCACATTTCAGAGAAGCAAACAAGAAAAGAATGTTCCCCTCCTTTGTAAAGTGTACCTAATCCCAAAAATTGTTACATTTGTGGACAAGTTCACTGGTGATTTATAGCACCATTCGGTGTATGTTTACACAGAAGTAAGTCTCCCAGAGTCTAGTGACACTTGCCCTAAACTGAGCGTGCATAGGAATGGATCTTAGACTGCATAAATACCATACATTTAAAGCACCCCCCCCCAAAGAATCCTGGGAACTGTAGCTGGTTAAGGATGCTGGGAATTGTAGCTCTGTGAGGGGTAAACTACAGTTCCCAGGATTCCTTAGAAATAAATTTAACAGTGAATAATCTTAGACCTGTGTGATTGGGGATTATATAAATTTACTTTGTCTGATATACAGTATCTCATTTTCACATTTGAAGCTTAATTTCTAAAATTTACCAGGAGCCTCCCTTTAAACAGGTGGGCCAGTTATCAGTCCTCTGTCCGTTTTATCTGGTCTCTGCAACCCCTAAGCTATAATCCAAGTGTGGCAACTTTTAACCGGTTTGACTGGCAAGTCAAATGTTGCAAGGCATTCCAGCTTCACAAGAGAGCTAGTGAGCCATGGAGCAGGCATGTCCAAAGTCTGTTTGGGGGGCCTAATTCGCTTGCCAGTTGCTTTAATCCGGCCCCTGTGGAAGTTTATTTCCCAGGGTAAAATCTTTGAAAAAGCTCAACAACTTCAATCCAATAAAAAGCTCAACAACTTTGGTTGGCCCTCACACATGTTCACTTCATCAAATCTGGCCCTCTTTGAAAAATGTTTGGACACCCCTGCCATGGAGCAAAGGCGAGAGGGGAGATAGGGAGCTTGGCAGAATGGAAAGAGGAGCTGTGTTTCGGGGGACATGGGTTGAGGAAGTGGGTGTGATATGAATCCTTGCCTGAATGGAGGATAAAAAGAGATGTGTGAGTATGAAGAAACTACCCCAGTGAGGAGGTGTTGCCACCACAAGCAAGTGGGCAGGAGGCAGGGAGACAGGCGCAGCACCCAGGTCCAAATCTGCCACCCCTCCCAGATTGCCGCTTGAGGCAGCTGCCTCAGAAAGGCTCGTATTAGTGCCAGCTGTGTGGCTGGGGCTGATGGGAGTTGGAGTTCAATAACATATGAAGGGCCAAAAGGTGTGCCAAATCCAGCCGTGCGGATGGGCCTTAAAAGTCTCCCTCACCATTCCAATTTTCCTGGAGAATTTTCACAACAAATTTTCACAGACAAAAACAGGACTGTTTCTCTAGGATTTCTATTCACGAGCCAAGGGTCACTGCAGAAGTTCAACATGGCTGCTTCAGTGACTTCACAATACAGCACAAAGTCTCTACCACCTAAAAAAGAATCATCTTGACTTCTCTCATTCAAAATTTATTACAGGGCGCAATGAGTCAAATTCAATGTTAACGAAGACCCAAAAATAAAAGCCGCCGTCAACACTTCTGGGAAGAGGAAGCCCTAATGAATAGGAAACACATTATTTGTTCCAGGACAATGAAGGGCAAAATTAGACTGAATGTCAAATGTGATT
Organism: Podarcis liolepis; assembly: GCF_965112155.1. Classification (NCBI taxonomy): domain Eukaryota; kingdom Metazoa; phylum Chordata; class Lepidosauria; order Squamata; family Lacertidae; genus Podarcis; species Podarcis liolepis. Next base: position 52,648,869 of record NC_139561.1, on the reverse strand, counting down.
AAGTGTTTGCCTGGAGGCGCTTTTTTTGTGGCTGTTACTTCTGAAAGATGTTTTTTAAGTGTCGTTGAAATTACTGTGTGGGAGGGGATAGCCTCTCACCACTATTTCCTTTGAAAGGGCTCCATAAAGAATAACGTAAATGTCCCTTATCAACTTGCAGTACAGTACTTGGAAGGCTGGGAGCTGAATGTGGGATCCAAGGGACAGCCCCCCCCCCCCGCACCTGCCTGAAGTGCTGTTGCCTGACTAGTATGTCCTTGAACTGTGTCTTAACCTGGAGACCTGACCCACACAGGGCCTCAGCCAATTAGATTTGAGACTGATCAGGCAGAAACAAGTCGCTTGCAAAAGAATATAAAAGTGATTAAATGCAGGATGGCAAACAGATGCAATGAGTAGATGCAACGCAAGCGAAAGAAAGCTTGCACTCCTCCCTTAGTAGTAGCATGCCCTAGAGCAGTGTTTCCCAAACGTTTTTGGGCAACGGCACACCTGCTTACCGGAAAAAAATCTCGCGGCACACCACCATTAAAGCCCCGCCCCGTGACGTCAGCGCGCAGCGTCACGCGGGGGGGGGGACGCACAAAAGTGAACGTTTTTTCCCTTCCCCTTGCCGGGGTGGGAGGAGGCAGCAGAGCGAGGGACTGAGGGACGGCGGCAGCTGAGGCAGCGGCGGCTGTTGTGGTGGTGGCGGCGATAGCGGGCGGAGGAGGAGCCGTCGCCGGGAGTTGCTGCTGCTGCTGTTGCTGCTGCTGCCCGGACATGCCGGCCTCCTCCTCCTCCGCTGTCTCGCGCTCCTCCCTTTTGCGCGAGCTGCCCCGCCGCTCGGCACCACCACCGCGGAGCCGCCCCCGGCTCGACGCGGATCCTCGCCGCCGCCTCTCGCCGCCCGACTCGCCCGCCTCCCTCCCACGGCACACCAGCCGGTGTCTCACGGCACAGTAGTGTGCCGCGGCACACCGGTTGGGAAACACTGCCCTAGAGCAGTGTCTGCTACGCCTTGGAAACCTGCATAATTACTAAGTGATGTGCACAATCTTTACACTTTACTTACTTTACAGAATTACTGCAAGTATTGCTCAGACAATGTATTCTAGGAAGTCTGCTGCAACACATCACTTAAAATTTCTTCGGTGATGGCTGTCGCCCTTTGGGTCTGGTGGAGCACAAAGCAAGGTCAGTGGTAGGTGGAGTCAAAGCTAATGCCAGGCAAAGCCAGAGCCCATGACAGGCAGCGCCAACTAAGGCAAGATTTGACCCACTCTCCACCCTGCTGAGTTCTAATAGGGGAACACGGAGACTAAAAGAGGAGGCAGCTGATGGTGACGGTTATCCTCTGGACAGGTCATAAGTTGTAAGTCCGGCAGGCTTGGGGGAATCAAGACTAAGGTTGGTGGGACAGCACCTCCTTTCCCCTAATGGACCAGCCTCCACTGAATTCTTTTTAGACCAGGCTCTCCCAATCTGGTGCCTCCCAGATGTTTTCGACTACAGCTCCCATCAGCCCCAGCAAGCACTGGCTGGGGCTGATGGGAGTTGTAGTCAAAAACATCTGTGTGTTGGGGGGGTACTAGTTAAGACTCTGGACTTAATGGTCTTTCTGGGCCCCTCTTCAGCTGGTAAAGTGCATTATTTCAAAATGTGGCAAGCCAGCCCTGCTGTATTTGGGGGGCTCAGCCTCCTGCACATCCTGCTGTGTGGGGGCCTTGACCTCTGCCCCAAAGCCTAAGGGCACAACCGTTGCAATCCGGATCGGGGGCGGGAAATCTGTGGCCATCTCCAGCTGGTGTAGGACTTCCACTTCCCATTAGCCACAGCCAGCGTGGCCAATGGTCGCAGCTGGTCGGAGGAGGAATCCGACAACATCTAGACGGCCACAGGTTCACACCCCTCACCCCCACGCCAAGCACTTCTATATATGCTCTTTGCTTGTGGGATCTTTGCCTCTCGTTGAGTGGTCGCGGGCTGGCAGATGGGGTCCTGGCCCCCTTTCTCTTCCGTTTCCCGCAACCGTGCTCCTCCTCTCTACCCCTCACTCATCCCCCGACAGCGTTTTGCTGGGGGAAACAGACCCCACCCCCGGGGGCGTGGTGAATGCCCCCCCCCCCGTGATCCCAGCTTCTTTTTTTGCAGCCTGGAGGGGGGAATGGGTGGAGTCGACGAGCCGGGTTTCCTGAGAGGAAGTGACCCAAGGCTGCTGGAATGCCAGCCTGGCCCCGCGACGGGTGCTGCTGCTGCGCGCCTCTTGCTCTCTCCGCCGCGCGCCGCCTGCTCCTGAGAAGCCCCACCGGAGGCAGAGGCGGAGGGAGAGGTGGGCCGCGGCGTGGCCGAGACGATGCCGCACTTCACCGTCGTGCCGGTGGAGGACAAGCACCGGACGGACTACGACAACTTGGAAGGACTCAGCTGGGTGGATTACAGCGAGCCCGGCGACGGGGCGCGCCGCGCTTCCCACCAGCGCGATGCCTACGACACGGTCAGCTCCGACGGTGAGTGGAGGGAAAGTTGGGCCGACGGCTGCAAAGTTGGCTGGCGTGTTGTGGGTGTGTGCGTGGCGGCGGCGGCGGCGGCGGCCTCTCCCACCCCTTCCCTCCAGTCGCCTTTCTCTCTCTCTTTCTAGATATCGCTTTTGTGTCCCGTTACTTCTGGTGGGAGGGAGCTCGCGGAGAAAAGGTCCCTGAGCATGCGAAGAGTTCCAGAGCCGCTCTCCCTAAGGCTGAGAAGAGAGGCGTTTCTCAGGGCGTGTGCAGAGTAACGGAGGAGGGGTGTCTCTGAGCATGTGGAGAGTGGTGGGGGCGGCTCCGCCTTGTGTTCTCAGCTCTTCAGCGACTGCCGGGAAGGGAACTGCAGTGTGGGGCTCTTCAGGTGTTTCTGGATTCCTGATAGGCATTGGCAGTCCAAAAACATCTGGAGGGGCCATACGTTCCTGATCCCTGCGGAGGAGAAAATGTGTGTCTCCTGAGTGTGTGCAGAATGGCAGTGAGATGCCTTTGCCTTGTAGCTCACTCCCAGGTCTAATCTGTGCCATTGTGGTTGTTTAGTCGCGTCCGACTCTTCGTGATCCCATGGACCAGAGCACGCCAGGCACTCCTGTCTTCAATCTGTGCCATACAGACCCTTTTTCTTTTGACCACCCTGGACAATTGGGCATCATCAGCAAACTTGACCTCCCTCGCTGCTCACTCTTCATGCTAGGTTGTTTATGATCAAGTTAAGAAGGCTATTATTTTTAGCATTAGACTTTTAGACCACTCTTCATCCTACGATCTCAGGGCATTGTAGAAACAACAGAAGACAAATGACAATGGGGCATGTTCAGAGAGGGGCAGTAAGGATGGCGAGTGGCCTGGAAAGCAGGTCCTATGAGGAAGGATTGGAAAAGCTGGGTATGTTCAGCCTAGCTCAGGGAAGGTCTAGAGCAGGGTTTCCCCAAACTTGGGCCCTCAGCTGTTTTTGAACTGCAGTTCCCATCATCCCTGACCACTGGTCTTGCTAGCTAGGGATGATGGGAGTTGTAGTCCAAAAACACTGGTCTAGAGGAAGGCATGATAGCTGTCCTTGAATTGTGCATATGCTGGAACAGGCTGGTTCCCCGTAGCTCCAGGATGCACTAGATGGACTTTAGACCTGATGCGGCAGGGCTTCTTGTAATGCTCTTATCTGCTGTGGTTAATAGATATCTGCTGATAGACATATGCTTGGCAGAAGGCTAGGTTTGGCAGGAAAGTGACAGGATGAAAAAGCCAATTAAATATTTGTACCTTCCAAGAGAGGAGGAGTTTTAGCTCATGCATCTTAATGCTGAGCTTAACGCTGTGACAAGTGACCTCCCACTTCCACACACCTGTGTCAAAGTAGATTTGGCCCTCCAGACGTTGTTGGACTCCACCCGGCCATATAAAATCATGCTTTGGGTGGACCTGGTCTTATAAATATTGAAGTAAATAAAATGTGCCTATTATATCTGTATCCTGTTCTTCCCCTCTTCCCTATCCAGGATACCCAGAGTGGTGTTCTCTTGCAACACTGAGGTAGGCATAGTGAAACACTGTAGGGGAGGCTAGGCCACTTCGTAGCTTTCTAGACAACCAGGGATCTGAACCCTGGTTTCTCATTTCCAGTGTAGTTTAACAACCAGTCACTCTTCCCAGGGAACTCTGAGGGGATTGTAGCTCTGTGGGGGGATCAGTAGTCTCCTAACAATTCTCAGTATCCTTAACAAACTACAGTTCCCTGGATTCTATGGGGGAAGCCATGACTGTTTATAGTGCTATGATGCTGCTCTAAATGCGTAGGGCAGATGGGGCCTTATTTCCAGACCAAACAGAATCTGGCATCTATCTTTCTTGAAATGAAGCACTGATCTGATGGGCTATGCAGTTCCTTTCTGTCTGCTCTTCTTTACTATACAGTTCCGTTAATCTGTAATGTTCCACAAAGTTTCACTCCTTAAAATGAAGAACAGCTGGGATGTGTACAAATATGAGAAACGAAAGCTTCAGTCCTAAAAACACCAGAGAGTCAGCCTCTTTGAACGCTCAGTGGGACTTACCGTATGTTTTGTGGAAATACTTCCCAGGTTAAAAAAAAAAAAGCCAAGGGAACTGCTATTTTGGAGACTCCTAAATCTAAAAAGGCCCTGTGTATGCCAGAGGGTTTTTTTTCCTAAAGTTCCTCCCCACTCCCTCATTCTTCTGATTCTTCCTTCTCCATGGAAATAGCCAAAAGGCTCAAAGTGCTTTCACCCACCCTGCCACTTCAATTCACATTTTCATGAATAGGGAGCCTGTTGATGTTGGGGTGGAAGAGCCATGTTAGTCATAAGGCCTCAGCCCTTTTTTTCAGATGCCTTAGAAAATGATCTCAAGAACTCTCCCCTAATAGGGTGGCACTGTCTTATTACAGGGAAATGCAATGGAATGGTTACAGCTGTCTTCTCCACCCTGATGTCCTCCGAGTCCATTGGCCATGCTGGTTAGAGCTGATGAAAGTTGTAGTCCAAAGCATTCAGAGGACCGCAAGGGTGGTGAAGGTTGGTTTTATATGACCAGAGTTACTATCTTAATCATTGGGAGTCAGAAGGAAATGCTTTCTTGTTTCAGACACCTGTTTAAAATGGTCATTTTTGGTATGCATTGATTTAAATGTAATGCAGCTCCAGGGAGTCATCATGACGTGCATCTTCTGCAACCAAACCAATCATGGTTCGGAGTAGGGTTCAGGAGTGGAGCTGCTTTGATTGATTTAATTGGCTAATGATATTCACCTAAAGTCGGGTGTGAGAGAGCTTATTGCTCAGTCCTCTAGGCTGCTCAGCTGCATTTGATGATGTAAATCAGGCTTGCAGGATCTATGTTGTAGTCTTTTACTAGGACACCAGGGGCCACCAATCAGAACCAGGTGCAAAATGAGTCCAGTTAGTGTACGTGGGGCCATGCAGTGGAGTGACCTGTGTTTAGAGCAGCGATGTCTAATGGGCAGAATGAGGGTAAGAACTTAATCTTGTAACCCTTGATCTGGATAGCCTTTTGTACTGGGTATTGCAGTGACACAGGGGGTTAGAATGTTGAGATAAGGATTTGGGTTCAGATTTTCCCACATGGCCATGAAGTTTGTTGTGTGAGCATTGGTCTGCAAAACACTCAAAGCCTAACCTACCTCAACAGTTTTTTTAAAAAATTCGGTTTTATTGCAAAGCATATATTGTAAATCTGTTTGAGACTTTTTAGTATGAAGTAATATCCAAGTCTAATACTATTGCAAATTGTTTTAGGGCATTGTATTATATTGTGGGAACCAATTTATCAGTTCAACAAACTAAACTCAGGGTTGTGGTCAGCTAAGTCCTACACAGAGTAGTAGACCCAGTAAAAATAACCATCCAAGTTAGTTGTTTCCATTGGCTTTTCTGGGTCTATTCTGAGCAGGACTATTGTTGAGTACCAAAGTAACCAGTCAGTCAGTCAGTCAGTCATTCAAGGTGGAGCTATAAGGAGAACCATGCACGCTGCCTTAGGAAGATAGGAAGCTGCCTTACACTGAATGAGACCATTGGTCCATCTAGCTCCATATTGTCTACACTGATTGGCAGTGGCTCCCCAGAGTTTCAGACAGGAGCTTCTCCCAGCTCTGCCTAGAGATGCTGGGGATTGAACCTGCAACCTTCTGAACTGTGGTCCTTCCTACAGTCTTAAGCTCCTTGGAAGAATAAGTGTAATAATTTATTTATTTTTAAAGAAATGCTTGCGGTTATATCTAAAGGTTGTCCATAAGCTTCAATTTATGCAGGACTCTCTGCCACTGGTCTTCTGGCAGTCTTAGCTCAACTCAGCTGGTTTCTTATTTAGCTTGGTGCCGTCAGACATTTGGTTTGGATGCCGATCAGCAGAACATAAGTGCGCCCATTTGCTGAAGCTTGGGCGGTGGTAGCCTTTTCAACAATTACTTGGTAAACTGCAAAGTTGGAAGCATTTAGTCGAAGGCTGCTCACTACAGGCCTAGTGAGCGGCTATTTTAATGGGTGGAGGAAACATCAGGGAACTGCTGCAGCTTGTTTTTGAAAGTCAGGCTGTCCAGGATTTTTTAAAAAGCAACAATGACAGATCATGTTTTAAAAGCACTTGTGTTAAATTCTGAGGCTGCAGAAGGGTTGGCAATTCTAAAAATATATATTTAGTTATTTGTTGTTTTTATTTTTCCTGTGCTCAAGATTTCAGCCTGTGATGCTGCAAGTTCCTGTTCAGATTTATATGAACATTTGCCTTACACAACTTAAGGGTCCACAACATCCTGATGGAGTCCTGTTATTCATTTGTTTGAATAATAATATGGATTTTGCATTTTAAGAAAGTGGGGACTCTGGTGCTAAAGAGAGTGGCTTGGATCTGATGGAGCCCTTCAGCAAACAGAAATGGAAGGACATGGAGCATTTTCAATTATTCCTTCAGTGCCACCACCGGGTGCTGATTTGAAGGGTTCACCCAGTCCTTGGGAGCAGAGAAGTGGGAGTCAAGGGCCCCTTGTTCCCTGAATGGAACTCTGAAACTACCCCATTGACTTAAATGCTGAGGTCTGTGTTGTAGATAATAGAACTGTTTAACCAAGTGCTTTCTCTTTTGTTGACATAAACTTGTGGTTCTCTGTTCTTTAAAGTTTAAACTCTCTAATCTCCGGCTGCTGTTTGCTTTTCCTCTTGTGGTCATTCCTGCACTTAGTCCTGCAGAGGTAGAGGGCTTTAAAATACCTAGATTAGACAGAGAGCAGGAATGAGATATAAAACCGCTGTGTAAATAACTTGGGGCGTGATCTTGCCTGGTGTTCAGCAGGTCAGATATGGAAGTTTGACAGATCTGCAAACACTCAATGCATTGCATTGGCATATTTGCCAGTGATGGCCACACCAGGCAATCACACCCCATTCATGCCTTGTAGGGCTCTTTGCCTTTCACCATCGTTTATGCACAATGGGTTATTATTTCATAATTTATTTCAGTTGCAGAATTTTCTTGTTGCAGAATTCCAAAAGCAAGCCAAGACCTAGGTTGCTGTTGGAGCTTCTAGTGTCCTGTACCAAGGACTGTATCCAGATAAGTTCCACTTAAAGTAGACCCACTGATTTCATTAGTTTCAATGGGTCCTACTCTGAGTAGAACTAATATTGGGTACAACCCCAGATTTTCATTTTTTCTTTAAAGTAGGACCTGGGATACCAGGGTTCAGATCCCTACTCCCTACCCAGAAGCTTACTGGGTGGCCTTGGGCCAGTCACTGCCTCTCAGTCTAACCTACCTCACAGGGTTGTTGTGAGGATAAACTGGAGAGGGAGGGAACCATGTGCGGCCACCTTCAGCTCCTTGGAGTAAATGTGGGATAGTAAAGGTAAAGGGACCCCTGACCATTAGGTCCAGTCGTGGCTGCTCATCTCGCTTTATTGGCCGAGGGAGCCGATGTACAGCTTCCAGGTCATGTGGCCAGCATGAATAAGCCGCTTCTGGCGAACCACAGCAGCACACGGAAATGCTGTTTATCTTCCCGCCGGAGCGGTACCTATTTATCTACTTGCACTTGCTTTCGAACTGCTAGGTTGGCAGGAGCTGGGACTGAGCAACAGCAGCGCACCCCGTCACAGGGATTCGAACCGCTGACCTTCTGATTGGCAAGTCCTAAGCTCTGTGGTTTAACGCACAGCGCCATCCATGTTAGAAATGTAATAAATCAGCCCATTGCTGCAGAGGCCATGGGGCAACAGAAGGAGTATCGGTAACATTGGCTGTAGGGTCCCCTGCAACTAGAGTGACCCAGTGTCGCTGAAATGTTTGCATGTACGTATGTGCCATGTCATTGTTGTCACATATGTACAGCAGTAGTTGGGTACACATAGGTTCCTGATGCTATGAACAATATTTTTGACCAGTGAGAAGGCAAACAGGCCTAAATGTATGTCAGGCACATCCATGGATGTTCTCCAGTAGTAGATCCAACAGCAAACTAAAAGTGTGGGGGGGGTTTGGGGGGGGAGAACACTTCATTTTCAGTCCCTGCATTAGTTGCAAAGTTTATTTATTCATTTGTTCATTTATATCCTGCCCTTCCTCCCAAAGGAGTTTACTGGAAAACCTTGGGCCAGCCACTGCCTTCTTCCTTTATTCCTCAGAGACTTGTTGTGATGATAAAATGGGAAGAATCTCATACAGTGGTGCCCCGCAAGACGAATGCCTCGCAAGACGGAAAACTCGCTAGATGAATGAGTTTTCCGTTTTGGAGGTGCTTCGCAAAACGAATTAATTTCCTATGGGCTTGCTTCGCAAGACGACAATGTCTTGCGAGTTCCTGCTGGTGTTTTTCCTCCTCCCCCCCTTTTTCTAAGCCGCTAAGCCGCTTATCAGCTGATCCGATCAGCAGATAAGCCGTTAATAGCGCTAATCCGTCAATCCGTCAATGGGCTTGCTTCGCAAGACGAAAAAACCGCTAGACGAAGAGAATCACAGAATGGATTCTTTTCGTCTTGTGAGGCACCACTGTATTTGTTAACGTGAGGTCTTTGAAGATATTTTGGAATGCAGAAATGTGATGAACAAAATTATAAACGATACCAGATGAGAGTTTGGGTGGGAGGGGAAGCGAAGAAGAAGCAGCAGAAGAAGCTATTTTTTCTGTGGGAATTTGTTTATTTATTTATTGCATTTATACCCTACCTTTCCTCCGAGAAGCTCGAAGTGGTGTGCATCAGAGTTCTCTTCCTCCCCCATTTTATCCTCACAACAACAACACTGTAAGGAAGGTTAGGCTGCAAGATGGTGACTGGCCCAAGGTCACCTGGGATTTGAACCCCTATCTCCCAGGCCTAGTTCAACACACCCTAACCAATGATACTTACTGACTCTTACCCACCTTTCACCATAATAAGGTCTCAGGGCAAGTTGCAATGAAATAATAATACAATACTAAGACAGTACTAAGACAATTGCAATGGTTATGTGTCCAAAGAAAAACCGTTGCTGTGGGGAGGGATGGAGCATAGCTCAGTGACAGATCATATAGTTTGTCCCTGGAATCTTCACTTAAAGGGGTCTTAGGTGGTCAGGAAGACCCTTTTGTGCCAGATGAGCTGGAAAGCAGCTGCCAATCAGATCAAAGAACACTGCACTAGATGCACAAATCATCTGCTCTGGTGTAAGGCAGCTTCTCTCTCTGAGCCAATCAGGTTTGAGGGTGCTATGGCTGAGCCTAGAGAGTTCCAGAGAGTTCTGTGGCAGTTGTGGAGTGTGAATCAGCTGCTGTTGGTTGGTTAGGAAGGCCCAACAGAGACTCCCATTTCCTCAGGGTCTTGCGACAATGTCAAACAAAAATTGATGATCTCCTTCTACTGTGTGCATTCTACTGTGTCCTTTCATACTGTATAACAGTGTGGTACGCTGGTTTGACAGCCACGGACAGGAAGTCCCTACAGAGGGTGGCAAATACAGCACATGACATCATGGGCTGTCCTCAGAGTTCACTAGATGACATTGTGGGAGTCCGCTGCCTCAGGAGAGCGAGGAAAATACTTAGGGATGAGTCACCCTGGCCAGCACTTCTTTAATCTCCTACCTTCGGGCAGGAGATACAGAAGTATAGTCAGCCGTACCAACAGGTTAAAGAACATTTTTTATCCAAGGGCTGTTGGGCTGCTGAATGGAAAAAAATAGTGGTGTAATTGACTTCTGAGAAGCACACAGAGTGCGAACAAGACTGAGTGTATGGGTGGCGGGCTCGTTTAATTTCACTGCACACAGGTGGTGTAGTGACAATAAAGGTTTATTCATCATCATCATCATTATTATTATTTGTTGGCAGAAATTCAGGCGATCATATGAAATACTAAATCTCTGGGTGACTTGGATGTGCTGCTTTAATAAGATTAATTTCAAAAGCTTTCTCCCTGTTGCTGCATGGAAGCCTCTGAAGACAGATGAGGCTTTGTCTCAGCTTGCTGCACCTTCAAAGACCCAACTTCTCTGTGTGCATCAACATTTAACTTTTCTTCCCCCCCCCCAGAGCAATTTATTTCCTGGTTTGCACCAATGTGCCTTGTGTTTCTTTGCTCTTTTAAATATTATTTTCCTCCTGAGCTGGGTTGTCAACTATGATATCTCCCGCCCCTTTGGGGTCTGAAGCAATACAGTCCTTATGCACACTTACCTGTGTATAGGGAGCTGCCATTTTTTGGCTGGTTTTGGTAACCAAGTTAAACTTGTGGTTGCCAAGACCTTGGTTACTCCTGTTGTCACTGGCTTTTTTGTTATACCTCCATGAGAGATCAGGAACAATCTCCTCTCCACCCCAGCTTTCAGTCTGGGGAGGGTGATGGGGAAGGGCCACAGCTTAGTGCTAGAGTATCTGTTTTGCAGTCAGAAGTTCCAGGTTCAATCACTGACATCTCCGAGTAGAACTGGGGAGAGACTCCTGTCTAAAACCAATGTCAATCTGTGCAGACAAAACTGAGATAGATTGACCAATGGTTTAACTTGATATAAGACAGTTTCCTGTGTTCTGGGCTGACTGCGTCACAGCTAGGGTAAGTAAACATGCATAAGGTTGCATTATAAAATGATTACTTCTCCTCTACAAAGAGAACCAGTGTCATTTTTGTATTTTGCCAACTCAAGTGTGACAAAGCTGCATTTGGTGTCCTGCAGAAAGTTGTGTATCTTCCAATAACTTTTGTTTGTTGATCTGAAACCGCTAATAAGGCAGGCTGTTGCTGACCTAGTTTGGGAGTGTGCCACTGTTGACTTTACTGTCTGATTGCCAGGTGCATAAATTCTTTTAGTTTGCAGACATGGCAGCATTAATGCAATCAGATGTAAACCCTCCAAGGTACTGGAGGCTGGCCTTTTCAGTCCAGCAATCAAATGGGTTCTTCTTATATCAATATCTTTCAATTTAAAAAAATAATAATCTTATGAACTATGGGTTAGGAATCATGTGAGGAACCATTTTTAACTTTTTAAACATGATGTGTGTAACTTGCTTGGTCACACTTGTTTTGGAAGTAGAGGTTTTAAATACACAGAGCTGAAATGCGTCAGAGCTTTGGGAAACTCATCTGGAGGTTGGTTATACTGCGGTGGCTAGCTTGAGGCTGATAATGCCTTTTGCTTGCCTGGTTGGAGAAGGGTGTGTACATTTATGTAGAAACTAGCATATTACATTTGTTCTGCCCCATTTCACCACTGGTACATGCCCCCCAGAAGGCTGCCTACAAGGCAGCTTTCCCTTGGGCAGAAAAGTGTTCACCCTATCTCTGCACACAGGTTCATGGTATGTACAGTTCAATGTCTGGTAGGGTGGGGCCATGCCTGTTGGCCCAGCCTCTGACCACCTTGTGGCCTGCCTGCACAGAGCCTAGCAGCAGAGATTGAAAGTTGCTAAGAAAACTGAAAATGGCTGTCCCATCTGGACCCTGGGGTAGGCAGATCAAAGGGAAAGAGGCATATGGTGGGGCTGGATTTCATTGACAGCTTGAAGAGTGCAAACTGATGAGGAAGCTCCCTCATCTTCTGACCTAGCTCTTCTGCCATCTACAGACAGATGTGTGTGGGCAGGCTGTAGCTAACGGATGTTGCGTGTAACATTCTTGGGCTGCTACTGATTCCAAGTCGCATTAGATTATTAGGAACGTAGATATCTGCCTAATACCGAGTCAGGCCATTGGGCCATATAGCTTTGTGGTATCTTCACTAGCTTTGTGGCAGCAGTTATCCAAGGTTTTGGGAAGAAGTCTTTCTCTGCCCTACCTGGAGATGCCTGGTGTTTGAACAGAAAAGCTCATTCTAAAGTAGTAGTAATAATAATAAATGTTTCTTTTGCATTAAAAATAATTAAGTTAAATATATATATATTGATCAATTAATTTGGGACATTTTCTTAGCTAGGTCAAAATGTTTTTTTCTCATTTGAACTAACAAATGAATTGACCATTCATTGCTAGAGCTGCAAAGGCTGGGGGGGTGGGGGTGGGAGGAGGAATTGCCTATTCCTCCTGCCACTCCTCCCCTAGCCTCCACATCTCTATGCAGCCCTAGTTATTAGTAAAGATTATAATACTATTACTTTGCATTTATAAAGCACTTTCTAATCTTCCAAGTGCTTCATGTTCATCTCCGTAACCCTTTCAACAGCCTTGTGAGGCCTGAGGCAAAGTAAGAGCTGTTCGACAGTGGAATTTGCTGCCAAGGAGTGTGGTGGAGTCTCCTTCTTTGGAGGTCTTTAAGCAGAGGCTTGACAGCCATATGTCAGGAGTGCTCTGATGATGTTTCCTGCATGGCAGGGGGTTGGACTCGATGGCCCTTGTGGTCTCTTCCAACTCTATGATTCTATGATCCCCCACCCCCCACCTAATTCTCTGAGGCAAGGAAGATCTGGAAAACAGGACTCTAGAAACTAGCCTATTACGTTTGTTCTGGGGGAGGAGGTGGTGGCAAAGTTTTGAAAATCCTGCCTGTCACATCCAAGGGGGGGGGTGTCCTCTTAATTTTCTAATGTCTTCCAACTCAGTCAGGTAAATGAGCAGTCATGTAATTATATCTGGACTTTTCAAGTGTATTGGAAGACTTGGAGAAAGGACTTGTGTGATGAGCAAACAGTATTATAGCCTTCAAGGATGTTGTAATTTGCAGCTGGAAGATTGCCTGCTAATGCAGTTGCCTTGTGCTAAGTCTGACCATTGGTTCATATAACTCAGTATTATTTACACTGACTGGCAGCTGCTCTCCAGGGTTTCAGGCAGGGGACATTCTAGCACCATCTGGAGAAGCTGTGGGTTGAACCTGGGACTTCCTGTGTGCAAAGAAGGTGCTCTGCCATTGAGCTACAGCTGTTCCTTGACCATTTTACTGTGTCCAGTTCTGGTTGCCTCACCTCAAAAAGGATATTGTAAAGTTGAAAAAGGTTCAGAAAAAGGCAACCAAAATGATGAAGGGGATGGAAGTGACTCCCCTAGGAAGAAACATTGCAGCATAAGAGGTGACCTCATAGAAGTTTATAAAATTATGTGGATAGAGAACATCTTTTCTTTCTCGCCTAACAGTTAGAACTCATGGACACCCAGTGAAGCTGAATGTTGGAAGATAAAACCAAAGCATTTCTTAGAAAGTGCATAGCTAAACTTTGGAACTTCCTGCCACAGGAGACAGTGACGGTCACCAACCTAGATGGCTTTAAAAGAGGATTAGACCAATTCATGGAGGAGGCTATTGATGACTGCTAGCCATGATGGCCATGCTCTGCCTCTACAGTTGGAGGCAGCAATGCTTCTGAATAACAGTTGCAGGAAGCCACGGGAAAAGGTAGTGCTTTTGTGTTCAGATTCTGCTTGTGGATTTCCCACAGGCATTTGTTTGGCCACTGAGAACAGGATGCTGGACTAGGTGGGTCATTGGCCTGGTCCAGAAAGCTCTTATGTCCTTATATACATCCCTGCAGCTTTTCCCACCAGCTATGGAAAATAAATAGGAACTGTACTCTTGGGGAGCGGGTAGATTCTGAGAAGGAAAATAAAAAGAAGAGTTCCTCGCATCATCATCATCATTATTTTATTTTATTTTATACACACACACACACACACACACACACCCTGCCCATCTGGCTGGTTTCCCCAGCCACTCTGGCTTTGCCATCTCCGATGGATGCTTTTCTGTTTTGTTTTTCCTATGTCTGGAGGGTGCTCAGTGAAACCACTTTTGTTGGGAAATGTGGTCCTAAAGAGCCATCTAGTGTGTTCACTGGCAAAGTAAAATGTGAACTCTGGGCCTCCTGGTTCACAGCTTGGTTGGTACCCTTGCCTCTCAGCAGCAGTGGCCACTCTTCTACCCTCTGCTGCAAAAAAAAAAAAAAGAAGAAGAAGGGGGAAAAGCTACCTGATTACCCTTTAATGAACAGCTTAAACCTGGCTTGTTTGCAGCAGTGAAGCCCCCTGCTAAGTGGAGATTAAGGCCGTTTCCTGATCTCTTGGCCAGCAAAGAAGTCTACCAAAAAAACATACAACCCCTTTGCACTCATTATTTCCTTTTATAAGCAAATGTCACAGAATGGGCGACACTCAGCACAACAGCAGCATAAGAGCTGGTACTGGTAAGTGGTTTCCAAGTTTTGTGTATGTTGGTGGGACTTCTGTGCTTGGAATAAAAAATCTTAAGGGTTTCTACTTGTTGATAATGTTCTCCACCTTAACAGGATAGATTTATTTGCAAGCTGGCGAACCAAGCATTCTGGGTTTTTATGTAAAGTTTTACAAGGGGAAAGGCTTGGGGCTCACTGGTAGAGCACCAGCTCTGCGTACAGAAAGCCCCAGGTTCAATCCCTGGGAAAACCCCTGCCTGGGACCCTGGAGAGCTGCTGCCAGTCAGTGGAGGCGGTACTGAGCTAGATGGATCAATGGCCTGTCTCTGTATAAAGCAGCTTTCTATGCTCCTGTTCAGGGTGTTTGTTCTGTTTATATGTTGGCATGGGCTAGTCATAGTCTTCTACCTGTCAGTTGGGACCCACAGGTGGGTCCTGAGGCCACACCAGGTGGGTTGCAACAAAGCTGTGCCACCACCATGTTGTAATCCAGCTCAGTATGACTGGACCAAACATGAGTGAAATCCTTAATTCTGTTCTAGGAAAATGTGCAGAAATCGAAATTTAAAGCTAGTACTCTGGATAGAAGTTCTCAGCAAAGAAATGGGCTCTGAACACAAAACTGTTGTTACACGTAAAAGTGATCACAAGTGCTTCAGCATGAAGTTCTGAAGTTTTTGAGAAATAAATCACCGACATAGGCTTTTTTTATTTGACAACTCATAAATGTGGCTTTTTAAGATTGGCATACCTTATAGATGTGTTCAGTTGCTTTAATGAAAAACCTCAATGCCAGGAAGAAATTTTACAATTTTTGACTGTTAAGATATTGGAGGCATTTAAAAAATGCTGAAACTGATTGAGAGGTTAGTAAGAAAATTCCACTGACGTAGTTCCAACTGTTGCACAATTTTTTAATTATTATTATTTTATAAAGGTCAAACAATAAAATTTGCTTATAGCAAAGGAGTTGTTATGCAATGTGCAAAACAGTAAATTACAAGTTTTGGTTCCTATTTCCACCCAAAATTCTGAGGGTATATAGTGGATACAGTCACTATACGCTGTACACAGTCTCTGGAATTAAGATATGAGTTCCAGAAACAATTCATTGAGCTCTAATGTGACGCAAGTACACTTTCAATAACTAACATCACCAAAGTGTAGGATTTTGGTTAGTAAATGATACCCAGAATTGGCAACTGATGCTGTCATCTGCTTCCTGCTATTTGGTACCAACCATGGTAACCCTAATCATCATCATCATCATCATCATCATCTAGGAGAAACATGCCCAGGTGTCAGAGTGAAATTGTGACTTTGTCAGTCGCTTCTTGGCCTTTCAGCTAAGATGAAATGTCAGCATCACTGGTTTTCATTTAGTACTAATGCTAAAGCAAAGCTAAGAATAGTGCTTTGTGAGTTGCCATTTTAGAATGAATAGTAATACATTGCTAGCACTGTTTATAAATCAAGAGCGAAAATGTACAGTTGGGTCCCATTTTGCAGATTGGGAATCAGAGGTGAGTCTCAAGTCTAGAGCAGTTTAAGACCACTGGGGTAGATGATGAAATGTTCTGATTTCTGTTGTGTGTGTGGTTATTCTTTGCATGCAGGATTATTTGTAGGTTATTGTTGTATTTAAAGGATTTGATTGGGATTGGAGGACCTCTAGCCTCCTAGCCTAATTATGTCATATAATTTTCTTTCTTTCTTTTTAGTGTGGGATGTCTTATGGGGAATTTGTGTAGTTGGAAAATCTGCTTTTTAAAACACCCTGTTCCCAACCATTTAGTCCAGAGTCTACAATTACCTAATTCCATACACATGAGCAAAGGTGTCCAAGGTACTCCTGTAGGGATTTTTCAGGAGTACTTTACTTCTGCAGTTTTCAAACACCATGCATAGGTTTTATGTGTCTCGTTTTGTCTCCACAAGTAGGCTGGTATTCAGGAGTCAATCCTGGAGTTCTCAGTAGTCATGGGGGATTTGAGGGATGTGGCCACATGCAGTGATATTTCAGGTCCTTCCCTTGATTTATCAGTTTGGACCACCTTTTGGTGAGAGAGGCCCATGCAATTCGCCCCATCCAGTACACTATGTAGTTCCATGCTTCAGTCATCATCAGCTCCCCCATCGCTAGCCATATAAACTTATGAGACCTTTGTAGATATTTCTGTCCAAGAGGCATAGCTGCCGAAGCAGAAAACTACAATTAGGATTAGTTTCTCACAGTGGCCTAAGGCCATTGTGTTTCACCCACATGGAAACCACCCAATGTAAGTGTTTTCAGGACAAAATGAATGCTCACGGCTGTACTTCACATGGCAGGGGATTTAGTGAGGTTTCGTGTGTCAGTCTGTCTGTCTATACATCTGGATGCAAGTTTTGTGTGATCAAAGCCTCACCTCATATTCACATTTTGAAAACAAGGAGTTTGTTTTGCTGAGCTGTGTTAATTCTCCAAGAGGGCTAACTTGTTGAGGCTTGTTGTTGCATAGTTTAAATTGCTGAAATAGGAGCCCAAGAATGTGTTGTGTCAAAGAGAGGGAGAGAGGCTCCAGCATGTTAATTGCAGTTGCCCTATCCAACATTTGCAAAACTCCTGTTGCTTCTTGGGGAAAATGAGGAGGAGATTAAGCGATGTTTTGGCTAGAGTGGTCCATGCTTCTCCTATAGGTGGGGCTCACAGCAGGCATGCAGTGCCTGTCTCCCTGCCCCCTGCAGAGGCACATTTGTGTTGCATGATGCAACATTGCAGAACCAGCTCCAACATGCTTGTCTATCACTTGATTTCTTTGCCACAAGCATTGAATGTGTGAACTGTCTTCATCAAAAAGTATTGTGTATTGATACGGTACTGATGCAAAAATTATGTCTGTGGTGTTGGAACTGTAATGGCTGGTTTGTGCATTCAAGTCATTCAAGTTAGCCTTTGCTAACCTGGTTTACTTGGGTGAAAATGAGATCATCCTTGAAGTCTTAAATTGCAAGAGCTGGCAAGTCTGTGGTTGAATCTCTTTTGTATTCTTCCACATTCTGGTAGCTTTTGATAGCAGCATCATGTCTGATGGAATTCACTTGTCTGATGCTCTACGGCCAGCGGCAGACCTTGGCGCCTCAAATTTCAGCGATGCCAAAATTCACCCTCCCGTGTCTCACCTTTCATTCAACATCATAGTTGTGGCGTCCCAAAGGCTCCTTGCCCAGTGCACTCCCCTAAATCTGCCTCTGCTGTGGCAAAGTTAAATAGCTTTCTGGCAACCAGCCTAGATGTACAAAAGCTGTTATGATTGTTATTACTTTAGGAAGATGCCAGATGGGAGAGTGTCACGTAAAACCTTCATGGTCATAGCATGGATAGCAGCCAAACAAGCCAAGTTGACACCTTGCATTGCACTCTGCAGTGTTGGCATGGATGGGCAGGCAGTCTGGTAATGGCTGGTACTTGTGGGTTTATTTGCATGGCTTTGGTTTGGATGCCATTCATTGGCTTAGGCTCCCTAAAATGTGTACACCTTTAAAGACAGGAGTGGGTATGCTGTGGCCCAACAAATAATAACAAGGGACATTAAGGAGGTGTATAAGATTATGCCAGCTGTGGAGAAAGAGAAGATTTTCTCCCTCATAGTGCTAGAACCCATGAACATCCAAGGAAGCTGAATGCTGGAAGAGGAAGTAGGTCTTCACAGCCCATAGTCATCCATCAACTTGGATGACTTTAAAAGAGGATTAGGCGAATTGATGGAACGTAAGGCTGTCAGTTGATGCTAGCCACGAAGGCCTTTACTGTTACGAGGCAGAATTTCTCTGAATGCCAGTTGCTGGAAATCACAAGTGTGGGGAGTGCTGAAGGTCCTGCTTGTGGGCTTCCCATGGGCATCTTGTTGGCAACTGTGTGAACAGGATGCTGGACTAGATGGGCCTTTGACCTGATCTAGCAGGGCTCTTAGACTCAGGTGTTGCTAGACTCCAGCACAAGCCAGCCTAGCAAGTGGTCAAGGAAGATGAGAGTTGTGGTTCATCAACATCTGGATGGCCACATGTTTTGCCATAAAACATCAGCCCAGTTGATGAGTGTATGTATGTGTCCTCTTCCCCACCCCCAAAATTATTGCTCAGCTCTTCAGCATTCTTCTTGCTTGACTGACCAGAAGGAGCCGTCTCGCCTTGGTGATCGTTTGGCAAAATGCCCAGCACAGGATTAGCCACCCAAAAAGAAAGAAAGGAAATACCATTCCCCTGCAGGTGCTGTTGGGCTGCCGCTTTCATAATTCCTGACAGCTGGCCATGAAGGCTGGGGGTGATGGGGGTTGGAGTCCAGGGCTGGAGAACTCAGATCTGGAGGACTGCAGGTTCCCAACCCCAATGACTAGTCAATGGTTTAAACCTAAGGACATGCCTATATTGGCAATTTTGACTTGTTTTGTAGCTGTCTTACTATTTGTGGCGTCTCCAAGGAAGCCTAGGAAACTGGGATTTGTTTTCTTAGAGATCTCCACCTACTCCTAAAGACCCTCTGAAGGGGTGTTGTATTGAGTCCTGCCTTTCCAGTAGCATCTACTGTAATACACAGTGGCTCTCCAAAGGCTCAGGCAGAAGGATTCTTCTTTACCTAGCTCTGCTACTTGATATAATTTCAGCTGGAGATACCAAAGACTGAAGCTGAGCCCTAATGCATGCAGAGGGTGTGCTCTGGGCACTGTGAACATCCTTTACCAAATCACAAGGTTGGCCTGTATCTTTCCCCAACCCTCTATTCTCCGCCATTATCATTCTTTGGTTTGTAAGCTTTGAGGGGTGGGAATCTGTTGTCTTGCTTTGGAAAGCATAACCCTCTTGGCTTGTGTGCACTTGCATCTTTCTGTTATCTGTAAAATGTAATTTTATCTTTATCTGGGAGCTATCACCGTTCAGAAAGGGATTTATTTGCACTGTAGGTGTGCTGTTTCTGCATATCACAAGGCAGTAGGTGCTGGTCTATTAGGGCAAGCGACCACTACCCCACCAACCTCAGTTTGTTCTCAGCCAACCCCCACCTGCCTGCCAGCTTCCTTCCTCCTCCCTTGTCTTGGTGCGTGCCTTTGTATAATACAATAGGGAGGAGGATGGGGGCAAAAATAGAATAAGCTGTTATTGGCTCTGACTGCATCTTCCTTCCACCCTGCTAGTCTTAATGGGTACTAGCCACCACTGCCACAAGGCTTTAGATTTCAGTGACCACTGAAACATCTTCTGTCATCTTCTTTAATACAGTGGTACCTCGGGTTACATACACTTTAGGTTACATTCGCTTCAGGTTACATTCGCTTTAGGTTACAGACTCCACTAACCCAGAAATAGTACCTTTGCTTCAGGATGAGAACAGAAATTGCGTGGCGGCGGTGTGGCAGCAGGAGGCCCCATTAGCTAAAGTGGTGCTTCAGGTTAAGAACAGTTTCAGGTTAAGAATGGACCTCTGGAACGAATTAAGTTCTTTACCCGAGGTACCACTGTAGCTCATGTTTGGCAGTGAGGCTTGGAGGGGTTACACATCAGGGTCATATTGGTTTTGATTTCGCCTGATGATCAGGAGCCCTATGTAGTGTGCTTGGCTGATCAATACCATGCAGCTGTGCAGCCGGTAGTCAGAGACTGTTGGTGTCCATTCCAGAGAAGTACACAACTGAATCTGTTTTGCTCTTGTTCTTGGCACCCTGGTGCTTCACAAATACCTGGTGCTAAATGTGGTCTAAAGTACTGGAAAGAGAAGGAGAATGGTGAGCCCCGTTGCAGAGAAAGGCAAAGGGTTCTTGCTAAGGGGTAGGTATTCCTTGATTTGGGACCTGTAATATTTCTGTGGTTTGGTCTGCTTATGATTCTTTCTTTCTTTCTTTCTTTCTTTCTTTCTTTCTTTCTTTCTTTCTTTCTTTTTCTTTCTGAAGCAGTTGTTTCTCTTGTAGAATCCTTCAGGTGGCAACATTTGAAATGGGTAGTTATTGATTTCTTTTGTTTTTCATTCCCATTTTTGAAAATGCTTCATTTTAGAAAATTAGCTATAGAGTGTGTATTGAACACAATACACCTCAAAGGTTGGTGGGCTCTCCTTCACTGGAGATTTTAAAGCAGAGGTTGGAAGGCCATCTGTCAGGGATTCTTTAGCTGTGATTCCTGCGTTGCAAGGACTTGGACTAGATGAAGCTTGGGGTCCCTTCCAACTTAACAATTCTGTGATTCTATAATTGGGCAATTGGAATGGGTATGATACCTGCCAGATCTAAAGCTGAAGTTGTAAATAACTTCTGCATGTGCTGAGCACAGTTCTTCAGACATGCTAAAATAAGCGTGCTGCTAGTTTTCGGTGCCTTCAGTATATAATGTAAGGGTAGCCTATTGGACTACTGTATTGTAAGAGTATGTAAGGGTAGCCTATTGGACTACTGAATAGTATGTAAGGGTATGTAATAGTATGTAAGGGTATGTAAGGGTAGCCTATTGGACTACTGAATACATTCAATCACCCTAAACTGTGTGTGATGTTTTAATTTGTTGGAAGTCCCCCAGAGTGGCTGGGGCAACCCAGATAGATGGGCAACATATAAATCATCAATTATGATTATCAAAATAATAATATTAAAGCTTTGAACTTGTCTGAATGTTTTGCAGGCACATTTATTCAAGCTTGTGTTTGGTTGAATTGCCCTTCACTTGGAAAAATCCTTAGCTGCTGTTGTGATGTGTTGTAATTATATTTTTGTGTGTTTTAAGAATCTTGTAAAGCACCCCTGGACAAGACTTAAGGCTTGTGAGATCTTTCCTCTAGAGCAGCCATCCCCAAACTCGGCCCTCCAGATGTTTAGGGATGACCCCATCATCCCTGACCACTGGTCCTGTTAGCTAGGGATGATGGGAGTTGTAGCTCCAAAACATCTGGAGGGCCGAGTTTGGGGATGCCTGCTCTAGATGCACCAACTAGAGCATGATGCAAAAGACATTGACTTAGAAGGAAAGATTCCTGAGTCCCAAAATCTCTTTTGAGCATCAGAAAGTAATGGAGCTTGCAGTCTTACTACTGCACGAAATTTCCTCTCTTCTCTACCCCACCCCAAGCTTTCTTCATTGCAGCAGTATAATTTTTTTTTTGGGGGGGGGTCATTATTTTTGTTGCCATTGTTAAACAGTTGGGAGGCCAATTCTTTTGCTGTATTCCAAGTCACCCAGAGATCTGCCAGTAGTTCCTGATCTCCCATCTTCATACTCCAGCTGTAAAAGTGCCTTATGAGGGCAGTGTGCCCTGAAAAACCTTTAACTTTAAAAAAATCTAGCATTTAAACCATCCTGAACAGCTCAATCATAGCTATACATGACATGTCAAGTCAGAACTTAGTTCCGTTACATTTAATGGGGCTTCCAGGTAAGTAGGTGTAGGATTGCAACCAAAATGCACTTAATGGCATATGAATTATTATTTTTTGGCCCCAGTCAAATATTTTAGTTGAGTTACTTTTGGCTTATGCATAAATTTTTCAAATATTTTCAAGAGAGAGAGGTCACAAGTCTTGGGCTTGGTTAGGTAATAATAACAAACCATGTGAGGTAGCCCTTAATTCCTTAAATGAAATTCTGTTTAATAATCCTTTTTAAAAAAAGGAAAAAGGCAAATGATTTGCCCATGTGTTGGCAACTGCATTTCCTAAAGTTAAGACACAAATGCCTCAGGCTTCCAGTAATTGATTGGTCTATTCTGAAGCAAATTCAATATTGCTAATGAAGATCAAACTCTTTGACGTCAGCTCGCTTTGGAGAACTTACATATGTTGCAGCTGGAATCATTGACTGAAGTTGGCTTAAACCCTTGTTATAGGAAGGAATGGGAAAGTGAGTCACAAATGACTTTTTTGCACATTCCATGTCAACAAATCCGAGTTTGCCATGGAGAGTGTGTTCAATAGGGAATCCCAGCCACTCCAAAGGTATGAAGCACATCTTTGCAAATATGCTTTGTACAATTCATTCTTTACATTTTGCCACCTCTCATAGTTTTACAGAAAGGCAGCTTTTAAAATGCTGAAACAAATGAAAACAGTGTTGTATCTAATGTTAGTCATGTTCAGGACAAGACCCATCAAAATTAAACGATATGACTAACTTAGGTCTATTAATTTCAGTGGATCTGCTGTGAGTATAATTTAGCTGGCTGCAACCCATAAGCAATACATTTTTCTGTGAAATGTGGAGATGCTGGGGATTGAACTTGTGTACTACTACATGCAAACTTTACTGTTGAGCTATGGTCCTTCCCCAGATATGGTCTAGTTGCCAGTGTGCCCCCTGGCCTTGTAATATATCACGTGATGCATGCTAAAGGCTAGTCCTGAGATTGGTTCTAAAAATGAAAATTGCTAAAGACACCAATGTCTTTGGAGGTGGGATGGTAAAAAGGGAATCCTTTCTGGGCAGCTGCCAGCACTCCACAAAGCTTACATGTTCGTCATGCTCATTTCACCCTGCATATTCTTAGAACACTTGTATAGAAGACAGCTGAAGGTACTTGAAGATGAATGACTTCACGACTTGTGAACACGCAGGTGTCTTGTTTCTCTTTTATTTGCAAGTTTAGCTGGATGCTTTTAAGGTGGTTTTCATGTTGAGTGTCTGGAGAAGTTAAATAACACCAGACAGCTGGAATAGTGAAAACAACAAAAAAAAACCCGTTACATAAGAAAGTCATGATTTTTGTTTGCTTGAAAAAATTATCGGTTACAAAGCATTTATCGAAATACAGGGGGAGCTGGCCTTGAAATATGTTAACTTTTAAGCTTTATGAGCTGAAGCAATTGTGAAATGTGCAGATTAGTCAGATATTTAACTGAAGGTGATCTTGATTAATGAATGTTTCTGCCAGGGTAGTAATGTACTCCCACTGAGAATATAACAATTCATCTAATGCGCTGTCTGCAATGCCCAAATCAACATATTGATGTAGATTAAAATAGGATGTCCTTGCTGTGAACTTGACTTTAAACCTTTTGACTCTGGAGCTGACAGTGGAGGAATTTGGAACTTATGGGAGTGATTTGAAAAGAGCAAAGAGAAAGTACATGTTTAGACAGAGAACCACATATCATCAAAGGCCACCTTGTAAATAAGTGTACACAGGCTACTAGCCCTCAAACACTTTAGCCTGCCTACATTTCCTATAATACAGTATTTCCCAACCTGTAGGTTGCAAACCTTGTGCAAGTGGGTCAGAGTAAGTACATCCAAAAATGATTAACGCTATTAATCCTTAACAGGTATGATGAATACCACTTACAACTGAACATTGGAAAGGCTAGAATCTTACATTTCAACACTTGGGAGCCACTCTCTGGTGGTTGGCAGCAGATCTGATGACAGCATGCTACAAGGTGCTCATACAGAGAACTGTTTGGACCGACTATTACAGCTTGCCTCTGATGCACAGGTGCCCAAGGCAGCATGTATGAGCACCTTCTGGCCAACTGCCAGCTGCTATGCCACCAGGATTGAGGCAAGGATGATTTGAAGTCTGCTCAGTTGAAATAAGAAATAATATATTCCCCATGTGTATCAGTTGTGATCCGAGACTGATGGACAGCCATCAAACACCACCCACATTGACCTACCCATTGGCAAATGCAAGCTCAGTTGTTCCTCTAGTACTTGCCAAAACGGACTAGTGAATAAAACTATTTAAAAATATCCATAGTTCATTATATCTAACACTGCTTGCATAATCATATATTTTTGGAATAAATTTGTATACCTTTATGGAGCAATATCCTGCAATCGGATAGTTCCTGTTCTTACATTACCCAAACTCTTAATAACTCGGCAAGTACAAAGTTAAATATTTCAACAAATTCCGCATGAATAGGGGTAAGGTCCAGAATTCACGTGACAATAAAGAACTTTGCAGAGTACATAATTAAAATTAAGGAATTCGCTTCCAGAAGGTGTAGTGACGGCTGCCAACTTGGATAGCTTTAAAAGAGAATCAAATTCATAGAGGATAAGGCTCTTGAAGGCAGCATGCCTCTGAATGCCACTTGCTGGGAGGGTGGGGAGAGCGCTGTTGCTCTCAGGTCTCCTACTTGGGGGGCTTCCCACAGGCATCTAGTTGGCCACTGTGAGAACAGGATGCTGGACTAGATGGGCCATTGGCCTAATCCAGCAGGGCTCTTACGATGTTCTTAACAGAGTCTACTGGTAGATCTCTGTGATTTTCAGTAGGTTCTCTGGCAAGGCTCTCTGACTTCCAATTGCTTTACAGCATGGGTAGGCAAACTAAGGCCCGGGGGCCAGATCTGGCCCAATCGCATTCTCAATCCGGCTCAAGGATGGTCTGGGAATCAGCATGTTTTACATGAGTAGAATGTGTGCTTTTATTTAAAATGCATCTCTGAATTATTTGCGGGGCAGAGGAATTCATTCATTTTTTCCCTTCCAAAATATTGTCCGGCTCCCCACAAGGTCTGAGGGACAGTGGACTGGCCCCCTGCTGAAAAAGTTTGCTGACCCCTGCTTTACAGCAACAACTAAAATGCTCCACTCCCCCACCCCCCAAATGAAGCTGCTGAAGCAGAATTATGTCTGGGGAGCTGGAGAAACCAGGAGTAGATTTGTCTGTGAACAAACTTGTGAGCTTTGTTCTGGTACTGAACACCAATTCCTGAGTTGAGCATGCGCTCAGAGGGAATGTATTCAATACTTTTTAGTGTACATATGTTTGCTTGTCTCACTATTGCATCTGGCTGTAGCTGGTGAACCTTGTAAACAAAAAACAAACGGATTAGATCATGCATGCCTGAATCATACTCTGCCTCTCTGGAATATATCAGCTTTTTGTGAGGATGTCTGAAATTTTGCCTTGATGACTATGTGGGATGGGGCCTCTTGTTCTGCCATTTCCACAATCAGTCGGAATGCTGACAGGTTTAGAAACCATCCAATCAAAAGGAGGGCAAGATATTTCTTTATAACAGTTATACTGCTATTCTACTTTAATAGTCAAAGGTTCCATTTCCCCCTTGTATTTCATTTGGAAGCAGGCAAGCATAATTTCTCCTGGCCGAGAGCCATCTAAAACAATCCTGAATAGATTGCAGGGTTTTTTTGTTTTTAAAGCAAACAAATTCAGAGTATCAGGTTCTATAACTAAGTAACCAAGTAAAGATACTACTGTGTAGAAGCTAATGGGAAACTTGACTCTCTTTTTCTATACTTGGCTTTAATTCTTAACTCTGAAAATAATTATCTGTGAGGCAGAATGGATCCCATGCCAGTTGGCTAGTTGGGTATACCGATCGCTGTTACTACTGTTGTTTTTTAATTTTGCGATTTCTGAAAATATTATTTTGAAATTTGGACATAGCTGGTGGGACTCGAATTGAGCAAAGTCCAGGTTTTAGTGACGAAGAGTGGATTTGAAAGACTGAAATCTACATTTAAAGTTGCAGAGCTCCCCTATAATTTATCAGCATTTGTATAATACTTGCACCAGAAAACATTCTAGGCTCTTCACATTTGCTATCTCAGACTTGAAGTAATGTCCAAATATCAGAATTGTGCATGATTTTTATATAATTGTGCAATCAATAAGGGTCAAACTGTGCTCATTCAGTGAGTTGGTAAGCTTTGTTTCTTGGCTGTTCCATTGTTGGGGGTTCTCATGTCTGCTTTTTCCTTCATCCTGCTATCACTAATCTCTGCACATAGAAAACTAGCATATAAAGGGTAACACTAGATGTACTCGTTTCTATGTGTAGGACGTTTCATGGGGTGACTAGCTTTTCCTCTGCCTACTCCTCAGTGGACTCAATTTCTTAAGCCCTGTTTTCTGTTGGGCATAAAGTCTCACACCCAGACCTGTGTTTTTCAAACTGAGCTTTGGGAAAAGCTTATAAAAGCTTTCTAAAATTGAAGATCAGTGATGCCAGGCAAGCTTCCCTGAAAGTGTTTGTCATTACCATTCTTCCCAAAAGGGAATATTTGGGTGAAACTTAAGGCATATCAAGGGACGCAGGTGGTGCTGTGGGTTAAACCACAGAGCCTAGGACTTGCCGATCAGAAGGTCAGCAGTTCGAATCCCCGCGATGGGGTGAGCTCCCTTTGCTCAGTTTCTGCTCCTGCCAACCTAGTGGTTTGAAAGCACGTCAAAGTGCAAGTATATAAATAGGTACCGCTCCGGTGGGAAGGTAAACGGTGTTTCCGTGTGCTGCTCTGGTTCGTCAGAAGCGGCTTAGTCATGCTGGCCACATGACCCGGAAGCTGTACGTCGGCTCCCTCGGCCAGTAAAGCGACCCCAGAGTTAACCACGACTGGACCAAATGGTCAGGGGTCCCTTTACCTTTAAGGCATATCAAAGATAAAGTAGGGCACAGGCCTACTTTACTTACTTTGAGACTCTTGAATCTGCCCCATTCTTCCTTCCCATAAGTGTTCCTTCTTTGTTTTCCTGCTTCTATTTTCCTGGCTTTCTAAATTGTGTGTTCCTTCTTTTTCCATGTAGTTTCATAAAAAACTGGAAGGGGCTATATCCACCATCCCCACCCCAATTGTAGATATTGAGGGAGGAGGAAAGGATTACTTCCACTTCCTTTCCAGGGCCATAACTGTTTTGATCTTTTGTATAAATAAAACAAACATAATCTGTATACAATCATACCTTGGTTGTCGAATGCCTTGTGACTCGAACATTTTGGCTCCCATACGCCACAAACCCGGAAGTGAGTGTTCTGGTTTGCTAACGTTCTTTGGAACCCAAACATCCAGCACGGCTTCCAATTGAGTGCAGGAAGCTCCTGCAGCCAATCGGAAGCCGCACCTTGGTTTTCAAACATTTTCAGAAGTTGAACGGACTCCCGGAATGGATTCTGTTTGAAAACCAAGCTACGACTGTACTTGACAGTAACCCCATCAAATGCAGTGGGGATTGTTTATTAATAGACCTGCGAAAGACTGAATATTGCAATCTGATGGTAGAAATTGAAGGTGAGCAGGCTTTATTTCAGATTGCTTAATCCAGAACACTTTTGTTTCTGCCTTCTCCCCCAGCATGTGGCCTCCCTCAACAGGAAAATGGTTGCCCACCCCTCTATAGGGTAATGACACCCCCTCTCACCCCTGTCCTGGCTGGCGTTCCGCATGTAGTGAGAGTCTGCACTAGATAGCATCCCAGCATGCTCTGCAGTGTGTGTGCATGTACATTTGTCAGCTGACAAATAAAGAGTTCTCCAAGGGTAATAAATTTCTGAAAGCCATCAATTTTAAGATCACGGGCTGGGGGAAAAAGAAAAGAAAACGATGCAAGTGTGCCAATTATGTCTCTTCCTTTTCTCAGAATTATGAGGTTGTCTTCTTCCCCAAATGATCTGGAATCTTCTTCTTTTCTTTCCACAGGCCATGGCAACCATAAAGAAAGCAGTCCTTTCCTCAACAATTCTGATGCTGGCAAAGGAGGAGATTATTATGACAGAAACTTGGCTTTGTTTGAGGTAAAATAATAATAAGAATTTTAAATCAGCCTTTTTGTTCGTTCTTCAGCTTCTTAGGGGTCCCTAAACCATGTTCCCACCTAAACCATGTTACTCATAAGAGTGGGGAGCTGATTCTGGCCCCATCTGCACTATACATTTAAAGCAGTACCATACTACTTTAAACAGTCATGGCTGGGAATCCTGGGAGCTGCAGTTCGTTGTGGGTGCTGATAGTTGTTAAGAGACCCCTATTTCCCTCAGACAGCTACAATTCCCAGAGTCCACTGGGAAGCTGGATTGGCTGGATTGGAAGCTGGATTGACTGGAAATTGTAGCTCTGTGAGGGGAATAGGGGTCTCCAAACAACACTCAGCACTCGCAACAAACTTCAGTTTTGACAGTAGGAATAAACAATTACAGTTTCCAGGTTTCTTGACTGCTCTCCTCTGTACACCAGTTGCTGGAATTCCAAATAGGAAGAGCGCTGATGCATTGAGGTCCTGCTTGTCAGCTTCCCTTGCACATCTGGTTGGCCCCAGTGAGAATGGGATGCTGGATTAGGTGGGCCTTTGACCTGATTTAGCAGGGCTCATTTTATGCCCAGGTGTTGCTGGATGCCAGCTGCTATAAGCCCCAGCCAAGGAAGGGACAGCTTTCAGGGGAGAGGTGGCAGGTGGGTGGATGTGCTTAACCCCCCTTGCCCCATCAAGGATAAAATGTGTTGAGCCACTTCCTCAAGTCTCTTTTCCCTGTGTATCTAAGTAGGTGGCTGTTGCGAAACACACAATGACCTTGGGGAATTGTTTCACCCTTGTTGCCAACTCTTCCTTCCCTTGCTTTGGCAGAGCCAGTGGAGCAATCTTTCTTGACAAAGAGCATAGGAACTACAGTCCTCTCATTATCCCTGCAGCACTTGTTTCCACATTATCTAGGTTGTCTCAGTCCCCAGTGTGCCTTTGGTTTCTCTTAATGCCTCTTCCCTATTATGTAGGCCCATCACTGACTGCCCTGGCCCACTGTGGCAGTTTTAGGTGTGGTGGTTCCTCATCTGGAGCGATCCCAGAAAACCATGTCCTGTCCATGTCCAAAGTTTTATTTATCCAGACTACCCATTTCCTATCATGCTCTTGGGCAGTCAAGTAGCTGAAGCAGCCTTTGCTAGATGTTTAGAACTACCAACTCCATCAGCTCCAGCCAACATGGCTTTGCTGGCTGGGGCTGATGGGAGCCGTAGTCCAAAATAATTGTAGGCACTAGGCTGAGCTAAAGAAGGCATTTTAAAATTCATGCAAGAGAGCCCATAAACAAGTGCAAAGTTGACCTTTTCTGATCTGCATTTTCACAGCTTGAGTAAACTAGAGCCTTGCAAAGAAATCCAGCAGTTACTAGTCCACAGAAATTTTTATTAGGCATTTCCAGTTTTCCCCAGCCAGGTTGCTGTTGACAGGTCTGGAATGCCTCCTTTTAAAATGCAGCCTCAAAAAGAAGACAAGTCCTAACCCTGTAATGTCTTGTTGGCATTAGTCTTTTCAACCCAGAACCTTCAGTATTGCATCACAGAGGAGAATCCTCTGCCTGTGTTAGGTTTGAATAAGAGAATGCGGTGACCTTTCTGCCAAGGGATGTGTGGTCATGTCTCAAAATGAGTCCTGGGGAAATGGCTCTTCACAGGTTTGTGCTTTTGCTCTTGATATCCCATTAGTGAGGCAATTATTGGTGAGAGAGAGAACACAACAGAAAGTTTCAATTGACTTCTTTTTCTCTGATACTGTTCATGCCAGCAAGGGTTTATGTTCAGTGGTAGATGGCATGCTTTGTTTGCCCATGTTACCAAGTTTAAACCCCAGCACCTCCAGCATTAAAAGAGGCAGACTTGAAATCTCGTAAATCTGTTGTCAGTCAGAGCAGACAGAACTGGGCTATTTGGACAACATGGCCGCCTATGGAACTGGTTCCTTTGTGTTCATTTGGTACAATGAATAAAAGAAAGAACTAATTTAATTAAAAGCTCTTTGGCAAAACACTCTAATGTAACTGAAACACCCCAGCAAAAAGATCTTAATTTAATTAAAGCTCCTTTAGCATTTTTTTATAATTACAAAAAAAAAAAAATAGTTTCACCTGTTGTTTGCAGGCATCTGCCAGCCTTCGATGTTGGAATTATTTGCAAGTGAATTGGGAAAACGTAAAACTATTAATCACACAAGGGTTTCTTTGTTTACTTGATTGAATTTTTAAAAATGCATTGTGGCATAACAGGTGTAGTCTTAGGCAGGGATACCTCTTCTATACAAGAGAAAACAGCAAATGTATTTTTAAAGTGGGGCTTTCAATCTGCAGTTCTGGTATTTGTATTAAAGATGATGGGGGGGGGGGAACTATCCAATTTAGCTGACTAAAGCTCTCCCCCCCCCCCCCCGATTTTAACTTTGATTTTTTAGGCTTCAAATCTATGGACCCTAGCCTGGATGTGAGTCTCACTGAGACTTACTTCTGAGTTGGCATATGCAGTATTGCACTGTAAACTGATTAATATGTTAAACATTGCAGCCCTAATTGAAACAGTTCCATTAGCTGGAGTTGGGGGCTTTTATGGAAAGAGACGAAGCATATGGATGCAGGGCAGAAATGTTGCCTAATGGCTGCTCTACCTTCTAGGTACTGACTTTACTACAAAAGTTGAGAGCAGTTTTCTGCCTGTCTCTATAGAACCATGCCTCGGTCTCCTGCCAGGCCTTTTAAAAAAATTAAAAAAAATAGATGTTAGCAAGCAGCTGCTTCATCAGGTTTCAAGTGAGTTGCTCCATTTTGTACAAAGCATTTCCATGGAGATGGCCCTTCAGGTCTCCTGAGGTTGCCTCAGCAGGCCTCTCCTCAGTTCATTAGCTCCTTCAGAAGCTTCCCATTTGCTGTGAGGAATGTTCTACTTGGCTCCAGCAGTCGGCCCTTTTGTTTTTGTTTTGGGTGTGTTGCATTGTATTTTTTAAAAAACACATCTTTGTGGTAACTGTTGGGAAAGGTTGGCCGACTTGCTTGCTTTTTCAGCAAATGTCAGTTTGCCCCTTGAAAGCAAACCCTCCAGCAAACTTCTTTTGCTGAGCTACGCCTTTGGTGTCCATTTAGCAGATCCCCTCAGCCAACATCCGGACCCTCTGCAAATCCCATTTGTGGCATCAAAGACTGACAGGCAAGATGCCAGTACTGCGATGATGTGCCTGAGAGAATTAAGTTGTAAAAGTTCTAAAAGTAGGCCCATATTTTTATTTATTTAAAAGCATTTATAAACCACTTAAAGTCTCTAAGTGGTGTATGACATAAAAATAATATTATTAGAACAAAAGTACAACCGAAAACCAGTAAAACAGTAGTATAAAAGCATATAAAAGTGTAAAAAAACAGGAATTCAAACAAATAATATTTTAAGGTAAGGGGTGATCTAAATAAAGGAGCAGAAATCATTGCACAACAGCCAGGGCACAAACTTCATGTAAGCAAATAGGTTATCAGTTGTTTAATTGTATTGAAACCCCTTAAAGACTAACATGTTTTATTATGACATAAAAACAGTTTCTTTTTCTTTTCTTGCAATAGATTAACATAGGTATGCCTCTGGAAATTCTTCATTGCATTTATTCTTAACTACATGACATATTTTATTTTATCAAACCTAAACTGGAGGCCAAGTGCTTATCAGCTTTCCCAGTGTCTTTTGGAAGATGGTAAGGCCAGGAGCATGCTTTTCCAGGGAGTCTACTCTTCTCATGGTACTTGTAGTAGTGCTGACCGAGGTGGTTGGCAGGAAACGTGCAGAAGAACAAGCTCTGAGACTTCACCAATCTGCAGGTGGTATGTTGGAGAGAGGTGCCCCCCATTATATGGAAACAATCCCATTGGTCTACTTCAAAGGCTGTTGTAACAATTTCTGAGGTCATATAAATATAGTGCCTTGAGCACGGAAAACACTATGTAAATGCTAAGTATTTACTGTCATTACTGAACCTCACCATCTTGTGTTTCCTTGGCAGGAGGAATTGGATATTCGGCCAAAAGTCTCTTCCCTGCTTGGCAAGCTGGTCAGCTACACAAATCTCACTCAAGGAGCAAAGGAACATGAGGAAGCAGAAAGCACGGAAGGGTCAAGAAAGAAAATATCAAAAGTATGTAGGGTTTCTGTTAAGTTGTGGGCGAACATATCAGACGACACAGCGATTCTTCCAAAGCAGCTCTTTATTTGTAAGCTGGAACAGAACTGAACTGAGGAGCTCAGTCAGCCTGCTTATATAGAGCTCCACTAGAATGCAACAGTAGCCATTTTCTGTAACTAGCCAATCACTGAACGTCACTTTCAATCCTTCATTTGCATACAAACTATCCAATCACTGAACGTCACTTTCAATCCTTCATTTGCATAACTATCTACAGTATCCCCCTGCTGGCCCAGGGTGAGAACTTCAATACATAACAGTTTTCCCCTCAATTAAAACAACTACAACTACTGCTTGTAGTAGTATCTTCCTCCTCCTCCTCATTTATTCAATTTATACCCCACCCTTGCTCCCAAAGGAGCCCAACATCAATATCATTTTTTTAAAAAATTCTAGAAGCAGTTGAAAACATTCTAAAACAATTTAAAACCATCACATTTCTCTGCCAGTAATTTCAGGGTTGCCAGGTTCTGGCATAAAATGCCTGAGTAAACAGAAATATTTTAAAATTCCTCATGAAATTCAGTGAGGGTGAAAGATGAATTGCAACTGAGAAGCCCTGTCACACACGTCAGTGCCAGCTGGGTGGTGCCTCAGTGACAGTACCACCACCAAGGCTTCACCTGGCAATTGCAGGGTCTGAGATGATTGACATTGGGGAAGGTCCTCTTTTAGGTACCTGGGTCACTAGCCATTTAGAGCTTGGTACTAATACATTTCAATTGGGCACAGTCCCTTTTTTTTTTTTTTTGCTGTTTGTAGCGTGATGTAGTAGCATTTTGCAATGTTGAAATCCACACTAGTCATCAGTTAAGATCTCTTCAGTCCACACACACACACAAACACACACACACACACCCTGTGGGTTCTGTGCAGCCCATTTATGGGTCACACTTTTATAGATGCTTATTAATTCAGATGTCTGGGCTTAAGCTTAACCTCTATATCCATCATGGAATAACGATTCCCTTCTATGTTCAAGCCACAAAAGCTCAATATGTTTTAATTTCAAAGCAGAGGGCATTGATTCTGTTGTGATTCAGAACTATAGCAGCTATTTCTGTTATACAGAGAAATCAATGGAGGTTTTAGTCAATTTTGTCCCCTGGAGTTTGTTTGAGAGGCTATTAATTGTGAATAATTCTCCACATTTGTGAACAACAGGCTTCCCTGACCCTAAGGGTCAGCAAGCAGAGTCTCATTCCTATGCCTGTCCCTTCCGCCTGACAAGGCAAATAACTACACACACACACACACACACACACACACACACACACCCCGTCACCTTGTTTCCCATTCTAGAGGCAAAAGAGATGTGGAGAAAGTGGTAGTTTGAGTGGTTTTGGATTGCTGGCCCTTCAGAAGTGGTAGCTGCCTTTCTACAAGCCTATGCAAGGTGGCTAACAACATTAATTAAAACACTAAAAATACAGACTTCATTCTAAAATAAAAACAGCTATAATCCCAACAGCACCATAAAACTTTCCTACTCTTCTCTCTCAGAATGCTCAAGTTCTTAAAATGATTTTAACTTGGTGCTGAGATGGAGGGAAGGTGGCTGCCCAGTAACATTTCTAGGAGGTAAACATTTCTCAGAAGAGAATGCCAAAGGCTGGGGGCACCACCACGGACAAGACCCTGTTTTAGGGTTGACACATATCTAACCTCTAAAGGTAGCAGGACTCTCATTGAAGTCCTTGGCCAGCAGGCAGGTTTGGAAGGGAGAGACAGTCTTTTGAAGACTAGAAGCTGTGCTGCAGTTTAGACCCTAGACACAAGTTCTATTGTGTGTTTCGTGTTTGTAAGACATAGCAGGAT
Source organism: Podarcis liolepis (assembly GCF_965112155.1). Taxonomy (NCBI): domain Eukaryota; kingdom Metazoa; phylum Chordata; class Lepidosauria; order Squamata; family Lacertidae; genus Podarcis; species Podarcis liolepis. Next base: position 52,614,767 of record NC_139561.1, on the reverse strand, counting down.
CCTTTTGGCCAAAACCCAGAATGAACAACTTCGATTATTATACTTATGTTCAATAATAAAATTCAAGTAAATTCAGGTTGTTTCATATACAGTAGACCCACAACTTACACGGAGAGGGCAAATACCTGAGCTATCCATTGCACTTTTCTACAAGAGCAAAGCTATTTGCAACTGTTCAGAACAGAACAGAGGAAGATTGTCCAATTCTGGCACCCAGTGAAATGCAAGGATCTCTGAGGTGGCACATTTTATGTAGGAAAGTCACGTTTAATGTCAGAAAGGCTGAGCCAGTGGAAACAGGGAATGGGCAGAAAAAGTAATCCTTGTGTTTTTTTTTATGGATGCTTATTAAGACCTTTTTAGGCACCATAGGAGGTACTTCCAGCCACACTAATGCTCACAGATGCCAAATTGACATCCCTGGATCAATGCCAATAACCAGTACATGCAATACTACTAAATTACTCACTGTGGAATGAGGCTTGATTTATATACCTCGTGTCTTTTTCAGTCACCCAGCATGGGCACCTTGATGGGTGTTTACCTGCCGTGTATGCAGAATATATTTGGGGTCATTCTCTTCCTGCGATTGACATGGATGGTGGGAACGGCTGGTGTTCTGCAGTCCTTCCTGATTGTCTTAATCTGCTGCTGCTGTGTGAGTACACGACTCTGTTGCAAAGCTCTTCTCTTCAAGATGCCTTCCTGCCTGCCTCCTTTTGCATAATAAGACTCCTTGCCCAATCATGTAATATCTGTATTATTTCCTAAAAGATAGAAAACAGTGGGTGTTTAGTTGGGGGAATGTCTGCCTGCTTACCTTGCTTGGGTGCCTCAGTGCCTCAACCAACTTGGCCATTTATTTTGCTTGTGTGTCTCTCTTGTGTGACCCCTTTCCTTTTTGTCTTTCCCGCTGTCTAAATTGCCAGCTCTGTGGAAGAGACTTGTCTTGCAGGGCACTATAGTTCACTGAGAGCACCATAAATCTAATACTTTGGCTACAGAACACAGAAAGGAGAGCGATAATGACAAAAGTCTAGCACACTCTTGTCCACTACAAAAGCCGTGGAAAAATTAATAAAAACCCTGCAAAAGTTTGTGCATTATCTCCACTTTGTAATAGTGGCCAGGCAGCTGAAAGGCAACAAACCAAACCAGTGTGGAGTAGGGGTTAGAGTGCTGGACTAGGATTTGGGAGACCACACTTCAAATCCTCCCACAGCCATGAAGGTGACCTTGGGCCAGTCACTGTCTCTCGGTCTAACCTACTTCACAAGTTTGTTGTGAGAATAAAATTAGGAGATGGGGAGAAAGGTGTGCGCTACCTTGAGCTTCTTGGAGAAAAGGTGGGATATAAACGTAATAATAAATAAAGTAAATAAATCCTCTTCACACATTATTCACACGAAAAGGGAAATGAGTAGAGAGGGGCTTTGGGAATTCACCAAAATGTGTTGTGTTTTCAGACTTGGTGGTTTCTGCCTTCATAGTACAGCCTGTTGTGCTCTCAGCCAGTTTGGTTAGTGATCAGGGATGATGGGAGTTGTAGTTCAAAATATCTGAAGAGCAACAGGTGGAGGAAGAGTAGCATAGTGGAAGAGCTGTAGTCTTCCTTGCAAAGGTTTCTTGTAAACATCCATTTTTTCCCTGTTCACAGACTATGCTGACAGCCATATCGATGAGTGCTATTGCAACAAATGGTGTCGTTCCAGGTACTGTGTAACTTAACCATTGTAGATGCTGTTTTAAACCACTTGGAATCTGTGTAACAAGTAGATGAGTAGATGAGTACAGGAAGCATGTATCCTTTCAAGCTTAATAGATTGGCTTCTCTTGTACATTGATCCTGAATGTAATCTATAAGGTTTGGCCTCTGTTCATTGCACTAGTTTGCATGGAATTGGCACTTAAGCCAAAATGAATGAGTATGCCTACCACTCTATCATAACATTCAGCAAGATGGAAAATTGGCTATGGTGATATCTTTTGCCTGGTTACATTGTGAGTGAAAGAAAATGCAAGCTGTTAGGTTTGGCATGGTTTGGATGGCTGAATTCTCTTTTTCCTCCGTTCCCTTTTAACCGAATGAACTTGGTGCTAATAGATTTATACACTTTGCTGTACTGGGAATGCTGTTCTGCACTGGGGACATGTGCCTGTATGCATGTGCTCACACAATCCCAATGGTGACCGGTTGCTTCTAGAATCCCATGGGCCTGTTTTCATTTTTATGGAAAAGATAATTTCCCTTGTAGTTATGAAAGCAATATTTCAAATGAGAAGGCACTGCAGTTTGAGAGCTTTTTTTAAAAAAAAAACACACTATGAGTTTGCATACTAACCTATATTTTCTTTCCACATCTTACACCAACTGGGGACCCAAGTTTGAGAAACACTTGCTTATGTCATAATAAATTTGTTAGTATTTCAGGTGCAAAATTTTTTGTTTGGGAAACAAAAGAGCAAAACTTATTTGAGCCAAGTTCTGAAACATTCTGTATTCACTGAGTTCATTTAGCAGAGCTATTGTTAGTTATGAAAATGATGCCTGTTTTCAATAAGCATAGAAAAAAAATGTACCTAATTTACATAAAGCAACTTTTTCTTCTGATTCTTCTTTTTGGACATCTAGCTTACAATTGTTCTTTGTGTAATCCTACAGAAAACATTTCTCTCTCTTTAACTTTATAGCTGGTGGTTCATACTTCATGATCTCAAGATCATTGGGCCCTGAATTTGGTGGCGCAGTGGGACTGTGCTTTTACTTGGGGACAACATTCGCAGGCGCTATGTACATCCTTGGTGCCATTGAAATTTTGCTAGTAAGTAGTGACAAATACATTTCAGGGAAAGATGAAACATGTTAGAATTACAGGCAAATCTCATCTTACACAAGGGTTCAGTTCCAGGAGTTCACATGTAGACAAAAAAATGCGTAAAGTCAGGACCCTCCAGAATTGCCCCCCCCCCCCATGCTGGGATTCCTACCCAGCTTTGAGGAGTCACAAGGGCTCTAGCAGAGTCCCAGAGCCCTCCTGCCTCCTTAACAAAGCCCAGTGCCTTGCTTGCCTTGCTCACAGTTCCAGAGAGCCTTAAAATAATACCTTAAGGGTATTTCATCTACTTATTTATTAAATGTATATCCTGCTTTTTGAGAAATTATATTCACAATACAGATTTCACATCATCTAAAATTGTTTTGCTACATTATGATATAAAAAATAAAGGAAGAAAACAGAAGCAAAAACAATTCCATAAATTAAAGTAGTAAAGCAACTTTAAAATCCATGAACCCCCACAGCACAAAATCTGCAAGAGAGATTACTCTCTGAAAGTCACTGAGCAGAGTTAAGCCTTCAGAACTTCCTTAAACTTCGGAAGGCACCACTGTGAAGACATATTACATGCTGGAATCTTGCAAAATTGATTAAAAATTGTTTGGTTCATGTTTGTTTATGATCATTGGCTACTCAAGACGTAAATTTGGTTTAGTTTGGATATATATGTGTTTTGCCAGGGATGTCCTGTTGAACCTAAGGACATCATAAATTGCTTTCTTTTTGTTGTAGACACTGTGTTCTAACTGTTTCAGACATACATTGCTCCTCAAGCGGCCATTTTCCATCCAACTGGGGCCCACGACACTTCCAATGCCACGCTGAATAACATGCGAGTGTATGGGACCTTGTTCCTCACGTTCATGGCTGTGGTAGTCTTTGTAGGCGTGAAATATGTCAACAAATTTGCATCTCTGTTTTTGGCTTGTGTCATAATATCCATCTTGTCCATCTATGCTGGAGCAATCAAATCCATCTTTGAGCCACCTGTTTTTCCGTAAGTAAATGCCAACAATTGAAACAGAGTTGTTTGAAATCTCCTTACAATAGTGCTATCAATGAAAAGAAAAAAATCCTAGCTGTTGGGTTGGGAGATGGGACTTTCCCCCCCTAAGCCCGTACAGCTGGGAAAAGAGGGGAACATGCATAAATTTATTTTTATCAAATGAAATACTGCCCCTTCCAATCCAGTCCACTCACCTGAAAAATAAGGATGAAAATACAAATGTTGGCCCTCAATGGAGAGAGAAGTTTTTCCACCTCTAGATTAACTTTAAGGGAGGGAGAAATGCAAGTTTAGGGAAGGAACATAGGGAAGAGCAAGAGATAATGAGTATTTAAGAGAAAAGAAGACCTTCGGTGTCTTTTTAGAGCAAAGGAAAAGTGCAGAAAAGGGTCCTCCAAATGTTTAGGTTGCATTATTCTCTGCATGGAAAGACTGAAATGCTTGAGGGTAGTTTTCTGTAGTAAAGAAGAAAAAAAGATGACAAAGAAATGGTAGTGTTTTGTAGAATTAATGTGCATTCCTAATACTTGCACTGATCAGCACAAGATTAATCAGTCAATCACCTACCTACTTCATATAACACAAACTGAATTTATGGAATTTGGTGTCATAAAGTATACTGATGACCACTAGCTTAGATGAGTTTAAAGAGGAGTAGGCAGAGTCATGGAGAATAAGGCTACAAATCATAATAGCTTTGTCAAAACTTAAGGTTCAGAGGTCACCAAATAGTAGTTGCTGGGGAGCAACAGCCAGAAAGGGCTGGCTCCTTCATGGCCTCCTCTTGGGCTTCCTGGGAGCATCTGATCGGTGACTGGGAAGCTGGATGCTTGAGGAGGTGGTGGACTTTTGGTCTGATCCAGCAAAGCTCTTGTTGTATTCCTGCATTTCAAAAGTGATCTACTTTCTGCTGTTTTCTTATGGACTTCAGGGGAGAACTTTTCTTTTGTGGATTTGCAAGAAATCTATGAAGCTTATATATAACAAATCTGCAAACCTTTGTGTCTTCCCAGAGTTTGCATGTTAGGCAACAGGACTCTTTCAAGGGACCAGTTTGATGTTTGTGCCAAAACTACAGTCGCTGGCAACGTCACTGTGCCCTCCCAGTTGACAGAACTCTTCTGCCCAGGCTTCAATATAACCTCTGGATTCTGTGATGAGTATTTCCAGTTCAACAACGTTACTGAGATTGTAGGGATTCCTGGAGCTGCTAGTGGCATTTTGAAAGGTAGAGGCAAAGATATTACCATGTGATTCTCCACTATTATTGAGACATGCCCAGTTCCAGTGCCAGGATATTATGCACCCTTGGCAAGGCTAACTACTTACACTCCCCCCCCCCCCCGCAAATGCTAACCTCAGTTTTCCAAAACAGATGGTTTGTAGAAAAAATGGAAAGCCCCAAACCTAATTGCTAAATTTATTTTAAATTGCAATAAGTCATGCAACAATCTTTGAAAATCTTTCTCAAATGCAAAAGAAAATGTTTTAGCACACAAATCGTTTTGAATAATCTTGCGAATTGTGATGTTAAAATGCAAGTCTCTTCAAAGTTTCCATTCCAGGCACATCAAAATCTTTTCCTTTGCAAAATTTGTCACCAATTCCTCCAGGTCAAGTGCTGATGCTTGGGCTTGTTCAGTTGATATAGTTGCCAAGCCAACTAGCCTCTTTTGCCACATTGTTGAGCATATGTTTTTAATAAGTTTGAACTGTGAGAAACTGCATTCAAAATACAAAATAAAAGTGAAATATTATCAGAAACATATAAGAGATAACGAAAAGGAATCAGTATAAAACTGTGCCATTCAGAGGTCAGTCATGTGCCCCTGTGAGATCTGTGCCGTAGGCGGCTGCCTAGAAGAAGAAGAAGAAGAAGAAGAAGAAGAAGAAGAAGAAGAGGAGGAGTTTGGATTTGATATCTCGCTTTATCACTACCCTAAGGAGTCTCAAAGCGGCTAACATTCTCCTTTCCCTTCCTCCCCCACAACAAACACTCTGTGAGGTGAGTGGGGCTGAGAGACTTCAAAGAAGTGTGACTGGCCCAAGGTCACCCAGCAGCTGCATGTGGAGGAGCAGAGACGCAAACCCGGTTCACCAGATTACGAGACTACCGCTCTTAACCACTACACCACACTGGCCTAGCTGGCATAATGATGGCACTGGTTACGGCCAAAGGCCTTGGTGAAGCACATGTTTTGCATTCAGGATGTCCCAGTGTCAACCTCTAGCATTTATAGGAAAGGAAATATCCTATCTGAAACCCTGGAGAGCCACTGCAAATTAGTGTGACGCTACACTGAGTTAGATGGACTGGTGATCTGATTCTGCATAAGGCTGCTTCCTTCCTTTCAAATTATTTCTGTTTCTCAAGCAGTGTGCATTGTGCTTTATAAAGGTGCTTGCAACCTGAAATTCAACACAGGGGAGACTATGGAGGAATGGGGAAGGGAGAGTAAAAAGAGGAAGAATGTGTGTTTCCTTCTGTTCAACATACTTAGGTTTCATTAAAATAGTACAGAGGACTAAAGGGTATGCCAGAAGTTACACTGAAAATGTGGGCTTAAAATATGACCTTAAAGTCAGTGATGTGACACACCTGAATGTTTGCAGCACACTGCTTTGTACTTAGGATCAGGTACAGAATTAACCATCCTGAAAATATTCCTTCTTTTGGATTTAAAAAAGAAATTCAAGACACTAAATTCTTAACTGCTTAGTGTGTAGAAAGAGTTCTGAATGAGATTTCCATTGGTCATAGTGTGGAGATATGGGGTCCTCCTGTGAAGCTCTTTGCTTTTCCTAGCTACAGAAGGAAAAACTATATGATTTATACAAGTTGTAGAACCCACTTGCTTTAGATGCAGAACCTGGGTAAACTTGTCCGTCCGTCCCCCGCCCAGAGTCAATGTTAAATTATGACACGGTGTAATATGTCATGTGCTGTTCATCTGAGGTTGTATTTACCTAATTTTAAGACCTGCTAAGGAACTGATGATTGTTATTATGTCTTCATATGTAAAACCACAGAATTCAAAGAGGGTTGTGCACTCCCCCCCCCCCATGATTGTGTGTGTATATATATGAGAGAGAAAGAGGGAGAGATACTCCTGAACAATAGGATACCTGATACAATATTTCTTGGACTTCCTAAAAAATCATCCTCTGATAACATTTTCCTTGTGCCTAACAAAGAAAGTGAGCAGATGTTTCATTCAGTAAGTTATTTGTTCACTCTGCTCCTTTCCTCCCCCACCCCAGATAACATCTGGAGCAATTACTTGGAGAAAGGTGAGATTCTGGAGAAAGCTGATCGCCCATCTGTTGATGTGGCTGGACATAAGAGCAACCTTCACCTTTACGTTTATGCAGACATAGCAACTTCCTTCACAGTGCTCGTTGGCATCTTCTTCCCTTCAGTGACAGGTGAGAATACGGAGACGAGCAGATTTTTTATACCTCTGGGCACTTTGGAACTCTGTGGGTGGGAGAAGTGCTTCTCATTCCTACATTCTTGCTTTTCTTTTAAGGGATCATGGCTGGCTCAAACCGATCTGGAGACCTCAAAGATGCTCAGAAGTCTATTCCTGTTGGAACTATCCTAGCTATTATAACTACGTCTCTAGTCTGTATCCTTAAAAAAAAAAATTAAAAAAAGATTGTGGTGGTTCTAATACATAAGCTGCCCCATACTAGGTCAGACTGTTTGCCCATTGTGATGTTCCTGCAGTTTTTTGCAAGGGCCTGTCCTTAGGTTGTCCCTAAGGGTAAGCCCTCACAGATACTCCACTGGATCCATACTTCCCTTAGGTTCCTGCTGCCGCCACCAACTGACTTGGAGGAAGCAGTAGGACTCTCCCTTTGTATGCCTACTCAACCCCAGCTCTGCTTCACACTGGAGTGGTCTGCTTCCTATTTAGTGAGGAATTGAGTAACATTTTCTTAAATAATAGTTTCCAATGTTTCAGGATTCTACACTAATACAGCTGCCTCTGGCCCTAGCTATTATCCTAACACTGCATATTTTGACATCTATTATCCTATGTTCCAACCTAATGCTTATCTCCATCTAAGTGTCATTTTAGTAACTGGTCCCATCTACAAGTCACTCCCCCCCTTTTTTAGACCAGGGATAGAGAAACTTTTTGGATTGTCAGGTCAGATCTTTATCTCACCCATCCACCCTGCAGGCCAATTTTGACACTTTCCAATCTTCTGGTGTCATTTTGATGCCACGTGACTGATAGGTGGGTGGTCCCACTTGCACATTACTGTTGACTGGTGGGGGAGGTGTGTGCTTCATCAGCATGTTCCCTGAAGGACATGCACTAGTGAAGTAGCATCCAGCAGGATTGAACCCTGCCCATCACCATGCCCATCAGTTGATGTCACCCAGTGACACGAACTGATAAACAGGTAGATGTAGATTTGAGGAAATAGATTCACAGGCCTAATTGGACATCCTGGTGGGCTGAGATTCCCCACCCTTGCCCTTAAACTTCTGATTTACCCATGCAGTGCAACATTATGCAGTTTGAGTGGCACTGGCCCATGCTGGCTGGGTGTGATGGGTGTGGGACTCGAACAGCATCTAGAGGGCCACAGGTTCCCTACCCCACCTCTAAAGGAATACATAAGGATTTTTATGGCAAGTACTATAGTTATAGGGATGTGTTGCGTCTTACTGACACTCTCAGAAATCAGGCTGGTTTCTTTAATGGAATGTGCACCTTCAGATTTCAGCTGTGTGCTGCTGTTTGGTGCTTGCATTGAAGGGGTTGTTCTTAGAGATAAGTAAGTAACCATTAAATTTCTGCTTCACTTTCATGTGTAAAACGATGTGGTCAAAATCATGGCTTTGCCTCTCATTTTTGCTGTGTGAAATTACCTTTCTCTTCAGCATATTGCAAAATGGCTGTGATCTTCTCACCATTTTATTGTTTGTGATAAGTCATTGTTTGCCTTAGCATTGTGTGTTAACGGGGACACTGTTGTGGGAAGGGATTGTATGGCACCTGCAGTCGAAAATAACAGACATTTTGTAGCCAGCTATTTTTGCATCTGAAATTGCACATCCAGTTAGAGATGTGAGCCACCAAGTCAAAGACCATCCTTATATATCATTTTGTATATCCACACTGATCCCCCAGTTATTTTTGTGTCTCGTCATTGAGTTTGGATCATTAAGCTATTTCAGTTTTAGGATCCAGGGCTATATCTGAAGTTTCCTGTGTATTTAAGAATCAAGTAGGGGTGGGTGGGTGGGTGGGTGGGTGTGTTGGGGGCCATATGGTCCAACCCCCTGCTAGATGCAGGACATTCAAAGCTTGAGTGTCTCCAGCAGATGGCTGTCCAAATTCTACTTAAAGACCTCTAGCAAGTAACGATGCTGTTGGTAACCATTTCATTATGCCCTAATATTTAAAGCATTAAATTTAAATTCCTTGCATGAACAGTAACTTGTTTTGGGAAATAAATATTGAAATTTCCATGGAAAAATACTTTTCACCATTTAATGAAATCCAAGGCTGCTTTTCAATCGACTTGTTCCATCTTTTCTGCAGATATGGTGATGCCGTGAACAGGAACTTAGTGGTGGGCACCCTTGCGTGGCCCTCGCCGTGGGTCATTGTGATAGGCTCATTTTTCTCTACTTGCGGAGCAGGTTTGCAGAGCCTCACTGGTGCCCCACGGCTGCTTCAAGCAATCGCCAAGGACAACATCATTCCTTTCTTATGGGTTGGTACATGTTGCACCAAGCAAGTTCCTGGAAAAGAGCCTTATGAATCTGGGAGCTTGGTGTGCTCCCTGAGGCATAAATAGGGTCCTAACAGGAAGCTGACTCTGATTGAGAAGGCTAGATTCCATGTCTTTTAAGAAAGCAAGCTTTTACTCCTAATTAAAAATAAACCCAAGGAGGGAACTCTAGTGGGGTGGGGGTGAAGAACCTAGAGGGAAAATACTACTCCTACTAATAAAATTATTAGTGAGCTTATGATAGTCATATATACTGAGCAATGGAAAACTGGTAGCTATCAGAGAGCTAGCCTGTTTCAGGCGTTCACTTTTGTTGTTGGAAGCCGCCCAGAGTGGTTGGGTAGAAATAAATTATTATTATTATTATTATTATTATTATTATTATTATTATTATTATTATTATCTCTTGTGCATGTGAGGGCTCCCTACAGATGTTCTAGAGCAGGGGTCTGCAACCCGCGGCTCTGGAGCCAGATGTGGCTCTTTTACACCTTTGCTGCGGCTCCGGGGTGGATACTAGCGAGGGGAGGAGGCGCATTGTGCGCCCCGACACTCCCCACTGTGGCGGGCGCTATACTGGCTGTGACGTCACATGGGGGCAGTGCGTGCGTTAGTCACGCACCGTCCCAATGTCACCTTCCCGCCCGCCCGCCCACTACATGGTAAGGGGCATGTACGCTGGTCACTGCATTGAAAGGGGGCATGTACGCTGGTCACTGTTTTGAAGGGGAGTGAAGAACACACACACACAAAAAGGTAACTTGTTAATTTAACATTTATTTCTATGAGGAGGAGTAATTCTGAGGGGTCAAACAAAGAAATAATAAAAAAGTGACAAAAAAAATATTTTTATAATGACGAGTTTTGCGGCTCCCAGTTTTTTTTTCTTCGGAAACGGGTCCAAGTGGCTCTTTTTGTCTTAAAGGTTGCAGACCCCTGTTCTAGTGAATGTTTTTTGGGTGGGGAAAGGCTGAGATGCCTCCCCTTGGAGCTATAATGCATATTTTGATTCTTCACAAATAAATGCCTGGAAAGTACTACACTCTCTCTCCCCCCTGCCTCACTTCCAGCACAAGCTTTAGATGCTTTCTATGAACTGTTCAAAACTTAAATGAGGCACTGCAAACTAATTTTGTTCTGCAATCTCTTTTTACAGGTGTTTGGCCACGGGAAGGCAAATGGTGAGCCAACCTGGGCCCTTCTGCTCACAGCACTGATCGCAGAACTCGGCATTCTTATTGCATCCCTTGACATGGTGGCCCCAATTCTTTCTATGTGAGTTTTCCCCCCAGAAGTTTTATTGCCATAAGATAGGTTTTGTATTAGCAGCACTTAACAGAAGCAGACCAGCTGTGTTAAAGGTTTTTTTAAAACCAAATTTTAGTGGGGATGAATTTTGAAGGCAAGGATCACAACAGTCACTAAGACGTCCTGGTTCTTTGCTGTGGCTGCTGGTTGTAACTTTTTAAATCCACTAAAATGCCCCTTGGAATGATACTGTGTCATAACTAGGGACATTATGGGGAATTAAAGATGGTAGCTGGTAGCTAGGAGGAGCCAGGAAGAAATGCACCAGTGATTTGGCACCCCGTAGCCATGAACTAGCTGAAACTAGCTGAAAATCTGCTCCACACTTTGATTGCCTGTGAGTCTTGGTGAAGTAGGAGGTGCCATTATACTTCAGCTTTGCTTTCCACATAGACTTGTCTGCCCAGGAAACCTTGTATACCACAGGCAATTCTGGAAATTGTGCTAAAGTGCACAGTTGATTTTGTGGAGACTGCTGACCAGGCCCATTGAGCTATAGAGTTGCGTATGTACTAAGAGTGTACCCAATAATACATGCTGGCTGTGCACTGCAGAGGAAGGTGGATAGTAGCTTATTTCAGATAAAACAAGTTCCCAGGAACACAGTTTGTGTGTCTTTTTGGAAAACTATTGCAGCATGAAACAGGATGGCAATTGTATGCTTCTCTGCTCTCAGCAGCCAGCTGTAGAATATAAGCCTCCAGCGCCACTTAGTGGTGGCTCCAGTTTGTCACAGTTAAACAAAAGGATTGGGAGGTGTTCAGTTCAGGGGTAAAATGCCACCGAGCCCAGCTGCCATGGCAGTTTATGAACCAATGAGGCCAAATCCAAGTTGACAGAGTCAAACCCTGATGCTAAGTAGTTCAGGCCAGGATTGAACAATGTACAAAGGACAACAGGACCTGAATTTTCATCACTCAAATGCTTCTTCCTATTCTGGGTTAGGAAGCGACAACACTGATAACCTTGTAGTCCAGGCCTGCACAGCTTATGATCTACAGTGCTGAACCAAACCCATGTGCCATGTATGGTGGCTTGTCAGCTAACAGGCAGCCGCCTCTGCTGATTTTTAGCACTTCTGCTGATTTTTAGCACCAAGAATACCAGGGCAGGTGGCTTGATGTTAGGCTTGGTGGCTCACATGTTGTACAGGCCTGACTCTAATGGATATCAGCATGTCACCAGGGATAAGAAAGTTCCACACGACATCCTTTGAACTCCCTCCAGGTGTAATAATATAAAACATTTTGTAGCACTTTCTAAGTGTCTGTAGTGTTTTGCATGTCTTGCAACATAGGTCAGCATCATAGATTCAGTAGAGTAGAGGTGCAAATGAGAGAACAGTAGCCTGCCTTAAGGGCCACCTGTGTAGAAGGAATTCCTGGCTTACACTCCTGGCCAGTGCAACAATACATATGTGCCAAGGCCTGCAAATTCCCTTGAACTCTAGGGCTTGACTAGAGCTGGTAGCTACCATATGTTGACTGGGCCAAGGCCTGGGTAATTAGGAGGTTGAGAGAGAGAGAGCGAGCCTGTCTTTAATATAAATTTGTATCATTCTCTTCTCCCAGTGGGTTCAATTCAGGATTTTGGCTTTGGAACATGTGTGAGGGGTTGTCTAAGGCCATCCATACCCAAGAAAGAATTTGAACCTGGATATATCCAAATAGAAACCTCAAGACATGCATATCCTACAGACTTACAACAGTACTGTATCACTAAAGTTTCTCCCCAAATATTGGAAATTTTAGATTGGAGGGTTACTATAAAAGCAATTTAAATTGGTTGTGTTAATTTAAAACCCCTCCGTTTCCTTCATTATGTTAGTTGTGAATTTTGTGCTTTGTTCTTTACAGTGGGCCCAGACCTAAATGTGATGTGCTTTTCTCTGTTTCCTCCCTCAACTAGGTTTTTCTTGATGTGTTACTTGTTTGTCAACTTAGCCTGTGCGGTGCAAACACTCCTAAGAACTCCAAACTGGAGGCCCAGATTTAAGTACTACCACTGGTAAGTTGAGAGAGAGAGAGCGTGTCTCACAAGCTTATTCATATAGCCATTTGATCCCTCCTCATTAAGGGTTAGGGCACTTGAGAGTGTGTGAAAAGTTAAAAGTGGAAAGCTAAGAGTTTTGGAAATGCTTTTCAGCAGACCATTTATACATATGTGCCCTTTGCATGATGACAACGCAACATCAGGTGATGATCTGCATGTGTGAATGAGCCATCACTGATATATAAAATTACAGATAAGAGTTCCCGTATCACCTCCAACACAGTCCTGTTCAGTGGAATCTGCACATTCAGCCGCTGATCACCAAGGGTAATGAAATCAAGGAATGCCCATGCATGTGTGAACCAGCTCTAAATATGTGCTAACATTTGATTTTTGTTTCCTTCAGGGCCTTGTCCTTTTTAGGCATGAGTATCTGCCTTGCGCTGATGTTCATCTCCTCCTGGTATTATGCTTTAGTGGCAATGCTCATTGCAGGCATGATTTACAAGTACATTGAATACCAGGGGTAAGTAGCTTCTGATCAAAATAACATGATAATGTGATTGCTGGGTGTGGGTGTATGCATGCACACAGAGCTATCCCTTTAACAGTAGCTATACCCTGGGAAGCCCTGAATTGGATCTTCCGAAGGATGCTTAATTCTATCATTTAATTTCTGAATTGTTATGGGTTGTGTCCAACGAAGTTGTTCTATTCACGCAAGGTTTTCTACTTGCACAACAGAGTTTTCCCTCCCCCCCCCCCCCAATCTGCTCCACAGGGAAAGTTCTTGAAATAGTGGGAGCAGAGGAGGGTAAATATCATTGTGGAAGTCTTTGGGCAAACGAATGACTTTGGGCTTGTCCACACTTCTGCTTGTCTCATGCCTAGAAAACTGAGTGGTTTTCTGCTTGCCCTGTGTTTTCTAGGCATGGGTCCGAGAGGTTTTGTCTTTGCCCTGCTGCTTTCCCCTGGAAAACCTGCTCTTTAGTGCAAAATCAGAGCAAACGTCAATCCAGAGAAAACCCAATTGACTTTTGCTCCGATTCAGTGTTAAACAGTGGGTTACCCCAGGGGGAAACAGTGGGGCAAGGGGAAGTGTGGATGAACCCACCCTTTGGAAGCACATAGTCCAGTGAATATTCTAGAAATATCTACTGTTGCGTTGTCCTCTCTAAGTGGGTCTAAACCTGGCCAGTGTTAGTATGATAGGAAGGGGAGCATGTGGCCCTTCAAACATAGTGTTGAATTCCCACCACCTGGAAGTCATTGTCTGTGTGGCCAAATGGTAAGGGAACACCTCCCTGTTATATCGGGAGAACTCTGGGAACTTTATGTAAACTGTTCTATGATTCCCAAAGGAAGAGTGAGATACAGGGGTAACCAACAAATAGAGTATCGAGGTCTAGCTAGGGAAGCCCACCCAGATGGGCGGGGTATAAATAATAAATTATTATTAAATTATTATAGTCATGGGAAGTCCATTTATACTGTGAGACAGAAAGTAAGTGATCTAAATACAGTTTTTTCTGCAAAGGGAGTCGCGCTCTAAGCTGGCTTAATTTTGTAAATTACAGGGCGGAGAAGGAATGGGGTGATGGGATCCGGGGCCTGTCTCTAAGTGCTGCCCGATATGCTCTGCTGAGATTGGAGGAAGGGCCCCCACACACCAAGAACTGGAGGTGACTTCTTGTTGTTTCTTCCCAGTTAATGACACGGAGAGTTGTGTTTCCCCCAGATTCTGAACTTGCATGAAATCAAAATAATGTGTATTCTGCAAGCCCCTTGATGCAGGACTTTTTGCTTACTTTAAAAAACATGTGTGGAAGAGGCTCTTATGTGCAGATTCTTGCCCCCAATACAAAAATGCTGGAAGATTGTCTGCAGAGAACTAGTAGGAGCCAAACTGAAGACAACCAAAATGAAACATTTCAGCAATGCACAGTTTTAAGTTATGAACCTCTTGCCTTGGATATTGTAATTTTCACATAAGGTTCTGTTGCTTCTTCCATCTCCTCCCATGTCACCATGTCTAATGTCCTGCTTGGGTTTATGCAACTAAAGATCACATCCTCATGCACACCCTCCACTTCTCCAAGGCTTCTTATTGCAGGGAAAGAGTCATAATGAGAGGCATAGCAATTAGCCAGTGTTGAGCAAGGGTTGAAGTGTTGGACTAGGACCTGGCAGCCGTTCATGAATGAAGCTCACTGGGTGAACTTGGGCCTAGCCATCCTCACAGGATTGTCAGAAGACTAAATTGGGAGCAAGTAGCCATATACGCCACACTGAGCTCCTTGGAGAGAAGAAACAAATGGTGTTGGAATTGTCTTTCAGACAAGTTTTTCTGCTGTTACTGAGCTTCTCATGAAGGATTGCCTCAGCATTCTAGGAACACTAATATGAAAAGCCCTGTCATAAATCAAATTGTTACATACTTTCTGGCTGTATGGTCCTCTTTCATAGAAATGTCACACATGTTGCACAAATAAATATGGTGATCCAGCTGTCTCCCCCCCACCCCCAGGCCCCAGTCAGCCCCTTGAAAGTCTGGATGGGTAGCTTTATTTAGTATGCAGCCTTCAGCCTGTTTGGATTAGATTTAGATGTGAACTTCCCATGTGAACTGAATTTTTGATGAGCCAGTCTCCTAGTGAAAGCTGTCTGAATATATAAAAGCCAGTTGGTGAAATAGCTCTTCAATGCTCCCAAGCCAGAGTTCTCCTTAAGAGCTGCTTAATATTCAAAAACCTGGCCCCCAAACCGTTTCTTTTCCTCTCTTTTCAGACCGCAGCTGTTGGTGCTTCTGAAACTGGACGAAGATTTGCATGTGAAATACCCCAGACTGTTGACGTTTGCTTCTCAGCTGAAAGCCGGCAAGGGACTGACCATCATTGGAACAGCGATACAAGGCAACTTCCTGGAGAGCTATGGAGAAGCACAGGCGGCTGAACAGGTGGGCAGGGGGGAGCAGGGGGGAGGCTAAACACAAAGTGTAAGAATCATGGAGCATTTGGCAAGAAAGTTTATATGGCTTTCTAAGGCCTGAGGCTCCATCCAGAAACAGCTTCTTGGCAGGCAAGCAAATCGTTTTCTAGCCAATAATGTATTTTCAGAGATGTGCTAAGGCTTCAGCTGAACCAAAGACTAAAGAATGTCTGAGTGCAGTGTTGTTTTGTTTATTCAAGGCTTTTTTTCCAGCAAAGGCTGTGTGTCCTCCACACTAAAAAAAATAATTTAAATTCTCTACCCAAAAAGTAAAATTGTGCTGTGTCAATGAGACTTGTTTCTGGGCTCCATTTAGAGTTCTGGTCTTGAACTTTATGGCTTGAGATCAAGGCCTTTAAGTTTGCTTGTCAATACAGACTTTTGCATGCATTTTGCATGCATTTGACTGGCGTGTGACTGCCCAAGCATGTGCCATTTTCGGCTCCGAAAGGGTGCGGAATGGGCAGGGGCGGGGTGGGCCTACACAACTGGGAGTTGCTTGTACACTAATATTTTAATCGGGGACCTTTTCCTGGGTTTCTCCGCCATCTTGAGTTATGGTGAGAGGTTGCTGAGGAAAGAGCTTTCTCAGTGGTGGCAGCTGTTACGGAATGCTCTACCTAGAGAGGCTGGTCTGACATCATTTTGGTTCTAAGGCAAGTCTTATTTTTTTCCAGACCTTTAAAGTTAACTTTATCTGTTTTGTCTTTGCTGGTGTGCATGTGTTATGCTGCTCTACATATTTTTTTATGTATTTCTGTATGTTTTTTTCATTTGTCTTCTTGTGTGTTGAAATTTCATAATCTGCCCTGGGAATCTGAGAGGAGAATAATAAAGAAACAATCATTTAAATGCATACACTTAAAAGTTATGCAGATAGATCGTATTGTGCAGTTTCTTGTTATTTGAAAAAATTATGCCGTATATTCCCTCTTTGTTATTGATTTTATTCCATTTTTGTTAGTTGTGAGTAGAGAGCAGACACAGACACCATTTTTCCAACCTTCAGAAATCTTGCTCAGGCATCCCTCTAGACTCAGGTATTTCAGCCAACATGGCCACATATATAAATCTGTTTCTTGGAAATCCCTGTATTAATTATTCTTTTGGTAAGGAGGAACCTCCCACAAATACAAGTCAACATGTGCAAGTGGAGAAATCTGTTTGCATGTTTTTTAATTGCCCCATGAGGGTTGACCTCTTAATGGGAGACACCTTAATCCTGTTGGCTGTCTTACAGACAATCAAGAATATGATCGAGATTGAGAAGGTGAAAGGATTTTGCCAAGTCGTCATAGCTAATAAAGTCCGGGATGGCATCTCCCACTTGATACAGTCGTGTGGATTGGGAGGCATGAAGCATAACACAGTGGTCCTGGGGTGGCCATATGGCTGGAGGCAAAGTGAAGACTCAAGAGCCTGGAAAACCTTTATAGGCAAGTTCTTAGGTTGTTGGTTGGTGTTCTTGATCTTGATGTGTGAAAAATGCTGTAAATTTGGTTTCTCATAGTAGAAAGCCCAATTTGGGGTGGAATGGTGTGTTTCCAAAAAAAAAAAGCTGCCTCTGGAGTGGTAGCATCACTTTGAATTTCCCCTTCCCCATTTATTGCAGCTGGTGTTGACTTTCACCATGCTTTGATGTCATTGTGTGTATCTCTGCCTGTGCTTTGCATCAGTAGTGGCTGCTATCCATTGGATCTGGTAGGGTGGAAGGCAGAGTGGCCAACATTTGGTGGAGCCACAGCCGATGAGAGGCTGAGCCAACTGACTCTAGTTTTCCTTCCATCCTCCTCCCTGTTGAGTTCTACAAGAGCAGCACTGGGACTAAGGGGGAGGAAGCAGACAGCCAAAGCCACCCACTAGTAGGAAGGCAGGTTAGTGTCTCACAATCCTGTTTGCTTTGTATTACAATGCATCTTTATTCCTTTTGCCTCTAGACACTGTACGCTGTACAACTGCAGCCCACCTTGCCTTGCTGGTGCCCAAAAACGTTTCCTTCTACCCTGGCAATCATGAGCGTTACAATGAAGGGAACATCGACGTCTGGTGGATTGTGCATGATGGAGGCATGCTGATGCTGCTTCCTTTTCTGCTCAAACAGCATAAAGTAAGAGTGTCAGGAGCTAGATGGACAAGTTGGGCTCACCCATTTGCTTGTGTATGTCAATCCAAGCTGTGGAATACTGGCCACGTTCACACCATACATTTAAAACGTTACGATACCACTTTAAACAGTCATTGCTTCCCCCAAATAATTTTGGGAGCTGTCGTCTGTTAAGGGTGCTGACAATTCCCCTCCCAGAGCTACAGTTCTTCTGAGTTCCCTGGGAAGTGAAACCACTTCCAGGAATTGTAGCTCTAGCAGTGGGATGGTGGCTCCTAACAATTCTCATCCACCCTTCCAGAACTTTTTGAAGGAAGCTGTGACTGTTTAAGGTGTTTTCCTAGCACTTTAAATGTATGATGCGGATGTGACCACTAGCTTATTGTTTTGTATAACTGGCTCTGCCTGAAAGCACCCAAGCAATCCACAAGGTTTTTAAAAGAGAGTACATATCCGAAAACCATTTTAGAAAAATGCTCCACAAAATATAGTGAAAACCATATATAAATCAACAGAAGCAGCAGCTTTTGAAACAAGTAACATTTGAAGAGTAATCTTGGCAGTCGGTCCATATGGTTGAAATTTACTTAGCTTCATTTGTAGGTGCTGCTCTAAGAACTGACAGTCGCATGAAACAGGAAGTTACACAGAAAGTCCCTCCAAGAAGAGGAACTCTTTCTGCTGAGGTCTCAAACTGCCACTGCTATTTTGGCAGGACTGTTGCAGCAGCATTTGGGAAGGAGACAAACAACCTCAGCTGGTGATTTGGAGGTGCCCGGTGCTCCGATTAGGAGAGCCAAATGTTGACAATCACCTACTTTTTTAGTCATGCAGCACTTCTCAACCTGGTGTTTTGGGCTACAATTCCCATCAGCCCCACCCTGGTGTAACATGTCATGCACACTCTTTTCCTATCTCAGTGTCAGAATATAGGTAGCTGTTTGAATACCAAGTCAGACCACTGGTCGCTCTAGCTCACTATTTTCTATTGCTAAGGTTGGCTTCGAATCTTGAGTTCTAGGAAGGAGCTTTCCGCAGCCCTGTCTGGAGATACCTGTGACTTTTTGCATGCAAGGCATGTGCTGTACAACTGAGCTTACAGCCCTTCACACATTTATACACAACTATGTAACTTAGGAACACAGGAAGCTCCTTATATAAATCAGACCATTGGTCCACCTAGCTTTGTATTGTTGATGCAGGCTGATAGTGGCTCTCCAGGGTTTCAGGCAGGTGGGTCTGCCAGCCCTACCTGGAGTTGCCAAGAATTGAACCTGGGGTGTGTGGTGTGCAAATCAGATTGGGTACCACTGAACTATGGCCCTTTGCCTTGCATTTATAAAACTTATAAGAGCGGTTTTTTCGTTTTGTCTTTTTAAAGGTTTGTGCAGCCTTGCAATACTACCAGGTTCTACAGGCTCTGCATACATGTTCGAAAGTTTTGAGAAGATACACATATATTTTCTGCTTCTACAGGTTTGGCGAAAATGTAAAATGAGAATTTTCACCGTAGCTCAGATGGATGACAACAGCATCCAAATGAAGAAAGACCTGGCCACCTTCCTCTACCACCTCCGAATAGAGGCTGAAGTAGAAGTAGTGGAAATGGTAATGGGGTTTATCTTGTTCTGTGGTCGATCGGGGTTTGGGACAATGCATTGTGTGTCGCTGTAAGACTGTCGTTCTTGTTTTCGTAGCAAAACAGCGATATCTCCGCCTACACTTACGAACGGACTCTGATGATGGAGCAGAGATCTCAGATGCTGAGGCAGATGAGATTGACCAAAACAGAAAGAGAAAGAGAGGTATGTTTTGCTTTGGTATCCAATTATGTAAAGTGTTGATGAAAGTGTCCCAAAATCTGCAGACACCTCTTTCACCATTTCTTCTCTAATTGCCACATTCACTGTATTGGGAAAAAAGGGTTATTTAAAAAAATGCTATTCTGGGAAACTTCCCTTGGGAGGTTGGGCCATAAATGAGATGCCACCACTGTCCAGTTGCCACCCATCCCACCTCAGACAATGGGGAATCAGGAAGTGATTGCTTTAAGATATGTGTTTCACATCCCCCGCCCCATTGGAATTGGGCACATGCATTGAGATGAGGTTTGCACTTAAAACCTAGTTTTTTGTGCCCAAACACCTGCAACAAGTTTCACTCCTACGCCTCAGTTTTCAGTGGTGCTCTCATGTTTCTAAATGCAAGTGTCTGTTTTGCCAAAACAAAATCCTTGTTTCTCTCAGTCAGCCTTGTGTATAAGCCCACAAATGTTTTTACTTGTCATTGTGCCCGCATGTACCTTTAGTAGCTTGAAAGAGGAGAGGTTGGCAGCATCATTAGCAACGGGACTAAAAATGAGAACTGCCAATAGCATATCAGCCAGTATCATAATGCCTTTATACAAATTGATGATGTAGCTGCCCTCAGAATACAGTGTACAATTCTGATCCTCACATCTAAAAATGGGTATTGGTAGAGCTGAGGAAAAGAGCAGCGCAAATGATCAAGGAGCTGGATCGGTTCCTCTGTGAAGAAAGATTGCAACCTTTGGGGCTATTGAGAGTGTGGGAACATGACTGGTGTATAAAATTATAGCTAAAACCTGCTGTATGTTACCTTCTGAATACCAGTTGCTAGGAACAACTGCGGGAGAGAGCTGATTTCCTCTAGCCCTCCTTGTGTGCTTTCCATAGGCATCTGTTTAGGGAAGTGGTCTGTTCCAATAGATCTCTTCTTCTTTTCTTCTGTTCTTGCCTGCTTGGTCACCTGGAAGCACAGCCTTGACCTGCAAAAGCAGGCCTTACCAGGGGCTGTTTACAAGTCTGCTGCAAATGTTGTTGCATTTGCAAGGCCATAGCAAAGCTTGGATTGTGGGAAAGGTGGTAGCCCCCCTCCTTTATGAAATCCATCTGACCTACACACATGCGCAGACACACACTTTTAGCAGAATCCTAGCCCTTCTGTAAGCTTCAAAAACAGCAGTTGAGAGAGCAATCTCCCCTGTAATTTGAGGTCTGGGCCACAGTTGCATTGATAGCTCTTTGCCTTCTTGTGCAGTACATTTCAAAATCTCTTTCCTCCTCAATAATTTCCAGCTGCTGACTCTCAAAAAGCATTAAGTAGAAGAGCCATAGACTGTTGACCTCTGAAAACAATATACCTGCATGTTTATTCTTCCAGGCTCAGCTGGTGAAGGACAGGCACTCTATCATAAGGTTAGAAAGCCTGTACTCCGATGAGGAAGATGAAGGGGAAGCAGTCCCAGAAAGGATCCAGATGACATGGACAAAGGAGAAGTGCGACTCTGATAAGCGAATCCGTAACAATGCAGTGGAGAACTTCAGAGAGCTCATCAGTATTAAACCGTAAGTGCAGAGGTTCCTTCTGAGCCAGGATATCCACACCTTAATCTATGTCTGTAGCATCGTTGGGGGCTTAGGCTCTATGTTTTGCCTTTTGGTTTGGCAGCACAAGAGCGAAGTATTTGAAATGGTGTTTCTTCCACAAAGGGTGGGATAGACTCTGCTGGCATCAGGAGGCCAGGAACGCATACAGCGGTACATGCCTCTTTGGTAATGCACTAGTTATCTGAAAGTGTGGCTCATTTGCATGCTGAGAGCATTGATAGCAGAGTGGGGTTGTGAGATTCTCATATTGCTATGGGCCTTGTGATGTCAGACTGGAGGCAAAGATAAGGAGTGTGGTGTAGGAGCTGAGGGAGGAAAATGCAGGGAGGGACGTGAAGGTTGCTGGAGAATGTGTGTGAAGGACATCATTTGACCTGGTCCACACGTCACATTAAGCCATCATTAAAATAAACCATGGTTTCATGGGAGCAAGCAGCGTGCTGTGCATTCATCTGAAATCTTGGGCGCCAAGCTCATCCCCTACTGCCATACAACAAACTATGGTCTGACTTATCATGTCATCCAAACCCTGTCTTGTGATTTGTTTCTTTGCAGTCAAGCAACCAAGCAAAAACCAAGGTTTGTTTTGAGAGAAGCCCACGAGTCTGGGTTTGGATGGCATAACAAATCCAACTGTGGCTTCCTTCTCAGCAGGGGCAGCAGCACCAAGAGTTGGGGGAGTAAAGCACCCTCAGCTACATCTTGAGCACACTGCTCATCCACATCTAACCATCATTTGTTTTAACTGGTTTAATGTGCCTTGAGAACCAGGTCACTATGGTCATGATTGCGCTTTGCAATAAGCCAGGGTATCTTGATTACTGTGATTTATTGTTCTGCTCTTATGGCCAGACTAAAATGTCTTCTCTTTTTGTGTCCAAGACAATTGGCTTTTTTCCGTTTATGCTAACATTAATTTTATTATGGTTTGCTTTCATGCTGTCAGCGAATGGGAAAATCTGTAAGTTTGCTTGTTTGCTTGTTTTGAATAATCTAAATTTATATCCTCCTCTTAGGTCCAAGCTAGATGTGATGGTGGCAGTTGCATAGGCAGGTGTGGGTTTGGGATTGTATTTTAACAGCAAATGGTGTGTGCGCAGCAAAAAGCCTCCCCCAAGTTTATCTCTCGGAAGGGGACGGGGAGAAAAGTTTTTTTAAAGACTCGGATGGGTCACACCAAAGCCCTTAAAGGTAAAGGGACCCCTGACCATTTGGTCCAGTGATGACCGATTCTGGGGTTGCGGCACTCATCTCGCTTTACTGGCCGAGGGAGCCGGCGTACAGCTTCCGGGTCATGTGACCAGCATGACTAAGCCACTTCTGGCAAACCAGAGCAGCACATGGAAACGCTGTTTACCTTCCCGCCAGAGCGGTACCTATGTATCTACTGTTGTTTAACACACAGCGCCCCCCACGTCCCACAAAAGCCCTTAGGTGCGCTTAAAGTAGCTCATGGATGGGAAGCAAAGACTGTCAGTAGCTGCTAGACATGATTAACTGGTCTGATCCAGGAAAAGTCTTACGTTCTCACAAGAAATGGGAAATTAAAGTAAAATAAAAGCAAAAAAATTAAAGTAAATTAAATTAAGAAATTAGAGTAAAACTAAAGGTATTTACTAGCTTCATCAGAGTTGAAACTGATCATTAGGCTGGTTGATGGGCATTTGGCCAGAAGCCATTTTATAAGGATGCTGGCAATAGATGTGAATGCCCAAATGAGCAGATTGAACTTCTTGTGGGTCAGAGAAAGACTGCAGATGTTGCATGACTTGGTGTATTGATATTTGGCAATTATTTTATTAGCATCCTGGTTGGATGGTGAATGCTACAGCAAATGCATCCAAAACGAGCCCCCCTTTCTATCCCATTCCTTTTGGTCCTCAATGTGCCAAAAGAAATGCAACATCCTAAACCTTGTTTTCTTTGGTTCTTCCTCTGTCCCATGTCAAAGTGTTTGTAATTCCGGTTAACTGTCCACTTGAAGATTTCCTGTTCACTCAGTTTTAATTTGTACCTTGATTTGTTCTTGGATTGCTTTTTCTCCAGGAGATTGAGATAGGAAATCATGTAATGGCATTAGCTTTTCACTTAGTAATGGCATGTAATGGCATTAGCTTTTCACTCTTCCTATATGGCCCTTACAGGATGTATAAAAAGGGCCAATGCAAAAATGGGGGAATTCGATATTTCATTCAATTAGATATGAAGTGACAGAATCACATTTTGATAACCTTGTATGTGTGGCGTTTCCTGTTATAACCTACCAAAAACAGAAGCAGAATGGGGACAGGGGGTGCACACACCAGCATTTCAAGATTTTGGCAGTCCTTGAGAACCTGCCTTTTTAGTGGGAGGGAACTAAAGTTTTTGTAACATTCCATGTTGGTGATGCTTTTCATTAGTACTCTTAAGCTTGCAAATGCTGACTTCTAGCACCACTTGTAATTGTGACCTTTCAACAGAAACCAGTCAAATGTCCGGAGGATGCACACTGCTGTGAAGCTGAACGAAGTCATTGTAAACCGATCCCATGATGCACGACTTGTTCTTCTCAACATGCCTGGCCCTCCCAAGAACACTGATGGAGATGAAAACTGTATCCTTTTTCATGGCAATTTAATGACCCCATGTAAAACACACAGAAACAAACAAACAAACAAACAAACAAACTCGAAAGAGGCTTTGCAGTTGGATTCATCTGAGGATTAATGGATTAATAAAACTATAATAATAAACTCATTACCCATCCTTCACTCTAAGGTCCAAGAACAAGTTAGAACAGTTTTAAATACAGCATTAAAACCATCTTTTTTAAACTAATTTTTTTTAAAAATAAGGTGGGTCCTAATATATATATACTCGTACCTTGGAAGTCGAACAGAATCCGTTCTGGAAGTCAGTTTGACTTCCAAAATGTTCGGAAACCTTAGCGCGGCTTCTGATTGGCTACAAGAAGCTCTGGAAGCCCCATTGGACGTTCTGCTTCCAAAAATAGTTCACAAACCGGAACAGTCACTTCCAGGTTTGCAGCGTTCGGGAGCCAAAATGTTCAAGAATTAAGGTGTTCGAAAACTGCAGGGATAAAGAGGTGGTACTTAAGCATTTGCCGAAAACTGTATAATGAAGTTGCCAGATGCAGCTCTCTGAGGAGTTCCACAATTTAGGAGCTGCTGCCGAGAATGCTGCCTCCTGGGCCGCCACCTCAAGCTTCTAAGGGCAGAGGAAGAGGGCCCATCCGTTGATCTTAGCACCCAGGAAGGCCTGTAGGGAAGGAGGTGGTCTTTCAGATATTTGGGCCCTCAGTTGATTAGGGCTTTAAACGCAAAAATGAGCACTTTGAATTGAGTCCAGAAACAAGCTGGCAACCAATGCAGCTGATTTAGAACACTGGTTATATGTGATCTAAATGGAACCACAGCCAGTAATTTGGCCATTGCATTTGGGGCCAAGTTTCCAAGTCATCTTCAAGGGCAGCCCCATGTAGAGTACATTGCAATAATCCAATCAATGTTATATACAGTAGACAAATCATTTCTGTTCAAAAGGAGCTGTAGCTGGTGAACTGGCCAGAGCTGGAAAAAGGCACTTGTAGCCAGAGGCCATCTGAGCATCCAGGAGAGAGACTGCTTGACTAAGAAGAACACTGCAGGCTTTCTGCTATTTGTTTATGGCCTGGGCCCCCAGGTAAGCTCATCTTCCTTTTGACACTTCACTCAACTGGTGCTGATCCCAAGCGCCTTTGGAGCTTGTTGGTTAGCTGTGTCTTTGTTTTATTCCTGCATTGCAGAGAGTTGGAACAGATGAACCTTGGGGTCCCTTCCAACTCTACAGGTTTTTGTTTTGTTTTTTTGGCTGTGTGCGTGCGTGGTGCTCACCTGTTAGTTTTAGGTTCTATTTTGTTGTTGTGTGCATCATGATATAAAAACAATCTGTATCACTTTGTGTATTCTTAAACTGAAAGTGGGAAAGTAAAGGCCATCATGATACTAAAATACAGTTCTGTTTCTACCCAAAGGGAGGGGCATACAGGGACATGAGAGTTTCCAGGTAGAGATTTTTCTTTAACATTTGCAAATTATAGCAGTAATGCATCAATCAGCTAGAAGTAAACTCTTTGAGGTTCCATTGGCCTTAGTGAAAGAGTTAATTCAACTCTCTGTGAGGGTTAATCTCTATTTGAATTGTGCCCCTTGAGTTACATTTGTTCCAAAGAGATTTTAGATTGTTTTAAGTGTGCGTGAAGGCTTTATTTACTTGGTATAGAACTCTATAAAGGCTATTCATGTCAATCTATAGAGGTTTCTTGCCTTGACTTCAGCTGACCCAGATATGGAATTTCTTGAGGTCTTGACCGAAGGCTTGGAGCGAGTGTTACTTGTCAGAGGTGGTGGCCGAGAAGTCATCACCATCTACTCTTGATCGAAACAGAACAGTACCTGACACCATTTACCCTTTATGATAAAAGGACATTCCGGTTCTTGATGGAAAATGGGGCTTTTTTTCTCTCTGCCTCTGTGTGAACTATTCTCTTCCCTGAAAAGCATACACAAATCACTGTATGTCTATAATGCATGTTCCACTGCATTATTCCAGTTCCAACATACATATCTGTTGGGGTGTGATTGTATTGTACCATTCTGCTTAGGGACACATTTAATCATGACTCTGATGTAGCTCTGCTTCTGCTTTCATATTCTGGCAGACGTTTGTACAGTTCTGATACTGAACCTTCTTTTTTTAAGGAAATAAAAGTGCAGAATTTTTAGTAACTGAATGTAATATATTAGAACTGAGCTCTGTTATCAGGTAGGAATATTTTAAACAAATACTTTACCGTAGGGTATAGAGGGGGCACTTTGCAGGGCAGCTAGTTGCTGCTGCTGCTGATCCTCTGTAACTTGTAAGTAACAGAGGGGGAAGTATCCTAACCAGCACTGTCTAAATCATTGGTGGCTAAGCTGTGGCCTTCCAGATGTTTTTGGACTGTCTTCAGCCCTAGCCAGCTTGGCCCAAGATGATGGAAGTTGTCTAACAATAAATTAGCCCTTTTTAAAAATATACACAATTTTTGTAAACTCAGCTCCAAATTTGTGTTGAATAAAGAAATACATTTTGAGAAACATTTTAAATTATGAAAATTATGTACGTAGGTTGCTTCAATATGCAAGAGACTTGATTGAAAATGACCCTGTCTTCCCCCTTATTTATTTTTTCTATTTATTTGTTAGAAACATGGGAGTAAGAAAGCAACCAGTATAGACTAATGATTGTCGTCTGCTGCTTGCAGGCCATTTTTAGCTGGAGTAGTCTGTTATAAATGCATAGCTAGATGTTTTAATAGTTTATTTAAATAAATTAGATCAAAATTCGTGTGTAGCTCTGCTGTTTCAAATAGTTGCAGGCTACTATGCTGTAAATGGGTAGATTGTACTTGTCCAAGAATGTCAGTGCACCCTTTGGGTGGCATACTGGTCACAGATTGAGGGTTGATGGGAGGGGGGAGAGGAAAGCTTTTTATAACCAGGAAGTCTAAAGGTTTTTTTTATCGCACCCATTAAGTTGTATTTACTGTACAGGAGGTCTGTATTTTTTTCAAATAAAATATTGCATTCACTTTAGCCAATGTCATCTATCCTGGGAGGAGTACCATTCTTCTGTATGCACTTTGACTCGCCAGCCTTCCAAAACATCGCTACAGAACACACTTGTACAATTGCCTGTATTGTTGATGCTCAAATCCAGATGAGGAGTGCCACTAGTCAACACTAGGGGGCAGGGAACCACTTTTACTGGAGAACCAAAACCAAGTGATCACTTTGACACGGGAGTGGCCCTACCCATTTGTCAATTGACTGGCATTAGGCAGCTCTCAAGCCGTGGTTTGAATTGAGTGCCTTTTTCTATCGCCCTGCAGGAAGACAAAGGACACTCATCCAGCACTTTAACCACAATACTGTAGTACAGTGGTACCTCGGGTTACATACGCTTCAGGTTACAGACTCCGCTAACCCAGAAATAGTACCTCGGGATAAGAACTTTGCTTCAGGATGAGAACAGAAATTGGGCTCTGGTGGCGTGGCGGCAGTAGGAGGCCCCATTAGCTAAAGTGGTGCTTCAGGTTAAGAACTGTTTCAGGTTAAGAACAGAACTCCAGAACGAATTAAGTACTTAACCCGAGGTACCACTGTACTTTTCTGGTAAAGTATTATTTTATTTTCTCAGTGGTTCATTTTTATCCACTATTGCTTCTTTAATGCTGTATTTCTCCCCCCAAAAAGTGTTGTTGTGACATTAACTAAATCATTAGGACTACGGTGGAAGGTGACAATCCTTTCTTGGAGGTTTTTAAGCAGAGATAGATGGCCGTCTGTTGGGATTCTTTACCTGTGCTCCTGGACTGCAGAGGGTAGATGACCCTTGGATTCTCTGGCAACTCTACAGTTCTATAATTCTAGCCACAGTTGCAAAGGAAGAATTAGTGCACTTTTTAACTTTCAGTAACAGGCTGCAAATAAGGCATGCCTATGAGGTGAGTGGTTTGTAAGTAATGAGCATAAATTCCATTAGATAAAGGAAAGCAAATGTTAACCAAAGCATTTACTTGGGCTCCATTAGCCACAAATCTATGGGTTACAACCCCCACACCACTGCCCATCTACTCTTCCTGCACTTCAAGCCTAAGGGGAGGTAAGCATCAAGTCCGTTCGTTATGCATTACATTGCAGAATAACTTGAACACTGAGCTATGGACTGAAGGATCTCCCTGCAGATTTAAGTTATACAGGATACTTTCATTCCCACTCATCTTTCTTGAGCCTACCAGAAACGTATCTCACACATAACATATTTTTATCATGTATAGGCATTTGCCAGTGCAAAAGGAGCTGCTTTTGTAAAAACTAAAACAAAGTTTTAACTGTTAGGCACCTTTTAATCTCTCAAAATAGTACAAACCCATGTAAATTTTAGTGCCAATCAGCCTTTATACACACACACATACCACTGCTGTATACATACATTTAAAAATAAATTTTCTACCCAAAACAAATCTGATAAGATTTTACAAGTTAATATTTCAAAAAACACACAAATCCCCCCCCTTTGAAATCTGGCATTCATCAAGCCATTGTGTAGAAATAACCCTGCACAGTCCATAATATCTGGTACTTTTTTCTCCCTTGCAATTTCCTCTGTGCCTTCAAAGGCAATTTACTGCAGATGATGACAACTGAGGGCAGTGGCAGACTTCTGCCAGGCAACTTTGGGAGAGTAGTTCCACCTACCAAAAGAAGCAAGAGAGAGGCCTTAGCAAAAAGGATAAAGGTGTGTTGCAGTGGGATTTGGAAAGCTTAAGCACACACAGCTCTTGAACTATGGCCATCATAAAAACAAAGGTTATACAAGTGGCACAAAATCATTGTGGTACACGTGAGCTTGGAGTTCTCAACTGTGATAAGCTTGCTTTACAAACATCACACATTGTTACTGACTAAAGTTTACTATACAAGCTACTCCACCCTTCAGCGTTGTTGCTTTGTACAGATTGTTCTAGTATATACAATGTAATTTTTTCCTTGTTCCCTGCCAAAAACGTATTTTTCTGACTGTTGAGCTTCCATTCTAAGCTGCACTTCCAGAATAAATCAATGTCTCTTACCGGGTGACTTTATAAATAACGCACCAAAGGAAACCCAGTTCCTCTAGGAGTAGAATTTGCTGTTGCTGACTCTCTTCTCCCTCAGCCTGAAAAGAGGACAAAGAAAAAAAGTCAGCCTTGTAGCAGGACATGCATCTATCCAAGTCCCCCACCTGGCCAGCATTGCACTTATATAGCAGTTGATATCTGAGGAAATACATAATTTTGAGGAAAGAAAAATACTAAGTCATCATTGTAAACTGCTTTTTTAACATTCAAGTGGTATATAAATATTATTAAATAAGAGGCTGTAAATTAGTCTTAATTCCCTATGTGCCACCTCCATATATGCTAGAACCATGGAGCTGCCTTGTTCTCTAGCTTTGTAAAACTGCTGCCTTCCGATGGGAAGACAGCCCTGTTTGTTGAGTTTGCTAGTTCAAGAAGCCAGGCCTATTTTGGCTGAGAAAATAGTTCCTAGCAGATCAAGGTGAAACAAAGGTAATTTATTGGACTCTTCCTCGTACTTCATTTATTTATGCTATATTATCCAGGATCTTTGGGGATTTATTGGGAGCAGTGTCACCATCAAAGTACCTCCTGTTGCATGTCTCTTGATACACTTGCAGCTGACCCTCGTTCTTATTGAACTCTTGCAATAAATCGTCTCGGCTGGGATTCTTTAAGTTCCGTCGGGTGTCATATAACTGATTGTTCAGCTCTGCTTGGCGTTGTCGTAGTTGCCGAAATGATGAATAGAGATCTTCTTCGCCTTCCTTCAAAGGGAAAAGAAAGCCCTTCTTGCAATGCACACACCATGATCAAATCAAAGTTAAGCACTTATTTTACTCTCCCACTGATTTTAATAAGGAATTGTTCAATGTTCTCCCATTAAAGGAACTGGACTGGGTCTATATCAGGAGCCATGTTACACCTGACTACAGAATAGTAGAATGGAAAACTCACAACAAAGTTACTAATACAAATGGGTTGGCGTCAAAGGGGTGTAAGCCAAAGGCACTTGCAAGGTACGACTGTATTTCTGGCCCACCTGCCAGGATTCCAATGACTTACATCAAATAAGGGGATTGCCACCTAGAGGAGTGCTGAGGCCCAGGCCCGCCTGGACATATGAACAGAAGTAACTCCTTCACAAATCCCTTTAATGGGATACCCTATTTCTGGAGGGAAAGGCTGAAGATACAACAGACTAAGGTTGCCCAATGCCTAAACCGCCAGTTGTGATGATTGCTATGAGGTAGGCAAAACCCCAGGCCATAGCCAATTCACCTGATAGGCAAATTCCTACCCGGCTCCAAATATGGCGATCACAGTTGCCATAGCAAGGCCAAATCAGGATGTAAAATGCAACAATGAGTGGGTTGACAAAGGAGATCTGGGTGCTGGGGCTAGAATGGGCAACTTTAAATCCCCCAGGAGTAGACTTGGGGGGAGCCTGATTGCTCTGTCAGGCCCGTCCCCAGAGTGTGTGTCCTGCCCTCCAAGCCAGTCTGCCAGCAGACTGGCGCAGAGCTGGATTTCAGGTTGGAAGCTCACATTCAGCCTGGGGACAACTCCCCAACACCCAGCTCTCCAGCGTTGACAGGGGAGGCACTGGGCGTCCTGCAACTCTGCCGCATTGCAGACTTTCATTCACGTTTGCAATTTCCACCAACTCTCCCTTCCAGCAGCAATCACTGCTTAACATCTCATTCAATGACCTGCCAACGCTCAAAAGTGGCTTTCAAGGGCTATGTTGCAGAAAAGACTACAGCAAAAACCCATACTGGAAACAGAACTCTGCTGGAGGTTATTAGGTACTAACCCAAGAATGGTATTTATATAGCATTTTCACATACGTTAGCTTGGTATACCTTGCAACACACGGTTTGTATATGTATGCTGAAGCTCAAACAACACTGCAATTTTTTATATGTACTTTTAGGTGGTGGTGGTGGGGATGTCATTAGGATTGCAGCATGTTGGGTGGAGAATCCTTCCTTCCCCAGCTTTAATCCTGATGAACATACATCCCATGCAGTAGTTAGTTTTAGAGAAATAGCTCCCACTGACATGAATGGGGTTCATATCCCCCCACCAATTTTGCAAATAGAGCTGCAAAGTTGGTGAGGGGACATTTGGGTGCATGGTAGGTCTCCATCCTAGTGGATGGTGGAAGTCAAACAGCTTCTGCACTTACCAGGATCTGCTGCATCTCACAATAAATCAAGAGGGAAGCCAGCTCTATATCCTCACTGTATCCATTTTTGAGAGGGACAGACCGAAAGCCTAAAGGGGTAGGATTAGAAAAGTTAACTTATAACTTCAAGGCTGCCTCAAACTCGTACACATGATGGAACAGCCTATAGCTCACCTGTTCTATTCTTGAAAGTAGAACAGAGTTTGGAGATTTACTAGGAAGCAGCAGGCAGAGCAGGAAAGACAGGGCATCATGGAGAATCGCAAGACAGTCACATGAACCAGAGCTGGAAAAAACCACAAGCTGCCACAAGGGATCTCAATTTCTGCAACAGTTCAAAAAGCAAAGTAGAATCTAAGCTAGCCAAACAATCTTTAGCAGGGATTTATTTCAGGATTCATTCCAGGTTCAGAGTGTGATGAAGACTGAAAGAATTAACTCGCATCATAGCTGAAGTTTATTACTGACATAGGAATAAGCCCACTGTAGCAGGACTGATAGTGCTGAGGGGCTTCCCCAAGAGGAAGAAATTTCAGCCATTAAATTCACATTTCTTGTCTCCCCATCTCAAAATGGCTTAAATACTACATACAGAGCTTATTTCTTTTGCACTGAAAAAACTTGCAGATTTTCTATGGCCACTGATTTATTGCTGATTCACCATGTTCTACAAAAGAGCATTCAAAATCTCTCATAGAGAGAAAAATATCATAGAGAAAAAAATTTCAAGAATTCTTAATACCTGCTCTACCATACTTTGAATAGCTGTTTGCATGTTTTATTTTGTAAAGAGCCTTGTCCATAAATGATTTTAAATAAAATAAATATAAATTCAGAAAAAGGCAAGATAAAAATTTTGTTCCAGGGGTTAGGAATTATTAAGCAGTTACTTCAGTATATCTAGAGCAGCAGACTATCATGAATAAGCAAAGAATTACAGAAAGCCTAAGGAAATGAAAGATATAGTTGCAGAATTTATCATTTAAGCACTGGACAATTAACTCCAGGTGGGGGTTTATGCATGATGAAACGCTGAGCAGTTGGCATGTCAGGAAAATCTTGACAAGGGTGAGTCAAAAGCTTGCAAGCCAGAACAGCTAAGGTTTTACTTGGTTCCAGGGCCTGGATGATCAGCATGGTTATGGCAAAAAAAAAAAAACCTTAGCTTACCACATACAATAAGATCTAATAATGTGTTTTATTTATATATGTATGGTATGCGCAAAGTGAGACTCAAAGACACCCCCCCCAGCTTAATTCAGCAGTCACTTATGGTCAATCAGTATCAGTTGAGGGAGACTTTCCTAACCCCCTTTTGGTGTGCAGCAAGCATGTTGCCTAGGATCTGAAAGCCAAAGAAATGTGCAAATTATCAAAACCATTGTTCAACCTGTCAGTGTTATACTTGATATTTACCTGATTTGATTCCTTTGATGGGGAAAGTGCCATGTGCTAAGAAGTTGGGATCACTGAACATGTCTTCCTCATAGACAACGAAGCGCAGAAATGCTAGGTTGGGGTCATAGATTTCAAACTTCACTTGCTCTTGAGATGCCCAGACTGGGTTAAGGCCATTGTCATCTGTAATAAAACGAACATTTCACAATATAAAGCAAGCAACTGTCACATTCCACTCCTCCACCGTTTGAGGCAAGTGTAGAACATTTGGAGAAGTTTAGTTGTTTTTATTCTTAAGTGGGTCAGCCCATTCAAGCTTGAACACCTCAGAAAAAGAAGAAAGCTAAACTCTTTGGCAGCTAATGTGGACTCAAATCACAGGAGCTGCAAGATGTTGGCTGAGCTAACTCAGGGGTCTCTGGTTGCAGACCCAGAATGGCAACTGCTTTTACTAATAAAGGCCAAGAAAAAGCAATTATTAAATAATCAGGTAGCAGTATGATTTTCAGCGATGCTGATGTCAGAATATTCTCCATCCTCTTTCTCTGGGCTATCTTCAAGAATAATCAGAAGCATAGAGCAAGACAATGGCTTCTTTTGATTTATTTATTTTTTAGGAGAATGCAGGCAGAGAAAGGACAAACAGCCAAGAAGTTGGAATTAAAAGAGTGCAAAAGAATTATAAAGCGGTGGGGGGGGGGGGACATGACAGCTGACAGCCTCACTGATATACTTCTTGCAGGGAACTTAGTATGTTGTATTCAGTGCTAGTTGTACTCAAAGTAGACTCAATGAATACATATGACTAAGTTGGGTTCAATAATTTCAATGGGTAATTCCAAAAGTAACTTGTGCACCATCCTGCCAAAGTTCCATTAATGTCGAGAAGACTGTCGAGAAGACTGTCGAGTGCTCTGATGGTGTTTCCTGCTTAGCAGGGGGTTGGACTCGATGGCCCTTGCGGTCTCTTCCAACTCTATGATTCTATGATTCTAAGTACACTGTCAATTCCCTCTAACAGAAGTGCTTAACTTTGGGATAGACCACGTCCCAGATTTTCAAGAAAATGCTGAAGGCATACTGAAGACATTCCAAGGAGTCACTTTTTCTATCCTTTGTATGTAACTAGTGGAGTTTTAAAATGATGCAATTCTTATTATTGAACACTTGTAAAGCAGCTGCTTCTTAAGTGCTATAAAACATAAAACAGTCCCTGCTCACAACCTAGTAGAGATGCTATAAAAGGAAATGGGAAGGGGAAAGGAGAAAGGAGAGGAGAGGAAACATTCAAGTAGCTGTACCTTCACTGGAGCCAAGTTGGGCTTCCCCTTGCCATGATGTTCCTCCTGGGTGGCTGGAGTTGGCCAGCCCTTCAACTACGCCATATCAGGTTGCAATGCTATGTAACATGATCAATTGCTCCACTTGTTTTAATTTGTTTATGATACTGTTTATATATTATTTATTTATTTATGATACTGTTATTCCAGCCAAGGAACTCTATGATAGTTATTTGGCCGAGACACATAGTGATTACCCCAAGGTTACACAGTAAGTTCTGAAGATGAATGGAGACTTGAACATGACTCTTCATGCCCTAATTCCAACACACGACGCAACTTCTTTCTTTTTTATTGCCGCAGAACCCGTATTTCCATAGAGAGTTAAGAAGTACTTACTCACAACAGTGGTCTTGAATTTACTGTTATCATATTCAGCCCCACAAATTTCTACCTCCACAAATGGGCAGGCAATACTTCTGCCAGGCTTGGGAAGATGGCGAGCTCCGATTACCTGTTTCAGACAGTTTAACTTAGTTGCTGATTTTTTTATTTTTAAATACATCCCACCTTTCCTCCAGAGATCTCAACATGGCCTACACACTTCCTCCCCTCCACATTTTATCCTCACATCAGCCCTTTGAAGTAGGTTAGGCTGCGACACAATGCCAGACCCAGTGAGCTACATGGCTGAATGGGAATTTGAACCCATGTCCTAGTCCAACACCAAACAGCTAAATTATGTAGGTATCTTCCTCCACCCCCCCAAAAAAACCACATTAAGTCACAACTGATTTCAACAAGTTGTCCAGGTCCACCCACTGAAACCAATGTGACTTAAGAGCTCAGTTTTTGCTGTGAGCATCTTATTACTTGTTGTTTTAAATACGGTTTTCATGTTGTAGTCCACCCTGTGACCTTAGGGTGAAGGGTGGGTAATAATTTAATTAATTCGCAATTTACTTTAAAAAATCATCATCATCATTTACCCTCACTGTCAAAATCATCTGTAGTTTCTTCTTGGATTCATTTGGCACCGGGTCATACGCCTCACTCCTCATACTTTCTGGCTGCAGTACATAGCCAGTCCGTCCATTAAGGGAAAACAAGGCATGATTCATTTGCATGTATTTATCTAGAGAAAGAATTAAAAGATGTGTCAGCCAGATTTCCTACATTAATAAATCTAAAGGGATTAGAAAAACATCAAATAATAAAGACAAGTGGTATCACACTTTCAGCAAATGCATGAATTCAGCAATTCAGGATGTATGAATAAAGCAATTACGCAGGATACCATGGAAGGAAAGAGGTGCTTACTTATAAAGTGGTGGGTGGGTTGAGAAATGGGTAAAATCTTCCATTGTGAGATTTTTACCTGGTGTCTGGAAATTAAGAGCCACCATCTGTGATCCACAAAACCAGAAACGAAAAGGATCATAATTTGAGGAATCTACTCTCTGCCCTTTTGGGTATATTCGTGTCAGTCCCTTCTGATTATATTTTAGTAGATCAGCAGGCTTCTGCTTGACAATGCCTTCTGCTTTGGTCTCCACAAAGGAACGGATTTCTTTGTAATCAGGATTTTCTGCAAAAGAGAGAGGTGGGAAGAAGCCACTCATTAATATATGCCTTCACTGTGGCTTTGTAATATTGATGGCAAGTTTCATTGTCCCTTGACTAAATATGCTTCTCCAAGTGATGACCAATGTTTTTGGCACTGGTGCTACATCAAGTCCAAACAATGGTTCCAGGACACATTATAATCTGCATTTAGCCCTTTACACCTTGTGCAGCTTTGACTCTGGTCTAAGTAAGCCAGAGAACAGGATGCAGCAAAGTGGCAGGGAAGCAGGCAAACGTAATTTTAATCATGTATTTTTAAAATGCAGGCTTCATTTATAGCTTGATAAATTTCATGTCTCCTTGTTTTTAACATTCATTTTTATACATAAATCTAATGAATGTTTTGTAACACATTTAGAGGGTTTTTTTGTCAATTAAGCAGTGTATAAACTTATGAGATATATGTACAAACTTAAAAAATAAAGAAATTAGCTACACTTATGATTTTAGAATTT
The DNA here is from genome assembly GCF_965112155.1 of Podarcis liolepis. Lineage (NCBI taxonomy): Eukaryota > Metazoa > Chordata > Lepidosauria > Squamata > Lacertidae > Podarcis > Podarcis liolepis. The sequence goes on along the minus strand of NC_139561.1, from coordinate 52,578,770 downwards.
TATGAAGTTTTAATTATGTGGCATTTTTTTAAAGAGTTGGTAGTCTATATGTAAGCCATTTCCCTGAGTTTCGCCACTCTTGCAATGCACTGCAGGGCAACCAAGTAATGGGAGTTAACGAATGGTTACATTGAAGAGGGCTAGCTTAATTTTCAGTGGCTCCCACTGAGTTCTATGAAATAAGAGAAGCAGGTTACTACAATTTGAAAGGACTGCCAACAGGTCATACAACCTGCTCAGAAAGTGGGATCCCTGGGTGCAAAGGGCAGCCTCAGAACCCACTCTAATGATGTCTTCAAGCATACCCATTTATGGTATCCTACGCAAGCATGGAGGGCTATCAATGCAAGCCACTCTCCCTGACACTGGGTGGCCCAGCCTAATCCCTCTGATAGTTGCCACTAATCTCAAAAAGGTCATCCAGAGAATTACATTGCCTCAAAGTCTGAACCTGCTCTTAAGAGGCCTCTGGAGATAAAGCTTCATTAACATTAGGCACCCAGCTTTCATGCTCAGCCACTATTGCAGTTAGAAATGTCTAAATCTTTGGTTACAATTTTTAACCATTATTTTTAATCCTGCCCCAACCAAGCAAGCAATGAATAACTGAATCTCATACGTCACATGTTTTTGGAGACTGGTTAAGTTTTCTCCCAGTGTTCCATTCTCCACACTAAGCCAACCAAACTCGCTCTTTCTCTCTCACTCCTCAGGCATCTAAACCTCCTTTGAATATTTGTTGCTATTCTATAGACACATCCTAGTATACCATACTCTTTGATCATGTCTAGCAATCTAGCAGATGAAGAGTTCAAATTCATACTTAAAAATACATTACCTAGGTTGTCCTTTGTTTTGCTCGTCGGTATGCAATATACCACCAAATCAGACAATTCCATGGCAATTAACTGCTTCTTCTCCCAGAACACCCTGAAATTTTCCTGAGGATTTAACACAGTTAAAACATTAGTCCAGGGGAAGTCATCTGCACTGACATCACTCAGCTGGTGTCAAAGAAACAGAAAATTGTGAAATCTAATTTTCAACTTTAAATTTGTCTCTGCACACTCCCTTTATCCCTGCTCACTCTCTGTGCCCAAACTGCAGTGATGTTGAAACAAAGGCGCGGATTCAACTAACTGGCTCTGCTAGTGAAGCCCTGCACAAAGACTTCCCTACTTTCCAAGTATGAATTCTGGCTTTCAGGTTCGGTGTGGTGTTTTTTTTTAAGAAAAAATTTTTTGGCAGTGCAGGGCCAAAAAACCCCTGAACTTACACCACCCAAAAAAATCTTGCTTTGATTGCATAGTCACGCTTTGAGGTATTATTTTCAAGTTAAAACTTGCATGATATTGGCACATAAAGCAAAACACAAAGGTGCGTATTATGCTTTCATGATATTGGAAATATGGCATGATATAGAATTTTTAAAATGGTGATGATAAAGGCTTCTCTCAAAGCCCCTTTGCTTGCAAGGGAATCAGATGTTGGGTGTGGACCATATTACTAGTCCTTCAGTCTTTGCTCAAATCAAAATCACTCTTACTAAAAATTAAGTGCTGGAAATTATGGCTTCCATAGTACCTCTTCAGTAGTTTTCGTTGTGATTTCCCTGACACTTTGATACCATACAAATAGCTCTTCCACCTTTTCTGTTGCAAATTCAACAGGAGCATCTTCAAGATTCTTGGGTTCCAGGATAAAGACAAAAGACTTTCCATGTTTTCCCTGTGTCATTTTTACTATTAGGAATCCAAAACAATAAATCATATGTACATGATAAACACATCTTAAGACATCAAATAGCACTTGAAAGAAGTTTGCACAAGATCCTGGTAGGATCCCATTAATCAGTAAAAACATATATTTATTACAAAACAGTAATATTAAAAGCCTCAGCATTCTTCAACTGCTCTATATAGTATCCTTTGATTCACATGAGAGCAGCTGAAGTATTGGGTACCTTAAAGACTGACAATTTCATTTATAACATAAGCCTTAATGGACCAGAGTTCACCACACCAGACGCCTTAATAAATTTTGCATTATATTTGTAGTTTATTTATCATGGTTTATTAGATTTCTATATTGCTCTTTGCTCTTCACCAGAGGATCACAGGGTTTTACAATATAAAAACATAGAAATACACAACATAGTAACAAACAAAAATGATACCCTCCCTATCCCCCAGTTTAAAAGACCATAGATTGTTTAATTAGCCAAAGGCCTGGGAGAAGAGGAATGTTTTGCCTGATGCCTAGGAGAGCATTCTGCAAGCGAGGAGCTACCGCAGAAAAGACCCATTCTCATGTTGTCACCCTCCGGACCTCTCATGGAAGTGGCAGATGAAAAAGGGCCTCAGATGATGATCACCATAATCTGTTAGACTTTCAGCTGCCACAAGACACCAGTAGTTGTTGTCATACCTTTTCAAATTTTATCTTAATGCTTTGGGGATCATACACATCTTCAAAGTACAATCTCAGTTGTACAAGAATATTTTTAAGTGGCCAAAAGGCAACAATACCAGCTTCTTCTGCCTTACAGAAACACTCTACTATTTTGTGAACCTTTTGAGTGCCTTTTTATTTGAGGTTGTGCCCTCCCCATTCTTTTCTGAGCATGCATTAAATCCATCCTTTTAAAAGAGGAGTACATCTGTTCCCTCTCACCTCCAAATCCGCACCCCCCCTCCAAAATTATACTTGGATAAGAAATTTCAGCATTGCCCTTCAGAAGAATTGTCATTCAAAAATTAAAATACAGTTCAGATATATTTGGGGTGATAATACAGACAGACTAAAACTGAGCAATCAATGTTATGTTAAAGGATATATATATCTAAAAAATAAATCCAATAATATCACAGTGGCCGTGGCAAAGTTTCTTTCAGTAGTTATACGAATCAAAGATCAACATACCCATGACTAAACAAATATTGCTTCAGTCTCCCTTCCCTAGGGGGTTGTCTGTATGAATCTGTATTTTATTCTGAATCCATGTTATGGGCCGTTGGACCGCAATAAAGATTATATACATATATATTGTAATAAAAAATAGGTAAACTTGACAAACTGTTCCCTCTCACACACACACATACACAATCTACTTTACATGTAAGGAGTCAGGAAGTCAGAAGGATACATACCAACGTTATACTTATTGAGATCCAAAATACCCCGGCATAATGACCCTAAAGGATTGTCCTCAATTATCTGAAATGAAAAGATTTATTATGTTTGAAGTTGGTTGTTTTGCCCCCTTGGAATCAAATGACCTTGGAATGTAAAAAATGAATTCATTAAATTCCTAGGACCAATGCTTAAAAAATGATATTCATTCACCATGAAGGAAGAATTATTGCTTAAGCAGAGCTTCTGGATCACTGATTAAGCAGTTTTGCTGCTTAATTAAACTGCTACAGTGATGTGACCAATTCGTTTTTCAAGTTTGCCTTCGATCTATACTTTCTACTTATTCTGTAGCTGACAGAACATAGGAACTACACTCATATTCATTCCTGAAGTGTATGGGTTTCCTGTCACTGAATAATATTAGCAACCATAAAAAATTAAACTGCTTGGCGAGAATAAGATTAAGGAAGTCCATTTACTACTACCAAAGCTAGTAATTATTAACATTCTAATAGTTGACTTCCTTGAAATTCACTGGCAGAGCTGGAAAGCTTTTCAGAAGATCAAGTTCTTTCTGAGACCATTGCAGATTTTTCACACTCCATTACGTTCTTAACCAGCACAGCTAAGCATCCTTTACCCAGTTTGATAATCTTATCCTCTGGGCACTGGCATAACTAACACTGAACACCTATATTTATTTATTTATTTATTTAAGTAAGTTACTTATAAAAGTATATATCACGGGAAGCAAAATACCTCTCAAAAGGCTCTGTGCATTCACACACAGCTCATGCCTATGCTTCCTTATTAAAGTCAGGATTTTTGGCTAAGCATTGCACATGAACTTCAGATCTGCATTGCCATGCCAGGAGCTGTAGCAACACTACTCCTCCCAACACTGCTGGGGTAAAGGAAGAAACATGGGCTCCTCTCAAGTTAACCTGGCAGCACCAGAAGGTGAAAGTTAAGTCCAGCCTCATTTACCACAGCAAAAGCATGAGTTTCCCTAAGATCTTTCCAGGCCAGTTTCTGCATAAAATTTAGCGCCTATTCAGGCATGCAACCACACCTGCTTAGGCAGAGCTGCATTTCTGATTTTATTGTTTTAACTGCTGCGTGAAGTGTTTAAGAGTTTCTAATTCTCATGCTTTCTAATAGATCGTTTTATTGTATGGTTTAATTGAGGCTGCTTTAATGCCCCAATGGATCTGTTACTGTGTGCTTTAATTATGTATTGATTTTATAGTTTTAAACTGCTTGGAAGCCATACTGAGTCCTGGAGGGAAGGCTGCTTCATGTTGCAAGGTCCATTTCCACCTGGTCTAGGGGGCAGTGCCCAGGCTCACCCTGAACAGATAACATAGGCTCCTGGGAGGCACTGGGACATTGCTGGAACCAGTGGCAGAGCATATGCCCACGCTGCCCAGGGCAGGTGTGCTCCTGAGGGGGGCGTGGTGCAGAGAGTGCCCTCCCATCCACAGGATAGCCACTCAGGTGCCCAGAGCAGTGTGTGTGCCCTGCAGCCAGGGGCAGAGTGAGCCGCACATGGGGTCGGAGCAAGCTGCCCCTGGCGGGCATTCGGTGTGCCGCCCGCCAGTGACTCCCAAGCCTCTCCCAAGCTGTCAAAACAAAGGGGGAAGAGGGGAATGCCGCCAGCAAAGCAGCGCAGCTCCCCCCTTACCCTGATGGCTCGGGGTAGGCTTGGGAGTCGCAGGAGGGCAGCATGCCGAATGTCACCCCCCTACGTGAGGGCATCTGGGGCGGCCCGCCCCCCTTCCTAAGCAGCGCCAGATTTAGGTTTGATGAGGCCCTAAACTACTGAAGGTAATGGGGCCCTTTATATGTCCAGCAGTCCTTTGTCAACAAAAATTGTCGCAGCTTTTTTGTGTTGAATATATGCTATATGGTAATTTATGGACCTAATAGGTAACTAAAGCCATTTGCACATAACAAAATATGTATTTTATCAAAGTAATTGTTGAGCTGAAATACAATTAAGAAGGAGTATATTAATAGTGAAATGCAATTAAAAAGAAGTATATTAATAGTGAAATAATTATTAAAATAAAACATATTTAGAGCTTATTTGTTTTTTATCTTATATTTTGGAAATGTACATCCAGTTTTTTTTCTTTAAAAAAATTTTGGGGCCCCCAAAAGAGTGGTGCCCTAAGCTATAGCTTGTTTAGCTTATACGTAAATCAGGCACTGTTCCTATGTCCCTGGCTGGAACAACTCTTGGGTTGGGACAACTGGCTAAAATGTTTTAAATGGTTCAAATTTTGGTTCCTCTGTTTTGTTTTGGTCAGGTTGGTGTTGGTTAAATGTTTAGTTGGGGTTGGCAGCTATTTTAATTTGGGTATAACTGTAAACTGTTTATTATTGTTGTTATTGGTTTCTACTGATTTATTGGTTGGTTGGTTTGTTGCTTGAATAGGATTATTTTGTTTTTTAATGTTTGATATTTTGGTGTGTTTTTATATATGTTGTAAGCTGCCCAGAGAGGCTGGGAAAACCCAGCTAGATGGGTGGGATATAAATTAAAAAATGATTAGTATTATAATTATTATTACTGGCATGTGAGTCGTAAGAAAATAAATATTCCACATGACTGTCACCACTTTAGAAATAGGGAGAAATTGGCACATGCCAAGAATCTCAAAGCTGACAATACACATTCTTCATACAGAGAAGTGTTAAGGAGCTACTAAGCCCAACTTTCTGTTCCTGTGCACATCACAGTGCTATATACAATCCCACCCTCTGTCCACAATGTTGCATCTCTGTACGCATGTGGGACAGCATCCAGAAAGGCAACCTTGCACACAGAAGGGTCTGAATGCATTACCACCTTTTTTGGAATAACTGAATGGATTTTGTGAATAGCATAAACTCTAGAATATAGATAACAAGTATCTTCCTACCTGATTCTCAAGATCTTCCGTGTTATCAGAGGACATGTCTTCCACGTAATTGGCTGGGAAGTAGTGCTGAACTTTGTACCCATAATCGCCTTTCCACCTGAGAGAGAGAGAAACATGTACTAATCAAATTTGAGACACCATATCCAAATGAGGTATTATAGAGAGGTTCACATTTTTTTAAAAATGCTCAAAGCCACGTAGTGAAATCTATGGTTGAGACACAGCTCGGTCTACAGAAAACATCACCAACTCATAGCAAAAATATAAAAGCTGTCTTCTTACCAGCCACCAACTTCTTTTGAGACATTATGAATTAAAGCCCCTCGGCAAAAAGTCAGCTCATCGTCTCTTTTCGCTTGGTAGTCGTACAAAGCTTTAACAGTTCTCTGTGGCTTCAAGAGAAACAAATGGAAAGGAGCTTTAGGTCAAAGTGAATTTGAGAGAACAACCACAAACACTGTAATACAATCCAGAAACAATGGTTAGGTCAGCCTTTGCCCTCCAGACATTTTGCTGGCAGGTGCTGATCGGAGCTGTAGCCTATAGGTTTGGCAAAGGCTAAGTTAGACTATAGTCAGTCAGTCAGTCAGTCAGTCAGTCAGTCTCTCTCTCTCTCTCTCTCACTCACTCACTCACTCACACACACACACACACACATTTTCCCACCCTCCAAATACACCTTTACCTACAATCAGTCCTTTCAATTCTCTAAACAGGAAATTAAGATAAAGGATCTGTCAGCTATTCTTTTCTTTCAGATCAAGAATAAGTTTGAGCAAAACTTTAACATACCACAGAAGGTGTTATTTCACCAGGTTCCACATATGCCTTCACTTCATATAATGAGCTAGGATCTTTCTCCTAAGATTGAAAAAGAAAAGTAAGTAAATTGCACAGCTAGAAAAAAGTAACTTAAAGCTTTTTAATGTGCTAACATAAGAAATTACACTGTCCAAATATACTTGTAGCAATTGAGCAGAGTTTTGTGATTTCCCCACCCTATCATAGCTTTGGGGATTTCAAAAAAAGTGTCAGTAGGATTTTGGCAAAGGTTTCTGCCTGGTTTTTCATATCATAACTAGAAATTGAAGCTTTCATAGACATGTTTATTGTGTTTTTAATGTTTTGTTGGGAGCTGCCCAGAGAGGCTGGGGCAGCCCAGTCAGATGGGCAGCATATAAATAATAATAACACCATCATCATCATCATCATCATCATCATTATTATTAGCAATATTTTTTTAAAAGACCTAGAGAAAAAATAATTACTATTATTTTATCGTTGAACTCACTGGTAAAAAGAATTTAAATTATGTGCCTCTGCTTTCTGCACAGAAAAGAATAAATTTTCTCACACATGGATTCCCCTGTGTGGGATAAGGACTTAGGACAAAAATGCTGGCCGAGGCAATGGAAGTTATAGTCCAAAATCTGGAGAGCAGATTGATTTAATATATTCATCTTCCATTCCAAAACAAAAACTGTAGCCTGTAGGTAGACATTTGGAATCATTGACTTGCAATTGGCCAGACACACTGGTCAAAAGAGAGAACTACTAGCCAACTAGGCCTTCTTGCATGTTACTAGGGTAGACAGGACTAAAAGCTACAGCAAAATATTTAGGGCATACACCAGCATAAAACATTATGATCTCTTAATCAGAATGCGAAGCTGGTTTCAAATCCCAAGTAAGCAAAATCCCTGGTTTTCTATTTGTTAATTTTAAGGGATTCCTACTTCACCACCTTGGATCCCATTATCCATAGCTAAAAAGCAATGATCTTCCCAGAGCATTAAATATTGGTCAGGAGAACATTCTGAAGGTACCTGAAGGCACATTCCAGTACTGAAGCCCAATTGCTTCTGCTTTATATGCTGCCTGGGATGGGCAAGGGGCCGAGGTACCATGGATAATACTGAAAATCCCAAAATGCTCAGCAGGCTAAAGCTGCCTTTAGGATGACCTCTTGTGGGTGGAGGGAGAAATATACTCATACCGCAATAAATCCCTGAAAGCCACCCAGCATTCTATGCAAAGCCCTGGCACTTTGGTTAAAAAGGTAAAATGGTTACCGTGCTGTAGCGCTCCAGCAGCTCCTCCGTCACTGGATAGCGCAATTTCATTTTCCTATACAACGGGTGCTTCTCATAGTAGTTCACCAGTTCCACTAAACTCTCAAAATAAGCAGATGTTCCCATGACAAAGAGGCGGCCTTCTCGTTTGATTCGGCAGTGCTTCACTTTCCCCTCAGCTCTGTGGGATTAAACAGTGAAGAGCAAGCTTTAGAAAAAGACAAAACAACAACAACAACAGCCATATCATATTATCAGTCCTTAAGCTTTGAAGTGGCATTTTCATTTTCCTCCTATTTAGGTAAGTTCTTGCAGGAGTGATTTGGCTATCTAGAGACAGATTGGGGGGGTGCGGGAGGAGATCCTTGAATTTCCTGGTTCAGAAAGGCACATCTCAGGGGCTTGCAGTACTTGCCTTGTACATAAGGTGAGCATTACAAGCTCCGAAATTCTTGCATTTAATCCACTCCTTCCCCATTCCCACTGTTGTAAATAAAAATATGCCCTTTTCCCTTATGGGGTATCCAAGAGCCCATATAGAGTCCTTACATAGGTTCCCTATTGGTAGGAGAAAATAACAGAGGCCAACCAGAGAATATTGAGAAGCAAAGCAGCTAGTAAGACTAATCTTTATTGATCTGTTGCAACAGGGTGCTCCCCTCACACACAGGAGAGGAAGAGGAACCCCCAAAATTGCTGTGCAAGGGCTTTTAAAGACTTTTGAAATTCCCATCCTCTAGATCAAGACCACCCCCAGAAACATTATGCATACATCACAGAAGGGGTGTAACCTAAGACCACCCCTCAGATACATCCCACCTACATCACAGAAATTTTAATGTTGTTTTTCTCCTGTTGTTGTTTATCTCCTGTCTAGCAGGTTACTTGATTGGATTTCCTGGGCAGCCTGGCCATTCTTTTGTAGTGGTAAAATACTTATTTCCTGGGCCAGGTCACAGGCTCACACCTTATTCAAACAGACATATCCTTGAGACAGGATTTGTGAGGAAAGAGACAATGGGGAGGCTTTTCCAGGTTAACCTTGCAGAGAAAGGATTTGGTCAGTTTAGGAATCAAAATGGTTCTAGGTTGGTCTTCCTGTGTTGATCTATGTATGTGCAGTTATGAACATTACCATATATCTAAGACCAAAATTCCTATCACACCACCTAGTCAGCCCCTACACCACCCACCCCCACGCAACTTCCAACCCCCTACTTTGCCAGTATGGCCATAGGGTCTTAATTTGTGCTGCTGGGGCAGCCACCATGCAGAGTAAGCAGCTCTTAGCTAGGTCTTTCCTGCACTGTAGTACTAGCAGAGATAGTGAAAAGAGTGGAGAACCGCCACCCATTAGTCCAGCTAGACCAGGTAACCTGGCCTTATCTCTGTTGCTTCAGGCTTGATTCCTCTCTCCAAGTTTCTTATCTGATGGAGTTTCTGCCCCAGAGTTTCCTGTGTCTTGCATCTCTTTGCTTTCCTTGGGCCTCTGCTTTACGGAATGTAGCCATCTACCTGCTTTGTCCACTTATGTGCTTCTGGGCCCCCCCGATACCCATTCACTGTTACACACCTTAACTTGTGTCAGACCTGGACTACATACTCCCCTCTGGTCCTTGCAACAAATAGCTTTGAGGTCCGACCTGCAGATCATGCATGTCAGGTCAGGTCATAATTACAAAGTTTGTGTCTCACCTGAAAGTCATGGCATAGGAATTGGGTTCGTCCCTCTTCCTTATCAAAAAGGCTCCGTCTCTAGGAATTCGCATCAGCATATCCTCTGCTTCTCCTCTGCTCAGGTTACTGTAGTACCAACTACAAAAACAGGAAGGGAGGTGCTTTCAGAGCTTGACATATTCCCATTAACTCAATGATAAAACTGGGTCATTAAGATAAAAGCCATTAAATCAGTGATAAAATTGTGATTTCAGGCATCAGATGCTCAGTGATGTATAGACTTTGTCCCTGTTATAAAATAAATACCGTATTTTTCGCTCCATAGGACGCACCGGACCATAGGGCACACCTAGTTTTTAAGGGGGGGGGGATCAAGAAAAAAAATCTTATTTCCCCCCAGCCCCAAAGAGCAGCGTACAGGCTGTGCAACCTCTCCCTGATGGAGGGGTTGCACGTAGCTATGGCACAAGCCAAGGCAGAGAGTGGGATGGATCCCGCTCGCTGTTTTGGCTTCCTCTTTAGCCCCACGCAACCTCTCCCTGCCGGAGGGGTTGCGCGGGGCTAAAGAAGCCATAGCCGCGTGCAGCCTCTCCCTGCCGGAGGGGCTCTGCGCGGCTATCCCTGAAGCCTGGAGAATGAAAGGGGTCGGTGCGCACCGATGCCTCTCGCTCTTCAGGCTTCAGCGAAAGCAACGCAAAGCCTCTGGAGCGCAGAGGGAGCGCTCCCTCTGCGCTTCGGAGGCTTAGCGTTGCTATTGCTGAAGCCAAGGAGCCTGCATTCGCTCCATAGGACGCACACATATTTCCCCTCAATTTTTGGAGGGGAAAAATGCGTCCTATAGAGTGAAAAATACGGTAAATAGCAAGTTACTGCTAAATGCTGACAGCATTTGTTTCTGTCACTTTCACACTGCATAAGAAGCCCAAATGAGACAATTTGGAGTCTGGACAAGAACATGCATGTGGATGCAGGAAGCAGAAGGTCATCCTAACAACTAATAGAGCAATAATAACACACAGTGAGTTTTTATTGATGGACAACAGCAGTGTATTTCTTTGGGGGGCAGGGAGAATGATCTTACCATCGCTATCAATCTTGTACCCCAATTTTATAAGTAAAAATAGATATAAGACAACATCTTGTGGTAGTTCCTCCTTGGTTTGCACCTGAACGCAGCGGGGGTGGGAAACTGCATCCAATCGACAGGTCCGTGAGCCAACTTCAACAGGTGGGCAGAGCCACCCACTCGTAATTTACCTGACATCATTATGATGCCCGGAAACAACTTCAAAGGGGCTCCCTGTAACTGCCCATTACCAGGAATGGTTTGGATTTAAAGCGCACCTTTAGAGCCCAGAGGGGCTTGGGCGGGGTGAGTTTAATTCTCCTCCCAACTGCCATTGATTACATTGCAGGTGCTAATTCAAAGTGCATTTCAGTTGGGTTCTATGAGAAAGAAAGCTCTTGGCAGGCATGAGTATCCACATATCTGACAGGCTGGCTTAGTTACTCCAGAATAAACCAACACATACCAACACTTGCAAGAGGAAATCAATGTTTAACACTGGAACACAGACTGTAATGAGCTGTACCAATGTAATAAAAGCAAACACAAAATGAGCAGGATATCCTGCGATACAAATGGTCTAGATGTGCTCCTTGAATGGCAGTTTCCAACCACCATTCCAGCTCATAGCAAAACAATAAGAATTATAAAAAAAACCTTGGGTGTCATTTAAAAGCAGAAAGAGAAGAGAAGGGACTCAGCAAGAGCATCCCACATAACTAAAATCTCCTCAGCCTGCCTTGCTCTGCTATCTGGGAGCTCTTGGTTTTCCAGCAGGCTTAATATTCTCCCTTTCCAGACTGTCCAAGTCAAAGCACATATTCAATGCAAAACTGCTAAACCATTGTTGCTTAAGCCAGTTTTTTGCTTTTGTATTAAATCAAATTCCCCATAATCCACAGCAACTGTGACAAGCAGTAAGCTTCAGCATTAAAAACAGCATTTCACTCCCCCCTACAATTTTGTTTTGGCCATACGTACTTCTTAGATTCATGAGGGTTGGGGTTAGGCACAGCATCAGTCAAACGTAGTTCAAATTCGGCACACCGCAAGTGTGCTTCTCTGTAATGCTGAACTAGATCACAGACACTATCAAAGGTGAGGTTGTCTGTCAGGAAATATTTTACGGTATCTCCATCAATTGAGGAACGGATATGACAGTGCTGGACTCTACCTGATCTCCTGGGAAACATGGACAAGAATGAAGTAGTTAGTTTTCTAAAGCCAACACATCCATACACTTGCCTCTAGTTTCTTGTTATTTATTCAGCTTGTGAACCAAGAGGAGTGGGAAAGAAGACTGAGGGGAAATAGGGACTGATCAAATATTCAGACTAAGAATTTATGGCGTGTAAATCATAGCGTGCCAGAAACTGACATTATGGTGCACAGATTTTGGCACTGGAAACAGGAAATGTTAGTCAAAGCACGAAGTCCATTTGCTCAGTTTGTTTACCTGTAGAGTTCAGCAAATCAATTAGCTCATGTGAAAATGTAACATTCCATAAATATAACAGATGTGTAAACCAGGATTCATCATTAGCTTTGAAGGAGAAAAATGAGGGGGGCTTGGAGGCATAGTCCTACTGCCCATCAGCTGGTGGGACAGGAGCACACCTTCAGATGCGCCCCCTCCTTGTTGCACCTTAAAACCTCAGAAGTTTGAAGGGATAATTATGAAAGCCTTCCTCTCTCCTTTGCTTGAGTGTCCTCCTATAAGTATATCTCAAAATGCTACTCCTGTAGAAAAACCAGGAAAATGGCAAACTGCTAAAGCATTAGGAAGAAGTCAAAAGGAAAGAAATTATCTGTTACCAGAATGACAGTGTGTAGTCATTAGGGAAAGCTTCACTCTCCCTCACTAAGAACGTTCCATCCTTGCCACCCATTTCAGCACAATATTCCTGGAGCAGCTTCTCAGCAGTATTTCTCCCCTCTTTCATTTTTCCATGGAACCATTTCTCACCATAGTGCAGTTCAGCACGCTTCACTTCCTACAGTATAAAAGGGGATAATTTGTTAAGATTCAATTTGCCATTCCTCTATAAAGCTAACACTGAGCTCGACTCTTGTAGGGTTCATCAGAAAGCATAAAGTTTTATCTGAAGAAGCAGTGCTCCAAATTGGGAACGGGGTGCGCGCTTGGAAAAGCACTTGCCAAGAGAAAGGAAGGGGTGCCATTTGGCTGCACATGTTGCTGATGATCACCTCTTTTAATGTAGGAGGTGCAGCAGTCCCTTTAAAGGAGACAATCTACACCATGGGATAATATAAAGAATTTGATTCTCACTCTCTTGTAAAGTGTGGACTCATAAGGTTTTTTTTAATGCATCCAGTAAAGTGAAGTGGCTAAGAAGCTGGAGAATGAAGCATGTGTTTGGTTCACCATTGCCATAAGCTTCCTAGGCAGCCCAAGTGTCTGTTTAAAACAAAAACTAATTTAGCAAGCATGCTGACCTCTATACTTAAATCTCTTAACCCTGATCAAGCAGTAAGAGTCAAAGGCTACTTTTATACTTTATTTTGTAAGTGACACAACAGGTCATATAGTTTATTACTGAGCTTCACCCAGAGATTGAGAGGTTCCTGGAATTTTGCTACTCCATCCTGTATGCCACATATGAGCGATGTCATATTCCTACGTTATGCTCTCTAAAACCTGAGCACAGCAATAAAATGCAGTTCTCAAATCATGAATACTTATGACTCTACTATGCCTTTAACATCGCAGAAAACAGAAACAAGTGTATGGTTTTAATACCTTTGATGGTTCTTCTTCAGTATTCTGCTCTATATCATCACTGAATGAGAGCTTTTCATTCGCTACAGCACAATAATGGCGAGTCCATTTCTAGAACGCAAAATAACTGTTATAAGAATACTGTACAAAAGCACTGTAAGATTACAGCAATATGCAAACAGCATTCTTCTCCCTCTTCAAGTACAACTCTGTAGGATTTATTTCAGTCACCTGTGAAATTCTGTGCCATAAAATAGAAACAAAACAAAAAAATTGTTTACCTGGTCTATGGTGTCCCACATGTAGAGCTCTCCTTGTTGCTTTTTTTCCTCTTTCTTGTCTTCCGTGTTCACATCTACGTCACCTTTTGGCCCCAGTTTTTTATGCTAATAAAAAATGAACAGAGCAGCTATGAAAAGGGAAGACTTTGGGGGATTTCTCTGGCATCTCTTAGCTGGGCTTTCTTTCTGCTTTGACAACCTAAGAGCACATCCTGCGTGAGGGGGCTACAAATATCTGATGTAAACCTCCGTACCAACTTGGATGCACTGCTGTTTTCTCTCTTTATCACTGCAAATCATCAGCCTGTGGTCAGAGATCACTCTGCATACACAGAGCAGACCTGTAAAGTTTAGTAAATGAACCAGTCTTAAAACTGATTCATAACTTCTGAATAATTTTTTTTAAGCCACCAACTACTCAGGCAGCAACTTGGAGGTGGGAGGGGTTAATGAAATGTATACAATTTGGGGGCTTTCCCTCCTTGCACACAAATTCATTTGTCGCATCAAGTCCTCTGCCTAAAAGCAGATATGCAGTTTCTCTGCAGTTTACTTTGTTTGCCACGATGGGGAATGCTGTAGGCTGAGTGCGCAAATCATGCTTCGTTTATAAAACACCTCCATTTATTAAAGGAAAGCAGCTCAAGCCTAAAGCGTGCAAATTCAAAAAGCTGAACTTCCTCCGTGGCTTTCATTGAAACACATTGCATTTCCAGGATTTGTTAAGGAGCAATGCATTCCTGTCAACATGTACACTGGCTGCTTTGGTTGGAAACATTTCTCACAGATGTATTGTTTCATATTATTAGATGTACAAAATGAGAGGAGTCCTCCACCCTCTTAACAAATGCTTGCTCTCGTCCTGGAAAAAAAGCTACCTTCTGACTTCGTGATGTTTCCCTTTGTGCCTCTCATGTGCTAGGCAAACAGCACTTCAAATGAATATTTAAACGCTTAAAAGTAGTTGCAGCTGTTTCAATACAGATGTGCTGGATGCTTCAATCTTAGTTAGCTGCTACCAGTCCACACAGCTGGTGGAGAACCAGAATAGACAGTGCATCCTAATTAGCTAGTCCAGGCTTCCTCAACCTCGGCCCTCCAGATGTTTTGAGACTACAATTTCCACCATCCCTGACCACAGATCCTGCTAGCTAGGGATCACAGGAGTTGTAGGCCAACAACATCTGGAGGGCCGAGGTTGAGGAAGCCTGAGCTAGCCTTTCATACAAGGGTTGGAAAATACAAGGCTTTCTCCATAAAATTTAATGTATTTTTGATTGTGTGCTTCAGCGCCAGGTGCAAAGTGCAGGAAGCTGCCATCTTCCGTCGGAGGACAGGAGAGAGACACCAGCACCCCCCTAACACATTTTCTTCAGCAGATGCAACTTGCCTTAATGATGAACCTCTCTTTCAGCTGAGTTGGTGATGGCAGCTGATCAGCACTAGCTTCGATGGGCTTTGTTAAAAGCTGATCCCCAAGTACTTCCTTAAACACTTTGGCAATGTAACGTTGCTGCTCCACATTGCAATGCTCCTCAATTGACAAAATCACTGGGTACCTTGGGCAAAAGAAACAAAGGCAAGGGGAAGAAGTCATTTTCAGGTAAGAAAATCTAATCTAATCAGACCATAAGCCCTTCTAACCTAGCATCCTTCCTCCCCTAGTGGCCAGCCACATGCCTCTGGGAAATTCATAAACAGGGCACAGAGGCACTGAAGCTGCTGAATACCCAGCAACTGCCGATCAGTGGCAAGCCAATTCTGGACACTGAGTTTCCATATAGCAATCTCAGAAGCAACTGATACAGTCTTATACCCTTTTAAAGCCATCTAAGCTGGTTACTCTTATATTATTTATATATTACTACTACTACTACTACTACTACTACTACTACTGCTGCTGCTACTACTACTACTATTATACATGCATCTCAGTATGACCCAGGCTGAGCAAAGCCAACACACTGTCAATTCATCACTCTCCTTTCAACCCACCTAGCGCCAGCCTGTCCCCAATACTGGACCAATACATTAAAAGGTTCTAGTAATATAACACAGCTGTACCAGGGGCTTGGACCCAGATGTCCCTTTGGTTCCCTTCCAGCTCTACAATTCTTTGATTCTATTCATATTAAAATAACCTCAAACAGCCATAATATCATAATGGCGGATTTTAAAGAAATATCACCTAGAATGTCATAATTTTATTCTTAGGAAATATTTTCATTTTAAAAAGTAATGGAAACCTACTCGGATGTGACAAATGCATGTTCCTTGATGGCTTGCACAACGTCATCAAATTTTATCTTTGTTGTCCTTGTCCATCCATGATAAATGATAGGCTTCCCATCAGGACCATCCCAGCAATCCACTAGTGTAGGCAATGAAGGAAACATAAAAAGTGCAATGTTCAACTGACAACATTCTGTTTCCAGAGCTTTGGAGTGCTTGATCTCATAGACAGAGAAAAATGTAGCCATGCTTAAGGTAAGGTTACCAGACGTCCCTGTTTCCCAGGGACAGTCCCCGGATTTACAAATCAGTCCCCATACAAAATCTGCTGAAGTTGAAAAAAATCTGGTAACCTTAGCTTAAGGGCCACAAAGTTTACAGACAACTCAGCAATTCAGACAGCAAGGAAGAAGAATGCAAAGTACCTAAGAGGGAAATGATGTCTGCTTCTCTACTGCTCCTGCTATGAACTAGAGAAATATTTTGCAAGAGAAAGTGCCTGTGGAACTCTGATTTGAAAAGGGAGAAAACTGCTTGTTTGCCAAGCTAAAATGTAGAGGTACAAAGATAGAATGTAATGGGCTTCCTCTTATAATTGTCCCTTTCTCCTAATAACAGGTACAGTTCAAATTCCTACAACTGGAATTCTGGGGGAAGTATGGAAAACAGGTTACTCACATTCAATACATCGGCACCCCATTCGGAGACATCTTATGTAAGCTTCTGGAGAAGATTCACTACGAAGCTGGTCTCCCGTGAGATACCTAGGTCATAAAGGATTGTGTTAAAAGGAACTGCACATTTGCCATTTTATGAAGGATGATGAATAGATATAGATATATTTAGTAACTTACGTATTATGTGAAGAAGATATCCAGTAGTGGGACAAAGGGTTATTCATGTCCTGAGGATCTATTGAGTCGTATTTGTCATCCCATATGCTGTTTTCTTTTGAAAAAAGGTAAGTAAGGAACTAAGGCAAACAAAGAGAGAGGGAAATATGAGTTTAAGTTTTTAAAAAGGACAAAACCAAATGACCGATCTCCCCAACTAGAATCATAGCACAATGTGAAACAGAAAATAAATAAAAACAACTAGTTTCAACTAGTTGGTTAGGACCCACAACCTAAGATGGATCACAGCCGTGGCATCCGCACCATTTTCCTGCTTTGGTTATGGGATTTGTTGTTGTTGTTGTTGAAGAAGAAGAGGAGAGAGAGGGTGATCAGCAGTCAAAAAGGACATGCCTCTTGTATGGATCAGTATTTGGAATTGTGTTGCTAATAGAGATTTGCCTGGTGCCACCTCTTGTTGCCTTATCAATGCCAGGCGAAGACTTCTTATTGGCCAGGGTTTTTTTTAGATGCTTTGATATTGTTTTATCTTACTGGTATGGGTTCAGTTGCTTTATTGTTTTAATCAAGTTATTACTTCCAATTTGTTCTGTTTTTGATTATTTTAATTGTTAAGAGACTCTGGAAACAGTATTAGAGTTAAAGAGTACAAATTAAACTATTGAATTCACCGCCACAAGCTGTGATGGTGGAAACCAACTCACTGAACCACATCCATTGCCCTACTGGCTTGTGAAGGAAAGGGTAGAAAATGGAGGCTTCCAACCCTTTTTGTTGTTGCTGTTAGACCAGCTCCAGGATGCTTTGGATCCAGTGAAACTAAAGTGGCCTCTGGTCTGACCCTGCTACAAAACACCACATTCTGGAGCTGTCCTCTAGCTACCACTGGTGGGAGAACCCCAACCAGCAGAGCCCTCCAAGCCAGCCGCACTCCTCTCCAGCAGCATAGCTGCGATAATGCCATCTCCTAATCCGGATTCCTAGGCATCAACATGGGAGGGGGTGTGTAGGATTGGGCTCTTAGGTGAATTTGAAAATAGGATTATACACACTCCAAGTCTAAACAAAATAAAAAAAATTATTCTAGTAGCACCTTAGAGACCAACTAGGTTTGTTATTGGTATGAGCTTTCGTGTGCATGCACACTTCTTCAGATACATGCACACGAAAGCTCATACCAATAACAAACTTAAGTTGGTCTCTAAGGTGCTACTAGAATAATTTTTTTTATTTTGTTTCGACTACAGCAGACCAACACGGCTACCTAACCTGTAACTCCAAGTCTATTAAGGGCTACTACCTCCTGGTTGCAAGACGGTGCTTGCCTGCACATGCCCTACTGATCGCCTTCCCAGAGGCATCTGGTTAATCATTTGGGGAAATAGGATACTGAATTAGACAGGGCTCCTTTTTTGCTTATGTAGAAATGTTGCAAATAAAATAAATAACTTACCTCATCAACATACAGAAAGGGCTCATCCGTTTCTCTCATAGTGTCATCTACAAATTTAGACATCCGTTCTCTTACTTTACTAAGATCCTGTGCCCAAGATTCCTGAAAATTCAAGAGTATACAAGTGTACTTTAAATACATCTCCATATATCTCCATCGTTGATTCAAGTAATTAAATTAATGTGTGTGTTTCTTTTCAGGCACAGACCACCACCACAGAAATGAGCTGGCAGGAGATAGGCTTTGTCTACAGTTACAGGGGACTGAAAGCTCTTACAGCAGCTGATGGGAAACCTCAAACAGGGAGGGGGATCCTGTGCAGAACCAGAAGTTGCTGGACTATAAATTCCACCACTGATCATTCCCCATGGTGGCTGGGGTGGATGGGAGTTGGAGTCCAACAGTACCTGGAGAGCCACAGGTTCCCCATCCTTTACCTAAAGCAAATAAAATCAGCGTAATTAAAAAATACACATTACATGTCTGGATAGCCTTGCCGAAACAAAACAGCTTTTAGCAAGCATTTTTTTAAAAACACAGTGAGGGTGTCTGCCTAATGTTAATAGGCAGAGAGCCTATTCCAGAGCATATATGCTGCCACACTGAAAGCTCAACTTCTCCCAGTTGTGGAGCAATGTTGTATGGCTTATTTAAGTGAGGTGATTGGCTGCAGTAATGTCTTCCATGTTATCCAAACACATGGCCATGTGAACCCATTAGTTTGGGTTCCATCCTCTGGAGCAACAGAAAACAAATCTACTCCATCATCTAGCCTTCAAATATTTGATGAAGGCTATCAGATATTAGCACCACCTTATATTTTCTACATAATACCATACACAACAGCAACAAATTATCTGATTCTGTAAATTCATAGCTACTTCTATGTGCAAATTTGAGGCATCATCAGGTGAGAATCCAGTGAGCCACAAGTTTCATTCATGTGTGACCCTGATTTCTGCTCATTCCTGTCTGTGGCCTCCAAAGCCACATCTTACACCATTCTAGAGGATCTCCCTGAATGAAGAAGATAGAAATGCCCCGTTAAGCATAGGAACACAGGAAGCTGCTTTATAATGAGTCAGACCATTGATTTACCCAGCTCTGTAAAAATGTCCATACTGACCGGCAGCAGTTCTCAGGGGTTTCAGAAAGAGGACATTCTCGGCCCTATCTGGAGATGAAAGGGATTAAACCTGGGGCTGCCTGTATGCAGATCAGATGCTCTACCAGTGCCCTGCAGCCTTTCCCTCAAACCACGCTGCATCACTATATTACACTCATGCCTATTTTCTTTTCATCTTGCTGATTACAATTTTTGGAATCATCTCACCTGCTGTTCATGTAGCAAAAATCTCTGAAAGTCGTGCAAGTGCACTGCTGAAGCATCTGGGCGATCTGTGTTTCTGCAACAGAAAGGAAAGGAAAAGAACAATTATAAAAAAGAACATCAGCAAAACAACACAACCAAAATATGAGACCATGCCATAGCAAATAAGAGAATTCTATCCTTTGAGGAAACATAATTAGGAAAATGAAACTGATAAATAATCCTAGTCACTGAGGATTTGAAATTATGTTTGCTGTCTTTATTCAACAATATTAATTTAGCTATACTAGTATTATAAAAACCGGTTAAAGCACTGAATACTAGCTATATCTACCTGAACCTACTGTACCTACATGATCTTAACATACAGGATGCAGAACTCAAAAAAGCAGTCTCCATGAAAACTAACAAACTGGGCTCTGTAGCAACATAGGCAAATATGTTTGCAAATACTGTGGTATGCTGATTAATGAGTCTAATCTTGATTAGATTAGGAAATCTCATTTATACACAAACTACTTCATCTACAAAATACAACTGTAGTCATTGGCTTGGTAGAGGCACAGTATTTCTCAGTCTGTTAACTAAGAGTAAGAGATTGAAAGTAATCTGGAATTTCCCACTCCCTCCCTTCCTTTTTTTGGTATTCATTATGGTGTGGTACTCAAAAATCTGTACCAAAGTTAATGCTAATCATGGTTCCCTTTAGTGAGATATTACTAACAGCTTCTGTGTACTGTTCTTATGGGCATTTACTAATCCTTGACAAAAACATCCTCAGGTCATTTACAAAAGACTGTCAAATGAAAACAAAATGTCAAACTTCACACAGGAGTTATTTTTCATTTGAAATTATTGTTACAGTTTATGAGTGATACAGTAAACCCACCCACCCACTCATAATCGTAGCTCGCTGCTTAATATATTATGAAAAACAATCACTTCTTGGTAGTGGTGTCCTCCCTGTGGAATACCTTGCCTTCAGATGTCAAGGAGATAAAGAACTACATAACTTCTAGAAGGCATCTGAAGGCAGCCCTGAATTGGGAAGTTTTTAGTGTTGGGTGGGGTATAAATAATAAAATTATTATTATCATTATCATCACATCCCAACAAGCTTCATATCCAATAACTTAAAGCACAAATGTGGGCAAAGCAACATGACAAGACATCTCACCCTAGAAGAAACATAGTGGAATCCTTCTTGAACTCATCAAGAATCTGGGAAGGAAACAATGACAAACAAAGCATGTAAACTTGCTCATTCAAGTAAAAGTTTCTTCATTCAGGTACTTCCTAATTCTGCAAAACACATTCACCCTTCCCTATTCTCTCAAGATAGTACAGATTTTCTCCTCTTAAGAGACAACTACGCTTCTCAATCCTCAAAACTGAAAGAAAGGAACTAACACAACATGCTTGTATGTGATGGGGCAGGGAAGGCCTGCATTCTAGGAAAGTATTGTATTCAAGTTACAACACAGCATGATAACTAAGGGGAAGTAATGTGGGATAAGAGCTTTACCAATTTCTGTTGCTCAAACATTATTTTCTTGTAGAACAGATGAAATTGCTCAAAGCTAAGTTCTTCTTTAACAGCTTTTATTTCCTGTAAGGGGGAAGGGGAACAAGCAATGACACCAAGTTTAGTTTTCTCCAAAGGCTGTATTCATATAAAACACAAACCTCAAAACGTTATAAATGAATTCAACTGTTTTAATTTTGTAGATTAGGAACCAAGAGAAATGTAATTGTATGCAATGTATAACAATTTAAACAGAGAAAGCATGTTATACTGGATTCTCTGGTCTTTTCAAGCTCTTTTTCTATAAAACTTTGACCTTTCCCCCTGCCTAATAAAAAGAAAAGCTGCACTCTGAAAAGCATTGGCGTTGATCTTAGTAAATGTTCCACAATCTGAATATGGAAAGATAAAGGAGGAACCATTGGGTCAGGGTGCTTATCTTTAAGAGCACCATTTACACCAGGCCAGATGTCAACGGACTACAGGTTCTATCATTCCTGACTTTGCTGGCTGAGTCTGATGGGAGTTGATGCCCAACAATATCTGGAGAGTCAGAGGTTCCCCATCCTTAATATATACAGTGGTACCTCAGGTTAAGAACTTAATTCGTTCTGGAGGTCCGTTCTTAACCTGAAACTGTTCTTAACCTGAGGTACCACTTTAGCTAATGGGGCCTCCGCTGCCGCTGTGCTATTTCTGTTCTCATTCTGAAGCAAAGTTCTTAACCCGAGGTACTATTTCTGGGTTAGCGGAGTCTGTAACCTGAAGCGTCAGTAACCCGAGGTACCACTGTACTAATAATGCTACATAGCAAACACAATTAACCCTTTAACTGTCACCTCTCCTGAAATATAATATAATGAAGGGAAAAGGTACACAGACATTTCAAATAAGTAAACAAATGGGACTGAAAACATGAAATAATATAGTTCTTTTTTCCCCAAAGCCAGAGTATGCATAGAAATTCTGCTGGTGATAAAACTGGAAGCAGAGCAACGGAAGGAACTGGAAGCAGAGCCTCTAGCTTGGTAGATAAATACATCTGTCCTACTACTCCCCAAACTGCAAGTATACCCATTTCCCTCATACCACCAGCAAATATCCCAAGCAACAGGGGGGCAGTGCACAGACACTAACTGTTTTCCACTGGGGCAATGAAGCAATCAGCAAGGGAGAGGGAATTGGACCCTGGAGACAAGCATTCTGCTGTATGTTTCCTTGAAGTCCAATTCTCCTGCAGACTTCCTTTCAGCGGCAATGGGAGGGCTGCCCGCATTGACACATAAATAATCCAAAGGATTATACATCTGGAATCTAAGGAAGTTCATCCTCATTTCCCCTTCTCCCAAAAAAAGGGGCCACAAGGAGGAAATAGCCCTCAGAAATTTTCAGAGATTCCCCCTCTTGTATTCTAGTTTGGAAAAGAGTAATCTGTATCCAGCATTAGAGTTGGGAAGAATATTATCAGAGCAATAGGGCAAAGTTTTTACCTTTTGATGTTGCCACAAATGTAACAACAATTACTTTGGAGCCACATCAACTATAAAATATGGATGATGCAGTATATATCTTTATATATATATATATATGCTATACACACCTGAGCACAAATATAAGATCAGCATATACTTACTGCAAACTTATCTTTCAGGAACTTCACACTGCTCACTTTGAAGTTTACTGATGGGAGAACAGTCTTCAGCTCTCTAAGGCTGATGCTGAAAGTCAGAGAACAAGTAGAGAGATGAACAGCAATGTTCTTGTAGCCAAACTGCATAGCACCAAGCCTTGTATTTCACCAACATACAACTTAAATGAATATGGCAGAAAAAGGTCTCTGGTTCAACCCTTTGCATCTTCAGCTGAACGAATTAGAGATAGTCTGCTGCCAGAGTAGAAACTACTAAGCGAGATGAACCAATTCTCAGATTTGGTATAACACATCAGCCTCAAGGTCAAACAAGTGTGAAAAAAGTGTGCAACTTTTCTAACCTTTTTTAAAAATCAAAATGTTATTGCAGAGTGTTATGAATTTGTTCAGATCAGTGGGCTCCACCCTGTGGGAAGTCAGCTTGGGTGCTTTGGGTTGAAAGAACAGCCAACAGAAAAACCTTTAAAATGTCACCTCTGCAGCAATTAATTCATTAGTTTGAAGCTTAGATTAACATAACTTTTTCAAAGCAGGAATGTGTATGACATAGTAAAGGGAGCTGCCTCAAGTCCGAAGTTCATGCTTAAACTGCTATGTTTTTGCCACCCTAAGCAACATAGGCTTTACTTTACTGATGAAACTAGCCTTGATCTCACACAGCTAGATGTTGGAACAGAAATTATAACAAAGGAGTCCGTAGTATGCAGGAAAGACTCGTGTTACTCATTTACAAATCTCTCTCTCTCTGACACTAGTCCTCCTTTTGATATACTATAACATTTTAATGGCATGCTGCTTTGATTTCAGACTTATCTTGCCAAAAAACTTCCACCCTGGAAGTATTCTACATATACAACTTGTACCAACTACCCTTTGAAAACCCCATTTACCAAAAAATGGTGGTGGAGTACTCTGTAGACTTGACTAAAACTAAATTGCTATTAGCACAGTCTACACACCACATTCAATGGCTTATCAAAATGAAGTTGATCTTCCTAGATTTTAAACACCGCAGTAGTGTGCAGGAGAAACAAACGACAACCCCTGGCTTAGCACTATGCCAGAACTGGAGCCCATGGTCTGTTCAGCGCCAAACAAATCACAATCTGTAGCCAAGGTTTGTTCTGGTCATGGCTTGTTTAGACCACCATCACTAATTCAGTTGCAACATTCAGCTAGAGATTGTGCTTGTCGCTCCTGCACAGTACCAGGGAGGAGCAAATGGGGCAAGATCAATGCATTCACAGCAAACCATTAACTATGGTTTATTTGTGACATTTGAATGATACCAGTGTCAGAGAAACAGTACAATGGCTATGCAACTATAAAATGCAGGACTTAAAGTACTCTCAAAACACAGAACCAGACAACTTTGGCTCCCTGCCTTTCCCAGTAAGTCCCCAATCTAGGGATTCAAGAACTAGGGGTGTTTGAAGCTTCTTTAATATTTAATTATAGAAATTTGTGGCTAGATCTCATGATTGCAGAGAAAAGCAATTGGTAGTGGCACCCTCCCTGTGGAAAGCCTTACCTTCAGATGTCAAGGAGATAATGAATTACATTTTAAGAAGACATCTGAAGGCAGCCCTGTATCGGGTTTTTGATTTTTTTTAATGCTTGCTGTTTTTTATGTTTTTAGATATGCTGTAAGCCACCCAGAGTGGCTGGGGAAACCCAATTGGATGGGCAGGGTATAAAAAATTATTACCATCATCATCATCGATGTGTCTTAGAAACTAGATTTCAGCAATCAGAGAGCTCAGTCTTGGTGCCTGTACTACTCCCTGACTTTGTGTCTGAGATATTTCCTGTCAATATAATTCCATTATACACTTGCTGAATTTTAATTTAAGGTAGGTGGACTTTGACACTGCATTCAGCTTAGTCTGAATACAACTTTAATGTTGAAAAGGAAGTGGCCTTTGAATTCTAAGTAAGCTCTCACATTACCCTCTCAGTTACCTTTGCCTTTCCATACTCAGCCTCCTATCAACTCAAAGGGCAAGAGAGTGAAATGTTAAAAATAATTTGGGGAGAAATAGATACTACATGTGCATATTTCCACTTTCCCAACACTTAATGTAGCTTGCATAAGATTTGTTCCACTAAAGATCTCCTGCACATCACAGTACTGAATTTGAATACTGGTCCAATTAGCCCAATACTGACTGACAGCAGCTCCCCCAAGTCTTGGGCAAAAATCTTTCTCAGACCCACTACTAGAGATCATTTAAATGGACACACCAAGGTCTGAACTTGGGATTTTACACTTGCTAAGCATGCACCTCCTGATCAACTATCAGGATTCTGAGGGTTCAAACCAAGTTCATGTTTTTCCCTGCTAAATTTGGAGCCCAAAAAGCAATGCTACCAGTTCTCTCTTCCTTAATCTTGGGATAATATCAGCTGTGTTGCTGTTCCATGTTGTGAACAAAACACCGCAAAAAGGATTTAAGGTCAGATAGGGCACATTTATGGCAACTGCAAAGGCATTGCTGCTCCAAGGATCTCCCATGCATCACAACCCTTCCTTATTGTGGTGTTTTATCGCTAAACACAGGTGCCATCACAGCTGCCATCAAATAAACAGGCTGCAGTTGGCAGTTTGCCCTTCTTCCGAGAGAAAAATTCAACCTTAGTCATAAAAATTCTCTTGCTGAATAACCTGACCCTGTTGCTCCCACATACCACTAACAGAAGCTACATGCACTGAGATGCATTGATCAATCATTTACAACTTCCAGAGGGGTAGTTGTATTAATCTCTTGCAGCAAAATTGCCTACAAGTCTTATGGCATCTTAAAGACTTACAGACTGAGGGCTCATCCAGACTTCATTTTCTGTTGCATTCTAGGCATAGGTCTGTATTTTAAAGCTTTATGTCCAAGTGGTAGTTGTTTTTTGGTTTTGTTTTGGTCCTGGCACTTTCCCTGGGCCATTTGCTCTGATTCAGTGGTAAAACATGGGTTTTCCCGGGGAAATCACCAGACCAAAAAAAAAGCCTGCTTGGACATGGAGCTTCAAAGTGCAGACCTATGCCTAGAAAGTGCAGCACAAAGGGAAGTCTGGATGAGCCCTAATTATGGCATAAAGTAACCTATCCATCTGTAAAAGTGCTGCAGTACTCTTTGTTGATCAAGCATTGACAAACTGTGTCAGCTATTTGGTAGGAGATCATTCCACTGTTCCACTGCTGGTCCAATACTTCAGCTTCTCTTCCCAAACATCACTGAACACTAATTTATGGCAACATCCCCCAGTCTGCCTTACTTAAAATGTCCAAACCAAACTCTCACGTGCATTTTCAGTCCCTTCCCATCCTCCCATGTCTGTTCCAAATTTGCATGAGCCCCTTTGAAAGGCTTTCTTCCACCATCTTGCCACCTGGTCAAAGGGCTAACCATTGCAGGCCACAATAACAGTAAGTCTTGCCTTCATTATAAACAAATATTGGTTTTATATCAGTTTAATTATCATCATGACTCCTTCCCCACAATTGGAAAATTGCAGTGTGTGGAGGTGCCAAGAATCTTGCTGGAAATTCCTAGTCCACCACCACTACTTTCCTTGGAATGTGAAATTACTATTAAACGAATTTAAAGTCTGTGGTACATATATGCCCTTAGGCTTTAACAATGTAAACCCTCTTCAGATGTTCGCTCTGAATGGGTGAATGGGCAAGTGAAACTCCCTTGATGACAATCAGGCACCTTTCCCAGGCAATGCATTATAGGAGGTAGTCTGCAGGGGCTGCCTTACTAGCATGTAGAGCAGGCATAGGAAAATTCGGCCCTCCACTTTTGAGACTACAATTCCCATCATCCCTGACTACTGGTCCTGTTAGCTAGGGATGATGGGAGTTGTAGTCATCAAACATCTGGAGAGCCGAGTTTGCCTATGCCTGGTGTAGAGTTTTCAGAATGGGGGGTCCTCACTACAAGTGTTGCTGCTTGCCTTTCATACATTCAAAAGGAACATCTAAAGAAGACTATACACAATCAGGAAAACTACTCCTCATACGATGGGAGACTTTCAGATCACACCACCACCCATCTTTGGTGCAGGCTGCAAAAACAGGATGCAATAATCAACTATGGATTTGCTCAAGAGCAACCACACCCCTATTCAGGCCTGATTTCTGTAAGAGTTCAATATGCATGCATACATATATAGATTACTGTACAGTGGTACCTCGGGTTAAGAACTTAATTCGTTCTGGAGATCTGTTCTTAGCCTGAAACTGTTCTTAACCTGAAGCACCACTTTAGCTAATGGAGCCTCCTGCTGCCGCTGCACAATTTCTGTTCTCATCCTGAAGCAAAGTTCTTAACCCGAGGTAATATTTCTGGGTTAGCGGAGTCTGTAACCTGAAGTGTATGTAACCTGAAGCGTATGTAACCCAAGGTACCACTGTACTGGTATCCCAATTAAAAAGTCACAAACATAGACAGACCCAAGCAGAAACAATGCAGACACTGAAGACAGCAATTTTACCTGTTTCTTCTGGACTGATCCACAGAGTAAATCAGTTTTCTGAGCCAGCTATAAGGAACACATAAGACACAGCACTGGTAAGTTTTATAAAGAACTAAACAAACTCATTCAGCAATTTTGGCTTCAGTGCAGATAAAAGGAAGCAGAATTGCCTCTTCATTCTGTTATCAGTTTTTCATTTGCAGGAGTTGGAGAAAAACAAACAAATAACAGCAGCAATTTAAATTACTTCTTCCTATTTACAAGGGTCTTCCAGCCCTCTTTCTGCTCTTCTCCACTTTGTACAAAAGAGGTGCTAACAAGGAAAACCAACTCATGCCATGTAAGAAACAATACTGCAAATATTACACATGATGCCAATGACCTGGTTCACATGTAATAATAATAATAATTTATTATTTATACCCCGCCCATCTGGCTGGGCTTCCCCAGCCACTCTAGGCAGCTTTCAAAAAAAAATTTAAAATGCTGTAATACATCATTATTTAATAATACTGTAATACACGTAACATTAAAACATAGTTAAAATAAACAATGGTTTGTGTGAAGCAGCAGTGCGCTGCCAGAACAGGCGCTTTGCTCCTCCACTGCTGCCAGGAAACAAGCCATCATCATGAGCACAAGCCAAAGTCTGTTCTTGCCTTACCATTTATGACTGCCTGGAGAGAAATAAACCCAAAGACCATACCTTGTTTCCTGGCATGGAGAAGTGAAGCGCCTGTGACTTGAGAAGCACATTACTCATTCATGTTAAACCATAGTTTGTTATCAGTACGCTTGAGATGATGTGTGAACCAGGTGAAAGACAGGGATTTAGATCAGGGCTGCATTGGAGGTCAAAATTCCACCTCACCCCCCGTGTTTTCTCTCTGTGTCACCCCCAGAGAGCATATTCAGAGAGACATTTTGAAACAGAAAAGGGGACAGGGAAAAGGGAAAAGGGATTAACTCCCATACCTGCAGCACCATGGGCCAAATCCAAACCACCCTCCAAAACTATATTTACCACTTCAAGAAAAATGAGAGCTCCACGAACCTATTGCTCAGTCTTAAGTCTGAGTCTCTATGTGACCTGAGGCCCAAAGGGCCACTTCAATTATTTTATTTCTAGGTGTGCGCCAGATGGTTTTCAGTGCTAAAACGTACACCGAAAAATATGAATGTCACAAATATATACATCTTTGCATATACTTACACCATGCAAGTACATTAATCAGGGAGATGTGACAGGCTGTAGATCAGAAGAACGCACAGGTTTATCACTGTGCAGTCAGCCCCAAATTTAAAGTACAAAATGCTCTCGGTGCAAGTCCACTAGTTACAATTCCTGCTATACCATGTCAATTTGTCCAAAAGGCTAATTCATGGAATCATAGAGTTGGTAACAATCCCCAAATAATACTCTATGTTCCAGTGGGAGGGGCCATAATACAATGCCTGTTTGGAGTGCAGAAGACCCGAAGTTCAATCTCTGGCACCCCCAGGTCAGGCTGAGAAAGGTTCCAATCTGAGACCCTGGAGAGTCTTTGTCAGTCAGCTTCCTATGTTCCTAAAATAATTTAGCATTCTTCAGTACCAAGTACAGCACACATGGCGTAGCACATTAAGAAGTTGTTGCTGCTTTTCTTACCCTGTGGAATTAATTCCTAAACTCTTAAATTCCTATCATAAGAAAAATGGGGAATGGTTCCTTCCACATACCTCTCTGTAATTGCTGGAGTGGAAGCATTCACTGCTTCTTGATGCAAGATATTCAAGCCACACAGCCATTTGTCAGCATCATCCTTTGAATCAGCTGGAAAATTAAATGGTATGTGAAGGAACACTCAATCAGGAAGAAGGCAGGTTGAACTTTTTCATCTGCACTGCTTTATAACGCAAACCCATAATGCTGAAAGAAACTGTCTGCATGCACCTGAAAGCTAGCAAGAAATAGTAAAATCTCACCAAAAAGGCATTCCTTTAAAAAAAGAATGGCGCTAAAAGTTAGGATTTTTAAAGCTTCAGGAGAAATAATTATGGATATATGCAAATGATTTTCATTTTGTAGCAGAGAGTTAATGCATATGTGCTTTCTGCTTCCTCGATATTCCACATATCCCTTGAAATGAACATCAGAGCATGGTGTGTACATTCCCAGACTTCTTGATAGTCTGCAATATTCTAGGATGACATGCTCCCTTCCTAGTTACCCAAATACTGTGCACAGACATTAGTGTGTCCACAGAGTCTCAGATAGATTAAATATAAGGTTAAATCAGAATAAGAAATTAAGTATGATTTTTAAAACTCTGGATAATCTGAGTTATCTATTTAACCCCTTCCTCAACAACCTACCCTGGTCATTTAAAACTTCTCAGTAATACTGTGTTTGACTTGTGCTAATCAAAACAGTAAAAATTCGGGGGGAAATGCCCATGACATTATTTATTTGTTGATGCTATGCTGGCATTAGACAAAACAAGTTTGTACCAGTGAAAGAAAACACTTAACCTTGAAATGAAGATGCTCAACAGCTGCCTACCACATTCAGTAAGAGTACTTCCATTTTCTTAGTTTTAACCACTAAGCCTTAAAGTGAGCCAAGGCTGCTTTCCAAGCAAGAAACTTGTCAGAGCTAAGGGCCAAGCAGTGGCATATATTAATTCACAAAACACAACCTAACTAAGTGTTTGCAGCGTTTTTGGTACTTATTTGCAAGGCTACTTCATCTTATAAGACATGGAGAAGTACACACAGAGAAAACTCAGGGAGAGAAAACAGAGTAGAAGGAGAGGTGAATGGAATAGAAAATAACTTTAAAAACTCGGTTACATTTGAGAATATGGATTAAGAGGATAAACTAAAGACAACATGGAAGAGGTGGTGTTTTCATCCCTGATCATAAAAAGAGTAATCCAAAGAAAACACATTTACCTGCTAAGCTTAAGGTGTTGAGAACAAACTGAGTACCATAGAAAATAGTAAAACAAACGTCATCTTTTTGCCGTGCTGCTTTCCCCCGCTCAAAATCCTTTGAGTTTTTTCCTGGTCGGATTTCCTTTATTTCCATCAAATCCACTGAAAAGAAAAACATAACTGTCAACTGAACATATGCTCTCATGCAGAGAATGAATGACTGTTTGCTTACTTAGACACTAGTTTATAAATTGGCAAGTAGTTTATAAACTGCAATGTCAGCATGAAGAAATCGTTGCCAAATAAACTGCAGAAAAGAAAGCAAAAAGAGCACAAGTTAATTTGCACTATTCCTCAGTTTAACAACTGGAGAGCAAGCAGAGGATTGCACAGGAATAGCTGAAGAGGCATCCTGCTGAAAGGATAAATTGATTTATTAGATTTCTTTCCTGCCCTTCTTCTCAAAGAAGCCAGTTAACCTTTCCCCTCACCCACTTGTTTTCCAGAATCCCTTATCCTAACCACAGTATGGCATTTCACTGGCATATTTCTGCACCGGCACTGCTCCAATAATTCATGGTAATGAGGCACAAAGGTCAGTGACCTCCTTCTCACTCACCACCAATTCTATACCCTGGGGAGGTCAGTCCATTAGGGCAAATGGGGAACTGCCCCACCAACCTCAGTCTTGATTCCTCAAGCCTACCTGCCTTCTTACTTACAGCCAGTCCAAGGGATGGCCCTGGCTGTCAACTTCCTTCTTAGTCTCAGCGTTTCCCTTATAGAACTCAGCAAGGATGAGAAGGGGGCAAGACTAGAATTGGTGGGCTCTGCTTATCATTGGCTCTACATACTGTTGGCTACCCTGCCAATCCTAATGGGACATTGCTGTCTGCACTCCCCAAAAACATTTGTTGAAAAGTTTTCATCACAGCCATGAGGAACCTTATTTTCTTAGTGAAAAGCTGGTGTTAAAACTGCAGCGCTGCTCCAAGTTTCAGGAAGCCTGCAAAAATTGAGAACTGCTATGTCTCTCTCTCGCATTCTACAACTCGCTAAAGCAGGCACAGGAAAACTCCAGCCCTCAAGATGTTTGGGACTACAATTCCCATCATCCCTGACCACTGGTCCTGTTAGGGAAAGAAATTTCAATTTACCCAAAACATTCATGTGCATTCTTCTGATAAAACACTTATTTGTAAACTGAGGAAGTGGTTTCATTCCGCTTTGTAGGCTGGATACAAGAACTGATGGCTGCTTCTACTTATTTCTTTACAGGTCAATGGTTACTGTTAACCTTTCTACATGTGCAGTAAAAAAATAATTGTACCTCTGTCACTCAAATGTGTTTATTGAGCAATGCCACAGTTTGTTCCAGTTTGTTAATGCTGAGCATAATTCAGATTATTCACATAATGTAGTGGTACAAACATTAAAAGCTCACCTTTTGGGATTATTCAGCTCTAATGTACGTTGCATGTTTAAGTAAATCAGCAAAATGTGATGAAATAGGATGTTGGGTTTTTATGTTATTATACAAAAAGCAACAACAAAAAGCAAATTGGCTTTTTACAGGGAAAGCTTCAGTAACAGACCATTTGCTTTGCAAGCAGAATGTCCCAGTTTCACTTTCCAGCAGCAATTCCATCAGAAACTCTGGAGTCATGGCCCATCATTCCAGACAGTACTGAGCTAGATGGACTAATGGCTTGATTCCTGTGTTCCTATAGCTGCCTTAAGCAGAAACTATGCATGCCTGTTGCTGCCCTGCATTGCATTGCATGCAGAGGCACAAGGGGTCAAGGGGAGTATGTTCCTTCATAGTACCTCCCTGCCCCCATTTTAACCTTGTCCCCCTGCTGTATAAATGAACCCGCAATAAAATCCAAAAGAATGTGGTAGATTCCAAGATTCTGGAGAACAGGCTATCTGTGCCACCCACATACACGCTTGAACTTTTTTAAAAAAACAGTACAGCACCTCTTCAAGTTAGATGTCACCTGACTCCCAATAATAATAATATCATCATCATCTTCACCACCATTTATTAAATATCTATACCACCATTCATCCGAGCATCACAGGGTGGTTTACAATACAAGCATCCTAAAATACATCTAATCTAAAGACGGGACATGGTTCACTTTTAATGCATGCTTACATAGATGTGAGTGTTGTCTCTTTAAAAGGAAGTATTCTGAAATGCAAAGGATGAACTGACCAAGGTTGTTATGGTGTTCTAACCACTCAAAATGAAAATAGGTACTGTTAATGGCAGGGGCAAGTGACATGAATCTTGTTCCAGAAAAAGTTAGCTGGGCGCAATTCTTACTGAAATAAATGGAATTTGAATTAGTCATGACTAATCTGTCCTATTGATTTCAATGAGACATAAACATGGAAGTCTCCTGGACTGGGGCTGTTTCTCTGTAGTAGTGATGCAAAAAACAAGATATTCCACAGTTACAGGGTAGGTCAAATCTAAAATAAATGAAGATGGCTACCTAGGGCATCTGAATTTAAGAGGTGCTACTCTATTCTGGAAAATGCTGTAGTGTAGTCATTTTGAAGAATGTGGGGTTTTGTTTTTTCAGAGAAGGAACTTGACTCTTATTTCCACTCCTCAACCTCAGAAAGGTTGGAAAGTGTGCAAATCAGAAGCACAAAATTAAAAAGCCTTTGTTTCCTTTTGCAAATCTGCCTTACTGTCCTCAAGGGCAAAAACAATGGCTTCATTCTTACATTTTACCATTTGGTTTTTGACTATCAAATATACCCTAGGATGCAACACAAAGATCACGTGATGCCAATTCTGAAGCAGTCTCAAAAGTAAATGGGATACACATCTGATTAAAGCAATGTAACATTTATCTTCAGAAATAAAGCTGAAAATGTGATATACTTCTCCTCTACACAGTAAATTAAAAGCTATTTCTTCTGGAGGAGAAGCACATAATTTTACAAACACATAATTTTAGTGCAACAAAATTTATTAAGGATTTCCAGGACTTAAAATACAGACTGCTAACATCAAGGTTACATAAGGGCTGTGTGTCCAAAGACATAATGCCACGTGCATTTAGTTGGAGGCACTGCAACAAAACCACAGAGTTTAGAAAAATATAGACCCCACACAGCAGCTATAATTTCTCTAACCACAGCCATAGCTTAGTAAAAGCAAGAAGTCCTATGTTCGAACACATGCATTTTAAATTCAAATGTTCACTATAAAACAACAAAGTGTCTCATGGCACTTCAAAGACTTACACAACCATTATGCATAAGCTTCTGTGTAGCACAGCCCATCAGATGCATGAGTGTTACACTGAGTTTCAGGTTTAAATGGAACACATGAGGGGGTTGTAATCAGCGAGCTCAGAAGGAAATGAAATGCACAGGTGGTGATAATTAGATTCTTAACAGTAGCTATTCACAAAAACCAACAGACAGAGACATATTGCCATCAATAAGCCAATTAAAAAAACATGTCATGATATGATTGTTGTGCTCATTCAGTCCATAAGTGATAGCACTGAACTTCTTAATGTATTGCAATTCAGTGGTTTTACATTGCACTCTACCTTTGAATTTCCTCTGTTCCAGTGTGGTCACTTTACAGTCAGTTACAAAGCGTCCTGGAAGGTTGAAATGCACCCCCCCACACACACGTTTCTCCATATTGCCATTTTTAATGCAGATTTCTGTTCACATAGAGAATGGTCTATATTTGTTCTACACAGAATGCTAATAAGAGCAGTGCTGGCAGATGATGGCATATATCACATTGGAAAATAAACAAGTAAACTAACCCCTGGTTTTCTGGATGGCATTATTAGATCCTGTAATAGTGCTGCCAGAGTAGAGAGGGCAACACATCTGGCATCTGGATCTGCCGCAGGGTCTGAGCCAGTCCCTGTTATGTGAACTGCAGTTGCTGGTAAGCAGGTGTTTGGTGCTATAGATCACTGGCATTCAGATCACCAATAATACATTTGAGGGGCTTTAACTGGGAACTATAGTACCAGCCCTGTCAATCAAGTTTTTTAATATATGTTATCTTCACCAGTTTGAATCTTTCAGAATAAAATCTAGTGAATTTTCTAAATTATGCAACATTCTCAATTCATATTTCAACGAAAATGGTAGCTTGCCCTGCTTTACTCCATACAGCAATAGACTACAGTAGGCCAGAGGTGGGCAACCAATTTCCTTTGCAAGGGGCATATTCCTTTGGAGGTATACTATGGCAAACAAAGTCAGAACTGATGAGGGGCAGAGCCAGAGAGACAAGTATTCTGGGCTAACTAATATGGAATAAAGGTCACCCTGCTACAATTTTCACCATGGCTAACTCTTATTAGAATTTGCAGCACTATGCAGCTCTGCTTATAACTAAGTTCCACTGGAGTAGTTAGGCTCACTCTCAATGAAGCTCAGAGAGGGATTTTTTTAGAATAAAACAGACCAATATAGCTCCTGCTTTAAAAAGCAAGTGCAAGTTACACCCAAATCTGTAAGAAGTGATTGTGGGTGTGCATGCTTTGTTCCTCATTCACCCACGCACTCCCCAGCAAAAACTGGTAGGCGTCTGCCGTGTGTATGTGTGTCTACACACATGGCAAAAGTAATCCAATTCTTCTCAAATAGCCGGGGTGATAGTGGTGCAGGGCAGGAGACAGAGAAGAAGACATACAACTAGGAAAATAGTGAAACTTCAATTTATTTCTCTCAAAAAACTGTTCAGTTCATCCAGACTGAAACTACATAGATAGAAGAAATAACCACCTTTTAAAAGCCAAGGAAAATGAGGAGAAAACAAACAGGAAGAAAGGAAGGAACTCTGATGGGATGGAAGAATAGAGATGCTTCAGGAAGCACATAAAATGAGATAGGGGGCCACATGCAGCTCACAGTCTGTTGGTTGTCCAATTTTGCACCTGCAGATATTTCCACCCACTGCAGAAGCCTCAGAAAATCAGCTACCAATATGGAAGCCCACTGTCCGGGTGACACTCAAGAGGACCAAGAAATGGGTAGAGATATGGAGATGGAAGGGTGATCTAATGCAGATAAACAGGGGTAGGTTCCCCACTGTTTTAATCATACTGACAATATTGGCTTGACCTCAATTATATACACACACACACCCCTTCAGAACCTCTACCATTAAACTACCTTGGTCTTCTCCCTTTTGCGAGGCCATGCCAGCCTTCTTCCACAGCCCACACCCAATCAGTTTCAATTCAGAAGTAAGGGGATGAGGAGGGGAAGGATTTTTTGGACAGTAAAACCAGTCAACAGAAGTGCTTTTCAGCCTTATGTCCAAGGCAGGGTATGAATTTTGTAAAATAATAATAAAAAAGGAAGGCTGCCTACAATATGTCCAAACCAAACCTATTTGCAGAGTACATTTAGAGAATTATAGCTAACTTCACTTAGCCCTTCCTCTGACTGACCATAAACAGGAAGTCTGGCCTAGGTAAGTGAGCATTAAAGCAGAGGAAATGAACAGTTCAAGAGACCTGCAAGCAGTTAGAAGGCCACATTTGTTGATTTTTTCATGTGACCACAGACACCCAGTTGAAGAAACAAATTGGTGCACCCAAGACGAACCATGAATCAGAACATCTGTTTTAGATAAGAAAGTGAATAAAAGCCATTTTGCAAGATTATTCAAATTAACACTCACAAGTATCATAGCTTGGGCACTGGATCCTAGTGACTTTGGTTACAACCTAACAGGCTGGCAGGAAGCCACAATTTGTTTCACTATGGACACTATCTGTTTCACTATGACCGAACCCAAAAGCTACTGCATCATGATAGGTAAACGACCATATCATTATTGAAATCAGGCTTTTGCATAACCACTATAAGAACAGGGACTGGAAGAGAGCTTTCAACACAGTCAAATAATTACAAAAGGAAAGAGGAATACTTGGGAAAAATAATTCAGAACAATACTTTATGTATTGTGGTCAGCAGACAGTATGTAGCAGCTTTTAAATCAGACACTTTTGCCCTACTCACCCCTTAAAATAGAATTTTATCAGCCAGGACACACATCTGCAACCAGCCGGGCTGAGGGAAATACAAGCCAGCCTGCAAGTTAAACTTTCCATGACATGGACAGTTCTTCATATTCAAAGTCTGGCATCACCCTCATTACATAAAAAGAGGGAGATCAGATTTTCAAAGCAAAAGAAAAGTGTGAATGAGACACACAGGATCCTCAATCCCATGTGTGGTTTACCTGCACGCAGCCTCCATCTCAAGCCACTTGGACAAAAGGGCTACAGAGAGCTAGATCAGAGAAATAGAGAGGAGGCCCTCTTCACCCACCCAGCTCTTTTGCTTTTAAAAAATGGGATCCCACAACCCTCTTTCTATTGCAGATCTGCCTGCAATTTGCTTCTAATACACTATGCTTGCTTATATTTAAATTAAACAAATTTTGCAAAGCCACCTTACTCACATAAAAAGGCACCATCCAGTCATCTTATATTCAAAGGCTACTTCTCACCTCTTGAGGAAGCTGGTGAGTATGTAATAGTATATTAAAAGATGCAAAAGCAGAACTGCTGTTTCTGGATCAAATTCATGGAAACAAACATATAGTATTGTTATGGGCAGGGTTCTGCAAATTGGGCAGAGATATCAACTAAGATCCACAGAGTAGCATTAAACTTACTCCAAACAGTTGTTGGCCTAGGAGAATATGGCTCACAGGGCCAGAGAGATCCTTCACTCCTGCCATGCTGTCTAGAGGCCTCTGGTTGCCCACAGTGGGAAGATAGACTAGATGGACCTTTAGGCTAATCCAACAAGGCTCTTATTATGTACTTGTTTCCTTCTCCTTATGGTATGAGGCTAATCGTCACCATCTGCACTTCAGCCCTAGGTTCCAGAATGGGTTACAATTTAAAATACAGTATTAAAAACAATTAAAAATTCACAACTACAAAGAAAAATAGGGTGGGTCATAAAATCAGAGGTATCAAATGCCAGGGTAAAGAAGTACGTCTTCATCATTTGCCAATTCACTTGTACCATGCAGAGATTACTACCTGGAGTGTTATATGTCAACACTCCAGATGGGCAAGACAGGAACAGATATAATTAGCAAAAATGGGGTAGATATCGAAGAGTCATGTGGCAGTTCTGAAGCAGCAGCACCCAGGACCTCTTGCTGTGTCATGCAGAACAATTATGCAAATATTCACCTCTTTTTCCAGAATGGTGATAGTAATGAATTTTCGTCTTTAGATTGGGTGCAGGAGAAAAGGCAAGAAGCAACTATTTTCCACAACTTTACAAATTCCCATTAACGAGGCAACCTTTTCTTCTCTGAAGGTTAAGGATTGCAAGATTTAATGAAGGCTGTTGTGCCTTTGGTTTCTGAGAGGTGCTTCTGTGTAAACAGACACAGAATCATGCTGCACAGCATCTTTTCAAATGTCCACAACTCCTAAACGTTGACAAGGATTTATAAATGGAAACTATGTTTGTTGTGTCACTACTGCCTTGGGATACCTAATGTATAGTAAACATGACTCCAAAGGCTATTATTGAACAGGTGGCACCAATGTAGGAGGACTCTCACACACTGTTAGCAACACAGCCTAAAAAATTAACCTTGTAATTGTTGCACATCTTCACTAAAGAAACAGCAAAAGCCCAGAAACATCTGTGGTGCACTGAAGTAGTACCGTGTGGAAGAAAGAGGAAATGATTGCTTTGTTCTGCATGATATTGTCTTCTGAAAGGAACTTGACCTTATTCACAAACTGCGCAAAAGGGCTTGTAGCAAGTCACACACTTTAGATGAGTTATGCCTCTACTAGTCTATTCTGAGTGGAGCTATCACCTGTGAGAGACGTCTCCACTATTACCTTTGATGCCTTTCCCAGCACTCTTTCTAACACACACTTCTTCTCCACCATACCATTTAATGCCAAGTGCCTGTGATAAGAGAGATGCAGGGAGCGAAGGCAATGAAGAGGGCTAAATCTGGAAACGCATCCGGGGTGAATGAAATGTATGCTGGTCCAGCCAACCACAAAGCAAAGAAGGTGTTAGTGCCTGCCTCAGTGATCATGCAGCACCAGCAGACAGAAGCTGGCACAAAGGCATTCCCAAAGGCAGGAGGGACTGCCTCCTCAAAGATGAAGCACGTACTTTAAAAAAATGCATGTCTTAAATTGATTAAAAAGGTTTTAGTCAATCATAACCCAAGTGCAAAAAAGGTAAAGGACTATGAATACAAGCATTAAAAAAAAACCATTGCTGTGTCTGTACTAGGAGGAAGAAGCAGTGAATCAAATAAGTGCAAGTTCACACTGCCATGAATCATCCGAAGTGACGGTTCAGAAAAACTCCCAGCTTTCTCCCTTTCTCATCAATTGCCTTGTTGAAGATCTTAAATCTAAGATAGAAGCATGCACTACTATCTAATTCAGGCATCCCCAAACTCAGCCCTCCAGCTGTTTTGGGACTACAACTCCCATCATCCCTAGCTAACAGGACCAGTGATCAGGGATGGTGGGAACTGTAGTCCCAAAACAGTGGGAGGGCCAAGTTTGGGGGTGCCTGATCTAATTTCTTATCGTTCCTCTCTGTTGCTGTAGACACATGTTATGAATTTGGTGTGTGCCTCTCACTATCTTGCCTAGGAAGTTGCCTTTTACTGTGTCAGACCATTGGCCCATCCAGCTCTGTACTGTCTATACTGACTCAGAGTGGCTTTCCACTGTTTCAGGCAGGAGGACTTTCCATCCCTACCTGGCAATGCCAAGGACTGAAACAAAGATCATGTGCAAGTAAAGCTAGAGTGATCAAACTCCTGAAACACAGGAACCTACTTTCTACTGAATTTGACCATTGGTCCATCTTGCCCAGTATTGTTTACAATGACTGACAGGGACTCTCCAGAGTTTCAGACAAGAGTCTTAGCCATCCCTGCTGGGAAATGCTGGACATTTAACTTGTAATCTGGGCTCCGCTAAGAGAAGGGGATTCCAGAAATATAATAAATACACAATAGTCTTCTGCATGCAGAGGGGGGCAGTAAATCTCTTTTTCTTTCTTTTTTCTATCACCGAAACACAGCAAGTGCCTTGAGCCAAATCACAGAAAGTGTTTATTGTGTACCTGCTCCTACTGCGAAAGTTCATTAGACTCCTGTTTCGATTTTATTTACACATCCGAGTTATACGAGTTGACTGCAAAAATAAGGAGCCTCTTTAAAGAAATTTCATACAGTTCACTCATACAGCTCAGCTGAGGTATAAAAACAAACACAGAACAAACTTCATACTTTTCACTGTACTGATAGATCATGACAAATATTGCAAGCCCTAGAACAGGGCTCAAGCGCAGAATCTGGTACTGGGCACAAAATTCATCATGTGAAAACTCCAGCTCTCTCTTTTTTAAAAAAAAAAAAAGTTTGTACTGCTGTTTGTAACCTTTGTAGGAGCAGCAGGTGGACTGCAGGAATGTTATACTATATGGTGCCATCTCACTTAGGCTACACAATGAAGTTTTCATCCTTCCCTTAAAACAACACGAGAATTCCTACTTCAAGACAGAAGAAACAGCAGTCTTTCTCTGCTATGGCAACATACAGAGCATGAAGATGCGTGCAGTCAGAGTGGAGTCAAGAAAATTGTAGTCATTTACCCTGTGAAGTACGTGGTCTAGTGATTTTGTGTCGACACACCCCACATTTAATTTTAGAAGAACATGAGGACTTATGAATGACTCCAATTCAAGCAAACAGCGGAAAGCACTTTCCCTGATACTTTGGACAGAAGGGGAAAATTCCCTCCTTGGGTAAACAATTTCAGTCACACATGGAGCACAAGTAAAATGTTTGTCCACACCATGGAAAAGACTTGTAATGGAAAGAAGGATGACATGGAGAATCTGCATGCCAGTCTGATACACCTGCAAGGAAACCTTTTCACACACCAGTAAACATTTCAGAGACTAGAGGTGAAATTATATGCTCAAATTATGCCAGTTGAAAAGTATTTGAGATCTGGTGCATTCCCCCTGCACTAATAAAGGACAATGTCACCATCAGGGATCAATGCTGGCCATGGGAATAGACAGGGTGGTGGTGGAAGGAAGAGGCAATTGCCCCCTTAAATCAATAAAAATACATAGCTAACTGAGGTTCTGTCCTCCCCACACAAAAATCCTGGCTACGCCCATGATGCTGGTCTAAGATTACACCAACATATCCACACCATTGGCACAACTCCAACTGTCCAGAGACCAAAAATGGGCAATGGAAAGGCACCTTCACTCTGAATCCATAACTTTCCATGGTCTTGCTTACAGCCCATACTATAAAAGGAAGAGGTGGTGCAAGTAAAAAAAACAAACTCAACGAAAAGTCGAAACACATTGCTCACTCCACCTCCTACCACTCCACTGCAATGTTGTTAAGAAAACATGTGGTACAGGAGACAGGGCACATTGTACAAAATGCCCTGCATGTGTACAACACACGCAGAAAAAAGCAATACACTAAAACTTACCGTATCAGACCCCTTACAGATATCCTGCCTTGGGTAAGATATACCCCCCAACATCCAATAGCAACTTCCATTCTACTGGCACAAGTGGGGTGACAGAACAAAGCACAAGTAAAGCAGGAATACCATGCTTCTTTAGTATGGCCCTGCAAATGCCTCCCATCTCCTTTTTCCATGCCACCCTCCAGTACTGGTAACTCTGCCTTGTCTCAAGTGTGTTAAACAACCCTTCCTTGGTCACTAATTGTACAGGTGTCTTTCACACAGGATATCCAAGAGTAAGTGGGAAGTGTGCAGGGGGCTGATAGCCATGAATTCCTACATGTGAGTAAGCCCTCCATGTGCAAGTT
Organism: Podarcis liolepis; assembly: GCF_965112155.1. Classification (NCBI taxonomy): domain Eukaryota; kingdom Metazoa; phylum Chordata; class Lepidosauria; order Squamata; family Lacertidae; genus Podarcis; species Podarcis liolepis. Next base: position 52,537,541 of record NC_139561.1, on the reverse strand, counting down.
CCCCTCCCCTGCCAAGCCAAACCAGGACAGGTGGGCAGAAAGAGAAAATGCATACAGCTGCAAATTAGCCATCCAAGGAGGAAGTGTATTGAATTCTATGCATGACAGAATTTAAAGTCAACCATCCTGAAAGGAAGATAAGTCATTGCCCCCAAACCTAAAAGCAAAACAAGTATCAAAAGCCTTTTTGAATTGCAAAACTCAGGTCTCTCTGCCCACAACAACTGCTGCCATTCTAGCACATTTGCATCATATCACAAATGGCAGCTGCTTGTCAAAAGAAGTTTTACTAATTGTAACAAGTTTTTTTTTGTTGTTGTTGTTGTTTTGCCTTGGCTTGGCTTGTGAGAAGAAAAACACACAGGCTAAAATTTACAGAGAGCTAGTTGGTGCTCTGCCTCAAATAAAAAACTGCAGGATCCAGCCCTATACTTGTGGCAGGAAGGAAAAACCACAAACTGGAATAGTGCACATTTAGCACATTTCTCACTGCCAGGCACACAGAATGCTAGTCCTTTGGAGACCATGCCTATAAGACTCTGAACATCTCAGTAAGAATCAGGCTGCAATCATGCACCCAGTTTCCAGAACTTACTGAACTTATTGGGAATTTCTTTTTGAGCAGCAATGTACAGGACTGTGCCTTTAGTGAAATGGCATCAATATATTGAGACGTAACTATCAATTTCCGTCCAATATTCATTTATTAGTGGTGTGCCAAACATCCTACACTAATAATGCTGATGCAAGCCATGATCAGCAAGTGGGAGAGACCTCTCTTGTGCTTATAAAGCTTCTTCATGACTAACTACGGAAGGAGATAATGCTCAATGTGCTTATGAAGCTCTGTTTACTACTTCTGGTACACATGCTAGGCCTTCTTTTCTTCTTCCCTTTTTCCTCATCCACTCATCTATATAATCTAGATAGGCATCTATATAATCTAAGCATCTAAAACTTGTGGGTTTGGCTTTTTTGCACCAAATGTACTATTTGTTTTTACAAGGCATACTGCAATCTTTCCAACTATAGTTATCCACTGTCATTAATTTATTGTTTCCCATGATTTTGGAGTAGGTATCATTTAAAAGGGAATACTTAAAATTCCAAATTTCATAAATGCAAACTGAAAAATATATATGGACATGTCCTCAGAAAGGAACGGTGCTTCCAAACAATAATGTTTTTAGAGTGACACTCTCAATGTTCTCTTACTGTAAGCTACAAAACTTTCCAAACTTGAACATGTACATTTTCTGTCATGTCAATTTTCACTTGCTTTTCACAGGGTAAAGAGTGGAAATTCCACATTAAAACACCTGGTGAGGAAGTGGCACAAAAAGTCTTACATCTTTCAACAAGTATACATCAAAGATTCAACAAATTTTAAAATAAAACAACAGTTTTCCACATAGGGCTGCAATAGGTTTTGATTGATCCCAGATCCCCAAGCAGGAATCATGAAGAAAAACTTCAAAAAGGAAACAATATGCCAAACACAACCATTATTTCAAAAGGAAAGAACACAGCCACCTTTTTCTACCTTCATTAAGCAAATGGGATTTAATTCTTACTTGCACTTCAGCACATTTTTAAAAACATAGCTATTTTAACCTGCTGTTGAACAGACTGAACCTGCAGCTAAGGAATTTCCACCCTCATGCTTGCTGTTAAACAGGCTGAACCACGAGGAGACTTTAAAAAAAGGAAAAAAGATCTGGTTCAATGATCAATATCTTCTGAGAGATTAACTGTCAGAAAATATTGATCATTAACCACTCAATTTTCTCAAAAAAGCTATTCATTAGAAATTACAACTCCTATGTAATACTTTAGTTAACAAAAAAAGGGTACCAATGCATTCTATGATTATATAACCTTAACCTAACTTGAAACTTTATGTACTTATTGTTCAAAGCTTCTGAAACCTTGATATTACAGTTATTGTTTAGTTAACTCCATCAATGTACATAGAACTTAACAGAGTAGCCCGAGTCTCAGAAATATGTTCCTTCCGCCAGAATTTTACAATCTACATTTTGAAAAGTGGGAGAGAAAGCAGGGAGGGAAGGAGAGATACTGTGCTAATTGGAAATTGGTATGTACAAATGCAATTCCACATAATTAAGCTTAGTTCCGGTTCAATGTGAGGATTTGTGGTAGGTGATGGTAGCATAAAAAGCTTTTGAACACTGCAATCCCACAGAGGTTAATGGGGTGGATCCAATGTGGTACTGGAATGCATATTTAAAATCCTTTACGCAAGAAGACAACATGCACATGATTCTGAAGGAGAGTTTTGCAAGTGCAGGTGGGCAAGAATCTATACACCTGCCCAGAAATCTTTCCAACAAAAGCTATTTCCCAACATAGTGTTTCACATATTTACATAATCTTAGATGTAGATGAGAATTTTATACCAGAAATAGCCCTGGATGACGCTTCTAGTTAGGCTTCTATTGTACTTCCCATGTTTTATATGTTTTTGCATTTCTTATTTTTAAATACTCCCACAGTCTTGTACTGAACTTGTTCCTCAGGTTAGTAGTTATTTTTAGATTGTAGTAAGACAACTTATTAATCCATGCAAAACAAAAGATTGATGTTTATATTTCATAAACAGCAGCTGAAATTTTATTAATTTCAATCTTCAGAAACAGAACTCCTATTAGCCAATTAAAGATGCAGCAACATTAGTGTCAAGGAAATCTGGATCACACTATTCTTTATCACAACTAAAACTTCTACATAAAAAAACTTCAGTAAGAAAAAAAGCAGACCAAATTCTTTTTATTGTTATACGTTGAAATATGTTGACATTCTTCACCTTAGAAAAAGAAATCCACATGGATATGAAAAACCCATATGCATGCAGTTGCACTCAATTAGGCTCAACAAACTATTGTGACACACCTACTGCTAGCTCTTGATGCCACCTTTTTAAAAAACAAAAACAGCAACAGCAACAGCAACCAATAATCATTTCCCTTCTCGCTTTACTTAGGCTGTATACTTCACAAATTGGATGAAGGCTTGGTGCTTGAATCAATGTTTTAGTCTTTAAGGTGCCACAATGCAGTCATTTGTTTTTGCTGTAGCAACCTAACATGCCTAACTAAATAAGTGTTGGAGTAAGATTCAGCTACCAATTAGTCAGTTTAGGGACAGGAAGGTGGGGGAACCTTGTCTTCCACCTCATGCAGCGGAGCAAAATGTTTTGATCTGGCCCTGGTTTCTGAATTTAGACATCACACCAACCACAGTTAAAACTTACTTAAACATGGTCAACACTGCAAGCAAGTCCCACTTTCCACTGAACAATTAGGAAGCATCTTTACCTGCCCTACATCTGATGCCACATATGGGGCAGGTGGATGTGGCCTGAGAAGTAACAGCCTCACTGGCCAAATTAAGATCCCTGTTGGAGCTAATTAGGCCCCTGGGTCAAAGATTCCCTGCTGCTGGCTTAAGTTAATGTGTCTGTCCTAGGTCCATCCATCTACTAAGTCACAAGGGTTGAGTAAAAGGCCTGGAAGTCAGCTGAAGGGTGGGGTCACTTTCAATCCCCTCCCTTTTTCTAAACTGGACCTGTACATGGTATACAGTGTTAAACACTAAAGCAGTAAGCATACACCATTTCTTCATTCCCATCAACACATCAAAGAAAATAGCAGGTCATGACAGGGTTAAATTCAATTATTTGCAATGACGACCATAAGCAGATACTCACAGAAACCTTCTATTTTGTCAGCTGTCTTGCTCCATGCCACCTGCCTAGTTTCCATAATGACTTGGATTGTCCTCCTCTCTGGACTACTCTTTTTGAGGCTGTACACTGTCATGACGGTGCCTAGCTCCAAGGTCCTTTTGATTTGACTCTTCTCATACTCAGGTAGCTCCCCATAGTCTATGCTTTTCCTGGACATTTTCAGGGTGAACGCAGCAAATCTTCAGTGGGCTGAAAAGGAAAAAGCAGAGGAAGAAAGATGTATCATTCTAATTTTTTTTTTTTTAAGAAACTTTTTGCAGCTTTCTTTTGAAGCAAAAGGAATTTCTAGAAGTGAAACTAGGCTAGCACGAATAACCACTCTTAGGGTCAAGGTACACAGATCTCCATTACCATCTGGTGAACTTTAACAAATATCCCTACCGCAATGAGGTGAATTTTAAAACAAACCAAATGTTGCAGAAGACAGGAATTAGCACTGTACTAGCCAACACAATACAATTATGTACTGCTTATTAACAATGGCCGGGGTGGAGTAGCTTGAGCAGTTGATATAGTATGATCTCACTCTATGTAAAACAAAGCAAGAATGTCTCTAGTTCGTCAATAAGGCATCACCATCAATTGTTTGTCCTTAATAGTATTATGCAATGAATCGTAGAAGAATAGGGATTTTAGCTCCAACCCCTTGCCCAGATTATGTATTGCGCTCCAGATGGCTTTCCATGTCTTAAGAAGATCAAAATCCTGACAGTGGTTTGTTTCTGGATCTAAATCAGACACAAGGCAAGAGAATAACAGCCGCAATCCTAAACACACTTATCTGGGATTACATTTCACTGAACAAACAGGACTTTCTTCTGAGTAAACATGCACAGGATTAGGCTGTAAATGACTGAGAGCCAGGAAGTATCTGCCTCCAATCTCACCTCTGCCATTAATTCGCTAGTTCTCCCAAGACAGGGCACTATCTCTCAGTCTAATCACCTATTTCTCACCGTATGTAAGATGGAGGTCACTATTCTGACCTAATTTAAAAGAACACTGGCAAAAATTACTGAGACAATGTATACTGACTGCTTTTAATATTAGAAGGGCTATATAAACAAATAGTTTTTTATTATGCAAAAGATCTTCTTTCCCAAGGAAACAGTAGATATGGTCCAGTTTTATTAGGATTTATTTACTACCCACTTTTCTAATGTAAAATAACTAAATAAATGTTAAACGCAAAACACCAAACACAAAAATGGCAGTGCTAAATCATTCATAGAAAATGCTATTATAAGCAACTGTTCCTTCAAAAACATTATCGAAAGCGGGTTGCAATTTTTAACAATCTACCGAAACCATCTAAAAATGGAAAGAGAGGGAGTCTTACAGGTCTTCACTGCTATGATATCCCTGGTCACCAAAAAGTACCTATCTCTTTTAATTTACGTAGCCTAGATCTAAAAATGAATGAATACCTAATTAGTCGGACTGGATATAAACAGTTCAGGCAGGTTCACGGGTATCACAGAAGCTACAAACCACCAAGCTGCACCAGGCATTAAGGCCTCAGTGTGAAGTCCACCAAAACAAGTTAAGCATATGTAGGACTTCATACTGCAATAACGTAGAAACTGGAGAAACATATTTGCATAAGCAGAATTTCCTTTTGGTAACACAAGGGGTTCTCTGTATCCAAGACCAACTTGGGTTTGAATAGTAAAAACATCAACCTAACATAAACAAACATATACAGTGGTACCTCGGGTTACAGACGCTTCAGGTTACAGACTCCGCTAACCCAGAAATATTACCTCGGGTTAAGAACTTTGCTTCAGGATGAGAACAGAAATTGTGCAGCGGCAGCAGGAGGCTCCATTAGCTAAAGTGGTGCTTCAGGTTAAGAACAGAACTCCAGAACGAATTAAGTACGTAACCAGAGGTACCATGGTATTTCAGTTGGGAGATTGGTGTCTCTGTAGGAGAGTGGAATACTCAGGCTCATCCCTCAAAAGTCATCATAAAATTATCTCAAACCATCTATAAATAAACAACATTAGTATATTCCAAGATATTATACCAGACCCACCAATCTCTATTTCTTCATTATCCCCACTAGCTTCATAGAATCACAGAACTGTAGAGTTGAAAGGGGCCATGAGGATCATCTAGCCCAACCCCCACAATGCAGGAATCTTTCGCCCAATGTGGAGCTCGAACCCACAACCCTGAGATTAGTACGGACTGAGCTATCCGTCAATTTCAATTAAGCTTGCATGGGAAACAGTGATATAATTAATTACCATCTACCTCTTATATCAAGCAAACATCAAGCTCTTCAAATTAGCAATGCCTCCTTTAAGTAGCGATTACTAAAAATAGTAGTAAGAATCAAATAGTGATCAGGACTAAGATGTGCGAATGTATATCAATTCAGTGGGGAAACTGGTTCAACTCTACCCCTCCACACCATTTTCCTGATGGAAATCCCCAGCCCAGACTGAAGCTATTAATCCTCTTAAGAGGAAAAAATACATGAATGTAGATGTTTTTCCTTATAGGAAATAATCAACTATGGGGAGGTCAATTTCCAATGGAGAAATAGTGCTGGGAAATGGTTCCCCCCACCCTACCCCTAAATTCTCATCTGCCCCCATATGCAGCTGTTGATCTGCAAAAGTATAAACAAACGGAGATGTAGCATTTCCAACATTATTTCTACTTTGGCCCTAACATACATTTAAATGTAACCCATTCACTCAACTCAACATAGCTGCAACATAGCTATTAACAGGAAAAGGACACGGTGCAAAGCTTTCTGCCAAGTGAAAGTGTATAAAGAGCAAGCAACTTCTTCCATAGCAGGTTTAGTACTCTGGATTAAATGAAGCATGTGGCATAGCATTACTGATTCATGGTTAAGACTAAACTATATCATCCAGGCTGAAATCCTATACAGTATACATTTAGGTAAAGGGTAAAGGGACCCCTGACCATTAGGTCCAGTCGTGGCCGACTCTGGGGTTGCGGCGCTCATCTCACTTTACTGGCCGAGGGAGCCGGCATACAGCTTCCGGGTCATGTGGCCAGAATGACTAAGCCGCTTTTGGCGAACCAGAGCAGCGCACGGAAACGCCGTTTACCTTCCCGCCGGAGCGATACCTAATTATCTACTTGCACTTTGATGTGCTTTCAAACTGCTAGGTTGGCAGGAGCAGGGACCAAGTAACGGGAGCTCACCCCATCGTGGAGATTCGAACCGCCAACCTTCTGATCGGCAAGTCCTAGGCTCTGTGGTTTAACCCACAGCACCACCCGCATCCCTTATACCGTATACATTTACCCAGGAGTAAATCCCACTGAACTCAATTAGGCTGAGTAGACGTGTATAGGATTGCATTCTTAATTGCAAGTGTTCTTTCAATGACTCAACCTTGCTTTTTGATTATTTCATGATTTTGGAAAGCATCTGGAAATGAAAAAGAACACATTTGCACTTCAACTGTGGCATACAGCTAGGAAGAAAAAGGAAAAAAATAAGAATGGAATGGCAACATCGAAACAAGCCTTGTATTACAACCACCTTGAGGGTGAACTCCCCCACCCCCATTTTTTACAATGAGGAACTGAAATGCAAAGTGATAGTGACATCAATTCCACTGCTGGGCTAACAAGACTTCCGATTCTTAAATTATAAATTTACTCATGCTCAGCTTAATATTCTGAATGTACAGCAAGCTCTTATGAAGTGTCAGTGAAGTAGCAGTTGTAATCCATGGATTAACTGGTAAAATATTGAAAAAGCGTGGAACTAAGCTTCCCATTCCAGTATTTCAAACATGCTCTGTCAATCATGAATACTGTAAATGGTTACACTACTTTAAAATGACAACCTGTTCAATTAACCCACAATGCCATTAAATCCATATGTACTCAGGAGACAAGGTTCACTGCATCCAGAAGAGCTTACTTCTGAATAAAAAGGTATAAGATTTTGGACTTAGTTGGCATAGTAAAATTTACCAGTTTGAAGTATTTCTTTATTTTGCCACACCCATACAATTGCAAAGTTGAAACTCAAACCTTGTGAATTACCAGTGAATTATGGTCTCTCCTCTCCTGTTTTTTCTTACATGGCACAAATATTAGCAAGTCTGCTCTCCTTCATGAAAAACAGTAGAAAGAAATAACTATCAAGCTTTCCTCTGGAATCATACTATACATACCAACCAACAGCAGGACACAAAGAGGATTGGGAAAACGTCTTCAACCAAAGCCCAAAAATAACTTCAGCCAAAAACAGCAGCATCTGCCTTACTGTTCTTTCCCCTCAGCCTTTTTGCCCTCTACTTTTTATTACAAGCTTCTTGTTTCAGTTTCCTTGTTAATAACCAGGCCCCAATACCTGTTTTCCTTCTCATAGCCCTCATCTTCGGCTTAACTCCTTCTTTTTGCCTGTTAATAGTTAGAAATTTTTAAAGCACCATCTTGCTCTAGAAACACAAATATTTCAACCTTTTAATTTTTTCCTTAATTTATTCACTTTTTATTTTTTTTATTTCTAAGTTTACAATATACCATATATCTGGTATCTTATAGCAGTTGTGTATAACAAAGCAATCAATGCTACTTTGTTGTTGTTGTTTAGTTGTTTAGTTGTTTCCGACTCTTCGTGACCCCATGGACTAGAGCACGCCAGGCACTCCTGTCTTCCACTGCCTCCCGCAGTTTGGTCAAACTCATGCTGGTAGCTACTTACATATATAGAAACATATGTGTTCAATAGCCCTTTCAGATTCTCCAATAATCAATAAAAAAGACCCTAGATTACACAAAAAAGGATGGGGGAAAGAAGAAATCTGAAAAAGAAAAAAGGTGATAGAAAAGAACGTAAAAGCTAATGGAAGTATTTTATTCAATTTGCTCCTAACATAACATGTGGCTGAATTGCATCTTGTAGTTTATCATTCTAACAGTGAATAAATTAACTGCAATTCCAATTTGTTCGACTTTTAAACTGTCCTTCATCTGTTAAGATTGCAGAGAAGTTTACAAAGGATACTTAAAATACATTTTAAAAACCATCTGAAACCTTAATCATTACTTTAAAACAATAGTCAAAATGCAACACTACAAAATACAACACTGCAGGTAGCATCAGTACATCTGCCCTAAAATGCATCTGTTTGCTCCTAAGACCTGAGTGAAGTGTCTTAATACACCACCAAAAATTCAGTGATGAGGGTTTTCCTATCCTGCAGGTATAGAAAATTCCACAGGCAAGGTGCCACCACTGAGAAGGTCTGATCCCCATCACTGCACAGTGGGCTTCCCTCATTGGCAGGATGACACGGTCCTCCACAGCAGATTTAAAAACCTGGGCTAGCAGATGAAGAGAAAGGTGATCTTTTAAGCATTTCAGCCTCACGATTTATGGAATAATACCTTATCCCAGAGGTTTCATGTAGATGTTAAGAAACTCAAAGGTCAAGATGGAGCCCTGCAGGACTCCTGCAGCATAACTGCCAAGGGACCAATCAGGGGGTCTCCCGATGCTAGTCTCTGGAAATGACCCTATAGGGAAGAGTGAAAGCAGAGCCACCATAGCTCCATGACTCCCACTCCCAGCTGACAGAAGCATTCCAGGAAGATACCATCATCAAATATAATCAAAGCAACAGAGTTCAAGGAGAATTAACAGGGCTACGTTCCTGATACCTGTCTCCCAGTTTCAGTGACAAACTCAGGCCTAAAGCCAGACTGAAAAAATGGTCCAGATAATGCTTTTTCTCCAAGTACACCAGAAGCTGTCTACCATCCTCTCAACCATCTTGCCCCAAAAATAGCTATGAGCAAATGGGTTGTAGTTGAAACACACCTCCAGGTCCAGGATGGGTTACACTGCTACCTTTTTTAACTGCCTTGCAAAGAATAAAGTGAGAGGTATTTTGACATTTTAACTTTCACCTTGCTGACTGGTGGAAAAGGAAAATATGAACCAAACCTCAACAAATGCTACTCACAGTGTTCCACATCCTTTTTAAAAAAAAATAATATTTATTATATTTCCAACAAATTAAACACAACACTACAAAAAACCAAAAAAGAAAAAACATACAATACAATACAAAATAAAAGAAACAAACAAAACAAAACAAAAACCATTTAAAACACAATCCAATTTCAACATCTTATCTTTCTTTCCCTTATTTCCTCGACCTCCTCACACCTCCCTTTTTGTATTCCACTTCTGTTAATTGTTTCAGCAATTCCTTTCCATCTTCCTCTGTTTTCTATCCTATAATTGTCTTAACACATTCTAACCATATTTTTCCCTTTAAAGCTCTATTAATCTATTTATACTTAATTCCTTATAGCATTTCTACTAAAGCCATATACAGTGGTGCCTCGCAAGACAAAAAGAATCCGTTCTGTGATTCTCTTCGTCTAGCGGTTTTTTCGAAGCAAGCCCATTGAAGGATTAGCGGATTAGCGCTATTAGCGGCTTTTAGCAGCTTATATGCTGATCGGATCAGCTGATAAGCGGCTTAGCGGCTTAGAAAAAGGGGGGGGGAGGAAAGAAAACCAGTAGGAACTCGCAACACATTGTCGTCTTGCGAAGCAAGCCCATAGGAAATTCGTTTTGCGAAGCACCTCCAAAACGGAAAACTCTTTCGTCTAGTGAGTTTTCCGTCTTGCGAGGCATTCGTCTTGCGGGGCACCACTGTAACTTCATTCCAACATTTTTCTAACATTCATTAATTTTACAGTATTTCTGTAAATAGTCTTTAAACTTTTTCCAGTCTTCTTCCACCGACTCTTCCCCCTGGTCTCGGATTCTGCCAGTCATTTCCGCCAATTCCATGTAGTCCATCAACTTCATCTGCCATTCTTCCCTGGTGGGTAAATCTTGTGTCTTCCAATATCACAGTGTTCCACATCCTTACTCTTGCAAGGATCTTAGAAATGCTGCATTACCAAAATCCTGGGGACAAACACCATCTTAACAGAGGCTACTGGTACTGTTGATCTCTAGATGATGTGCAGTACACAGACAAGGATTTCTGACTCTCAACTGTTTAACATGAACACCAATAAAATGACTCTTTCCCTGCGCTCTTGTCCAAATTAGGTTGCTAGAATGAAGAAAGCCTGAGGGAACCATAATAAGAGTTTTGTGTGGAAGGACTGTGAGGGTAGCTCAGTTCTGGTACTTAGAACAGATCCCTGAATTCAGCAGCAGCTCAGAGCACTTAATTCTTCTTCTTTATTTTTATTTTAGTGTATATCCTGTGCACCGTGCTCCAGCTGGTAGATCTTTGAGTCCCAGTGAAACACAAAAGTAGATCCAGCAAGCATGAAGTCTGCCCTCCCTGGTCCTGAGCTGCTGGAACAAATCCAATGGAACAAATCATAATTACTCATTATGGCAGTTTCCTACACAGCAGACTTTATCCTTCAAAGTCAAGAGGTTTTATGCCTATTTGTTTGCACAGCACGCCAGATAAATGTATTCAGCACCTGAAGTGATGCCTACACTCTAAACCCCGGGCATATAACACATAATTGTTTGTGCAGAATTTCTTAGTTGAAAATAAAATATGGCATCAAAAAATAGATAAAACTAACAGGCACTGAAGAAGTGGCAGCCAGCAATACCAAGAAATGGAACAATGAGAAGCAATTACAGGACAGCCAGGATAAAAATATAAAATTTTCTGTGGCCAGGACTTAACAAGAAGTAAAAATAGTCAGTGGTTATGTGGAAAGCCTCTGGATCTATGAATGTCAGGAATATTATTGTCTGAAACATTCTCAAAACCCTTCAGTGTGCATGACAAAAGAAGACAAACTAAATTATGAATCTTGAAATTCTGCAGGTAAAATATAATAGGTTTGATCCACCACTGGAATACTACATTGGCTTTTATTACAGTCTGCTCTAATTTACATTGGAACCTGGAAATATCATGCAGCTAGGGAGAGATTTCCCTAGATAATTACTGGAAGAGTTCTTAGCGGCCACAGCTGAGTTACACAACCATCTTCTCTGCCTAGCCTGCAAATAAAGTTAACTATCTGCAAAGGATGACAGATCAATTAACAAACTTGTGCAAGTGTGGATCAGATTAGTCTAAACAAATAATGTGAACTTCCAAAGAAGTCAAAACCAGGGAAGTATGGTTAGTACACACTTCTCGCTAGCAAAAACCATCAAGTGAACTCTGTCTTGAGTCCTTATTGAGAGGATTTGTGTGTGTGTGTGTGTGTGTGTGTGTGTGTGTAGTTAAACTGCCTCCCCTGTCTCTCAAGTCAGAAACCCCTAGCCTATGCAAGGCCCAAACACCAATTTGAAAGCCAGTAGCTCAGCTGGATGTTATACATCAGCAGTGAAACTGGATATGATGCATAAGCCCACAGGTAACTCAGATGAATTAGTAGTACAGTGGTACCTCGCAAGACGAATGCCTCGCAAGACAAAAAACTCGCTAGACGAAAGGTTTTTCCGTTTTCGATTTGCCTCGCAAGACGAATTTCCCTATGGGCTTGTTTTGCAAGACGAAAACGTCTCGCGACTTTGTTTTCTTTGTCTAAAAACAAAGACATGTTTTGTTTATAAAGTTAATTTATTTTCCCTTCAATTTTTGAACTGCTCTTTACAGTATGTGTGACTTTAAAGAGCAGTTAATAAACTGTTGTTGTACCAAATTTGGCTTTGTTTGGACTTTTTTTGACCATAGGAACGCATTAATTGATTTTCAATGCATTCCTATGGGATTTCGTGATTCGCAAGACGAAAAATTCACTAGACGACAAAACTTGCGGAACGAATTAATTTTGTCTTGCGGGGCACCACTGTACCATGTAAAATTAGGTCCTTGATATTTATTTGTACCAAGCCTAGAACATCAAAGCACCAGGGTTTGTATATGTGGGTTACCTAGCTACAATATAATAAATTATTCATACAACACATCTTGGCACGGGAAGTTCAGCATCAAAGGGTTCAGTCATGTATTGCTGCTATCCCAAAGTCTTGGGACCAGTGTTACAGGATGACCCATCAGATCTCCTTTGTCATGTTGCAAATGCCTTAAAGGAAATTATTTCCATATGCTTAGTTGGGCACTAAAACATGAAATCAAAAGCACAGGAAGCTCCCATCTGGCCATGCCCTTCAAAACACAAAATGTGTAAGGTGTAATAATTATGAAGCTCTCCAGTTGTATTTTATTAAATAAAGCTTCGTTACCATCATTTACATAAGGGACGCGGGTGGCGCTGTGGGTAAAACCTCAGTGCCTAGGGCTTGCCGATCGCATGGTCGGTGGTTCGAATCCCCGCGGCGGGGTGAGCTCCCGTCTTTCGGTCCCAGCTCCTGCCCACCTAGCAATTCGAAAGCACCCTTAAGTGCAAGTAGATAAATAGGTACCGCTTTATAGCGGGAAGGTAAACGGCGTTTCCGTGTGCTGCGCTGGTGCTGGCTTGCCAGAGCAGCTTCGCCACGCTAGCCACGTGACCCGGAAGTGTCTCTGGACAGCGCTGGCCCCCGGCCTCTTAAGTGAGATGGGCGCACAACCCTAGAGTCAGGCACGACTGGCCCATACGGGCAGGGGTACCTTTACCTTTACCTTTTTACCATCATTTACACTCCTTTTCTTCTGATCAGCATGTTCTATGTCCTTGGACTTGTTGTAGACACGCAACTTTATACACACAACAACAACCATGTGAAATAAATGAAAATAAAACAGTATCTATAACCAGTTTCACTATTGTTTGAAACCCGCTATCAGCTCTGAGTAACTCAAAACCATATAATGAACATACACAGAGAGAAGATGGTCCAGAAAGATCACTTTATCTATCTGATTTTATAACCCATGAGAATTCATGTTGAGCGACACAATTTGAGAACACACAGTTTTAGTCTACATTTTTTAAAGTGTACTACTACTAACATAAGAAGTTGCTTAACACAAGTACCCTAACTAATTGTCCCAAAGATGTAGAAAGTTTCATTGATTTATCAGGCTTTAGGAAATGTAAAGAACAGACCTAAAGAACAGCAAGAAGAGAAAATTACAAATCCCCTTCTTGTTTGAACCTGGCATACATATGGTAAAACAGGCATCTTTGATTGGCCTTAGAGATTATGACAGAATAAAAGCTACTCTAATTGTTTATTAATCAAAGGTAGTAAAAGAGGGAGGTGGGGAGCACAAGAAGATGGGCAGTTGCTTCAGCATCAAAGCAGCCCCATGAAAGAGCACTGCAGTTCTTAGATACTTGGTGTACAGTATTTGATATTATACATACTGTAATCCTACACACTTGGTGGAAAGTCCCACTGAACTCATTAGGACTGACTTTCTTTGGAGTAGACATGCGTAAGATTGCACTGCTTGTCATCAATTTTCCTTTTTCCTCACAATGCAAATAATCCTCTTTTTTTTAGCATTCCTCACTTTTTCCATCCAATATCATGTATGAAGATGACCATATACTGAACTGACAACAAAAAATACCCTACTGAAGTTGTTCCTTCTGTTCTGCTGTATGAAGCATCCACTGCTCCCAGACAAATCCCCTTCCCTAACCCAACATAAATTGAGGGAGTTTGGGAGGCTATAGAAACCCCTTCCTTTTCAGGGGCAACCCAGAGACTTAGGTTAGCATGAAAAATTGGCTTTTCAACTTTAAAACAATGTTCATACATTTGAAATAGTGATAAACATATGTTTCCTTCCTACAAGGTTCACACACACATTTTCTCTGAACCCAGATTCACCTCTTTGTTCACACCACTACCTTTCCTTCCTTCACTCTACATTTAAATTGGTGCTGTTACTAACCCACCCACCTCTCTGTTGGGGGGAAAGTAAAGGGGGGGAGAGGGAGGGCGGACAGCTGGTTTCCTTCCCTCTTTTGCAGCAGACTCTTCAGTGAGACAGAGGTGGCAGCAAATGAAGCAGAGAGTCCTTAGTCAGTTTGTCAAAAGCAAGGTTGTCCACTGGGTCAAGAGTCAGGGCTCCCCAGAGGAAGACTGATTTATTACAAAACCTATTGATGTGTTGCCTTTCTGTTCAACGACACTAAAGGCAAATGGCAAAGGGTGAAGTAATGAGAAGTTGAAAAAATATATAACAAAAAGCTAAAGAAAATAAGCTGCAGCACTCTTCCAGGAACAATCTCCGTGTTAAAAAGTCTGTGCAAAGAAATGTAAATTTAGACTAAGCAAGGAGGGACCTGAGACTAAGTAGTTAGGTGGCCCAATGGGCCTGCTAGCAAGATTTCTACAAAACGAAGTGCTGCTACAGATAAAGTCCCATCTAGATAAAGTCCTCAGCTACCCTGAGCAAAGCCTCCAAGGAAGACCTTAAGAAACTGGATAAGTGGTGGAGGTGCAGAACCTTAATATAACAGAGTGGCCAAGAGCATGTGCAATGTTAGTTCCTTTCTATCAGAGCTGGAGGAGGGGAAGGGGGGGGAGGAAGTGCCCCAGAGTATGTGCATAAACTTAGCTCCCCTCCAGCCTTGCCAGGCGTCAAGTTAAAGGGCATTTCCAGCCATATTTAAGACTAAACACCTTTTTAATCCACTAAGTAGTGAAGTCCTAAAAAGAGTGGGGGTGTGAACTGAAGAGGAAGAAGATGCAAAGCAGCCACAACTTGTCTAAGGATGAATGCCGCCCTGGGGTCCTTTGAGAGGAAGCATGTGATATAAGTCTAATGAATAAATTGCAGTAATAGCAAGGCTGTCAAGTGAGTGCCCGTAGAGCATGTGCAGAACGACGTGTTCCCTACACAGCCGAGACACGCCAACCAGTTTCCCTGGTTGAGTCTTTCCGGGCAACTTCTGATCCCCAGCGCTATCACTTAGTGGGCAACAACGGGTCAGCGGCAGGAAGGAGAAAAAAAGATGTCGAAGTAACCACAACCTGTCTCGGGTTGGAAGGAAAGCACTCGAAATAACCCCACAGAACACGTACACAGCCTTGATATCGCGGCCAGTTTTTAATCTGTTGCTTCACGCTCTCTAAATTTCCGTAAAAACAAAAACAACAAAAACTTCTTTGCATTTACTGTAAGGCTCCCTGACAGTATCTTTACGGTAGTAGTAGTGAGTATTTAAAGAAACCAACCAACAGAGAGCCCGCAGCTGGGATGGAGGAGATCCCTCAACCCGCCCCGCACCTCTTAATATCTGCCATATAACTAAGTGAGGCGGGACAGGAAGGCAAGGAGGTGTGAGGAACCGCCGCCCCAATCCGCGAATCTAGGGCGAGGAGAAGGAAAGAGGGCTCCGCACGGTGGGGCTGGAGGAGGAGGAGGAGGAGAGGGTAAGTAAGTGCGGGGGTACCTTCCTTCTCCCTCGGCGTCTCCCCTCACCTGCGCCTCAGTCCCAGAGGCGGGGAGCCGGAGTCGTCCCCCTCGCTCGGTCGTCGCTGGCGGCCCGCCCTGCTCCTCGCCGCCTGCTGCCCCAGGAAGGCTCCCCACTTCTGCTTCTCAAGCCCCGGGAGGGAGGCAGGCGCGGAGGGTTGGCCGGGGGAGGGCAGGGCCACGTGACCCGGCGGAGCCACAGAGCGGCGGCGGAGGGGCGGGGGGCGGAGGGAGACGCCCGGGCGCAACGTGTGTGTAAATGAATGAGAGGAAGGCAAGAGCGCGCCGTTTGTGTGTGTGTACATATATATATATATATATAGAGAGAGAGAGAGAGAGAGAGAGAGAGAGAGATGTGTGTGTGCGTATATGCAAGCAGGCACACCCGCCTTTCCCTTCCTCTCCTTCGTATGTCCGCTGATGTGTAGGTGCAAAACGCAAACCTTCTTCACGTGGCCAGTCTCCTCCGTCTCCCGTATGGGTTTGGGAGGGAAAACGCAAGTGGGTGAAATAATTTTAAAAAACCGGACACAGGGTGGGCGACATCCAATCCATATGCTCAGAGATCGGTCGATTGACAGATAGATAGATACAGAATGGGAGATAAGCTGTGTGAACCTGGTAGAGGGATGTATATATATATATATCTTGACAGGAGGCCAAACCAACATCATTTTGACATGTAAGCAGTATGTAAATTAATAATACATCAATAAAAATGCCTCAGGCAACTGCCTCAGCTTAGTTTAGGACTGCAGGGCTATTGCCACAAGGCGGCCTGTTAGCCCCCTTAGAACTGGAACAATTCCAGGCCAATTCACTGAAATTTCAGCCCCAAACTCTTTTCTTTTTAAAGTTGTCTAGCACTTTTTTGTTGTTGGTAGGCAAAGAAAAAATATGCAGCAGGATTGAACTCAGTTGTTAAGTCACATTTTAAGCTTTCAGTATTCCAGTGTCCAAAGGTGCTAGGATAGATGGGAAGCAGCAGTAAAGCAATTTGATATGTACTACAATTAAATAACTTTTGACATGTACATGCAGCTACTCTTATTTGGTAGGTGGACGTGGCGCTCTAAGGCAGCAGGTACTGTACTGGGGGTGGGGTGATGGCAAAACACCAGGCTATTTTCCTGGGCAGGCACAGAAATTTCTATTTAAATTATAGTAATTATTTCCAAATCTGCTACTACACTTTTAAATTAGAACAGTCACATTTCATGCAAATTTGTCTTCATTTGTCCTGGGTGGGGTGGTGATGATGTGGTTCCTTTTTGGGGATGATGTGAGAAGTGGCCACCCTACATACCTCCCCACCACAACCACCCAATTTTCCTGAGCCAGCATCCCACCCAACAACTATGAATATTTGTTGCTGGCCTAGGCTGGTGGCTGTCTCACTTAGTCCCTTTTCCCAATGCAACACAGCCCCTAACTGAGTAAGCATACAGAAAATCTACCAGCCCAGACCATTGACTACTCCAGGCAACAAGCATGTGCTATATTCTAGTCATATAATGCACACCAGCAGCACCAATGCTACATTACAGCCTTTGTTTGAGCAAGCAGTGAGTAGGCCCCAGGCAGAGTGGTGAATGAGCAGCAAAGACAGAACTATGTGCCACACAGATTAATCTGTGCCTCCTAAATTAGTCTGCCTCCCTCAGGTGCAGTAAAGAATGATGGCCCAGGTCCATATTAAGTAAGATTCATCTGCTAGTCCAATTGGCTTCTGTAAGTGGAAGCGGGGAGGGAATGCTTTTTCTTGGGTCAGTCTTGACTCATTTTCCCCACTGCTCTGGTTTCCATTAGGCTGCCTTGCCTTGTTGTTTTTCTGCCCCTGGGTCTGTTCGGCTACCTTTGGGAAAGGGGTGCAATTACACCAGGCATGGGGATGTAAGATTGGGGAAAGCTTCACTTCCTGAATTTCTACCTGTCATGCAACTTTATTTGCCAACCTTTTTAAGCTGTCTTGTATCCTTGAACAACAATCCAAGAGGCAGATATTTAGCTTGAGATGTTTTGTTTTGATTTCCTTACATTTAAAGGATGAGGAAAGCAGCAGCTGCTACATTGTGCTATGCCAGGATGCTGTTGAGGGCACAAGAACAAGCCTGATGAAAAGGGGATAAATATTTTTTTATAAATCACTTTGTGTGCTGACATACTAATCATGGCAATTTTTATGTGAATAGTTCCATAATTTCATGTGAAAACGGCCTTGCTTCTGAGTGTTCCAGTTCTTCTGGGAAGAGTTGAAATAAGGAGGTATTTTAGGAAAGAAAGAAAGACAAACTGAGTAAATGTACAGCCAGGAGGGATTTACTTCTGCTTCTCAAAAGAAAGGGGAAAGAATTTTGGATCACTGAAGTCTCCTTTCCCGGTGGACAAGGAATGAAGAAAAAGTTGTTATAGCTTCCCGGAATATCAGTTTAGCATGCATGTACATTTCATAAAACAATAAAAGGAAGGGATTGCGTAAGGTATTTCAAATATTTTAAAGAGAAAGATAAGCATCTGCCAGAGAGGTTTTGGTTATCTTCTGGGAATCCAGCTTTTGCGCAGGAAGTCACAGTCGCTGAACTAACTTTATTTCAAACCTACCATTTTCTTATACCAATGAACCAATCTGGATCAGATCATCTTCAGTTAATTTGCTTAATACCCTTTGGCACAAAATCTATTTGAATTACGAAACTAACTAGAACATTTACCTACCTCTTGTTAATGGACTATTCATTGCTCAAATGTTTTTAAAAAAATAATTGTTGCACAACTGACCTAAGTAACAATTCAGAAGTTCTGGACAGCTAATTTTTAATTTTGTGTGCTTAGAAGTACTCTATGTACCTTAAGAATTCAGTAAATGTGTATTCTGATATATTAGATCTTCTCTGAAACAACAATAATAAAAACATTAATACCCAATGGTGAAATAAAGTGATTTTAGAATGAGAAAAATAAATACTTGATAGTTTTAAGGCACTCCTCTTGGATGACTGGGATCAGGAAAAGATCACTATCTTGTTAGTACTTCTGGGTCACACCTTGATTTCATTTCTCCACCCATAAGAATGAAGCAAGCAAATGCTGACTGTTGCGTATTAAATAATCTTTAATTTTTCTACCTCTCTGTTTTCTATGTGCAGTAAATCTTAGGTCCAGCTGTGAAACTACCTGGCAATAACAATTCAATTTTGAATTGTGGTGTAGTGGTTAAGAGCGGTAGTCTCGTAATCTGGGGAACCGGGTTCGCGTCTCCGCTCCTCCACATGCAGCTGCTGGGTGACCTTGGGCTAGTCACACTTCTCTGAAGTCTCTCAGCCACACTCACCTCACAGAGTGTTTGTTGTGGGGGAGGAAGGGAAAGGAGAATGTTAGCCGATTTGAGACTCCTTAAAGGGAGTGAAAGGCGGGATATCAAATCCAAACCCTTCTTCTTCCTCTTCTTTTGAGCCTCACTAGCACTTAAAAATTGTAGATCAGTTTAACATGGGGTTGCCAACTTTTTCCTGCCCCTGTGCTTCTGTAGCAGAAGAAGCTTGTCCCCTCCCTTTATCTGCATGCCTGAAAAAGCTTCACCTGCTAAACTTCTACTATTTAAAGTAACAGGAGCAAGACTAGTAAAAAGTTGACATATGTTTAATATCTGTGCATTAATGTGCAATGGAGACACAGAACCCACATTCCATAATAGCGTATTATTTAGGCTATTATCTCCATGTTCACATGCACCATGTTCTCCATATTATCTCCATGTTCTCCATGCACAACAAGAAGGTATGAACTGGAAGCAGTAAATTAAATCCAGCCTAACAGCATTTGACAATCTCAATGAAAAAGCAGTGGGGTTATCAGTGACTACCAGGGCTTTTTTTCAGCTAAAACTCAGTTCCGGCATCTCTCACGTGGGTGCCATTGCCATTATAAGAGAACAAGAGAGGCATTCATGGTGAGTTCTGGTACCTTTTTTTCTAGAAAAATAGCACTGGTCACTGCAATATTTGGTTGAAGTACTATATTTGGTTCCTAGGGTGTGCAGGTTTGTTCTAAGGCAGGGAGGGTTAATTGTAGCCCTAACCCTCTCTATCTGACCCCTGAGGCCTCCCCACAGGCTACACACCCCTCTAAGTGACACCACTGAAGGCTGGTGCACCTAGATTTAGTGGGGTGCCTGGGCGGAGCCTAAGAGGTCACATGGGCAGACCCTAGGAGGTGACTCCTTGTGAGTCTAAGCTTGGTTCAGAAGGGGTCCCTGCTGTCACACTTGCTTCTCTGCAAACCACAGTTAGAGGGAAAGCATTTCAGAAAATCCAAGCATCACCTCTCCCTGGTTTTCCAAGCGCTTACCCCAGCGCTTTTGGAAATGAGGAACAGCAGAGACTGTAGTGTCTTTATGATATATGGTTTATTTACACATATATACAACCTAAGCCTACGATGGAAGGGTTCACAGCATTAACACCCCCAAAGGGTCTTGTTCTTCCATTGCCGCAGCCTTTAATTCAAAGAGAAATCAAACATTGTGGTCTGCCTCTCTGGCTTTCTAGCCTGCTGTTTTACTTCTAGGTCACATTACACACACTTCCATCTCTAAACTCTGGCTTCATCCTTCTCACTACCTGTGAATTGAGAGTGGGCTGTCTCACACAGAGCCCCCTCTCCTTTGCTTACTTAATGGCTCATCACCTTTCCTTTGTTCTCTTCATGGCCCATCACACAGGTGGTTACCTCTAAACAGGCTTGTATTTTAGCACTTGCTAGGGTTATAGGTGTCTGGCACCTACAAATTCAAAAAAGTATGTATCCTAAGCAAAGCAACTTACAGTTACCACTAATGGTCATGGTTCTGCAAAAAACAGTAGTATGCCAAGAAGCAAATTTTAGATCACATGGTTTATGGGAAGATACCCACTTGAGCTAGTTGTACTCCCACCTTTGTTCCAATTGCTAATAAGGGTGTGGGAGTGAGAAAAACAAGCAACCAGTGTAGGACCATTATGGCATCACATTTTGTAGATGGACTGCAGTTTAGCCATCCAGCTGTTAGATTTATCAACCCCAATAGGTTAGAATTTCCAGTCAACAGGGAAAGTATTAACTGGCAAACAACAGATGTTGTATGTTGTGTGTACCATCATTTTAATTGTTTCATTTCATACATACATTTATATAAATAAAAATATATATATTTGTACAAAGTCATGTTCAACATAAATCTTTGGGAAAAGCTGACATTGTCTCCTGTCCTGGGTTGAAAGAAAGTGGACAATATCAGGTCGGGGATCTTAATAGGCAGTACATTTGCTGTAGTCTTGAAAGTACTACTGGACTTTTGTTCTCTGCTGTGAGCCCTCCAGATGTTACTGAACTACAACTCCCATCATCCCTGACCATGTTTGCTGGGCTGGTGGGAAGCAACATCTGGAGGGCTACAGGTTCCTCAGCCATGCTATAAAGGGTAGAAGGGAAAAACAGGACATACATATATATGTGTGTGGCAGTGGTATTCAAATTGATTCTGGTAAGCAGGGGAGGAATTTTAGCATAGCTGGGCAATTCCCCACAGTGCCTGGAAAGTCCCACATTTGCCCAAATGCAGTGTTTTGCACCTGGGAAAATGCAATGCAGCATCTAGATAAGAGATGGCTAGCAGTAGGTTGGATGAGGTCTCTGAGGCATTCTCAACCCTTTGCCTCTAGAAGCGCAACCAGTTTTGAACAAATATGTGATTAATTAACCCAAAGGTTTCCGAAAACAGTGAGAGAGTCCATATGTTTGTGACTTCTCTCTCCTCTTTTTCTCTCTCATTGTGTTATGTCTAATATGAGTTAGCCAAATGCCCTACTCTGAGCAGGCATGAGATGCCACAATCATATTATATTGCTATCACGTGGGCCCTGCCACCCACTCAGACAGTAATAGCGTCATAGCCAGCTAGGAGTGGATGAAACTTTTGATTTTGGTTTTTCCCAGTTTCTCATTTTTCTAATCTTCACCACATTTCCGTAAGGTGTTGTGATTAAAAAAAAAGTTCTTATGAAAACTCCAGCATATTAGGGCAATTTCTCCCTTATATATATCCAGTTTTGCAAAGCGATCCCCCTTTTTTCCTCAATGCCATTTTCCGTAGCATATACCTTTTTGCAAACTCTTTACCCTGGAATATGCATTTTTGTATATATTACTGGGCTGAAAGACTGCATTACAAAATTAAGAGAAGCATGAATTTCCAAGGATGGCTTTGTTTCGTTTGTATTTTGTTTCAGAAAGTTTGAAATAGGTAGTGTTGCTTTTAAATGCAAACAGAGTCAAATTTCTGCCCCATTGCTATAGCCAGCAAGCCCTTGTGTTCCATAACTGAGAATCACTTACTGCTAGACAGTGCTATTTTTCTTGTTAAAGGAGATGCTGGAACTCACAATGAATGCCTCCCTTGGACTCTTATAATGGCAATGGCACCCACCTGAAAGATGCTAGAACTGAGTTCTGGCTGAAAAAAGCCCTGCTGCTGAGGAGGATAAATGTTTGCTTTACAGCTTGATAATTTCCAAGGGGGTTGGATTGTGTGATGAAATACCCTTCTGGTCCAATATATGGGGAACAAAATGTTCCCCAAGAATCAGAAGTGGCTTGCTGGGTGGGGCAGAGCCTCTACACTAGCTTTCTGGCAGGTGAGTCACCATTGCTATCCAAGAGGGTGATTGGCACCTCACCTCTCCTGCCAAGAAGCTAGTGTAGCAGCTGTGCCACATTCAACAAGCTGCTTCTGCCAAGAGTGCAGAATACAGAAGAGCTTCATTGGGCAAGTATCTCAGAGAGTCCTTTTCCACACCCTCTTCCTAACCATTGTCTCTGCCTATTTGTTTTCCCCTCAGAGCAGGGCCTTGTCTATTGTGGCACCCCAGAAGTTGAATTCTCTCCATATGAAGATAAAGTTGTTTCCCACATTGGTTGTTTTTAGGCATCAGATGAAGACACATTTGTTTCTTTTTTTTAGGACTACAGAAAAGATATGACACTTAAGTTGCTGCCCAGAGTTGTTGATTTTTGGGAGGAGAGATTGCCCAGAGTTGTTGAGCTTTTGGGGGGGGGGGTTGCTGACAATTGCTCACCAGCTGACCGCTCTTTGCTGAAGCCATCAATCATCTGTCTGCTCACCACCAGCAGCAGCCAGTCGTCAGCAGGCCTTGCCGCAGCAACCAATCACACGCCCAATTGCCACCGCAGCATCCATTCGTCAGAAACTCTTGCCGCACCCACCAGTCATCCGCCCAATCACCGCTGACAATCTCCTCACTGCTGCCACCAATCACCAGTCCCCCTTCTGCACTATCCGTGTGTAAGATGACCCCCAATTTTTAACATTTTCTTATAATAAAAAAATTGTCTTATACATGGAAAAATATGGTATGTTGGTTTGCTTATTTTGGTATTAACACATGTATCTTATGAATTGTTTCATATATACCACCTTGGAAACTTGTGTTCAAAGATGGCCTATAAGTAAAGAAAACCATAATCATCAATCAACTGCCATTGAAAATGAGCTTCTGGAAATATAGTGGAAAGGTTAAAAATATATGCTTTGGCTGATTGTGTGAAGGTTCTGTATTCCACAATGCAAACTGTGTTTCAGTAAGCCCAGAGCTCATTTGTTTAGTTACATAGATCATCCATCAACAAGAAAGCAAGAACAATGCTAAATGATGTGGAGTATTTCACTTGCATACACAGGCAGTGTTTGTTGAAAATTTGAATATCAAATTTTCACACTAGAATCTTAGAGGCAATATCGCTTCATGGAAAACATTTTATAAAGAAATGAGTCCACGCTTTGAATACCAAATTACTGTCACCGTCTACTGGAAGTTCAAGTAACATTGCAAATTCGTTACCCAGTTTATAACAGTGCCACTTTAAACACATCAGGTTTTAACGTGACACAATCTGTGTATGGCATAAACATCTTATGTATTTATTTATGCCATTTGTATGGGTGCCCAATAACACTGCTCACTGGGCAGCTTTCAAACCTAAAACCATAAAATATAATTTAGAATGTTAAAATATTAAATAGAAACCAAAGAAGCAGCAATTTCAAATGGGGGGGGGACAGGGCTGGGGGAGAAATTTGATTGGGTTTCTTTCTGTAGTGACCAATGTAATGTTTGGAGGTTCTTTGCAGAATAATTATTAAACTCCAGTTAACACTGTTATTTGTTTGTGACACATGCAACAGTTTTGCAACCTCAATAATTCACCTGCAATTTGGATATGTGTTTTTTCTAAAAGTGTGAATCAAACATGTTTTTTGAACCTGTGGTAATATACATAAAGAGCTAATGTTTCATGGGAACGTGTCAAACTTTTGGTAATGGAAACTGTGGTGAAAGGGTTTTCTGGCAAACTATCTGTAACCAATGTAACTTGTGAAAATTCACTGACAGACCCCTCCAAAAAAATACCTCCAAAGCAAGACCCTGTGCATATACTTTAATAGGCATTCACAAGTTGCAGATCAGTGTCAAGACCAAGTTGTAAAGCCCACAGGAATTTACACTTAGCTATTGTAACACAATAATTACTTGCTTATTTTCAACTCAACATTTATAATTTGCCAAGAAATTCCCGTTTTTAAAAAGAGAATGCCGTACTAATCACAGTCATATTGCATCACCTAGCAAACAAAATTTATTTTCACTTTCCCAGTTTCAAATGCAACAATAACAAAGTTTCCCACTAACACCAGTACTTCAGTGGCAATTTCTGCTTATGTGCTTTCTTTGAGGCTAACCACCAATGTAAGGTTCTACACTTAGGTAGGAAGTGTTGAATGGTTTCTTTACATGTAAAGGTTCATCATTGTTCCACCCGATGTGTGTGTCTTTAAGGGGCCGGAGCAAGGGCCAGAGCAAACTAACAAGACCCAGCTTTACAGCTGTGAAACATAGCAGGTGCTGCTGAGTTGTACTGATTAAACTATGTCAGCAATTGGGTAGAGTATATAAGGAGCAGCACCTAGCTCTCCCATTACCCTGGGGGATGGGTTGGTGGTTGGGTCTGGTTTGTTGATGTATTTAGTGTAAATGGAGTTTTTGTTTTTCTTATTAAAACCTTTAAGTTATTTTTGAGTCTCTTTTTAATGCATGGTCTCCCCAGCAAGCTCTCTGCAGCGCTACCATACTGCAAAAAGCCAACAGGAAGAACTAGCTGCACTAATATAAGATAGAGGACATCTGGCTTACTAGCAGGACTTATGAAAAGGATCTAGGTAGACCACAAGCTGTAAATGAGCCAACAGTGTGATGCAGTAGCAAAAAAAGCTAATGCTATTTTAGGCTGCATTAACAAAAGTATAGTGTCCAGATCAAGGGAAGTAATAGTACCACTCTTCTGCTTTGGTCAAGGCAAGCAGCCTTCAGTTCCTGTTGTATCTCAAAATTGGGGTGAGGAACCGCTGTCCTCTGGGCCAGCCTTGGCCTGCACAACTTCCCAATTAGCTCATGAGGCCATTTTGGGCAAGCCATGGTCCTCCACCATGCACCTTACATCATATAGGTAAGGGTGGGGCTTGACTATGAGGACAAGGATGGCCAAAGGTGCTTTGTGCAGCTCCCCAAGCTGGTTGCCTTTGCATAAAGTGGGGCCACAGTGCTAAGCAGGGTTGTGCCCCCTTCACACCAGCTGATGCAAGGAGCTTTGGGGCACACCCGAGCCCAGCACCAAGCAGGACCACTCTCCCCACATCATGAGAGGGGCTGATCCTTCCTGGTGCTGGCCTCAGAAAACCATCAGGTATGCACAGAGTCCCTGCAGGGAGCTCTTGGGCCTACCCAAACTCAACACTACAAAGGAAGGAGGGAAAAGCTTGATCTAGCTGCAGTCTTAAAGGGGAGGAGATTTGCAAATACATTTTCGTGGAATGGAATCCAATCTTTCTCCTATATCCCACAATCATTATTAATACATTTTCCACTGCCTGAGAGGCTTCCTAGATGCTTCTTCCCATCGCCAGTCAAAATAACCACCACCAGCAGGTCACAGACCTATATAAATGGCTTTGATTGTGTGTGGGAATCTTTTGCCCATTTCCCTCCCTTAATTTCCCTGTAAGGAAGCCATGGGGTGGGGGGGAGGGAACCTGATGGCCCTCCCTGTCAATTAGCCCACCTTATACCAATCAGAACCATGTGTGCTTCTTGCATTCACTAGCCAATCAGAACTATGCATTCTGCCTGTGGTCTGCAGTGCGGGGAGAAGAGAGAGATCTCACTCACAGTAGGAACCTTGTTTTTATAATATTTCGTGGGGGGGGGACAAGGGAGGAGTGCGTGCACTTTCTTTTCCTTTGTTTTCTGGCTAGAATACTGTACTCTTATCTCTTCCTGTCTTCCCCCATCACTTCTTTCTTTGGATTTCACCCCACCCCCAGCGGCGTCACTCCCCTCTTATTTCTGAAATATTAAAACTAAAAAGCACAGCCCAAACGCTTTCCATGTTGCCCTGGTTTTAAGTACACGCATATTCTGTTTGAAATTAAATTGAATACAGTGGTACCTCGGGTTACAGTGTATTGTGTTTTGATTTTAATTAAGATTAAACTGTCTCGCTTTGCTTTGGGAGACACCCAGTGAACTGTTTTGGAAGGTGATATAAATGCAATTAATATACTAACCCCACGTATCTGGGAGTAAGCTCTACTAAATTTCAGAGCAGACAGGTAAGTCACCAGACCCAATAGAATTGGCTTGTTTTTGTTGCTACCTTCCCATGACCAGCTGTTCCGTCTTGAACCAATTAATACACGTGCCTGGTTTTCCTTTTGTGGCATTTGTGATTCTCCTCGTCCGCATTTTATCGTCACAACCTTAGTACATATAATACTGACAAGCACAAGGCCACCCAGGAAGCTTCACAGGTGGTGATTTTAACCTTGGTCTCTTACACCCTAGTCCATTTAATATCCCTTCTCATGCTGTAAAGAAGGCACGGAAGTAAATATGTTTGGAGTGTGGGGAAAATATTTTCCTATAGGGCTGAAAGTTTAGGGAGGAGCCTGTAAGGGATTCCTTTCACAACACAAGGGATGAGAAATTTCTCACTGAAATGAACTGCCTTCTGCTGCCCTCTTCAGACATAAAGCCAGAATACACATAGACTATTTTAATTTTTGTTTGTGCTATTTTTTTATATAAAAAAGCAGCTTAAAATAGTAATGCAAAAATTGTTAAATAAATGAAATTATTATGGATTTGGACACATCCATAAAGGGACAATGGGAAAGAGATTTTGGATATGACCTATCACCAATTATTTGGAAGTTGCTTTCTCAGAATGTCCCTCAGTAAACACTGATATCAAGGACATTTTCTGGACCTGTTCTAAAAATAAAGAAATTTGGGAGTGATCTAATATATTTATCTAGTATATTTGTCTTGGTATATTTATTTGGCAACAGGTTAGTGTAGACTGCCGCAGGAAATGCTGTGAAATAAATAACAGCCTGTTGTCCCTTGTGTCCATGCTGCAGTACCTTGCTACTGCCATGTAAGGAAATGCAAGCATTATTCTCTCTGAACGCAGTCTACACCTCAGCATGTTTTTGGAAGAGCAGAGTGGGAATTGTCATTACCTATTCTTGCCCAATGAGGGCAGCAGAGATTGTGAAATGGAAATAAATTGGAGAGTCCAATCAGAGGGCTGCAGCCAAGGTTAGTCCTCATAGCAGACCCACCGAAATTAATGGTCATGATTTGTCCATTAATTTTAACGGGCCTATTCTGAGTAAAAATTAATGCAATGCAACCCAGAGGGCTTTTAAAAATTGTATTCAGCAAAGTCGACATGTAAAAAATGGAGAATTGAGATTAATATTTATCACATTTGATGTTTAAATCGTAGGTTTCTGCAGAAGTGCAAGTATTAGAGCCTTCCTCAAGAACACTGGGTTGTAACCAACTACAGTGGTACCTCAGGTTACATACGCTTCAGGTTACAGACTCTGCTAACCCAGAAATAGTACCTCGGGTTAAGAACTTTGCTTCAGGATGAGAACAGAAATCGTGCTCCGGCAGCGTGACGGTAGCGGGAGGCCCCATTAGCTAAAAGTGGTGCTTCAGGTTAAGAACAGTTTCAGGTTAAGAACGGACCTTCGGAATGAATTAAGTACTTAACCCAAGGTACCACTGTAAATCCTACTCAAAGTAGGCCCATTGAAATTAATAAACCTAAGTTAGTCATGTCTATTAACTAGTCTATTAAGACAGTTTGGTGTAGTGGTTAAGAGTGGTGGACTTGTAATCTGATGAACCGGGTTCGTGTCCCCGCTCCTCCACATGCAGCTGCTGGGTGACCTTGGGCCAGTCACACTTCTCTGAAGTCTCTCAGCCTCACTCACCTCACAACTCGTTTGTTGTGGGGGAGGAAGGGAAAAGGAGATTGTTAGCCGCTTTGAGACTTCTTCGGCTAGTGATAAAGCGGGATATCAAATCCAAACTCTTCTTCTTAATGGGTCTACTCTGAGTAGGCCTCATGTTCTATGCCACCTTTTTTTTGGTAGCTCCCTTTCCATCGCAAGGGATGGCATTAGAGGGTGGCAGCAGAATTTGGCCTTCTCCAGCAGTAAACTCTGCATGGCCTGCGCCCTTCCTCTTGAACAGCAATGGGGAACTTTAGGCCTGGGGGCAGATGTAGCCCCCAGGCCTCCCTGTATGGCCCTTGAGACTTTCCCAGAAGTAAACTGGTTGAACTGATTTCAGAATTGTCATTTTGCATTGAGGTAGGTAACTAGGGATGTCTGATAATTCTGATGGAAACAGAAAGGGGAGCAGAAATTTCTGACGTTCTCTTATTTGTCCCATGTCTGGAACAGATATCAGCGGATTGTTGTTATCAGTCCACAAGCAATATAATAATAATTTTATTATTTGTACCCTGCCCATATGACTGGGTTGCCCCAGCCACTCTGGATGACTAACTCCTCTGCCATATGCATTGAGTTTCCTTTGCATTGAAATTAACAGTGTGGAATAACATAATAACAACACAATTAATTACATAAAATTCTGCCACAGTGAGACAAGTTCTGTTGTTTTAGTTAGAAGCTGAACTGGAGAGAGGAAACAGTGCTGTGTGGAATGAACGTGGGCCAGAACAGAAATCCATGCCTTCTTACATCCTTTTCTGTAACCCACCCTGGGACCTTGTGGTGAAGGGCAGGTAAGAAATCCAGTTAACAATAACACATAATAATGCCTTCAGTTTCCTGTGTTTGCATTTATATACCTGTGACCTAGAGACACAGTGAATTCCTGCCCCTCAACATTTAACTGTGGAGAACAGGAAAGGGAACTGAACTAGGGTGAGTCCATGTTCTCTGCTTTACAGAGAACAGTCCTTTATTGAAGGGCTATCAGATGACTGTCCTCTATGTAAAGGCATTTTCTATTAAAAGGGCCGTTCAGTCAAAGTCCGGTTTAAAGATAAAGAATTAGAAGCGGGGGGCGGGGCTTGAATTTGCCCATCAACAGTAAACATCTGGACTGAATAGGCTGCCAAGCCATCTGACCACAGTCTTCTCCATTATGACATTTTCTGTTACATTTCTAAAAGTGCAACTATACACATAAATTAGCATATGACAATGTGATGAAAAGGTGTGTCCTCTTTTTTTGCCAGCATGTAAGTGGTTACCCTAGAACAGGGGTCTGCAACCTTTAAGACAAAAAGAGCCACTTGGACCCGTTTCCGAAGAAAAAACAACAACTGGGAGCCGCAAAACCATTGCGACATTTAAAACAAATATATCTCCGGAGCCACGATCTGACAGTGGGCGGGAAGGTGACGTCAGGACGGTGCGTGACTAACGCATGCACCGCCCCCATGCGACGTCACAGCCAGTACAGCGCCCGCCACAGTGAGGAGTGTCGGGGCGCACAATGCGCCTCCTCCCCTCGCTAGTATCCGCCCCGGAGCCGCAGCAAAGATGTAAAAGAACCACATGCGGCTCCGGAGCCGCAGGTTGCAGACCCCTGCCCTAGAAGGAACCCCAAAGAACTACTACTGTGTGCAGGCCCAGTGTCAACACTCAGAGCACTTGGGTAGCTGTCAGGACCCCAGGGTCCTAGCAGGGCTGGCTGGCAGTGGAGCCTGCACTGCATCCCTTGCTATGAGCTTGCCCAGATATGGTGGGCCACTTACATTTCCCACAAGGCCCTGGAGTGATGCTGTGTCAGGCGCTCTGGGATACTGCGGGGTGTGAAATGGCTGCAGCCACCGTCAGGTAAATCTCCAGCTGGGGGCCCACTCTAGGAACTCATGTTAACAACATTTAAAAAAAGGCAGGGCCTGAATACAAAAACAGGGGCGGAAATAAAGCCACTGGTTTTCTACAGGTAGGGACTAGCTAAATAAAGATGCTGTTCCCTGTGAAACAGGAACAACTAGAAATTTATTTCTGAGGTTTAAGAAGGGGAAAAAACAGTTTACAAATAGTGCCATTGCCAACACCAGGAAAGCTGTACTACACACTCACACACAGTATTTTTCCTTGCAGCTGTGTGACCTAACTTATCTTTGCTGAGTCTTAACATGTTTTAGTCTCCTTAGATGGGGTGAGTCAGAGTTGAGGAGTCAAAAAGGCCAAGAGAATCCCAGTCTGTTTCGCCACCATCCCCTGCTCCCTGCATATGATGCATCTCTGTTATGAGTCACTTGAGAGAGATTTCTTCCAAGGAAAAGCATGCATGCAAGAAGACCCTGAAGCTTGACAGCCGGGTTGTATCAGAGTCACTCCACTCACTTCCCTAAACTGAAATCTCACTGTTCAGGCATTCCCCAGATTAGAACAATAGAGCAGAGTGATAGCAGGGTACTCAAGACTCCTGGCCTAGAAAGCTGTCATCTGTGGTGCAATCAGGATAGGACTTTAGAACAGAAGGCCAAGGCCTCACTCTGAAGAATGAAGTGCCTCATATCTCAGGTTTTACAAATACTAGCAGCTTGCTTTTCTTTTGAATGGAAGCTCAGAATCTAGGAATTATGGTTCATCTGGAGGAAGCAGGGCAACTGCCCGTCTTTATGAATCCTCATGCTAGATGCACAAATCTTTCAGGGGTTTTTGAAACCCCAAGCACACTCAAATCCTCAGAGAAAGGGTTTCAGTAGCACATCAAGCCAATTCATCAAGGGGCTGGGATTCATTTGAATACAGTTACTTAGTTTTCTGATTCAGGTCCATATACAGGGAATGGGAAGAAAGCCCTGATCTGTACCAACCAGAGGGCAATGTCTACTTTGTCACTTACATTCATTCCCTTGGCAGCCAAGCAAGGGGGCCTAGGCCCTAGGTGAAAATGTGGTCGTTATGGCGACAGTGATGTCACGGCCTCTGAGGTGGAAAAGTGGTGGCAACCTCAAGTATGACTTCCTCCCCTACACCCTTTGTTATAGTTTGGCTCAAAAATAGAGATGGTCCAAGCAGCAGCCTTGCAGGGACAGTTTAGCTGATAGTCTCATGCATTGCTGCATACAATACCTCTGGTTATGGGAATCCTGAACAGAGTGGTGGATTACAAATGCAGCACTGCAGGAGCTCTGTCTGGGAACAGGTGCAAATGCAATGTGCCATTTAGTGGCAGGGACCACCTTCAAATCTCACCTGATTATCAAAGAATATTTTGTACCTCTAGAGAACTATCCCTTTCTGTTGGTAGTCAAAATATAGTAGAAAGACACTGTTCATGACGTTTATGCTGTTCCCAGGGAGAGATTAGTGGCACTGTTTTTTTGAAACTGTGTCTCTGACATTGGGTGGCCAACTGTCCTACTCTGTAGAGAACATTCCTCTAGTTGAGGACACCTTCTGTTCCAGGATGAGGAACCTCTGGCCCACAGGCTGACTTTGGCCTGCCAGGAGTCCCACTTTGGCCTGCCAAGCTATTCTTGGCAAACCACTCACCACACCTGCTGTCATATGCGATGTCAGGTTTGAGACAGGTACTAGCATGGCTTCAAAGGAACAACTGTGAACTTAAAGAGAAACAATTGGGAGCTTAAAGTGATTCTGATCAGCTAATGGGTGGTGGGAGCATCCCTAGCTCCAGAATAAAGAAGGGGATTGCCTTGAATCCCCTGCCAAAATGGAGGAAATAACATGTACCTTAGCAGTGGTTGCAATGCAAACCCCTTTGTGATCTCAGAGCAAAGCCATTTTAAGGCATGCTCAAAGAGGCTCATTATCCATTGTAATGTCAGATGATTGACCCTGTGTGGGGTAGGGCGGATGCAGATCTGGCCTGCTTGCAGGGGAGTGGGAAAAGTTCAGAGTTCCAGCCAGTCAGCCAACCATACCCTTTTCCAGGGCACTCCATTCCATTCCCATTCCCCCCTCCAACATCAAGTTATGCAGCCGCTGACCATGTAGTCTGGGGTTTTTCTCCCTCCTTAGGAATTCCTCCCCTTAAGTTTTTGTTTGTTTGTTTGTTTTTACTTCTTCGCATCTTGGGGTTTTCCCCAAACCGGCTACTATTTCCTATTTTTGTGTAGATGGTCCTGCTTTGGCTGCCTTAAGGATCATCCGGGGGAGAATTGAGCCTGCTCTTAAGATTGTGCAATGACAGAACTGTCACTTTTACCATTTTGTTTTCCTTATTGGGTCTCTTATAGGTTTTGTGTCGCCCCTTGTTTTCAGAACAATTAATGATTGACCTTGTGATGCTTTACAAGCTAACATCTCAAGCTACCTACCTGAATCTCACTCCCGTTGTTTTTAAGACATGCACTGAGACAGGCCTTATATCATTTATCTAGATGGCAAAATTCACTGGGCATTTTGGTGGCGAAGTAAATAACTTATTTCAACATCTCCTACTGCCTTTTGAACTGTATCACTTGAGCAGCTGGTACTTGATCATGGCCTTCTGTTCAACACATTTAGGAAATCCCTCCAGAATAGGTTTGCAAATTTATGAATGAATATATAGCAATAATAATAACTCTGAGCCTAACAGGGTTGTTATGAGGACAATATGGAGAGGGGGAGAGCCATGTTCATGCCACTTTGAGCTCCTAGGATGAAAGATAGGGCATAAATGCAATAATTAAATATCTAGAGAAGTACTTTGGAATAGAATTTTAAAACAGATTTAGAAAAGATTGTACTTACTGTAAACAAGTTCTCACCAGAGTATTCTGTCTCTTGTGCATAAACCAATGATCAAGAGAACCACAATAGTTTAATTGTACTATTAGGAGAACTCTGAAGTCCTATGAACCCTTTCCATAAACACATTACCTGTTCTGTAGCAAACATGAAGATCTACCTCCCTTTCTCACTCTGAATAAAGCCAATTCCACATACTCTGTCACTCTCTTTCATTACAAGAGGGTAGAGTTCTGCAGAATGGGGGGGGGGATGTGGCTTCTAGTTGCTCCCATTCAATTCTCTTTTAAAAAAAATGGTTTTTATTAAGATTTTATTGGGTTACAAAAGGACATACAGCGCCTCTGCTTTCAGTTCCTACAGATCAGTTATATTTGATGTGAGACAGTAATGTTAATAGACAGTATAAGGTTGGGGGAGAAGAGAGGTGGGAAGAGAGAAGACGGGTAGCAAACTTTCATTCTTTTGCATAGTGTCCGTGCAAGGTTTTTGTGTCAGCGTCTTGGTGTAGTGGTTAAGAGCGATAGACTCGAAATCTGGGTAACCGGGTTCGCGTCTCCGCTCCTCCACATGCAGCTGCTGGGTGAACTTTGGCCAGTCACAGTCTCTCAGCCCCACTCACCTCACAGAGTTTTTGTTGTGGGGGAGGAAGGGAAAGGAGAATGTTAGCCACTTTGAGACTCCTTCGGGTAGTGATAAAGCGGGATAAAAAATCCAAACTCACTCTCTCTTTCTATTAATTTATTAGTTTTCATTGGTGGCGAGATAGGTTGGGGGCCCAGGGCATGGTTGGTTGCCTTCAGGGGAGTGCAGTGAGTTTTGTTTGCAAGGGTAAGGGGAAGGTGTTGTTAGGTCAAGTTAGCGGTATTGATCTGTATGCTGCCTGCATTTGCCCCTGGCCTTACTTGCCACGGTTGTGTTTGCTTCCGGAAGGGAATGAAGCGTCTTGGCTGAAAAAGGTTCCCTACCCCTACCGTTCAGGAAACATGGGCCAGGGTTATGGTCTTGAAAAGCAGGCCTAGCTCTACTGAAGGAGCTCAGATTGGTTCATGTACTGTTTCTGAGCGGCTTCCCTCCCAGAGCATTTACAAGGCTAATCCAATGCGCCTTCCAATTGTTCTCCGAGCCATCTTGTAACATTCCCACAAACCGTACCAGGGAAAAAAATGCAGTTACACAAAAAGAAAGGACAATGCACGCCACTAAAAGATATTCACTTACAGTTTATTTATCCCCACCCCACCCCCGCGCCTGAAATTATTTCACATCTTTTTTTTCTTTTTCTTTTTTTTACACAGCTACAGAACAGTAGTAGTAAACCATCGGTAGAAGCAACAGTGCTAAGGATAAAACGTTGGCGTAAGTTTCATCTCCGTTGTCTTTCGTTTTCCCTCACTGAGTTTATCAGACAGCTTGGGATATAAGGCAGAAACAAAACAAAACAAAAGCAAAAGCAAAACACAACCCCTGGCACCCTACATGAATTAAGACTTGAACCAACCGTTGTTGTTGTTTTGTGTGTGTTTACAAAAAGTGGGAAACAGAGAGATGACAGAGACTTGAAGTGTGAAGAAGCTACACTAGCAACATTTTAAAAAAACAAAAACAAAAAAGACAACCAGAACAGCAAAAAGCATCGCTTCCCATTGAATACAATTAAAATATGCATGCATGTATGTACAGTATATGTATATACATGTACATACATACATATGTGTGTATAAGCACACTGCCTGGATGTTAAATCTCTTCAGGTGCCCCAAGAACTGAACAAACATCTGCTAGTAAACTCAAAAAAGTTAAAACACATAAAATGCTTCTTTTCTTTTTATTTTAAAAAGCTGCTCCATCCCAAGAATGCTTATTGTGAAAGAGAGAGAAAATAACCCAAAAGCATATTTATAAAAAGAAAGCTTATTTATAAGGGTTTTTAAAAATAAAATAAAATAAAATAATAATAATAATAATAATAATTTTTCTGAGCATTTGTGTAGGACCCACCTCATCATCCTAGTGCCCTCCAGATGTTTTTGACCCCCCAGCTCCTAGGGCTGATGAGAGTTGCAGACCCAAATATCTGGCGGGCATTGGATTGGCAAAGGCTGGTGCAGGCAGATCAGGCATATGGATAGTGGTCATACATATTTTGAGGAGCAGCTTAGCAACTGATCGTGGAAAAACCTCCCATCTCATGAAAATAATAAGAATAGTAATAGTAATATGGCAAGTGATCTTTGTATGCAGGGAACATAAGCGAAGCTCTGGGAGAAGGGAAGGAGGAGTGAAGGTAAAGAAAAATGCACAACACAGTGGTTGTGAGGATGAACATGCCCTTGAAATATAGGACGTAAACAGAAAACCAAACAGGCACGCCTTGGCAAATCTAACACAAATGGTTGACAGCTCAACTTAAGTCTAATCTTGAACTTAAGTTTTTAAACTAACATTTTTCTTAATTACAACAAAAGGTAGTTTCCTTACCACTCCAATTTCCTAACCCCAGCACAGTTTGAAAATGTATCAACCTCTTCCTGACTGCGCACTCATCTTTTTGCTCTTGTGTATATAGATGTATTCATATGCATATTTTTTCTTTTATCTGAAGAAACTTTTGAGTGATTTGTAAATCAGAAATCAGTGGGGTGATGGGGCTGGACAGAGACTACGTAATACAGTAAGCTTTACTAAAAGACAGTTATTCAAAGAGGGTTTTCTGTTCTTTAAAAAACAAAAACAGTAAGACCAACTAGTTCATACAGTCTATATGCGAATCAGAATGAAACAAACAAACAAAAAAGATAAAAGAATTAACAATTCATAAATAAAAGACAGGTCCCAGACCTGTTATTTGTGAACCATTTTTTAAATAGGTGCATTATGTAAATTGTATGTACAACAAAATTACTTTGCATAACGATCGTAAGAACAGAATGAGAGGTGAAAATCATGTTTTTTTCTTCTCTTGATTTCTCATACTTTTTTTAAAAAAAGAGAGAGAGCAGGAAAGATGGTAAAGCACCTAAAGACTGAGGGTCCATCCAAGAAAAAGCTCTGATGTATAACCCCATATTTTTTTTTCTTTCCATATGGCATTTTAAAAACAACAACACAAAAAAAGCAAATGAAAATTGAAACAGATTTCCCCTCCCTTTTTTCTTTTTCTCCCCGGCTGCGCAATCTTTCTCCCCCCACCCCCAACCCCTTCATTTAGATGATGTTGAATTTCAAAGGACGAAGCTCAAATAATTTGGCAGGGCCTGGGGCATGCTCAGTTCCCCCTCCCACACGCAAAGCCACACTCTGCTACCTCACAAACACAACTCCTAAAATCGAAGTCCTCAGAACTTGCTGCTCTCTATAGGTAGAAGCCAAAAGTTTATTTCTCTGCTTTTATTTTGTTGCAAAAATTCTCTTTTCCCCTCCCTCCCTCTCTCCTTGTCAAATGCTACGAATGCAGCCCACGAGATTTCACCATGCCTCTGTGTAGCGGACATCCACTTCCTTCAGGTTGGGCAATTTAGCCTGGTTAAAGAGAAAAGGGTGGGGTGGGTAGAGAGAAAGAGATAAATAATGAGCCGGTCCTTTTCAGATTTCCACCAGAACCCAGTAAGATTCCTTGTGAACCATCGCTAGGCATTTAGGTTCTGCTTGTATATTTTGTATATCCATACTAAATGAAACTTTGCGATTTAAAGTGCTTAAAGCCATGGTGGCTGGCGCCCATTGGTCCTGGTAGGGCAGAAGACCAGGAGCCCAGCAGCAGGTGGCGCTGGAATCAACTAATTCTAGTTTTCTTCCCCTTCCTCTCCCTCTCTGTGTTCTACAATGGCAAAACTCAGACTAATGACAGGCAATGTCATCCCTTGGACTGGTTAGCATTAAGAAGGCAGGCAGGTGAGGGGCTGGCTTAGGGCACACAGACTCTGGTGTGGCAGTGCCCCATTTGCCCCAACAGATCAGCCTTCACTGATATAAAGGGAGGTGAATGAAAGGAGCAGCTGCTGTCCAACTGCAGGTTTAATGAGCTTCTCTGCCCTAGGCGGAGTTGGAGAAGATGTGGGACGATGATCTTAGAGTTGGGTGCCTTTCTTGAAGTATCAAGCTACCAAGTAGATCAGTCAATTGGTAGCCTAAGAAGGGGACTGAGCTCAGTGGGGGAGCAGGGAGAAGGTCCCCAGTTCAATCTCTGGCAGCTTCTCCAGGTTAAAGGATGGCAGCTGGCAGGTGATGGGGATCCTGGAATGCGGCTACCAGTCAGTGTGAACAGCACTAGGCTAGGTGGACCAGTGGTCTCACCTGGTAGACAGCAGCTTCCCACATTCCTGTAAGCTCATTTCGTTAACTTCAGGTTTAAAATTCTTATGAATAAATCCTTTTAGCGGTGGTGACACTGTTTGCTCTTTCACATCTTGAACAGGATGGGGAATCTCTGGCTGTCCAGATGATCCCTGACCACTGGTGATGCTGGTTGGGGTTGATGGGAGATGGAGCGTAGCAAGCACCTCAAGAGCCACAGACTCCCTGTCCTTGTCTTAGGTGCATCACATGATCACCACCTGGCCAGTGGCAGAGAGATACAAAGCCATGCAGGTTTCCTGGCAATTCTGCAACATCGTTAGAAGAGCTAAGTGTTTTATGTGGGATGGCCTGCTCTCTTGCCACTGGGCTCTTTTCCAGACATGTCCCACAGCTTCAAAACTTTGACATACCTTGAGATCTTCATAGGTGTCTGCCGTAAGTTTGGTGCTATTCATATTTAGGCTACACAGGCTTTTCATGGCTAGGAAATAAATAAGCAATATGTTACCCAAAATGCAAATGCTGCCATGTTGATGTATTGGGGGGGGATCAAAAATCCATTAGGGCATTTGGCCAAACAAAATGCCACTAAATTGTGTGCAAGCTTTTTGAATTCTGGAGAACTCAAAAGCTTGCACATGGTTTTATGATATTTTAGTAAGCCAAATAAAAACATTGCTCTAATAGGATTTTTTTATACAACATGTTGGTTGTAGACACATGCTTCTTCATATTGAAAGATGGCATGATAATGTCTGAGGGGTCGATATGTTACGGAGGCTGCTATGTTGCAGACCTTGCTTAGCTAAAAACTTAACTGACTGGACTTTGGGTCACTGCTTGTCAATATTTTCTCTGCAAACATGAGAGCTAGAATCTTGCTCCCCTGAATCCCCCAAAACAAAGCTTTAGATTCTGAACATGAAGGGTGGGGGACTGATGTATTTTGCACTAGGAAAGTGCTTTAAAATATTTTGTATGACACAGTGCAAATGAGTCATACTCATAATTCTTGCTCTTGTTTGCACAATTTTTCTTACTTTTTTGATAAACGAGAATACAAAAAACACCCCAAATAAAGAGTGTAGGCCTTCGGAGGCCTATAATCAGCAACCCAGTGAGATCTCCCTTAGCTATGCTAAACATGAAAAGCCCTACAGAGAAACTGTACCTATCAGTCACACCCTGTCACACCCTGTCACACCTAGCCATTATCAATCCCTCACTGTCTATAGGAGGGATCCCGATGTACACATATCATTTGAAAACCTTGTAAACTCCATAGAGCATCCTCTCTGCTGCAGACAGTCATTCTCCAACTAGTGGAGCACAACCAGAAATGTGATGGGAGTGGGTGGGAACATCACATGGAAGAAGAAACGCCTGAATGGGGCTAATATGGCGCATCAAAGTGGGTTGTAAAATCATGTTCACTACATATAAAATAGTTTGGTCTTTCCAAGGGAAAATAGGATCAACTGAAGAAGGGTTAGATGAATTAAGAAAAATGAAATGTGGATCTAACTAATGGAGACAGTTCTGATTACTGTATAGGTTATAAAAAAGAATGGATGCTATAAAGGAAAAAATAATATTATAAATTATAGTAGATTGGCATTACGTTAAGCAGAAGAGTCTTAATCTTATTAGTAGAATATATTGTGCTTTTAAGAAATGTAATCTGACTCCTGACATAATGTTCGGGGGGGGCCCCTAATTTTTATTTATATTAATACTTTAATCAATAAAGTCATACACTTTGGTATGGAAAAAATAAACATCTTTAAACAAGCGTTCACACAATGGCCTCATTTGCACTTAGGTCAGGGCACAGAACCTGGGCACCTGTCCCAGCCCACCAAAGGAATGAGTTTGTCATCACTGACGGGTAGGAGGGGGAATCACCGCAAGGGAAGCGGATCCAAGAGGCTGGTTAAAAAACAGACTTTAACCTGGATGAATCTATGTGGAACAGTTTCCCTCCCTCTGGACTGCAATCCCCACTTCACTCATCAACATGGATTGAAACAGTATGCAAGTCACAGGAATTTGCAGTTCTCAAGTATGAGTACACCAAGGAACCTGTGGCTTCCCAGATAAGATATTGTACTCCTGTCATTCCTGACTGCAGGCGATGCTGGCTGGGGCTGATGGGAGTCCAACCACACCTGGAGGGCCGTAGTGCAAAAAGGGTGCACCG
The DNA here is from genome assembly GCF_965112155.1 of Podarcis liolepis. Taxonomy (NCBI): domain Eukaryota; kingdom Metazoa; phylum Chordata; class Lepidosauria; order Squamata; family Lacertidae; genus Podarcis; species Podarcis liolepis. The sequence goes on along the minus strand of NC_139561.1, from coordinate 52,497,780 downwards.
CTGGGAGAATAAGCCCCCTTCAAAGGGGTTCAAAACAGTCCTGAGACAATAAAGTTTGAGCCCAGATGAATCCTCTCCCTGCCCTGTCATTGGTCTGCTTCTTTGCTTACTTACAGCTCAGTGCCAGCAGCCCAGCGTCGGTGACAGGCGTCTCACATAAGTTGAGCACTTGCAGCATCGTGAGGTGTTCAGAGAGAAGCCGCAAACCTGCATCTCCAAACTGGAGGGGGTGGGGGAGACACAGAAGTATTATACATGAGCAGAGCACTATGGGAAAAGGAACTGGCCTTGCAGACACAGGAGACTGTTACCTTTCTGCACTAGTTTACATCCCAGCCATGCAGAAGTCAGATTTTCACACCCACACCCACCCAGCAAGAAGCAGGATGACAGCTGATAGAATCATAGTATTGTAGAACTGGAAGGGGTCCAAAGGGTCATCTAACCAAACCCCCTGCAGTGCGGAAATCACAGCTAATGAAGGAAACTTAGTTGAAGGACACAATTCAGTATGGACAGTGTGGTTGAGAGATGTGCCCTCAAGAGTGGGATGTGTGGCCTGAGTCATGAAGGCTATTTCTGGCCCACAGGGTGGAGGTTCCATATTCCTTTTCTACATGCAAAGCAGGTATTATCCCCCAGAGCTGTAAGTGCAGCAAGACTCTTGCAGTGGGGCTAACAATTTTGGCTGGAAGCAGAAAAATTGGGGGAGGGAAGGAGTCTGCTTATAAATTGGGGGGGGGGCGGTTGCAGGCAACTTGCACTGTCAGAAAACCTTCTCATATTGATGCGTTGGGCAATCTTGGGCATGTCTCAGCTCAAGCGACTCCTCTCCGCTGCTGCTTCCTGAGCTCGTACCTGAGTTGACCACAGGTTCAACTGCTTGAGCGAAGGCAGCTTGATGAGATGCTCTGCGCAGGCACTCGTGACGTTAGTGAAGGCCAGGCTGAGGTTCTCCAGGTTGCCGAAGGAACCTGAGCTTAACAAGCGGGCCAGGTCTGCGTCCTAAGGGAGGAAAACAGCACAGATCAGATTGGCACAGAAACTGCTGTAGATATTGGCAGGAACTTTCAAGCTCTTGCAACACAGGCCACAGTTCCTGTGTTGCGAAAGTTGGTTAAATTCTGGGGGCAGAACCACTTAATTCACACCTTTCTGAGCATTCTGCTGCAGACTTCACCAACCTGGTGCCCTCCAGGTATTTTGGACTACAACTCCCATGTGCCCCAGCTGGCATGGGAAGGGCGTGTATGGTGTAAGATGATCTTTTAAATATCCAGGTCCCAGTAGCAGAACCTTTAATTCAGCCTGGTAGCTAATTTAAGGTTACCAGACCCCAGATTTACAAATCAGTCCCCATACAAAATCCATTGAAGTTAAAAAGTGTCCCCAGATTCATTGGGGGGGGGGAAATCTGGTAACCTTAAGCTAACTGTCAGGCAGTGCAGTTCTTTCAGAGTAATTTGATGGTGGTATTCTGTCCTAGTGAGCAGTTGAACTGCCTCCTTTTGCACTGGCTGCATTATGGGAAATTTGAATGATGGCTCCAAACCAGATGGTGTGAGGCGCCTAGGGCAGGCTGCGGTGCAGGGCTCGGACCTGGAGCTCCAGCAGCTTCCTGCAGATGCCTTGTGCTGATGCTGGGCCTGCTCCACATGCATAATCTAGACAATCCATACAACCCTATAAAGTAGGGATAAAATAGCTTTAACTCCTGCATAGCAGGAGTGAGAGTACAACCACAGGCATCCTGTTTTGCAGCTCAGACACTTGGTACTAGGCTACATAAGAGAATGGCCAAGGTCAAATTAGGCTTTCAGCCATTCTCCAGACCCCAACTGTAGATTACCTGGCCTAATCCGTAATCCAGTTCTGGCTCAATGTAAAGTTCAATGCCCTCCGATAACCCTCCAGATGCTGTTGGACTACAACTCCCACCAACCACAGCATGCATGACCAATGGTCAGGGTTGATGGGAATTACAGGAAAGAGAAAAGCGTTTCTGCATGCTTATGATATTGCTATAACTGGAAAGCTAAAACTTACTGTGGATTTTGATGGCAGTGTTAACCTGGTAGGACCGCCTTTCCTTTGCTGTAAAAAATAACAACATGTTGATTAAAAACAGGGGTGTTTCTTCTGTGTCAGAGCACACGCTTTGCTGGTGGAATGCCCCAGGCTGAAATCCCCTCATTTCCAGTTAAAAGGGCCTCAGGTGGCAGGGCAGGGCCTCTTGCTATTCCACATCCAAAGGCAGTACACTGCTCTTTACTTGAGTAAGTTGGTAAGTTGATGCAAGGGAAGGGATGAGATCTCAGGAGCATGGAGGGAGCTGGATTCTGCTTCAACAGTCAGCTTCGAGATCTGGAGATTCAGGTGCAGAGTGAATGGGGTGGGTTGGCGGGGTGGGTGCAGATTATATATACCATTGTATATATATATACCACTGCAATAACTATTGTATCACTTTCTATTTCACAGTGTTTAAAATACATTGTAGGCCACCCTCAAGAACACTGGTCGGTAGGTGGAGTATAAATACTTCAAAATAAAGAAACAGAACAGTGCATCTTCCTTTGGGAAGTCCAGACTTGTTAAAAGTGCAGTCTGAAGAGCACTGTAACTTTCTGTGCAGAACCGAGCCTGTCTTTAAATATCCTTCGTGCCTTAGGCCCCACCTGAATCTCCTCTGGTGCCTGTTTTTGAATAGTGACGGGGCTGTCAATACAGAGACTCACCAGTTCTTTCAACTCCCTCTGCCTGTCACAGAGCTGCTCGTACATTTTTTTCCCCACGTCAGTGCTCTCGAGGGTTGAGATGATCTGAAGCTGGGTGTCTTTGTTGTCGATGATGTTGTATTCAAGCATCAGGCAAAGAATCTGACAGTGGAAAGATAAGTAACATTTACTCTACAGCTTGTTCACTGGGTAGCTTGGCACAACCCACCCCTCTCTCTTCTTTTTGAATGCTTGTTAAGAAGCAACTTTGGCCTGAGTTTTCTGCCCACTTGTTTCTTGCAAATGTCCTGTTCGGGTGGTTGGGCTGTAGGATAGAGACTGGTTCAGCAAGCTCTGTGGCTGGGCGGAGATTTGAACCCAGGCCTCCAACATTCTTGTCTCCAACATTCTATCCATTCAATTATGCTGGCTCTAAGAGGGCAAATGTATTATTCATTCCTTCATTTTGTTTTTCCTCGCCCTCCTCTGTGAAATCAGTAGGGCTGTCACTCAATTAAAAAAAATGAGGCGGCCATCTGAAGCACACTTGCTGGAGACGATAAGCCCCACTGAACAGAGTGGGGCTTAGCTTCTGAGTAACCATGTGATTCCATTGTCAACCACAGAAGTTCTATTCAATTAACTAATCAATTATACCTGAATACATTTGCACGAGAATGAACTAACCATTCTGAAGGGGTGGGTGGGAGCCCACTTCTTTTATTTTGAAAGGATGCAGGGACATATTGCAAGAAGCAGAACCATCAATGGGGCATTCCACAGGACAGTTTCCCTTAACATGCTGCCCTCCAGATATTTTGCACTCTAACTCCCATTATCCCCAACCATTAGTCAAGCTGGCTGGGGCTGATGGGAGCTGTAGTCCAAAACAGCTAGTCTGGAAACAGGTTGCTGAAGTCTGCTGTTAAATTTGTTAATGGACCATAATGGCTTCCCCCAAGAAAACCTGGGACTGCAGTCACATGCAGGGACTGAGAATTCTTTGTCCTTAATCATGTCAGGGAACTATTAGTTTTCAGGGTTCTTCTGTTGGAAAGGATTATCGTTAAAATAGCTTATGAAATTACTTAAAAAAGTAAAAATGTGCACTTGGCTTTAGCTTAGCTTAATCTTTGCGGCTGCATTTGCTGTTTTTCACTGCATTTTGATTCATTTTCGTTTGGAGTGTTTCGGAAAGACACTTTGGGTAGTCTTTAGGGCAAGGTGGGGAAGCATGTAAAGTTTCCAAATAAATACATTTCTTTAACTATGTTTTATTTTATTTTATCAAATTGATGCCACCTTTCCCTTTCAAAGGAACCCAGGGTGGCCGGCACACAAGAGATTAAACTTCTAAAATCAATTAAATACCAATGAAGGCTGGGAGGCATCTCTTCTTAGAAGGCTTCGGTAGGCACAAAAGAGGCAACAGGGTGGCACCTGTCTAATATTTAAAAGGAGGCAATTCCAAAAAGTAGGTACCACAACACTAAATTCCCAATTCCTATATTCTGCAGAATAGACCTCCTGATAAAATGGAATCTGCAGCAAGCCCTCACCTGCAGGGCATGCTGATCAATGAAGGGGTAAGACAACCTTTTTGGCAACCTGATCCCAAACTGTATGTGGCTTTATACACCAAAACCAATCCTCTGAACTTAGCCCTGCAGCTAAGGGGCAGCCAGTGTTGGAATTAAATACGGGGTTCCTAGTTTCTAGGCTATGTGACAGATTAAGAGGTTTGGCACCACCCAGTTCAACAGTCTCATTATTTGATGCATTACCTCCACCATGGTCTGGTTGCCTCTCAAAGCTAGCAGCATGCAGGGCCCAAGTTTGTTCTCAGCCAGTGAAAGCAGGAACTTTTTTGTCTTATAGCAGGAGCCCATTAAAATGTGAACCTGTGAGAGCAAGAGAGAGAGAGAGAGAGAACCTGGTTAGAGGTGCAGGCATGAAGGAAGAATGTGGCACTCTTTAAACCAGTCATGTAAATCAACCAACAAAATTAACAAATTTGTACATTATATATCAGAAAGAGGTGTAGTCTCCAAGCATCAGAGGAAATCCTTCATATATATATATATATCTCCTGTTTGGTCATTCACTTTTCCCTGGAGTGAGGAGTGAGCTTACCAGCACAGGCCAGAGCCCTGGCCTCAAATCAATCCTCTGGAACAATCCAGGAGAGAGGTGGGGGAAATTAGCAAATTGGCCCAAAGAGCTGAAATGGATGCGTGTACAATTTTCACACACGGGGTTTCCCATGTACATATATCTGCTTCCTATCCACAGTTATAAAAACCTTATGGGACTGGACTTCCAAATCCAAAGAAAGGATCTGGATTTTGCAAAGAAAAGATAGGGCAGTGTATATAGAGGGACATGCTTCAAAATTAGTCAGACAATCTTGATTCATAGCAACAGCAAGATATGTCACTCCATATATTTCAACACAGCGATTTCAAATATTCAGAGTGCTACTGACAATGGAGAGTTTCGACTAAGGCCGTAGCAAAATGGCCCTCTCCCATTTTTGTAGCTCCATTTACAGGCTGCATCTGTGGGAGGATACATTTTGGGCATCTTCAGGAGAGTGGGATGTGTATATCCGTGTGTGCAAAAACTCACCAGCACTCCTACTCCTACTCCAAACTTCTGAATATATGTTCAACCCATTCCCAGTTTATTCAGAGTTACAGCTGGCACATACCATGCTGGCAAACAACTCTCCATCATCATCGCAGGCTACGCCACCAGGGCTGTAGAGCTGGAACCAGCCGTCTTTGCCAGCCCGCACACTCAGCAGACACGAGTGGACCTGCCAAGCAAGACACAAAGGCAATGAGGAGTTGAGGCTCTTTGCAGCACCACCTCTCCACTAGTCCACAGAGAAGCAGGTTAGCAAGGAAAGAAAATAGCAAACAGCTTCGGAAGCACCTCCAGGACTAACTAATTTAATGTGGCATAAATTACTGTCAACTAATGTCTACTTCCCTGGATGAAAGAGAGGTTTTTCCATATACATTTGGGAACACAGGGAGCTGTCTTAGGCTGCATCAGACCATTGGTCATTCTAGCTCAGTATCGTCTTCAGTCACTGGCAGTTCTGGCCGGAGTCTCTCCCAGCCCTACCTGGAGAGGTTAGAAACCTTCTGCATGCAAAACAGATGCTCTTCCATTGACAGAGAAGAAACAAAATAAGAACTCAGAATATGTGCATATGGAACCTTTTCCTTGCTCTCAGTTTGGTGTTTGACAATAATAGTAATCAACAGAGATCTACAAGTTGCAGTGTAGGACAAAGCACATTTGCTGCGTCTTTTGCCTTCTTGTGCCCCTGCAATATACAGGCCCTGTACAAACATCCTGCCTATCGTAACAATGGGAGCTTTGCCAGTGGTGTTGTGACATGAAGACTCCAGTGTGTCGGCCTCAGCTATTTCGACAGATGTAGAGAGGGGGAATTTATTTGCGGCATTTATTTAGCACAGGAAATTAATTCTTGCCGGTTGCAGTTCTCCCTGCTGAAGTGACATCAACAACAGATTCTAGGCACCCAGGGTGGGGCGCATGTTTACGTATGAGGAAAGAAGCCATTCATACTAAGGCTTATACCCCCAAGCATCCTGGGGACAAACTCAAGGCAGACAGGCAGAGAGAGGCTGACAGTGCTTTGGAACGCAAAACTACTTAAAAACCAGAACTTTCTGACAAGCAAGTCTCCCTGTCCCTTTGATCATGATGCTGGAAAGGAACTCACTTCTTGTCTTGGATCTTCCGCGAATCTTTGAATGACGTACTTCAGCTCCCTTGAAAGGGCAAAAGAGAAAACAAGAAGCAGAACGATGAGTGGCTATTGGTCGGTTCCAAAATTTACACAGCTGCAGCATTTCATTTTGGTTACGCTTTAAGTGATTGATGCCCCTCTTCTGGAGAGGGTGCAGGGAAGCGAGTGGAGAAAACATTTCACAGGAAGGAATTATGAGGGCTTAGGGAGTTGCCAAGGCGGTGCATATAGACTAGGAAGGGGCTATGCAAATGCCTGCAGGCGGTCCATCTTAAAACAACCCAAGCATTCAAAAGTCATCCCAGTCTTATAACTATCATTTGAGCCAGGCAGAAGATGTACTGTTAGCTTTAAAGATAAATGGTAATAACCCCTTGGTACAGACCTGCTTGGACTGTACCACTTCAGATTGCAAGGAGGGGGTTTGTATGTTTAAATGCTCCTGCCCCACCATGTAAAAATCCTCACTGCATGTAGAAAATCAGCACTTGTCCTTAAAGGACTAGGCTCGAGCATCTCTTGCTAACCTGCTAGGTTTCTATATGCAGGGAATACAAGTTGTTGTTTTTTTTAATCTGTGGGTGGTAGTGGTGGAAAGATTCAAATGTGCAATTTCTCATAGCTGCGATCTAAAGTGGTGCAGCTGTCATGGTGGAATAAGTGACTGGGAGAAGGTTTAATGGAGAAGTGCTTTCATGCTGACTGGCATGGAAGAGATTTCTCCAGTAACGGTGGGTTTTGCTCCACTTCCTCATTTTTATTAAGAATGTTTGTGACTCGTGTGTGTGGCTCTAAGCCCTACCATTCTGATTCTGTCAGCAGCTTTCAAAACCTCAGTGCTGAAGGATAAGAGGAACACAGACACATTAGCCTTTGCTTAGATCTGGCTTATTTATATCACAGGAAATAGCTTTAACCAAACAAGCACTTACTTTGTGAACTTCTCATGCGCAAGAGCCCTGAAAATTAGACACAGAGAATTATTAATGATTCTCCTTTTTTCATGCGGTTCTTTTCTTCCAAAATAATTGTGAGTATGTGGATTCAATAAGTCTAAAGAGGAGAGCTATAGTCTACATGACATCGACACATACATAAATGCCGCCTTTGCCAACCTGGTGGTGCCCATGGGTTCTAGGTTGGCAAAGGCTGCAGCAATGCATGAAGTATTTACAAAACCAAAAGGGTGGGAGAGGGCCATGTTTTAATTATGTTGAATAATGATGGAACAGAAAAAAATTAAGATTAGGGGTGGGTGGGCTCTGGATGAAAGATATCTAATGAGATGGCCCTCCATTTTGATGATTATATTAATCTGTTTTGGGGGGGGGGGTTATTCAGCCTTTCCCCAGGATGGAACGTGAGATGAAGTTCACGGGGATTCCTAGCCTCTCATCCAGATGTGCTTGTTTAGCTGTGTTGCAGGCCTTCATATCACTCTCTCTGTATTGTTGCAACATCATCCTGTGATCCCTGACTGGGTGGGGTAACCCTTGCATAGAAAGGGAGGGAGGAAACCTGGTTGTGTGAGAAATCAATGCTGCAACTCACTTCAGAAATACGTTTTAGCAGTAGTATAAGATCAATTGCCATTCAAGAATACCCCTGAAGAATAGTTTGGTTTGAAACATGTTGTGCTTTTTAAAAACGTGGGATTTTTTTCCTTCTGCACTAGGATATTTCTTCTCTTCCTTTTCCCTGCGACTGGTAATCTTCCTGTTTCTCTTTGCAGGGAAACCCATGTGATCGAACCAGGAAGAAGGCAAAAGCCAATAGGGAGACAAACAGCACTGGAGCAGGAAGAGGCAACAGAAACAATGCTGCTGAATGGGGACAATAAAGGGAATGTAAGCACTGCCTACATATTCCTTTGGGGAAATGTAAACCCCACCAAGTACAGGAAGATTGACACTGGAAAGCATTTGGCTCAGCTCCTGTGTTCCAGATTGCTTCAAAAGAGGTCTCATGATAAGACAAACACATCTGACTTTCCAAGCTGTGCCCTCTTGATCAGGAGATCATTCACAGCCCTGCTTTTCACATGATGGACTTGAAGGAGCCTTACAAACCTGCTGTAAGTGTTGTTCATATAAAAACTGCTTTTATTCCTGCTTTCCTCCTAGCAAAAGAGCTGTGTGCTTTACCTAAGGATGGAGACTGAGCTGGGCAGCCGCTGGGTTTCTATATCCCACCTTTCCTCTGAGGAGCTCAAGGTGGTGTATGTACATGGGTCTCCTCCTCCTCCTCCTAGCATCCTCACAACAGCCCTGTCAGGTAGGTTAGGCTCAGAGACGATGACTTGCCCAAAGTTATCCACTTCATGGGAGAGTCCAGCTTTGAACCCCAATCACCAGGTCCAACACTCAAACCACTACACCACATTTTCTGCTAAAATATGAGGGGCTGTCAGGCCAAGGCAAGATTAGACTGAGGAGGGTTTTCAGTAACAGCAGCAGCAACAAAGAGCTCCTGCCAGACGAAAAGTCAAAGGCAAAACTATTCCGCAGGGAAATTCTGTCATCAGTGAAGCAAATGGAAACTTTCAGGGCCCGGTGATAGAAACTGCACACTTTGTAAACAGGGTTTTTAGCTCCATCCTAAGTCCCAGGTGTGTTCATTAATTGCATTGCAATTAAGGCATGGCCACATCTAATTAGCATGGCACATTAGCGAAGCAATTAATGGTCACTCTCTCATACTGCATTGCATCATGATACAGATCTGCAGTTCACCCCAGGGTCCTTTGCTAGAATCACCAACTCAGGTAAAAAGATGCCAGGTGTTGTTCTATCTCCCCAACCGTTCCAAAGCACACGCAGTTTACGAAAGCGAGCCCTTCCAAAGCACCCAGACACTGAGGGATGCGATAAGCTGGTAAATTGGACAATTATAGGCTGTAATGTTCACCCTCTGGGAACAGCATTTCATAAACAATGGTGTCATTAATAGGTTTCAGAGGGATGCCATTGCCAAACTCTTTCATTGCGTCCTAATACTGCTTATGGAACAATGTGCATTTTTGTAATTATCATTTTTTTTCAATGGGTCACCTCAGCCCTTTATGCTTGCTGGCACAAATGCTTGTTTTGCTATCTGATCCTATGAGACAACTGAACTTGTTCACTTCTTCTTACAGGATGTAGCTAATAAACTCAGGTGGCTTTAAAAAGTAGGCTAGAAAGGGATGGAGGATAAGGCTCAGAGTGTTATTTGAGGAATGCACCCTTTCAAAATATTTTGCAGTGAGATATTTTGGTCCAGTCCCGTGGAGACCTGGCAAACCAGCTGAAGTGTCCCCTTAAGCCCAGGTTTACTGTCCCAAAATATGTCTTTACTGGATATATTCACTCCTTGAGTTTTGGAAAGGTTCTTAGCATGCACTGCAACATTTAAAAACAAATATTTTTAAATCTTCCATTCAGCATCTTCTGGACTGTAAGATCCAACCAAAATTTCTCAAAATTTTTGCCACTAGAGAAGATAAAACTACCTGCCATGAACTTACTCTTTAGGGAATGGGATAGGTTGAAGCAAACTGGCAAGAGCTGGTCTCCAATCCTCATAGTCTGATCTGAAATGAGAAAAGTGCTGTTAGTCCTGGACCCAATGCATAATCCACTCTTGTTTATCAGCTGTGCATTTGTCCTTGTAGGTAACACATCCACCACAGTATGTGTGAATGAGATCCATCTATGGCTGGCTCTTGACCAACTGGCACCCCAGGTGCTGCTGTACTACAATTCCCACCAGTCCCAGATAGCATGGCCAGTGCCCAGAGGTGATGGGAGTTGTAGTTCAGCAACATTTGGAGGGCCACAGATTAGCCACTCCTGGTCTTGGCTAAATCCTCTCCCTATAGCAAGGAGCATTATTTGTGACCCACTCCATTTGTTGTGACCTTTTCATTTTATTCTGTTATTATTATTGTTGTTGTTACATCTGTAGCCCATTGCATAACCTGGACACACAATCTGCATGCATGACTTATCCCTGTCTTTCAAGATGATATGATGTGAAAGGATCATAGATCTGATCACAAGAACACAGTTTTTGGAATGGGTGCTGATGTAAACTTCCCTTCAAATTAAAGAAAGAAAAAGAAAAAAGGTAACTTAATACTGGCCATGCAACTCAATCCACGGCATCTTTATGGGGTCACAGGCTGCAGGTTGTGGGAAAGAGCTCTTTCTTTCTGCCTGTGACCCTGGAAAGTGGCTGCCAGCCAGGAAAGACAGCATCTGCCAACCTGGTGCTCCTCATATGTTGTTGGACTACAACTTCCTTCAGCCCCAGCCAGCACAGGTAATGGTGATGGGAGCTGCAGTCTAAAGCATCTGGAGAGCACCAACTTGGGGAAGGCTGCGATAAGCAAACACAACCAGAGCATTTTACATGCAAAGAAAGTTGTTCCTTGTTCCTTGCCAACTGGAGTCCAAAACATTTGGAAGGTGTCAGGTTGACAAAAGACTAGAACAGACAATACTGGGCTAAATGGGCAAACAATCTGACCTGGTATCTCCCCAGTGCAAACAATATGACATTCAGAAGACATTTGCAACTCTTTATTTCCAAAATTAAGCTTGGCTCACCACTTACACAGGAAGCATCAATCAACAGGCCAGCTAAGTGCTCCCCGCCCCAAATCTATTAGCAGTTGCAAAGGTGGGGCTTAAAATTCCTAATCATGCAAAGACCCCAAAACATACCCCCTGCCACCAGCAGCTGCACATCTCTGACTGTGCGACCCTTTCTGCCAAGGTCACAGAAAGCTCATGGCCAGCAGGGCCATCAGCTCCCTAAGACACAAAGGCTTACTGAGCTGCCACATGACACAGCCTGGTCAATTCTCTTTTCCCACCTTCAAACCTGCAGCATGTCAGCTTGTAACTACAGTCAACTCAGCAAATCAAACAAGCCTCTGCCTGAGCTGCATGTATATCCGTGTGTGTGTGTGTGTGTGTGTGTGTGTGTGTGTGTGTGTGTCTGTCTGTCTGTCTGTCTGTCTATACACACACACACACACACACACACACACACACCATGGCTGTCATTGCTCCATGGACACCACCAGAGGCCTTTCCCCTTTTCCCAGTGTCGTCTTTCGGTTCAATAGAAAAAGCTGCCCTGCAGATCCCATAGAGCCGAAACAATCCCAAAACATATTAGCAGCCAGGGGCAACCCCGATAAACATAACATCAGAGAATGCACACAGGGTATTTGAAGCATGCAGCTGACCTATAGGGGAATGTGGAGAAGGTGGGGCCAAGCTGAAAGAAGCCCTAAGTGGCCGCCAACCTCCCCTACTTCAGTTTTCTCCTCTACAAAAGGAATCCGTTTGCAGTTTGGTCAACACCTTTTCATTGAAACCAGCCTATTTCTTTATTGATAGTTTTATATACCACTTTGTAGCACTGCACTCTTAAAGCAGCGCACAGTTTAACAGTGATACCACACCAAAACCTGTATATTCTGGGAGCCTGTAAAGGAAACCTGTCATTCAAAGAGCTACATAAACTTCTTAGGAGTGATATCTGTTCTCTTTAAAAAAAGAAACAAGACAGCAACATATTAAAGGCAAAAGCATTCCAACCAGTATCTCCTCTTCTACCTGGCTCTGCAAGTAAACACCGCAGCAGTGTCAAGATGGGTGAACCTGCGAATTTCAGTCTCTCAGTTTCTCATATTTCCTTTGAAGTTCAGTTCCCCACACGAGTTTGTGATTTATTTATTTTTAAAAGTCATCATGGAAGTTCATCAGCATTTTAGTGTGAATTTCTCTGAATAACCAATTTTTGCAAAGCAGCTTTCCCCTAATACAACACGTTTTTGTATGTTTTTCCACTAACATATGCATCTTTGCACACATTACTTGGCTGGATAACTACATAGCAAAAGTTGGAGAAGTGCAAAGTTCAAAGGATGGCTGCGTTTCAGTTCAAGTACAAATTGGATTGATTCACCTATAAATACGAACTGGTTTGAATTTTGCTCCCATTCCTATAGCAGGCTTCAGTTTGAAAAGAAAGCCATTCCATCATGTGAACCACAGATCTCTGCATTCAGTGGAGTTTAACTAAGCTCCTTATTAGAGACAGCATTAAGGCAAACTCGTAGAAAGAACATCACAATCCATTTAATTGTTCTTTGAAGGATCTGACTCAGCACTCTCAAGCATGATACAGGCAACAGAGACAGTAAGATTCTTTGTGCAATACTAAGCAGTCAGCATATTCTGGGAATAATTGCAATAATAAATTGTAATTATTCAAACCAAATCATGGATGCAGGACCCACCTATGGCTTTTCGCTTTGTAAGCGTTAGACACTCCTATCAGAGAATAATGTGAATTATTCTTTGCCTACTCTGCAAGGTAACCGCCTTGCACTTATAGTGCAATTCTATACATGTCTGCTCGAAAGTAAGTTATGCTGAGTTCAATGGAGTTAACTCCCAGGTATACATATAGAAGTGCAGCCTTGCAGCACAATCCTAGCCATGTCTGCTCAGAAATTAAGTCCCATTGAATACAATGAGGCTTATTCCCAGTAGCATTAGGACTGCGTGCAGCCTTCGTCATTCTGAACCCATGGTCATGAGGGATATCTAAAGATAACGCAGTAGCCTGAGATTTTTTGTCTTCCATTTATGGTTGCATCTCTTTTTCTTTTGAAAGTGGATACAGAGAATTGGTGGTGCCCAACTTAGTTCTACTTGGAGTAGATTCACTGAAATTAATGGACTTAAGTTAGTCATGACCATTGATTTCAGTGAGCCCACTCTGAGTAAGACTGATATATTTTCCTTCACTGATCAAACTGCTCCATCTGGTCCAGTGCTGTTGTCATTGACTGGCAGCTGCTCTCTAGGATTACAAACAGGGAGTCTTTCCATCTCAAAGGTAATAGGTAGGCCTATATAGCCAAAGCCAGCTTAAGTTTTATTATCCACTGACAATTCGCATACTCCACCTCTGATCTATATAGAACTAGTATCCCTCCTCTTGGATGCAGCTAGTGGCCACGTGCAAGAAAAGCCTGGAGGGTCCTCCACAGAGCAGGTGGTTTGACAAAATTTAGGAAATTGCTTTGTCTGAAAAACTACCTCAACACAGAAGACTGGGGGACAGACAGTGAAAAATGGCACATTTGACATTCCATGCTTTCCTTTTCTTAGCTACGTGAACGTAAATGCTGCCCTTCCCTGCCCTCTGGGCACCCAGTCTCTTTATGGAGGGTGTACACAGAGGAGCTCTGAATCAGGCAGCTTTTTACTTTGGAACTCTTTGCGACGCTGTTGTAACTTGATAGTGCTATTTATACTCCACACTTCTGTTGTAACTTTCAGGTTGTTTGAGTGTTTCCCAGCCCTACCTGGAGATGCTGGGGACTGGACCTGTGATATTCTCTAACGCAAATCAAATGCTCTACCACTGAGCCGTAACACTTCCTCTGTCTAGCCCAGTACGGTGTACTAGGATGAGGTCTCTGGCAGAGGTGTCTTTCCCATCACCTGATCCCTTTTTAAAAACTGGAGATGCTAGTGATTGAGTTTAGGACAACCTCCTCCTCCTCCTCCATGCCATGCATGTGCTTTACCTCGGTCCAATGGCCCCTCACAGTGCCTTGAGCACTACTGGGATGAGGGAGAAAGTGGGGGGGGGGGAAGCCACCCAAGATCAGCTGAGAGAGCTGTGGTGAATTATCGTACACGAGTTCCACCACACTCTGAAACCCCTGCACCTGTGCCTTCTGCTACACTGATCAAAGGAACATTCCATTTTCTTCTTTGGCTGGCCCTTAGGAAGCCTGAGAGCAAACTTGTCGGGATCTAATCCTCAAATGGAAGACGCGGAGGGGTGACTGGCAGGCAAGGAGCAACCCAGAAAATCAGGCAGTGACATTGCTATCTTGTAAAATATCCTCAGGGGTCAACGGGCAAACAGAAACTGGCCCTTTTCATCCGCTGGATGCTATTTTTGGAGCTCCGCTGGCCGGGCCAGATGCCTGTTGCAGACATTAATGCCGGCACTAGATTTATTGCTCTGCTATTTACACATCTCACTGGATGCCTGCAGATGTTGAAGAGAAAAAGGCAGGCAGAAATGCACCCCACCGCCCACCCCCACCCGCACAGTTCAAGAGAGGCAGCTTCAAAAGGCATGGAAACTACTCACAGCATCTTGAGTATTTCCACGTAGCAACCGAGGATGCGATCCGCCTGGGCGCTGAGCTCAATGCTCATGGTGCTACAGGTGGGGCTGACCATCAAGCAGTCTATCAGGTTGGGCTCACTGTCGTTGCCGACGTTGGCCGTCATCTTCTGGTTGGCTGTGTTGTTGCGCTCGACTTCCACGTGGATTTCGTTCGACGTGACGATGACCGACTTGAGGCGGGACTCAGTCAGTGTGGCCTCTTGGGACACCAAGTCAGGACTCGTGTGGAGCAGCCGGAGAGGCAAATTGGGCTTACGGTCACAGGGCTGCTGGCAGCCGTTACGAATTTCCTTCAGGCTTGGAGAATTGTCCCGGCTGTGTTTCAAAAATACAAATTTTTTAAAGTCTAAAAAAGAAGCCTTTACTAGCCAGGCACAACAGAAATTAGTAAGGAGGAAGGGTAGCCTAGCTGTGTTGTAACAGATCCCCATCTTACATCTTGGCCCCTTGCAATTGCCACAGTTCTATTTATAGCAGAGGAAAACAAACATCTCCCCAAAGAATTTACAGTATGGGCCATATTTTTCTGAAGGCCTGTGAACCCATTGCTAATGGGGAGGAATGTGGTTCTCTCTTCCAAATGACGCAAAAACTGTGATGAAATTCATACTCCAGTAGACAGCTGTCCAGCTTTGTTGGAGAGTTTACTTGAGGAAGGGGTAGAGTCTGGAGGCATCACCCCCAACACTCTCCCAGCCCTATGGAAAGCTAGAAAATCCTACGGCTCTTGCCACTGCTCCCTCAACATCCTTTTCGTCCCCTTTCGTAATGGGGAGTGGGGAGGGAGGAAATGGTTCACTTGGGGATGATAGTGAACTTGGCCTGGGGCTTGTGTAAATATTAGCAAGCTTCCTACCCTCCTGAGTCAGACCACTGTTCCATCTACACTCAGAACCACCTACACTAATGGTTTTTCCAGGGATTCACACAGGCCATATTTGGTGATATGTAGGATTGAACTTGGGACCCACTGTGCACCAAGTCTGTGCTCTACCACAGAACTATGACTCTTTCCTACAGGAATCTGCCCTGGACTGCTGTGTGGACCTTCTGTGTGTGCTCAGTGGTTGGTGACACAAAGCAGACAATTCCTGAATCTGGGACAGTACAGAAGCTATACTGTGGTTAACTGCCATCTGCTACCACTTCCGGTTCAAATGGGGAAGGCGTGTGATGGGATGCACCCAGGCTGCACTCACACTGCAGGGCTCAGTTGTGGAACATATGAAGGATAATCAAAGTTCCTCTGAGCATGTGTGGAGTCCCTTCCCACATACATACTTCAGAGTTAAGGTGAAGAGATTTCTGGGATACATGACATAGCTCTGAGGCAGGCCTCAATTCTGGACCTCTTCATTTAAAAAACCCTGGGCTTGGAGGGTGGGACGGAAGAATGTCTTACTTAGACTAAGAGGTTGGAAGTACTCATGCAGTGCAGGTGTAAGGAACGTGGTGTTGACAGACCACAACTCCCATCATCCTTTATGACTGGCCTTGATGGCCAGGGTTGATGGGAATAGCAGTCCTGCATCATCTGGCACCATGTTGGCTACCCCTGATGCCGTGTAAATTCAAACACAATTTAAATTGAACTTCATACCTGAAATGCACAAAGAAAATGCTCTGGTATTTAGGGAAAGGCAGGATATCAATGTAATGAAATAAATAAGGTGCAGGAACCAGAATATACAAAGATACATGCCTGGCATGTGAATCACAGACATGTGCTTCAAAGGCCACACAGTAAACACGGAAGTGGCAATCCTTTTTTTCTCCAATTGCCACTGTGAGAAAGCTGGGCCATGAACCTTTCGCAACTGGCAGTGTTGCATATGAATTTTGTGATTACTCAGGCATCCAAAACCAAAGTACAAGTGACCTGTCAACCAAATGCCAAAGAGAAGACCTTCACTCCAGAGACCGCGACTACTAACCTGTTGATGAATTCTTCGTAGCACGAATAAATGGCAGCTAAACAGACGGCCACAAGATTTGGCAGGACCCTGGGGTGGGGGCACTGTCCGGTAGGGCCATGCATGCTGGAAAGACAACACAAAAGTAGCAGCATGAGGGCACAATCGCGAGGCAACAGTGCTGGAGTAAATCAGAAGTGGGGAACCTTTCCCCCCAAAGGCTGCATTCTGCCAGGGGTAATTTGCTGGGGGCTGCATGCTGGAGGGGGTGGAGTCAGAGCTACAAGCAGACAGGGCCATGTCCCAAGATGAGTAGAGCCAGAACCAAAAGTGAGAGGGGCCATCCCATTTCCCCGTGTTTCTGCTATCCCACTTTAAATTTAAATTCTCTCTCCCTGGCCTCTCCTGCCATAAAGTCGCTTGCAGGTCGTGTGCCTGTAGCCTGAATCTATGAACACAAAATGCAGGGTAGGACTAGAATGCTGAGAAAGGGTTGCTCAGCATGTGCCCATGCACAACATTTTTTTTTTCCGCGGGAGAGCAATGTTTGGCAGTAAAATAGAAGCAGCTCTGAAACTTACTACTGGCAACTCTAGTATTGCTACTGAGGAGATGAAGAAGAGAGAGGAGAATTAAAGGATTAACACCCTAGAAGGGCAGAGTTTTTGAGAGAGAACAAGCCACTGACCTGTGAATAAACTTCTTCACTACTTCCATGCCAGCGTTCAGTTCGTTCAAGGCCAGAATGTACTCCTGAGTAAAAAGCCTCAACCTAGGGCACTTCCCAAAATCCTGCCCAAAACAGGAGAGAGAGAGCAAATAATGTCACAGAAGAATGGATGAAAGGCTTCATTCAAGCTGTGGATTTTAAGTGAGGAAATGTTCACCTGGACCTGTTTAACAATGTGAGGCAGCATTAGTCACCACTTATAACCCCCACTTTCATTCATACAAACATAAGAGAAGTGCAGCTGGTATCAGGCTAAAGGCCTATCTAGTCCAGCATCCTGTTCAAACATTGGCCAACCAGAAGCCTATGGGAAGCCCACAAGCAGGACCTGAGTACAGCAGCACGCTCCCCACTTGTGAGTCCCAGCATTCAGAGATATACGGCCTGCGAGAGTGTTGGTAGAACAGAGCCATCCAGATGGTCATTACATTTTCCATTCAAACAAGGCACAGATAACATTCTCCAGCCTATCTTTCTGCTTGCTGACTTCTGTCATCAAGCATTTCCCCCCATATTTATACGTACATGTAATTAATAAATTTATGGATTGGTCACACCAACAGATCTCACAATAAAACTTATGCATCAGTTAATGCACAAAAAAATAAGATACCAAATAATCAAAACATAAACAGGTAGGGAAACATGATTCTGTTTGTCAAGATAAGATTTCTACTTGCAATCCTCAGTGCTCTCAACAAGAAATTAGCTGCAGTCTCTGTAACCATCTCATTTGCACCAATATTGATTTTAGGAGGTTTAAATGCCTTTATAAAATTGTTTTTTAAATAGTTTCATAAACTGCTTTAGGAATCTCAGAGCTGAAAAGCAGTATATTACTACTGCGTGATAATCAGCTAAATCATACTCAAGAGTAGACCGGCAGAAATTAACAGACTTCCGTTACTAAAATCTATTGCTTGTCACAGACCTGATTTTGTACTGAGAGCTTCTTCCAGGTGTTTTAAGTGTGGGGTCAGCAGGGGACCAAGAGGTATGAGCACTGGGCGGGGGCGGGGGGCAGGGAGCTTGTCATCTGCTGTGATTTGACTCTCTATGTGGCCTCTGCCTGGCAAAACATTTTGCTCTTGTTTCTTCATGAAATTCCTCAGTCTGTTGTCATTCAGTGCCTGACTATAAAGCCTCCTGGTTTGACTGCAAACAGAAGCGCATGAGATCATAAAAGGAATCTAGATTTATGCTTCCACTTATAACACCATTAGAATAACAAATGCTCCTATGGTGTCACGTGTGGCGGTGGTCCAATCCCGTCACAACTAATAAGGCAGACTGCAACAGCTGAGGCAGGCCTGAGCGAAGAAAAAACATGGCCACTTGCACACAATAAATCCAGATTCTCATTATCTAGCCTGCACAGTTGATCTTCTAGCCTGTAGCTAAAGAGCAATTTTACACCCCCCCCAAGCCATTGCCAACTGTCTGTTCCAACCTTCAACTTAATTGCTACTTAATTGAGATTTTTTAAAGGAATTGTTTCCCGCCACCCATTCTCTATCCTGTCTCCACCACCAAAACACCCAGGCTTGTAGGCCACAAAACCCCTGCCTTCCACACATTAAAAAATATGTGAATGAAAAAATGAAATAGATCTGGTATCGCGCTGGATTCTTAACACACACGTTGTTGGAGATTCCTGGTGCCAAGTGAGAAATTGCAGGCAATCTGACACCAGTGGTGTGAGCCTTTCCACACTGCAATGACCTGCAAACAGCTGCAAGATCAGTCGATGTGCACTTTTTTGAAAATGGAAAAAAGGGAGCGTCACTTACAAAGAAATTTGCTGCATAGCATAAGAAGGCAATAATTACATCCTGTGGCTTTGACAGCATTTATACAGAGAAGGGCTTGTCATCCAGTTAAAAAATAGTCATCATATGTTGAGCAATCTATTGATTAAGTCTGTATATGAGCAAAAATAATTACAAACCTAAGAAGAGCCTGGCGGCTGGATCAGACCAAAGGCCTGTCTAGTCCAGCATCCTGTTCTCACAGTGTCCGCCCAGGTGCCTCTGGGAAGCCAGCAAGCAAGGCCTGAGCACAACAGCACTCTGCCCAACTGCAGTTTCAAGCAACTGGTATTCAGAGGCCTGCTGCCTCCAATAGGGAGGTAGAACACAGCCATCAGGATTAGTAGCCACTGACAGCATAAAGACATTGAGTGGCTTAGTAGCACAAGACAGTGTTTCATGTGGGAGGAAAGAAAGATAAGCACACTGCACATGTTATCACAAAGAGCCCTGCTGGGTCAGGCCATGAAAACATAAAAAGAACTCCCCTGGATCAGACCTTGGGACCAATCTAGTCCGATATCATGTTTCTCGTAGTGGCCAACTAGATGCCCCTGAGCAGCCTACGAGCAGGACATGCAAGGGCACCAGCTCCCCCTGAAGCAAAAAGCGTCATTTCCTTTGTTTTTACACAACACAAGCTTGTGCCATAGAAGAAACACGAGTGCCAGAAGCTGCTTTTTAACAGGTCAGAGACGATTAGTCCATCTGACCAAGTACTGCCTACAGCAACAGGCAGTTGCAACTCAGGGTTCCCAGGCAGAAATCCTTCTGAACCTCCGCTACTGGATCCTTTTCACCAGGGGTTCAAGGGATTGCACCTGGATCCTTCTGCATTCAGAGGATGCTCAGCCCCCTTTCTGTCTTAAAAGAAGCAGTCTCTCCAGTTTGCAAGAGAGAGGGAGGCCTCTTTTAAGTTGGTGCCTGCTGTTTCTAATGACTTGAACAGGAGAAAAAAACACCCCACAACTTTGGTTAAAAAATCTGCAGCCTGATTAAACAGGAACATCTTTGTAGCTGATTAGAAGTTTGGTGTTTGTTTGTATTTTAAAAAATGTGGAGATTGTTATTTCACTGTATCTGGATTTGAAATGGTTTTTATATATGAAATGGATTTTGCAAATATAAGTATTTTGATTGTGTATGTTTGTATAGAATTTCGATCTTTTTTATTGTTGATGTTTTTATTGCTAAATCACTTTAAGAAATATTTTATAGGAAGTAATCCATAAACGGAATAACATGAAATAAATAAAATAAGCAACTTAACTCACCATATTGTGTTTGAGGATTCTTTGTACAACCGGAGTGAACACTTCTATGACCACCATGGATCGAGGGCGTTCTCTGCAATGCTGCATTAAGAAAGCACACAGACACATATATTTGAAAAAAGAGTTGAGAAGAGGCAACTTGATCTCTCACCAACGATTATACAAAGCCATCAAATAAATCAACAAAAGAAAATTAGGTGGTCCCAAATTGGTTTTTCACATTGTGGGTTACAAAAATGCACTAAAACTGTGTGAAGAATTCTAAAGAGATAGCTTACTGGGAACTCTAAAAACAAATTTTGACTATGGAAGATCTGAATCTTATGAAACAGGAGGGACAACCATGGTCGATACACATTGAACTGTCATTGGGCAATTTGCCCTTTGTAATACAAAAACAATGCATGTATCAAGAACATAAGGAGAGCACAGCTGGCTCACACCAACAGTTTATTGTAACAACCCTGTGAGGCCAGTAGAGCTAAGATGGTATTTTCAACTTTGGAACCCCAAATGTTGCCCCATCATCCCCGGCCATTGGCTAAGCTGGTGTGGGGATGATGGGAATTGCAGCCCAACAACATCAGGAGACCCAAAGTTGAAGAACACTAGGTGAAAAGTCAGTGGCTGGCCCAAGGTCACCTACTGAGCTTTCTGGCTGAGTGTGATTCGAATCCTGGTTTCCCACTCTTAACCACTACATTGCTTTGTAGCTAGTTGTTACCCAGGGTCGCCAAATGCCAAACTCCTCCACCAAGTTGTCTGCATGTACCAGTGAACTTGGGGAGGGCCGGTCTCTCACTTTGCACTAGGCTTTGAAGAAAGGCAGAGACAGCACAAGCCTATCTTGCTACATCTGAAATTTCCCATGTGTTCTGCCACTGGGCTATGGTCCACTTCCTGTTCCTGTATGTACAAGGCTGTTTTTAAAAATGTAATGGCTTTGCATTAAAATATCTGGAAAACGTTGCCAGAATTAAGGCCCCCAATACAATGGCTTCAATATGCACATGGAGCCTGGCTATATGTGGAGGAAACCACCCATTTATTTTAACAGCAGGGTTCATGGTTATATTGGTGGCACCAGAAAGGAGCATGCCCAAACACTGAGGGTAGGGAAACTCCTGAATGCACAGAACGTAAAGTGTATATTCAAACCTCCCATGAAGGTTAAACCAGTTGAAGTCGGCAGCGTAGATGTGCACTGAGCATAGCAAAGCCTGGGGAATGTTTTAAAACACACACACACACATTTCAGAAATACCTTGCAGAAAAATTCACACAAGTCAGGAGGTGGGTGGTTGTTTTCCAGCAAAGGTGCAAGTGCCTAAAAATAGAGATAGGACAGGATTATACATAAGATATTTGACTGTGTCAGGGACAGAAAGTTGCATTATTAATTTAAGTTAAAGGAAAAAATCCAATTTGAACTCATATTGGTATGCAATTCCTGTTTGCATATTACATGAATATATTATGTAAAATAAGTAAGTTCTCATTTACCAATATCAATAAGTACATACAAATGTTGATTACTTATTATTTTTTCCATCATTCACACCAACATAATAAATTAGTCTTGACATTATTGCATAACCCCATAATTTACTTAATCATTCATTCATCGTTTGTGTGTAATCATCTTTCCAGTTTTCTTATAAAGTATCTATATGTAAAAGACGAAAACCATTTAAATAATAATTAAAGCAGCATCTGTCTAGTATTAATTTGCTTGCAACCCAAAACAGAAAAACAAATGTTAGGTACAGCGGTACAGGTACTGCGGTACAGCAAACACTGTACAAATTAAAACACTGTTAAGCCCCTAGACTCTGTCAAGCACAGAGGTAGCCATAGGGCCCAGGGATGGCAGGGGCCTGGGGCTAGGGTTCCAGCACTGGGAGAAAAGAATCCAAGGAGGCAGATAATGTAGACTAAGACAATAGTCAGGATACTAGGGAAGCACACTAAAGTAAGGGGGCCCCCACACTGCTTATTTAGTTTGCTGGTTTGCCAAGGATGCCAGAGCACCAGTTAGTGGAGTAGAGGTAAGATGCTTGAGGCTGGTTTCTGGAGGCTCTGATTTGACCCCCCCCCTTCTCCCCCCTTCTTGATGCCTTAGAAGCATCAACCCACTATAAAGTTTATAAAAGAAAGCAAACAACTAATAACAAAACCATGTGACAGGCTGGCAATTAGGGTAGTTCTCCATAATGCCTAACCACATTTGGGGCAGCAAATTCATTTCTAACCTTTTGTGCTGCCAGTGCAAAGAAAGCTACCTTGCAAGTCACATTTGTGTCCCTGTCAGCAGGATGATGACACGTTTTCACACAACATTTCACAAATGTTACTATGGCAAGTCAGAATTCCTGCTAGTGGAACATACAGATGAAGCTGTAGTAAACTGGAAGCACATACAGGGATTTCCATCCCCTCTGCTTTCTAACTTTCACAAACTAACATTCAATAGAGGTGAGTAAGTAAGAAAATTTTCAGACTATTAACTTGATAAGACTTATTTTCAAAGGCTGCTCAAAGATGCTTCTTGCAAAGTCGGGGGCCACATGCTGGTGGTGGGCGGGGCCAGAGGCAAAAGTGGGCAAAGCAAGAAATGCAATTTTTACCTTTATACAGTAGGCAAGTTTCTACACATGCTCTCACACACCCCTCTACACTACACCCAGGCAAGCAAAAGAGGCAACATCAGAGTTCAATGACTCCTTAAAGGTAAAAGGACCCCTGGCCATTAGGTCCAGCTCATCTTGCTTTATTGGCCGAGGGAGCCGGCGTACAGCTGTGGCCAGTATGACTAAGCCGCTTCTGGCGAACCAGAGTAGCGCACGGAAACGCCGTTTACCTTCCTGCCGGAGCAGTACCTATTTATCTACTTGCACTTTGACGTGCTTTCGAACTGCTAGGTTGGCAGGAGCAGGGACTGAGCAACGGGAGCTCACCCTGTCGCGGGGATTCAAACCGCCGACCTTCTGATCGGCAAGTCCTAGGCTCTGTGGTTTAACCCACAGCGCCACCTGTGTCCCATTCAATGATTCCTTACAGCTAGGCAAAATCGGTGTACGAATCAGGGCCAGTGAGGGGTGTGGCCTGCAGAGAGTCCCAAGGGCCAGGCAGAGAGACCCGGAGGGCCACACTTGGCCCCTAGACCTGGCACTCCCCACCCTGCTGCAAAAAAGCTAAACTCTCCATATTTTGTGCAGGGGAGTCTCAGAGCTTTGCTGCTTTTTGTGGAAATTACTCAGTCAAAACAAGATGTTTGCTGTACCTACACCCTGGGCCATCCTTTCTCTGCCCATCACTAGGCAACTCAATGTGGTTACATACAGTAAATATATTAAAGGTTTATAGCTGCTGTGGTGCATGTAATGACATTATGTCACTGCTGCCTTCATTGTAAATTACAGCGTTGCTGGAACAAAAGATTCTCAGTATCCGGGGAGGCCCTTGGGCCTTTCTATCCCTGAACTATGGGATTCCTGGTATCAGTTTACAAAGTTGATCTCTTTAAGCACAACACCTGGGACACTTTGTGTTAAATCTTTCAAACGCCAGAAGTTTGCACACATTTATTTACCTAACAGAATTTGTATACAGTTTAAGAGTAAATGAAATCTCTACGCAGCTTACAAAGAACGTACAATATGCATCAAATTTGTCATTAAGAGTCACAAGTTAAAAACAAGTCTGTTTTTATATAATAAATAATAATAATAATAATAATAATAATAATAATAATAATTTTTATTTATACCCCACACTCCCCAGCCAAGGCCGTGTATATATAAATAAACCAGTAACAGAAATAAAACCAACAAATTAAATACATACATTATAACCTAAAAATATGCGTTGACTTTACATGTCTGGGTAGGCTTGCCTAAACAAAAAAAAGTTTTTAGCAGGTGCTGAAAAGAGTACAGCAATGGTGCCTGCCTAATGTCAATGGGAGGGGAGTTCGAGAGGGCAGGAGGCGTGACAGTGAAGGATCAGTTCCTTACAAGTGCAGTAGCAACATTGTGTGGTACATTGTGAGTAGCACAAACAGAAGAGGTCAAGTGGGCACAAATGGGTAACGGAATCCTTCAGGCAAACTGGCCCCAGGTCGTTAAGGATTCTATATGCCAATAAGGAGGAGCAGATCTGAAGTTTGGGGGCTGCTCTTGGATTCAACCCTGTCACTGGAGGCTCAGGTGGTTAGGAGTGCCTTTTCCAGCTGTTCACACTTCATTCTGTTTTATTATTTATTCTACATTGCCTCCCCCTATGTTACCATATTATTGCCACCTGGAGAGGCCCATTTGCACTATGGCACAATAAAAGCAGAACAACACCCCAGGTACAACGTTTGTGGTATAAAAAGTTATAGGATTTTTGCAGGAAACAATGGGGCAAGCACCCTGAACCTCCATCCTGCTGCTGCTGAACTCCAAATCAGGACAGCAGAGAACATTTGCTCTTGTTTTTCAGTGGCCCACCCCACCCCTCAAAGGGCATTCTGACTATACTGCTGGCAGGTAATAACAGGGAGCACAAATTAACCTATTTGGGATCGAAAGGAAATGTTAACTGTGGCTTTGGAAACGGATTGCCATGACAACCACCCAGCTCAACTGGGCTCCCGAGTGGTGGCTAAGTGCAAAATTCACACCTGGCGACAGCTGTGCTCTGCTGTCGTGTTGCTTTTACTGGAAGATTTGCCGAGACATGATATGATCAGGTGATAGCAACATCCTATATTGGATTACCGAGTAAATCTCTTGGAAATCGCCAGTGGCCGAAATTAAATTAGAATGAGGGGAGGCAATTTTCACCTCTCTAACAAATTGCTAGCATCATTAGGATCTATTTAGTTATTTATTTATTTTTAATGGCTCTATGGAGAGGAGAAATACTTACTTTTCCTCTTATTTAACTATCAAACCAGAAACATTTGGGATTAGATATTTATGCAGGAAACGGGTGAGGTCAGGAGTCAAAAATTGTGGATTTAGCTTTAGGCATGGGTCATGTTCACAATAGGAATGGAAGGAACTGTCAGTGTCAGTTTTCTCAGCATCTCATTGTTCCAATCTTAAATTCAGTTCTCCACATTTTACAGCAAATTGCAAATTATTATTTTTTAAACCCTCATGAAAATTCACCAGCATTTTACTGCAATTTTCTCCCAGGGAACACATTTTTATATGCAGTTTTGCCTAATGTAAACATTTTTGCAAGGAATTCCCCCTAATATAATGCATTATGCACACACCTTCCCCTAAAGTTTGCACTTTTCGCAAACATTGTTTGCCTGTGGTATGGCCTAGTGAGAGTTCCGAGGGCCAGACAGAGAGACTTGGAGGACCACATGAAGTTTCCCACTGCTTAGCTTAGGGCAGTGTAGCATCAATGAGGAGCAAAGAGGCCACAATCCCCTCTCTGAGAGCCCACACATTTGCTTGCTTGAGTCCAGCCATTGCTTGTCTTAATGTTACATGTGAGGAGGCTTTCAATACAGTGCTATTTTTAAGAAATGTATTACGTTTGCCCAATTGCAGCAGGTCAAGTCAGTAATAATGCAAAAACTGACCAAAAAAAACTGCTGAAAAAAGCCCTGATGGAACAAACACAAATTAACTAGGCAAAGTGAACATCTCATATGTATTTATGATCTGTCCCCATACCTGCTAGAACCAACAGGTCCTGAAACAGTCAGGAGTGTGGCCTAGAGTAGAATTTATAACCATGGCCTCCTCAAACGTAGACCCCCCCCCCAAGTAATTTAGGAACTGCATTTTTGTTAGGATGTACATAAAAACTCTCATGTGCTCATGAAACTAACATTCCAAATTTCTTTGTGGTAGTGAGGAGAAACCCTGAGAATGAAACCAGTTTTAGATCTATAGTAGAACAGTACAGAAAAATGAGCAGAAGAAAAAAAATGGGGAAAAGGTAAGCAAAACTAAATGAAGTTAACGACAAAAATATGTTACTCCATACTCACCACAATAATGTTTTCATGCTCTTGAGTGGTTAAGTTATTATTCTGAAAGGGGAAAACAAATGAGAAAATCAGCAAGCAAGCCTGCTTTGTTTTTGTTCTTTTTTAACTCTGGGTAGGCTTGCAAGTCCTTTTCCCTTAAGCGTCCTGTCTTGAAGAGTGGCCAATATGGCACAGTCTTAAAAGAGTGGCCCATCAGCCCCCATATGTTCTAGCACCCATCCCTTTGTCCTGCATAGAGTTCAAGACTGGACCTGAAGAGCATCCCATCCAAGCACAGGCCCCAGAGCAGGGGTTGGCAGATGGTACCACAGCAGCACCTGGGTGATTTGCAGTGGATCTGTAAGAGTTTCTAACTTCCAGTGATCAGTGACAACCAAAAAGACTGTTCATCCCACCCCCACTAATTTTGGGCTGCTGGGGTTAGGTGGTATCAATACTGGATTTTTGTGTGAAAGCAAAGACAGCGAGCTCAGCTTTGGTCCTGAATCTGTGGCCTGCAGGTGAAAATTTGCATGTGTATATGCAGGTCAACTTGGTCTTCATAACTGAATAATGTCTCCCATACCAAAGGTGTCTGTCCAAGTCAACAACCCACAATGAACATTTCTGGATAACTTATGCCCAGTCGAACCATGTAGCCAAGTACTGTTGGCTCTGACTGACAAAAGCTTTCCAAAATAAAAAAAATTCCTTCCAGTAGCACGTTAAAGACCAACTAAGTTAGTTCTTGGTATGAGCTTTCGTGTGCATGCACACTTCTTCAGATGCACACTGAAGAAGTGTGCATGCACACGAAAGCTCATACCAAGAACTAACTTAGTTGGTCTTTATGGTGCTACTGGAAGGAATTTTTTTATTTTGACTATGGCAGACCAACACGGCTACCTATCTGTAACTAAAAGCTTTCCAGTTATTCAAAGTTAGTTCTACTCAGAATAGACCCACTGAAACAAACAGGCATCACTAACTTAAGCCCATTAATTTCAATGGAACTATTCTGTGTACACAGCATAGTTACAACAGCACTCTCGTAACTTTTCCCCTTACTATCCAAGATCTTTAACTGGGACTTTATGTTTGAATGTGCTCCACCACTAAGCTCTGGCAGGAATGGGCAACATGCTCCCCGCCAGATGTTGTTGGACTACAACTCCAATCATCCCTGACCACTGGGTTCATTTTGGCTGGGACTGGTGGAAGCTGTAGTTCAGCAACAGCTGGAGGGCTGTTGGCTACCTCTGGGCTATGGCTTCTCCCCTTACACATTTTCCTAAGTGGGAGAGGGAACACAGCTCAGCAGCAGAACCTGTGCTTTTGATGCAAAAGATCCTAGCTTCAACCCTTGACAACGCTAGAGTTTACTCCCACAAGAAGCAGTGAAGGTCACCCACTTGGATGGAGTTAAGAGAGGATAAGATGAATTGAGGGAGGATAAGGCTATCAATGACTACTGGCTACTATAGCTATGTTCTGCCTCTGCTGTCGGAGGCAGTATGTCTCGGAATACCAGTTGCTAAGAATCACAAGTGGGATGAGTGGTCTTGTGCTCAGGTCAGCCTGAGCACCTGGTTGGCCACTGTGAGAACAGGAAGCTAGACCAGACGGGCCCTTCTTGAGTCCTTATTTCTATGGAAAAAGGGGTCTTGAGTAAGATCTTGGCTAGCAGCTGACAGAAAAGGCCTCTGCCTAAGACCCTGGAGAGCCACTGCCAGTCCGAGTAGCCACTATTTATTTGTTTGGACATTTATATCTCACCTTCCAATGATAAAATCATACTCAAGGCAGCTTGCAATAAATATATCACAACAAAATTAAAAGCAAACCTAGCAATAAAGCAAACTGCAGTAGCGCAGCATCATAAATTGCTGTCGTAAAAAAAGCAGCAGGCCGAAGCACTGAGCTAGATGGACCAAGAGTCTGACCTAGTATAAGGCAGCTTTTGGTATCTGACTACTCTGTGTGCATCTGCTCCCACACAGGAACATAGAAAATTGCCTTATACCATGTTATTGGGCATCTAGCTTAGTATTGTCAACACTGACTGGCAGCAGCTCTCCAGAGTTTCAGACAGAGGGCATTCCCAGCCCTACCTGGAGATTGCCAGGGATTGAACCTGGGGCCTTTTGCATGCAAGGCAGATGCTCTGCAGTTGAGCTGCAGATCTTGCTATATTTCTATTAACCAAGTTTGGTCTATAGTGGCACAAAACCCGCCTGCACATCTCACAGACAAGGTTCATACACAGAATGCTATCATGGTGCATGGCTGATAGTATGGGAGCAGGGCCTTTCTTGTGTCTCTCTGGAATCAGTTGGTCTAATGAGACCTGCTCCATCCTAATATTAACAATTTTTAGGAAAATGTAGAAGACCTGTTTTACTTTGCTCAAACTCTGAATAGTTGCTTTTTTTATAAAAAAACGGCATTTTCCCTTACAGTATGGACAAGGTCTCATTTATTTCAAAAGGAAAGAGCCCGGCAATGAACCTCGTTTTAAAAGAGGACTGGTTCCTGGCATTTGCAGAACCTGAGATGCGAGGCAAAATGTACAGACACTACCTTTCTCATGTCTACTTCCCTAATTCAGTGTTTTAGTCCCTTGCCTGTTCCCCTGGAAAAAGTCCTATGGACACTCATTCTTCAAAGTGCTTCCCTTTAGCTGGAACATGCCCCATTTATCAGGGATGGGCAACTTTGGAGTTGTATTTGACTCTTACTCTGAGAATATCTATTGAAATGAATGAACTTAAGTTAGCCATGGCCATTAATTTCAGTGGGTCTACTCTGAGTAGGAGTATTATGGAATACCACCCACTGGCTCTGTGGCCACATGCAGCCCTCAGCTGAATCCCACGTGGCT
The DNA here is from genome assembly GCF_965112155.1 of Podarcis liolepis. Taxonomy (NCBI): domain Eukaryota; kingdom Metazoa; phylum Chordata; class Lepidosauria; order Squamata; family Lacertidae; genus Podarcis; species Podarcis liolepis. Next base: position 52,468,476 of record NC_139561.1, on the reverse strand, counting down.
CTTGTTTAATTTCAAAAGCCTTCTGTTTCTTTCCTGGCAGCCCACTAGATGAGGAAGGGGTGCAGAAGAGAGGGAGGATGGTCACACACATGCTTTGGCCATCAGCCTACACGTGGCCCCCAGAAGACCACCCTCAAGATAGTGGGTCCCTCAACAGTTGCCCTATATATTTTGTGCATCTGACTATGTGAGCTGCAGTCTACAAAAGCCTACAAGACAATCAATCGTTACATCTATGGTTCTTTGTTTTCTCACTATGACAGACTAAAATGGTTTTTCCTCTGGAAGTTACGCATTTTGAAGGAATTGCTGTTTATATTTATATAAATATAAACTGATTGCACATTTACCAGTTTTCTGGGTTTATTTGGAGCTTTGACAGAGGAGGCAGGAGTATATGGCATTCAAAAAACAAATAAATGCCCAATATCCTTCAACAGCTGTTCACATAGTCTGCTTTTCAAATCATTTCTTATCCTCTGCATGGTTTGCCTGTGTTTTTCTAACCTTCCCACCTCCCTCCACCCAGCTCGTTAATGAATATGGCAAAACAGTGCAAAGATGCTCCACGTGTGCCTGCCTACATGCAAATTTGGGGTGACCCAACAAATTGGGAGTCCTGGTTTGGACAAGGTAAACAGCTGCACGCAATCACTTCTCCAAAGATATTGTTTGGCATTGGATATCCAGGTACACATTTGAGACTTAACATTTTTTAACAGAAAAGAGCCGCACAAAGTTTACCTCTGAGAGCAACTTGGAAACAATCTCCAGTGGAGCCTGATGAATCGATTCATCCTGCAAAGGTGACGTTAGCGCCATGTCCACCAAGGTCCGGATCTCCTTCAGAACCACCTCCAAGCGGCTTGGGTTACTCAGAACCTTCTTATACTTGTAGATCTTTTTCTAGGAGAATAAATAAAATAAAAGCCACACAAATTCGGGTGTAAGGTTATTTAAAAAAAAGGGGGGGGGGAATGCAAGATAAGCAACTTTCCACATGCCATATGGTCAAAATGTTCTATGCTTCCTGCTTCTAGCTCTGCAGGTGTGTGGGGGGGGGGAACCCTAAAAAGAACTAAGGAAAGAGGAAGCAATATTTTACTCTGTGGTGGAAAATTACATTATTATTTTTCTGTTTTGGGGTTTTGCTTGTTTTGTTTCTCTTTAGGGTTTTAGAAAACAGATACGTAATGGCCTGATTCACACAACAAATATTTGGCTCAATAAACCCAAATTAAAGGTAACTAATGTGCATAGGGAATTCCACCCCACCCCCTTTACATCAAGGATTGGAAACTTGGACTCCGGATGCTGTTAGACTCCAGCTCCCATCAGCCCCACAAAGTGTGGGCAGTGGCCAGGGATGATGGGAACTGTAGTCCAACAACATCTTACAGACCGAAGGGTCTCCATCCCTGCTTTACATTAAAATACAGATCAGGAATTAAATGCAAAAGTAAGGTTCTGTTATTATTATTGTGATTACATTGTTCTGATTTTGTGGCTTTAAATGTTGGACACCATGGGAAAATATGATATTTTGAATGGCTAATAACGCCAGTAAACAAACAAACAAACGAATGAATGAATAATTAAGGATATGGGTCCTCCAAACAGTTTTCCACACATTCCCCGCCCCCCACATTGTAGTACTTTAGCAAAGCTTGATGTCATCAGAAAACCAGGATTCTTAATGGATGTCAAAGTTATTAGAAATTATAGGTAAATGTAGCCTCCCGTTTGCATAGACAGTATGCCTCCAATAACCATTTGTAGTAGGAAACTGTATTTTAGGAACAACTTTGACATTTCTGATGCCCTTGAAGCAGCCATGGTGTCATATGGGTGTCACCATCATTTCGTAAAGCTTTCTGGTTGATCTGGGAGCATCTGGTGCTGCAATATTCCTAGAACTGGGCAGGGGTAGACCTGATCAGAAAGTTGGATGGTAGATCACTGAAGGCCCCATGGGTTAGAATTGGGGTAAAAATAAAACAATTTAGCCATGTTCAAAATGGGTTTTTATATCCCAGTCACTGAGGCCCTTTTCAGAGATGGAAAACTTCTCAGCATAATAAACCTAAGCAATAATCTCTTCCATACCCACTTTTCTGAGGTGCCCACTTTATGGTTCTGTTTTATCATTTACAGAGCAGAGAGCATTACAGCCTTTTATCTTGTTCATCTTACAGCCTGATGTGATGAGTTTTCCATTGGCTAATGCAGCTTGGTTGATTTCGAGAACAGTGGATGCCTGATCTATGTTTATTTGCTCATCAATCAATGTCCCCCCCCCCCCAGATGGCATCTCGGTTTATGCTTAATAATAATAATAATATAAAAAGCAAGGCCATTTCTCTACCCCAAAGGCAGCAGAAAAACAAAGGGGGGAGGAGGGGAGGAGTCTGTGTAGCCTATGCCACAGGTTTTCACTTTTATGGGTTTGGTCTTCGAAAACAACCAAGCTTGAAAAACCATGCCAACGGCTGATTTAATTAGAGTTGGCCTTTGAATTAAAATTCTATGCAAATAAAGAGAGGCAAAAAAAAGCACCACTTTAACCATCAGGCTGAAGGCCAGAAAACAACACTTTAATAACAAAACCACACAAAGGCCTTCATGTCTACATACTGCACACCGCCAAATGCAACCTTTTGAGTTACATTGACCAGGTTTTGCAAAATTATTGGGATAGCTCAGTTGGTAAAGCATGAGACTCTTCGTCTCAGAGTCGTGGGTTCAAGCCCCATGTTGCACGCTCAGGGGGTTGGACTAGATGATCCTCATGGTCCTTTCTAACTCCACAATTATATGATTCTAAGAGATCCTCTTACAGCAGCCTCCCCATATCTGGTGCCCTCCTGGTGGTTTGGCCCACAGCTCCCATCAACCCCAGTCAGTGCCACCTGGAACTGATGTGAGTTGTGGACTAAAACATCTGAAGGGCACCAGGGTTGGAGAGCTTTCTTTAAAGAATGCAACTCTTCTACCCTGGCCTCTGACATCTGATATGTAGATTTTCAGGACCTAACCTATATTTTGTTATTGCATTTTTAATTTTTTTTTTTGCAATTTTAAGTTTTTAAAACTGGCTTCAATGTTGTATTTTCAATTGTTGTAACCTGCCCTGGGACCTTGGGGTGAAGAGTGTGTAATCAACAACAACAACAACAAAACAACAACAGACACTATTGGGCAGGTGGATGTAAATTAGTGAAGATGCCGACCTCTTAGCCTTGTTTCTTTGTCATCTCCCTTGCTTCCGGACAATTGTCTCCCTGTAATGTTGGCCATCCCGCCCTGAACTTCCCATATTTCTCTCGCACATGCACTATTGAGTCCTACAGACCCGCTCAGTGGATCTTGCTCTGAGTAAGTTAGAAATCTGCCTTATAGACTGCATCAAATCAGTGATCCTAGGCAAAGTCATCCATCTATTAATGCATGCATTTATTCAGTCAAATGAATTACAAACCTTTCATTGTTTGCCAATACCAAAGCAGTATATAATGTAAAAACCATAAACTACAACAAAACGGGAGATTTAAAATAAATAAATAAATCAGTGAGCAATGAACAACAACGCTACATAGGGCTGGTATCATGTGCACGATTATGAACAGGATTGGAACTAAACAAACAAAAAACAGAACCTAAAATCAAACAGTAAAAGATATGAGTATCAGAGGTGACCTGCCCCGCTTTTGTAGTCTCCCCTTCAGAAGGTTGGACGCTCCTTCTGGTGTGTCTTTCACCTGCCCTGTAATGCCTTCTATTTACCCATTTGTATGCCACCCCTAGCCTCCTCAATAGAATTCTCAGGGTACATTTCTATCTTCCCCTTCTCCCCACTCTTGAGGACAAGAGGAAATCATTTCTGGGATATCAAAACAACAACAACAAGGGTAAAATGCTATTTATTAATGCTGGAGGTATCAATAGTAAGTCTTTTGCACCCAGTGCAACTGTGTTGCATCTGGAAGACTGACAAAACTGGGGGGTCAGAGACCACTTTGCAGACAGCCACTGGCCCATAAAAGGCTGTGCCCCAATGAATTTCTTTGCCTTTAAAAGCTTCTACTTTAAGGCTGTTCGTAACACTATTAATTGTACTTACAAGCACATTCTTCTATAACAGCTAAAAACACGATTCCCTTGACCATAAAGCAGAAATTGTCACTGCAATCGTGCAACAAGCAACCACAATTTCCAAACAGTGCATCTATTCCACAGCTATTTCTGTGGTTACCCCACGCCCAATTTTCTTTCCCAAGCTCTTTCTAGGTTTTCCATAAAGCACCGAATAAAAGCAAATGGGTTTTCAGATTTGCAGGCTGTATATTTCTGCCTGATTGGAGCCTAGGGGAAGAAAAAGGCCCCAACAGATTCTCATCCTGTATAGCCTCCCTGGTTCAGAAAGTAAAGCAGAACGAGAAAAGCTAAAACAGAAAAACAGACAATATATCCATAAAACCAATCCAGGCCCCCGACACTCCTCACCCCCAAATCCCAACCCCTTGCACCTCAGAATCCATTCGCGAAGCCGACCTCCAGCGCTGAATTTTCTAATCTGGCAGAGATCTGCTCAGGAAGAACTGTTGGCACTGAGCGATGCTGGCCGTTTGGATGCAGATGCCAAATTTACCCTTTGCAACTCTTTTTCTTTTTAAAAAAAATGTTTGTTTTTTTAAAAAAGGCCTGCACCAAGTTCTCTGCACAGCCTTACAAAAAAAAATAATCCTTAGAGACTTGAAAACAAAACACCAAACCCTCTGGAGCTGCAGTTCAAAGGAAGAAGTGAACAAAACTGTCTGCTGTTGAAGAAAGACCTGGAACGACTGGTTGGCGATGCCCAAAAGATATTGTTTGAAGCAGAGCTTAGAGCTTCAGGGTTAATCTCGCTAGACTCCCACTGTGGAAGAGTCACAAGGAGAGGAAGATCAATTTCTCTCCCTCCCTCCTCTCTCCACTTCAGCTCTTGGGGCCAGAGGAGTTTAAATATGCTTGCACATTGCACTGTTATCTTTTGCAAAATGTGGGCGGAAATACACAACAGCCCTCTAGAGACCTCAACCCCAGTATCTTGAATTTGCTCCTGGATGCAATTCTGCTTTTCTCAGCAGAAACACTCGAGGCGCTCGGTGGCACTCAACTGCTATCTTGTACTCACAATGTGCAAATACAGACAACCATTTACCAGCTGGTACTGACCACTCTCAACTTACGCGGGGGGGGGGGGGGTACATTCTGGGGATAGCATACAAAATCACATATAATCAAAACAAACCATTTAAAAACCGGGAAATGGTCCATAAAAAGCAATGTAAACTCTTCATGCACCCTACAAACACTCGCCCAAGGATGCTATCATTCTCCGATTACCCCTCCAAACCCTCTTCCAAGATGAGTGCAATGATGGGTAGGATTGCTGATTTTGCCCCCTTCTCTCCCACCCCCTGCCCCTTTCTTCCTGGATGTCTGCCCCCCTTTTTTTGGCCAAGCTGAATTCACGCAAGTTAAATGTGCGTAAGTTGTGAGTTGACTGCACATATATGCATAGGAAACCTGTCTTATGCCAGGTCTGGGCTGCTCAAGAGGACCTATTTATTGAGCATTCATCACAATTGGCTTGCACAAAGCTTACATGGAGGTTAGGTTATAGCTGGTATTTACTAAGCATTTATTCGGATTTGTTTGTGGAGATGCTGTACAACAATGACTATTAATCCCGAAGTGCTTGTTGGGTGTTTATACGCCTTCCCATTAATTATCCATTCATTCCACACATTCTAAAGCATTTCCCCATAACTTTTCTAACTGCAAAAAAAGTCTCTCTTTTTTAAGTGATCTGTTGTGCAAGGGCAACAGAACACTTTAATCCATTTTTAACTGCACAAACCTGAATATCCTGGCACACAGTTGAATCGCTCCCACAAAATACAGTCTAGAGGCACCTTTAGTCTATCCAACCTAGTACTGTCTATTTTGACTGGCAGCACCTCTGAAGAGTTTCTGGCAGAGCCTTTCCCATCACCTGACAATGTTCGCCTCTGCCTTATTTCAGGGCTGTGAGAGCAGATTTCTGGTGCTCAACTCCAAAACAAGACAACAGCAAACATACACCTGTTTTTTTTTTAATTCTGCCCCCTCTATTTTTTCAGCACATTCTGACTTCAGTGCTATTGTATAATTTTAACTGGAAGCACAAATTAACCAAGTTGCTCTATGAATTAGAAAGGAACTGTAGCAGTTGCTTAAGAAACTGACACTAAGGCAGCAATTCTACATGTATGTCTTACTCTTGAGTAAACTCACCTAGGATTGCACTGCCAGTCTGATACTACAGATGCAATTTTAAGGGAAGTATGTTATTAAAAAACAAAAAGAAAATAACCAATATTATTTAACATTTGACACTAGCTTTGAAAATGTACGTCCTTTCTCCCTTTTTATTAAAAAGGAGTAAGTCAATCTGACCTTTCTGCCTTCTGGAAGGACTGAAGAGAGCGTAAGATGGGTGGAATTTCTGCATGGCATATAATAATATAGAAGCACCACATGACCCTTCGTCCCTTATCTCCAAGCCTATTTTGTCAAGACGTGTGCCCAGGTCACTAGAGTATTGAATGACATCAGCAAAATCCTTGCCATGATTTCAGTGCAGTGAGATGGGACTTGAAATGCACACAGATGGGAAGAACACTGTCATCCAGAGATTTGCCCTCTCCCCTGTTGAAGTCACCAGGCCCTCCCATAAAGACGCACAGATCCTGACCTTTTTTCTCTTTCCATTCCCTTTTCTGTCCCAAATCCGTTTTTTCCATTCGCTGCCAATCTTGCGTCCTACATTCTGTGTGTGTGTGTGTGTGTGTGTGTGTGTGTGTGCGTGCGCGCACACACACACACACACACACACACACACACACACACACCATGTACCAAACAAATTTCACCCAAGAGACTGAAGCATTTTTCCATGACTTCAGTATAGCAATCTAAACATATCCTCTTCCCTGATAGAAAATCCTTGCCCACCCCAGCTTCCAACCATGACAGGATTTCTGCTGGGACCACTTCTCCTAGCAGTGATTCACTCGTTTTCTTGCAGACACGCTAATGCTACATCTGAAATGTGAGTCGGCTTCCCACGGGCTGGGTGTGCCAGAAATTATTGATTTATTACTGAGCACAGAGGAAATCAAGCTCCAGCAAAATGAGAAAATGCCAAGGGTTCTGCAGGGGATTCCTTCTTCGCTTGCTGCAAGGCAAGCCTCAACTTGACAAGGTTCACTCTCAGTATCTTTAATTTCTTCATTGAGCTCTGCTAAGACTCAGTCTTCCATAATTTCACACAATATGATGTTACCAGTTTACAAACTTCTCACATTCCCAATAACATATACAAGCAACTTATATATAAGGAGATTCCCATTTGTAGTTATGAATTCGAACTGGGGAGCCAACACAATACATCCTTTTAAAGAAACTTCTAGATCAGGCACCCCCAAACTCGGCCCTCCAGATGTTTTGGGACTACAACTCCCATCATCCCTAGCTAACAGGACCAGTTGTCAGGCCTGTTCTAGGTGGACCTTCTCACTACTACTGCATGTATAGCTTTGTAAAGACACACAGCTTTCTAGTATATGGTCCTGGCATATAGCTTGTCACTTCTAGAATCTGGATTGAGCTTCCTACTTCCATGTGTTTGAAGACTGAATGACTTGTAAAGAATACCATTTCTGGTTCCAGCTGTGCTTTGCACTAGCAAATGCATTTCCTGGCATAGCCAGATCTGTTGCAGAAGACAGACAATGGCCATGTTCACTAAACCATGGTTTAGTGCATTCTGTTCCCCCTTGGCCAGGGTGAGATTGGAAGTGTCTCTTTAGATTAACTGCAGTTTAGTAAATTCTTTGAACCCTAAACTATGGTTAATCTTAAATATGACTCATGGAAACAAGTAAGCTTTAGACTAACTACATTTGTCGAAATTCGGACAACACAAGCTGCAAGCTGCATAAAACAGAAGTGAAACCTTCTGAACCCTCATAATGCTAAACCATGGTTTAATTTTAAGTGTGGACACAACGACTGTGGAACAAAAACCAACCTAGCTATATTCCTTTAAACCTTCCATTCCTTTTTTCATTTCCTTCTGGCAAATTTTCTTCAGATCCTGGCTTTTATGATTTTTGGTTAGAAAAATGTAAGCTCTTGTCTGACTCATATCAAGAACGCTTCCATATTTTTCTCATTAGAGCAGGAAGGTTTACTTCTCAGTTTATTACTACTACTACTACTACTTGGGAAATGGAAAATTTTCCTTCTACTGATGAATGTCTCCAGCAAAAACCACAGATGGGACCTTCTGCATGGAAAGCAGATGTTCTACCACTGAGCTATGACCCTTACCCTAAACTGGGGAGTTATAGTTCAACAACATCTGAAGGGCGACCCCTGCTTTACTGCCATATGTTGTGATTCCTGAACCTCTGAACAATCTACTCATCCACACCTGTGGATGTGGGATCTTAAACAGTGTTGGAGACCATGCAAAGGTGTGATACTCCAAATAGGTCTGCCCCAACCTGGCACCCTCCACATATTGTGTAGTATGACTCACCATCAGTCTCAACCAATATGGTCAATGGTCAGGGATCATGGGAGCAGCACTCTGGAAACAGACTCTGGAGGGCCATAGGGAAATCAGTCCTGATACTACAATTTTACATTATGTATGTATCACACACATATTTCCAGCTATGGCTGGAATGCCAGCTAAAGTTCCTTTGGAACAGAGATGACTTGGCCACAGTACTCCGTGCTCTGGGAACTTCCAGAGTGGATTAGCGCAATGCCCTCTATGTGGGGTTGCCCTTGAAAACAACTCAGAAAAGTAAAAAAGTCCAAAATGTAGTGGTCAGGTTATTGGCTGGGGGTGGAGGAAAGGTGGGATAAAAATTGCAATAAAGCTCATATAAACCCTGTTCCAAAACAGCTGCACAGTTTGTTTCCAGGCACGCTTCAAGGTACTTATTTTAGTGTTTAAAGTCCTAAACAACTAGCAGCTTAGGTCCCCAAATAGCCGTGAGATTTTCACTTTCTCCACAGACCCTTTCAGGTTAATAATCAGTGGACAGGACCCTCTTGGTAGATCTACTGCCCTCAGAAGTTTGGTGTGCAGTGGCCTGGGAGAGGGCATTCTTTATGGCAGTCCCTAATTTGTGGAATTCTTTCCCAACAGAGCATATCTGTCTTCTTCACTATAGAACTTTCAGCAAATGCTGAAGACACACATCTTTACCCTCGCTTTTGACCCCTGAGATGTGTGTTTTCAAGGCCTATCCTATTCCTGTGACTGTAATCTGTTTTAACTGGTTTTAATCCTGAATTTTAAATGGCTGTAACTTGCTGGGGAAGGGCAAGTAATAAATCTAATAATAATAACAATACTTTGACTACAACTGAAACTAATTTATAGATGGTGGTTCTCCTTCTTTGAGTCATTGATGTTTGATAGCTACCTCCTGGGCCTAAGTGCTTGTTAACTCTGTTAAAAACAGGTACCAGCTCTGGCAAGCAGGGCCTTATCTTTTTGTACTTTGACCTGTTATTCATAGGAAAGGAGAGCTCATGGAGATTGCATAGCCACAAAGCATCCCGTTGCAGAGAAATCTGCCTGTTGCCCAGGTAACCGGCCTCCTGTCTCAGCCTCAAGGCTGAAAAATAAATGCATATATCTATCTAGCTATCTACACACACACACACACACACACGCACACACAAAACATTCCCTATAACTATGAGCCTGGCTCTGAATAAAAGCAGAGATGTCTCAGCAAAGGAGCTCCTTCTATTAGTTCTAGCTAATCTCAAAAACTCAGCACCTGATTAGCCAACAATGAACATTCATCTCCTGAGGGGACTCCTTTTCAGATCAATTTCTAATTTAGCAAAGACCATTTCACCACTGAGCATCATTCAAGGCAATTACATTTCCAAATCAGATTAAAAGGGATGCTTGTCGGTCCTGATTTTCACCCCCATTTTATTCTCCACTATTTGCAATTGTTTTCCTAGCCTCCCACCCCCCATTCTCTGTTCCTGCCCCCACCCTTTTCCTTCCTTCCCAGAAGGTCTTTCAAGCACTGGGAAACTTTTTAAAAATATATATCTGTTTACCTACCTATTTTATTCTCCCTTCCTTGGAAAAACGTGCTATTTTGCTGTGCCTTTAACCCAGCTTCGCCATAAATGGCTGTGAAATGGACTTCTCTTCCCTGTGCACCTGCATCATCAGTGTCGTCAGCAAGATTGCTCCAGAAACGTGTTTGCTTCAGAGGGCTGCTTCTACTGCAGGACCCTCAGGGATGTCTCGGGTGCTGAAATTTGCAGATCTGATGCACTACAGCAGCTTTAAAAAAGACTTGAGAGCTGGCAGGGAGGGGAATAGGAGCTCCTGAAAGCAGAACTTCGCAGCTCTCGACACCCTTATTTTGCAGGGAAGTGTCACATTTCAAGAGGGCTGTTTCCATCCAAAATGATTTATATCCACACATCTTGATGCCAAAGAACATCAACAGAGCACCAAAACAGATTCCTGTACACCAGCCGTTGAAATAAGCCAAGCATCCTCCTCCTCTTCTTTTTCTCAAAGCAGTTGTAGGTTTTAAAGAGCAGCTTGCTCAGTTGCTGAGAGGAAGAGGATCATTTACTCGGGGGCTCTTATTGTGTTTGCGTTCTTCCCCTTCCTTTGTGGTGCTGACAGTGGCCAGCTAAAATCTCCGGATTCCTGCTCTAGAGGCATCCATGTTTCAGGATTGGCTACATGCATATATATAGAGAGAGATTATATAGAATACCCTTAGGCGGCAAGATCGAATACAATCTGCCCCTGTTAGCAATCTCCCAGAGACCCTTTTTCAATTACATGCCCTCCATTATATACATACTTACTGATTTTATCTGTGTTTAATGATGGTTTAATGTATATTTGTTTTTTAATTGTTTTGTGAGTTTTAGCTGTGTTCTATGTTGCTTTATTTGAAAACCATTTGGTTGAAGAGCTTCTGTTGAAAAAAATTCTAAACTAATTTCTAAATAAGTGATTTGCAGCAGGGTAGCCGTGTTACTCTCTTGCAGCAAAACAAGGAAGGCAGCTTAAAGACTGAAGGTGGTATCACAACATGGAGTCAGCCTTTGCCACTCTGGTGCCCTCCAGATATTTGGGGCTACATTTCCCATCAGCCCCAGCCAGCATGAGGCGTGCTTCTTGGGGATGATGGGAGTAGCAGGCCCGAAACATCTACAGGGCACCAGACTGACAAAGGCTGGACTAAGTCCAACTCAATGTAGATCAACTGAAATCAACAGATTTAAGTTAGTCACACCATAATGCTTATGCCACAACACATTTGTCAAGTTCCCTACCCTCCTTTCTTAGGATATTTTATCTTTAAACTGGTCTTGGACCGAGCAGCCCTGCAGTCATGCAAACTAGTTTCTGGTCGTATCTGCACCATACATATGAAGGCGACTTACATCCTTTTAACAGTCACGGCTTCCAGTTCTCTAAAGAATCTTGGGAACTGTAGCTTAAAGGTACTAGGAATTGAAGCTGTGTGGGGAGTTCCCAGGATACTTTGGGAAAAGCATTGGCTGTCAAAGTGGTATAAATGTGCTTTCAATGTATGGTGTGCCCTCTGTTAGGAGGACAGTCTGTGATTCAGGAAATAAAGGAGCGTTGTTTTCTCAGCAGATAAAAATTTAAGAAGTGATGTCTCACGGGGCTCTGCCACGTGTTTTCCCGCCACTCAAAAAGCTTCTTGACCCTGACATTAACCAAAGCCGCCCAACATTCAGCAGCAGAGTACAGAAGCATTAGAACGTTATTTCCATGACAAAACAGTCACATCAGGCCACATCTTCTGATCCCAAGGATTTTGAAAACGTTTTTCTGCACAGATTTAAAGGCCACAAATGCTTTTAAATGCTGTTTTGTTTTTGTTTTCGAAAACAAAACTTTGTTCACTCAACAGCCCTATTTTTAAACCAGCACCATGGCAACAATACCGTAAGGTGAATCACACGAGGCTTCACCGCAGCCTCCATCCACTTACCCTTGCCGGCTTGCAAGGTAGAGAAACAAACATACTGAATTTCTTGTTTACCCTACTGAGCATCGTCCTCCCTGCAAGTCTATCATAGAATCATAGAACTGTAAGACCACCTCACGGCTGGCCCCGCCCTGTCACATGAGCCAGGATGGGGTTTGCACAAGGTATACAAAGGGAAGAGGGTGCCTAAGCTTTCGCTCTGTCCATTTCTGAAAACCAGAAATGGGTTTTTGAGAATAACGAAAATGAAAGCGCATGTAACACTATACAAGCAGCAGTATTGTTACAGAGACGTTTAGGCTCTGGACTTAAGGGGTCTCAGCTTTTTAGATGGCAATGTGTATTACAGGGTTGGGAACCTCAGGCCTGGGAACTGAATGTGGCCCTCCAAGTCTCTCTACATGGCCCTCAAGACTCTTTCCAGGCCACACCTCCTACTGGCCCTGCACATCCTTTTTGTGTGTTTTCGCCTGGCTGGAATGTACCCTTAAACTCTGCTAGTGCATCTTGCAGAGAGGTGTGCGTGTGTGACTGTGTATAGAAACTAGCCTCATGTACAAAGGTAACATTTACATTCACTGCTCCTGTAGCCCTGAAAAAAATTATCAACCCTTGTTATTACTTCCTTTCAAAATGTGGCAAGCCAGACCAGCTGGGCCTGGGGCCACCACTGCCCATTCTGTTGAGGGGGAGCCTGGACATCGGCCCCAAAGTCCTACCCTGACAGCGCCATTGTGTATAACTAATCTTGCCCCGACATGCCAAGCTGAGTAACGGAGAACCTTTAAAAATTGCTTTGCAGAAGGCAAAGTGAAGCTTTAAGTGAATATTATGGAAGCTCATAGTACGGCAATGAGAAAACCATGATGACCGAATCGCTTCAATGTGGTCCAGTGTCCTGCCAAAGAACTTCAGATACATGTTCATAACTGGACTCAAGGGGTCCGATTTGCTATCCTTCTCCATCCTCCCAGCAAAAATAAATGTAAAAATATAAACACTGCTTATCTCCCAATGATACTGCCCATAATGCCCAGTGCTCTAAGTACTGGAAACATAATGAGATGTAGAGCCAAGATCAGCAGGAAGGGCAGAACTTCCTCTTTGCAGAAGTCTGTTTCCTTAAAAGCCTGTTACTGCTTCTGGCCTCAACAGCAAAGTGATCCAATCTTAAGCCATTTTGTGCAGGAGAGACTCTGTTGGTTGCAAACACCTCAAAGCCCAGCAATTAGAGGTGGTCTATGGCTTTTTTATCATGGAACAGTAGTGTGATCTTTTTCACACATTCACGGTCAACACTTTACTGGCCAGGTGCAATTACTTGCAAAGTCACATGCCTCGGGTAAGAATAAGCTACAAGGCTTTCATTGGTGCTGGACAATTACCTGCGGAAATCAGACCCAGCCTCTGGTTACCCATGTTCTAGTCACTTCTAGGCTGGATTACTGCCAGGTGCATTGCATAGGGCTGCCCTTGAGGACAGTCCAGAATTTTCAAATTGGTTCAGAAAGCTGTCAAAAAACTTAATGGGGAGGCATTGTTCTTGTTTGTTACTGTTATAAATTTTTGTGTTTTTATATTGTAAACCGTCCTGTGAGCCTCAGATGAAGGGCAGTATAGAAATTTAATAAAAAAAGAAATTAGAAGAAGAAGTAGAAATAATAAAGCCAATTTTGTCTTTATCAGCTCCATTGGCTACCTATTTATTTCCTGCTTCAATTTCTGAAATCCTAATGAGCAAAGCTGCTGGTTAATTTTAGATTCTAGACTTAATGTCCTTAAAGGCTCTTTAGATTATAACATTACTTGTTCACTTGCCACAAAATGGAGTAAGTCAGCTGTGCTGTGTTTAAGGGCCTCCTGTTTATTCTGCTGAATGGGGCCTGTGCCCCCAAAGTCCTAATCTGATGACACCACTGCTCTAAGTGGCCTACAAATAATCACCTCAATAATCACCTCCACCTACAAGGATGAGCTCAGAATATTCTCATGGCTTCTGAGGACGTTCCTGTTTCTCCCTACCAGCCAAAGAACAGCTGGTTAGAATAAGAGAAAGGGCCTTTTCACCTGCAGTGCCTGAATACATTTGTTTGTTTGTTTGTTTGTCTAACAGATTTTATATGCCACCTGATTGTAACCTCTAAGTGGTTTACAAAAATATAAAATAAAACATTAACATTATCAATAAAAAGAGGTATTTAACAAAATCCAAAATATGATTAAAATAAACAGCGTGCTCTGGTCCATGGGGTCACAAAGAGTCAGACACGACTAAACAACAAAAAAGAAATATAACACATGTAACTTCTACATGTCTGGATAGGCTTGCCTAAACAGGTACTGAAAAGAGTACATGGCAAATGTGTTGCCTGGTGTCCGTATGCAGGGAGTTTTAAAGTGCAGGCGCTGACACACTTAAAGATGGATTTATTACCAATGTGAAAGAGTGTCCCTAGAGAAGTTTGTTTGGCCCCTCCTTTGCCCAGTTTTTAAACAGGGTCTTAAGACTGTTTATTTGAGTTAGCATTTTGCAGCCTCCAGAGCAGCCTATGCCAACCTGCTTTCTTTAACCAGCAACCGGTGCAAGCAAGGGAAGAGCTGTGCTGGCAGAGTGCAGAACCTCTTCTGATATTGAATAAATGAGTTACTGGTTAACCTATACCAGATGCTGGCATCTGCAAGTGGGGAGAGCTGCTGTTGCTTTCAGGTTCTGCTTGAGGACTTCCTGGAGACATCGAGTTGGCCACTAAGAGAACAGGATGGTCTTACTCCCAGGGAAATGGGGTTAGAATCGCAACCACAGTCTCCTGAAAGGAGCTGAGGTCCTGATGCAGTCTAAGCCAGGAGTGAGCAGACTGTAGTTTGGTAAGGGGACTGGGGATCATAGCTCTTTAAGAGGTAAACTAAAGTTCCCAGGATTCCCAGGAGTGGGGGGGGGGGTGCGGAAATGCTTTCAATGTATGGGGTGATATTCAACCATATTTTACACAGAATATAGCCACTGAAATTAATTTTCTCTTCCAACTTCAAGCAGCTCAGTGTTTAGCGGAGGATGGAGGTTGTCTGGAAGACTTAAGGAAAGGACCACTTTCGTTGCCCTGGACGTTGTCTGTGGGCTGATGCCTTAAGACACATTCTCTGGAAACTCTCAAATTAATGTCCTGGCTGTGACGCTGCCCCCTGCTCTCTGAAACATGCCAGCCCTCCGCTAAGATAAACAGCTCAACCTTAACAACTCTTTGCTGGCAATAAAATGCCCAGATATAAAATACATTGGTCTTGATTTAAGGGGGCATGGGGGGGGGGGAGGGCAGAAACTTGTAATGTTTTCTCCTATTATTAAATAAAAGGGTGGCAGGCAGAGGCAAGTTAAGAAGCTTCTATGGAAGACCCCGTTCCTATTACATGGATAATGTCAACAGTGTAGGAGGATTAGTCTCCAAAAACAAGTGCCTCATCTGTGAAAAATGTCAAACCTTTCTCCCCCCCCCCCTTTTTTTTGCTGTGCATCACTAAAATAATGCTCTCTTCCTCCTGAGTGACAGGAAGTTTCAAGGGAGGAGCCACTGATGGGGGTCAGGTTCACAATGGAAACATATGGGGTCTTGTGACATCTGTGTATTTACTACAGGCTTGGTGCCAACAGCTGGCAAGGTCAGGCACTGTCCAAGGGCCCTAGAAGGACCCTTCACTAACGTGACTTGGCTGCACCACCACTCACCATCCTCCCACCTGAGCAGTGGGGCAAGTGCTACTGCTTTTGAATGGGAACAGAGTCCAGTTCCCAACCACAGTGGCTGACTGCCTGGCTGCCATTTCAATTTACCCAACATCAAATCCCCTGCCCTGCATATATATAAAACTCTGCCTGTAATTCTATAAAATCTTTACATTTCATAAATCTACAGATAGATGGAATCATCAGAATTTCAAAAACGCCACAGAATTCCAGCCATTACTTGAATAATACTAAAGAAAAAATTACAATCCTGGTGAATCATCTTAGTTTTGACTAGCAGAAGTGATCTGCCGCCCAACTTTGTTCTTGCATTAGTCCCTTATTCAGTTTACAGAATACAAAGAGCTTACCTTCCATTGCAATGAATGAAACCACTGATCCCTCAGGTAACTGTTTGCAGCCTACAATATAAAGAAAGAGAGAGAAAACCAATATCAATGCAAGCTTTAGATTCTACTAATGCTACACACCATTAAACCAAAGCACAAGCCAATAACTCACAGAGTTTTTAAAAGCTGGAAGCCACCCCATTCTTTCATTTGGTTAAAACAATTACCCTTGCACATCCACTCCTGGATTTCTGCTAGCTTCAGAACATGTCCTTTGCGTGCAGGAAGGACTGTTCTCTAAAAGCTCTGAGAGGAGACAATTCCTGCTTTGCATGTGATCACTTTCAAAGCCAGCAGTTAAATAAGGCGGAACTGCAGCACCAGCCTTTGCTATAGTTGTAAAACACTTCCCAGGCCTTCCACGGCCACACTTATCCTTTCTAAAGAGCAGGCTACCATGAAATGTAGCTAATGCCCTTCTACCTCAACCCATAATGCTTCCAATCCAGTGGAGCATAATTGTTTCTCAGCTACAATTCCAAGGACAACAGCTGTGGCAGCACGTTGGGTTATAGTCAATGATAGCCTGCTAGTCCTACTCACTGAGGAGACCCATTGAAGCTAATGAACACAACTAAGATAGGTTTATCAACTTCAATGGGTCTAACAGAACTTAGGAACACTGTAAATGTTGGGAGCTAAATGGAAATGAAATGAAAAAAGTGCATCTATCGCAATTTAATTTCAAGCTTAAATGTATGCTAAATAAGCACAGCAACTCTTCACACAAGTGCTAACACCACAATCATCTTAGCATTGCTGAGTTTAGTGAACCACTGGCTCTATTAAGACACACATAAGTAGAATTAAACTTATTGCATCTAAAATACACCAAATAATAAAAGCAAAGTGAGAACAGCAGCCAAGAAATCAGCAGCTATAAACCCCATCCTACTGCTTGAAAACAGTAAGGACTTGTCCAAACCAGAATATGATATGTGTTTACAGCTGTCTGCATCCCCATTTAATTTCCACAGTCCACATGATGCTACCCTCAAACAACACAAGACTCTGTGCTTTCCCCTTGTGAATTTGGGTGTAGCCAATATTGGCCTAGCCAATGCCACAGTCCCTAAGGGTGATGCCCACGGCAAAGAGGAACAGGAGCGCTGGTGTGTGAGAGAGGAGGCAGGTGAAAAGACTGTCTGGGAGCACAGGGCAGCAGTCTTAGCACCCCCAGGATTGAGCTAGGCAGACTGAAAGTACATAACAGATCTAGGAGTGATACAGCAGGAAATGTTAGCTCTCCAGGAACAGCTGACTCCAGGATCAGGAAGAGCAAGGCCCATGGTGGTAGTATCCTGGCTTGAAATATGATGTAGGGAGAAGGAAACTGGTAAAATATGATCACATCTTACAAACATTTAATTTGCGCGATCTCAACCGTATGCAGTTGAAGGCCTTGTGGTTGAAATCCTGCAAGTTAAATGCAAGCAAAACGGAAAGCTTAAAAGCTCTTTTTGTGCCAGGTTTTCCCAAGTATGGAAAGAGCTCTCTGCCTTACGTGGGGGTGGGCAAAGCCCACACAGAGCACAGGCTCTGGAAAGCTAGGGATGCTCACACAGGGACAGTTTGTGTGTGTACTCATTTTCCTGTATGCACAGAGCCCTTGGAACTGAGCCCCTGCATAAGATGGTGTGGCCGTACTGTAGCTAACCTGATGCATCCCTGGGCCTGAGCACTGTAGCAAGCAACATCAGAGAAGTCTGTGAAGAAGTGGGCTGGCTTGTGCAGACTTGGTGGGAAGCAGACCAAGAGAGCCCGGCATGCTACAGGCCCTCTGACAGATGAGCTGCATTGCTAGACTCCGCACTCCCACCGTGCTGCAGCATCAACCTCTGTTGACATCTGTATTACTCAAGAGGACTGCGAGGAATGGTTTGTGCAGGGAATAAATTGTTACAAAGAACACAGTCATCTTTGCTACAGCGCCCTTTGCGTAAACTATCTTAACACAGTCGCAGTCTTCAACAACAACTAAAAGAGAGATGGGAGAGGGAGAGAAATCTGTTAGGAATCATCTTTGCATACAAGCTGCCTTTCTTTTGGTGTGTGGCCCATTTGCTACGTTTGCTGTAGCAACACTAATGTGGCTGTTTGTCCAACCACACACTAGATTAGAAGTGGGCAGACATCAGGCTTGTGGGATCTACATTTAGGCTTAAAAGACTCTGAGCACAGGGATTTGTCTTGAGTACCAGAACAGAATGGAGCTCCCAGTCCTTCCACACACAAAATTCCACTGCAGGTTAGCCCAAGCTTTCCTCATTTACACTGGAGATTTGTCCACCAGGGAAAATAAGGCACTGCCCTTCCAAGCTCACCCTGCTCTCAGCCAGCCCTCCACATGCCTGCCTTCTACTTACAACCAATCCAATGGGTGGTACTGACTGTCAGTTTCCTCTTCTTTCTGTGTTGCCTTTGTAGAATTCAGCAGAGAGCAAGAAGGGGACAAAACCAGAATTAGCTGACTCTGCCTGTCATTAGCTCTGGTTCCCCTACTGTTGGTCTCCCTGTCTTCTGCCCTATCAGTCCCAATGGGGACTGATCTCCACAGCTCATTTCAGCAGTGTAATTTATTGCCATTGTCTGAAATCCACGCTGCTCTACTTGAAATCATCCAAGAATCTGAGTTATATTCAGATCTACCTCCCTCCTACTCCTGTATTAAATTATGGACAAGTTTAATCTGTGCAGCCTAATAATGCCAAAGGGATGTGCAGCAATGAATTTATTCATTTTCTTCTTCTATCATCATCATCATCAATATCTTAGGTTTCCACCTCTCCAGTTTCCCCACCAATATAGTATTTCAAATGCCAGTTCCTACATTTGCCAATTCTGTTGGTTTGTATTTGTGACCTGCCTTAAGTTTGTTGGTAGCAAAGCAACACATTAAGAGAAAAAACAAAAGTCTTCAATTTAAAAAATGCCAAAAGCAATGTTTGATCATGAACTGTATGCAATTATTATTCTGTTTTGCCTATGAAACCTGAAAAACTACAGAAAGGAAAAAACCAAGCTTTCAAGAGAAAGAAATAGACCCCTATATTTAGCAAACTATGCATCTCCTCTGACCTGTTTGCTTGGGCAAGCCATGGTGCACAAACAGGTTTTGCACAACCCTTGTAATCTAGTACTGTAAAGGATATTTACTATGCAAAGGAAGGAAATTCTGAAAGGTGGATATCAGGACTAGAACCTAAAATAGAAAACAGGAGCTAAAATAAGGGGACACAGAGATGAAGGTACATGCACGTAATTGTATTCTAATCTAGATAAACCTTTTCCCTGAATTTACCCTGGAAGATTCTTTTGACAAAATAATAAATAAATAAATTGCCATGCTGTTCAAAAACCGATGAGCTGCGTATTATCTGCAGCTATTGTTATGCTTATCAGGAATTTCTGTTCCGTTTGTTTTTCCTTCTGGGTATACTTGATTACCAGGAATAGACTTTAAAAAAATAGCAACACCATAGGGTATAACTCAGCCAAATTTAGAACCCAGTTTAAGCAAACACCCAAAGGGAAAAAACTGCAGGTTTGGTTTCTTTAAGCCCAATTTTCTTCCTAAACAGCCCTGAAGCAAAAAGGTAAGTTGAACAACAACAACAAATCCTTAACATTTATGCAGCTTTTTCAAGTGTTCAAAATGAACCATATATATTATCTACAACAACCCTGAATGGTAAGTCGGATGTATTTAGGCCTATACTGCAAATAGGATGCACACTCATCTCAGAATAGCCATACATGTGTGACTATTTTCCATGTCACAGGCACTTCCTCACCGCAAGTTTCTACCTCCCTGTGTAAGGTACATTTGATAGCGAGAGGTGTATTTTACATAGCCATAGGAACCTAGGAAGTTGCCATAATAGCTAGTCTTTCCTTTGGTCTTTCCAGCTCAGTGTTCTCTAAACGGCAGTGGTTTTCCTGGCTTTCAGAAAGGGATCACTCCCAGTCCTAGCTAGAAATGCTGGAGATTGAATTTAAGACCATCTGCATGCAGATGCTCTACCATTGAGATACCACCCTTCCTGGGAGTCAGAACCCATCCCTAATAGCATGTAAACTCACTATGTAATGGAATGTCATGTGGCATTTGTGGGGTCCATGGAGCAGCTCCCCCACCTTGCCAAGGCCTCTTATACAGTGGTACCTCGGGTTAAGAACTTAATTCATTCTGGAGGTCTATTCTTAACCTGAAACTGTTCTTAACCTGAAGCACCACTTTAGCTAATGGGACCTCCCGCTGCTGCTGCACTGCTGCTGCACGATTTCTGTTCTCATCCTGAAGCAAAGTTCTTAACCCGAGGTACTATTTTTGGATTAGCGGAATCTGTAACCTGAAGCGTCTGTAACCTGAAGCGTACGTACCCCAAGGTACCACTGTATATGGGGAGGGTGTTATGACAGGAATGGCTGAAGAAGAGGGAAGATTGAGTTCTGTTGCACTCAGGTCCTGTTTGGGAGCTTATGCAACAGGCATCTGATTGGCTACTCTGAGAACAGGATATGGGACAAGATGGGCCTTTAGTGATCCAGCAGCCAAACTCTTCTTAAGCTCTTACCTTGAGCTAGAGGGCCCAGTTCTCAGTCGTAATAGACTACTGGGGACAAAGTCTTACCCGTGAGCAAGGTAAGGAGGCAAGAAGTAGATATGACTAGAAACTTGCATCTGAAGGGAAAAGGGAGGAGGTGATCAAAGAGAACTGAGGCCCTCTCTGATCAACAGAGAACCAGTAACACAATGTGGAGAAGGAACAACACCAAGCCTCTGAGGTTAATGTTCCTGAGATCATTTTATACCTACACTTGTGCCTAAGCTACAATAGCAAACCAAATTCATGCCAGACTATTGGTTCATCTAGGTCAGGCATAGGCAACCTCGGCCCGCCAGATGTTTTGGGACTACAATTCCCATCATCCCTGACCACTAGTCCTGTTAGCTAGAGATTATGGGAGTTGTAGTTCCAAAACATCTGGCGGGCCGAGGTTGCCTATGCCTGATCTAGGTCATTAATACCTGCACTGACTAGCAGTGACTTAGCAGGGTTTCAGGCAGGAGTCATCTTCCCAGCCCTACCTGGAGATGCTGAGGACTGAACCTGGGAACGTTTGCATGCTAAGAAGATGCTCTACCATTGAGCTATGCTTCTTCCTCAAAAAAAGATTTTGTCACTTTTTAAAAAAACAACACTGCAATAGTTTAGTCCCTGAATCTAAAGTCTCATGTTTGTATTGTGTTACCACATCTTTAAATACAAATTGATTTCTTAAAAATTTGACCTCCCAAGTGTTTTAACACCACTATGTGTTAATCAGGCCACATGGACACAACTAACTTAGGCCCATTGATTTTAATGGGTCTATTTTGAGTAGAAATCAGTTGGCTTCAACCCAAAGCTTCTCTTTCTCTATCTCAGGGGTGAACCTCTTCCACCCCAAGGGCCTCATTCCCTTCCCAGCAACCTTCTGCAGTTGACATGACAATGGTGAGGAGAGCCAGAGGTAACAGTGCCAAGAGCAAGGCATGAAAATTGTACCTCAAAGGCCAGAAAGAAAGACCTGGAGGGCCTGAGGCTCTCGGTTCTTGAGATCCATAGTGCACACACACTGTGATGTGTAGAGGAACACAGAATTCTGACTTGACGTCCAGAGTCTCACCCTTACTTTCCATTTTGCCACAGAGAAAGAGAAGCTGTTGCGTTCCTTGTCTAACATACCTTTGCCTAATTACCTTCTTCAATGTGTCATGGCTTAAATATAGCTTTTCCATCTGAATTCCCCAAGTAATTGGCTTCTATTTTAGTGTTCTACTCCTGGCTTGTCGAGCACCGGGATTCTATCCAACAGAACCCACTTGCAAAGGGAAAACCCATTCTTTTAGCTGCATCCGCAGACGGTCACGCATCGCGGATCCAGACGCAACAGCTCTGAGTGAAAACATACGGGAGCAATTGTGTCTGCGCTGCGACGCCAGCTATTCTGTATGGGAGCCCCATTCAGCCTCTGCTAGAGGAGTCCAACATAAACATTCATGGCAGCCCAGAATCCATTCAGTTCCATTATCGGTGCTGATGAAACAATATTATGACCTCAGGTCCCCAAGAGGAAAACATCTGAGCAAATCATTCCTTTTCTGATGCCCATTTCTCACGGCTGCTATTAATTTGCTTTCAGAACAACAGCAACAAAACACGGCCGTCCGCAGCAGATAAAAATCTACCAGGCCTGCCAAACTCCCTTTATACTTGGCCAGAGGCTTTGAATTAAAGGTTGTTTTATCGTTTTTCACCATAAACAGTCCCCTCCTTATCCCAACAACTCCCCTTAAAAAAAATCAAACTAGGGGAAAAAATGAGAATGCAGAAGGATAAGGATTTTTTTTTAAAGTGTGAAATCATTATAGAATCATTTTTTAAAAGTTATTTCGAAGTTATTCTGGAAATAACTTGGAGCAGATCTGGAATTTTAGTTCTTGACTAGAATTGATATGTGAATGGTATTGAATGAAATGTTAAGAACTTAAGAGCTCTGCAGGATCAGGCCAGTGGCCCACCTAATCCAGCATCATCTTCTCACAGTAGCCAATCAGATGGCTATGGGGTAAACTCACAAGCAGGACCCGAGCACAAGAAAAGTCTCCCCTCCTTCAATTTCCAGTGACTGTTCTTCATAAGCAGGGGTCGGCAAACTAAGGTCCGCGGGCCGGATCAGGCCCAATTGCCTTCTGGATCCGGCCCACAGACAGTCCGGGAATCACTGTGTGGATTCACGTGAATCTGATTCGCATCGGGCTGCAGCATTCCCCCCCCCCACACACACACTGCGGTGCCGCCGCCTCCCTCCCTCCTCCCGGCTTCTCTACACCCTGCCTAGAGGAGGAAGGGGGCTGGGCCTTGTTGAGCCACAGTTGGCTGAGCGCCATTTTAAGCAGTGCCTCTTCAGATCCAGCCCTTTTTGCGCCACTCATCGCTACCACTACCTGCCCCTACCGCTCGCAACAGACACAGGTAAGTAGTCACCAGGGGTCGTCCGGTGCTGTGGAGAAGGGAGGGGAGAGTCGTGGGGGAGATGGCTTACCTTCTAAAATTTAAAATGCATCTCTGCGTTATATGTGGGGCCTGCCTGGTGTTTTTACATGTGTCCTTGCTTAAAAGTTTATATTGATTAAAATCATTCTTTATTTTAATTATTGTATTGTTTTTCCTGTTTTTTTGTGCACTACAAATACATTGTGCGGTGTGCATAGGAATTCGTTCTTCTTTTTTTTGACTTTTCAAAATATAATCCAGCCCCACACAAGATCTGAGGGACAGTGGACTGGCCCCCTGCTGACAAAGTTTGCCGGCCCCTAAGATGCTTATTCGGCATCCCCAGAAGATAGTTCAGAACACCAAGTATATGATCCTTGACAATATTTGATGAATGGTATGCAGGATTAACTAATAATAGATAACATTTGGTAATAGCATTTGACATGTTTAGGGGTGGAGATATTTAGACTGTCTGTGTGGGATGAGAACAATTTTGAGGGTAGGAGTGTTACATTTCCCTGGCATTCCCTTGACACTGAACATGTCAAGGAGAAGGTCCCATCCTAATCTTTTCCCTGACCTGCTAAATCAGGGTGGGTGGAACCTCTGGTCTGTGGACCAGTTACTTTTTTTAAAAAAATTATTAAGTTTTCATTTTAACATCTCGAAATAAACATTTACATAATACCATATAATCCATGACTTCACTTGTTCCCCTTCCCTGGTTCATTTATTTAACTATTATTCCTGCATATTCTGCTATGTCCATTTTGTCAGCTCTCCAATTTTACATCTTATTAGTTAAACTGTTGAATTTATCTTAATGTAAGGTTACCAGACATCCCCATTTCCTGGGGACAGTCTCCGGATTTACAAATCAGTCCCCATACAAAATCCATTGAAGTTGGAAAGTGTCCCCGGATTCATTGAAAAAAATCTGGCAACCTTATCTTAATGCTACCAGCGTTTTCAGATGTGTACACTTCCATTTATATGGAAAATATCAGCAAAGATTTTCATTCCTCTTTAAATGTATATTCTTCTTGTTCTCTTAATTATTCACTAAACCTGCTAGTTCCGTATATTCTATCAATTTAAGACCACTCTCACTTTCCATTTTTGGGCTAACAGAACACGAGCTGCCATTGTTGCATACGTAGAGAGGTTTCTCTGATACCTGGGAACTTCCGACTGTACTATCCCTAACAAAAATGCCTCCAGCCTTTTTGGGAAAGTTGTTTTAAATATTTTTTCATTTCATTGTAAATAATTTCCCAATATTCTTTAAACTTTTTGCATGCCCACCACATATGAAAGAAGTTCCCTCCCTTTCATTACATTTCCAACACAGATCTGATTCTGCTTTATACCTCTTAACCAATCTACTTGGTGTTAGATACCATCTATGAATCATTTTCATATAGTTCTTTTTCAAAATATAGAATGCAGTAAATTTCAAATCATTCTTCCAAAGTTTCTCCTAAAATTTAGGTCTATGTTGTGCCCTATATCCATTGCCCAGTGTGTCACTGAGGCTTTAACCAGCTCATCTTTTGCTTCCCATTCCAGTAGTAATTTATACATTTTAGACACTGATTTATCCTTATTCTGTATTAACTCTATTTCAAATTGTGAGCTTTGGTCCAAAAATCCATATTTCTTATCCAATTTAAACATATTGTGTAACTGGTGGTATTGTAACCAATCTGTAACTTGGCTCCTTAAATCTTCTATTGGTTTCAATTTGGGTTCACTCCCTGTGTCCAACAAGTCTCTATATGTGGCCCATTGTCTATCCATGTTGATTCTCTTAACTGTAATTGCTTCAATCAGGGATAACCATAACGGTGTTTTTCTTTCTAACAAAGTGTTATATTTCTCGCAGACTCAATACAAATTTCTTCTAATGACATGGTTTATAAAACTTTTATAAATTTTAGCTTTCCCATACCAAAGACATGCATGCCAGTCAAATTTTAAATCATGACCTTCCAAATCTAAAATGTGTGCATTTTCCAACACAATCCATTCCCTTAACCAACACAAACAGGATGCCTCATAACATAATTGCAGTCGGGCAGGGCAAAACTTCCTCTTTCTTTTGTATATATCAAAATTTTATGTTTAATTCACAGCTTTCCCTCCTGCCAGACAAATTTAGAGATATCTTTTTTTTCCATTCTTACAGCAGCTAATCAATCAGGATTGACTGTAATAAAAACAATATTCATTTTGATGGCTGAAATTATGCCAAGTAGAGAAAGCTTCATCCTGTGGTCTGTGGACCAGTTACTGGCAGGAGGGCATCCCCACCTGGCCCACAGCTTCCCCACCTGTCCCTGCCCATGCTCAGCAATGAGGCCTGGGGAAAAAAATTCCAGAGAGTCCAATGGAAGGATTTCTGCAAGGGTAACTGCTGCACATGCAGTGGTGTGAGTCTTCTTGGAGTCTGCAGCTGGGCAGGAAAAGCAAAGGTCTGTGTGAATGAATAGGTGTATGTGTGCTTGAGTGCAAGAGAGAGCGACTAGAGTGTGGGGGACGACGACGAATGGGTGTGTGTCCTGTGTATGAAACAGATGTAGAGATGTATATGAATATATGGATATGTGCTTTGTAAGGGATGGGGTGCATGTCCCAACTCTGTTCACCTTCACACTACCCTCTTCATCAATTTAGGAATTCAAATTGAATGGTCGAAATCATCTCTGTTTAATGGCAAACTCTTTCTCCACCAGCCACAGATAGATGTTTACTTGGTACTATTATCTCAGGGCAACCAAAATCTTCCCCAAAGGGTCAAAAAGCTTTCTCATCTTGGCACAAATCTGTTAGTAAATAACAAAAGCCAATCACAGGCAATGATCATCAGTTCAACCTCGTATTCACCAAACAGAGAAATTGAATTCAGCACTGGAAAGCAAGGAGCAGGGGTTGTTTTTGTTTTGTTTTTTTTGCGGTTACTGTACCTGCAACAAGACTGTGCCTCCAGGGATCGTGAGCTGTAAACAATACTTAGGGGCATTCTCCCAAGAGAGCAGCTGAACATCTTCAATTGAGCTGTAGGAAATTGAGTTTTCCATGTACCCGGTTGGCTGCAGGAAAAACAAATGAGATAAAAGAGATTTAGCTTAGCACATCAAGAAGAAGAAGAAGAAGAAGAAGAAGAAGAAGAAGAAGAAGAAGAAGAAGAAGTTGTTGTTCCCAATAAGGGTTTAGTCATTAAAAATATAGTTCTTTGAAAGACACCATTTGCCCAAATCAATGTGAAAGAGAAACATAAGAAAAGGTTTATGAAGTATTCTACTATTTTATACTTGTTGGGGGAGGGAATGAACAAAGATACCCCCATCTGTGCTAACTAAGCAACAAACACAGACATACGTACATGCTAAGTTTAGGTAGGGGTAGCACTGGTGAAGCAACACAGCTTGTCTTCATTTAAAAGCAGGGTATGAAAAGAACAGGAAGGACTATGTGTCAGTGCTAAGAAATCACTGATTTATTATGCGTATGAATCTTAGCAATATTTAAAATGCCCCAAGACTCACAACCAAATCTTGAATCTCAAAGGGAGTGGGGGAATCCTTTGATGTTTATTTGGGATTAGCAAGTAAGTGGTGGAAGGTGTCCTGTGCATGTCGCACTGGATCTCTTCCCTCCTGTTTTTGTTCCACCGTTACAAAGCAGCAGGATCAAACACACACCAGATAGCCAAACATTAAAGTTGTCAGCAAGTCTTAGGCCTCTGAAGATGAATCCCACCCACTTGGCAGAGATCGGCATTTGCACATGTGGCAGGCAGCTTCACGATTTATATAGGGAAGCCAAGGCAGCCCGGGTGCAAGCTGCAGCCCCTTCTGCATCAGTGCAAGCCTCCACTCCCTGCAGGGGGTCTCCATGACATCTTTGCAAGCAGGTGTGAGTCACAATTGTTAAGAATAAAATGCAGGTTACAGTTAAACCTTAAAAGTAGGACCTTGCTGTGCAAGCAAGGCTTGGCGCAGGAAAGTGGTAAGAAATGCACAGATACCTTCCGAATTCCTCCAATGTATACATACAGTTGCCATCACAGTGCCCATGGATGCCCATGTGCCCTCAGAGGCCTTCCGTGGTGCCCACAGGGTCCCATTCCCCACCAAGGTTAATTCCACCCCAATACACTCTCCACATTAGCCTTGGTAAAAAGTGCAAATACTTTCCCCACCAACCATAGTCAGTACCAGCTAGACATACCTATCCTGTGAGAAACTCGCCAACCAAAATCTATAGTGTTGGACACCATTCTAACTCCAGGCAGAAATCCTACAGCAGGATAAGGTGATAGGATCTTGAAGTGTGCGAGATGGACTGTGCAACAGGTGGGAGAGGTCACTGCTTAATGAAACAGTAAGCTAGCATACCAGAATGAAAAATTATAGCCTAGTCAACTGGGAACTGTAGTGTAAAAATCCGAAGGGCACCAGGCTGTGCTATGTTGTTATGGCACGGATAGAAAATCCCTGCTGAAATACCACTGATATTTAAAGACACACAACACAGTATCATATTTTTACTTTTGAGAGGCTATGGTAGTTTTTATTTTGGGGGTGGTTTTTTGTTTTTCTGCAATCACATAATTTCTTCCTGGCTTGAGAACCTCTTAAGTGGTATTTCCTAAATAATATTTTTTTGTGTTATAATTTCCGTATTTGCACACAGTGTATGGGAAAAAAGGGGGGGAAAGAAAGGCACCTTATTTTCCTCACTTCCTTCAAACAAAGGCAACTGTTTTGCAGGAAGCTGGATAACCTTCTGTTTATTCATTTACCCACAATATCATTCCACTCTTGCGATTGAAGTCCCAGGGGTTTCTCCTGATAACCAACGTCATATACAACCTGCTAGAGAGCAATTATCTCGTTCTCACAGGAAGCCAGAGACCCAAGATCCTTTGGTGATCAATGGTTGCAACATTACAAACACTGAAGAATATAAAAGCAGCATGCTTAGGGTCTGCTTTGCTCAGGAGATGTTATCTAAAAACATAAGAGCACCAGGAGGCAATAAATACCAGTGGAACATTTCTGGGAGGGGGAGCGTTTTCCCTTTCGTCTAATGAGTGCCTCGAATGATACCCACTCTCTCAAACTTTAAAAAGCAATTTAGGCTGCCAGGAGTTTGATGAACAAGTTGGTCCCAAGACTGCAAAGTCCATATAGAATGCTCAAGATGAGAAGTGATTTGCATTTGCAGTATTTAGGAAACAATGGAGATATATACTTCAGTGTAGCTGGCTTAAACTGCCATCTCTGATGCATTTTCATGGGGTCCCATAGAGACCATGATGAAAAACACAGGGAATTGTCAAAGGACTGGAGTTTTCTTATAGGCTTCAACTGTGAGGTGACATGGCAGGTTGTTTTATTTGTTTGCTTGCTTGCTTACTTACTTACTTACTTACTTATTGCAGACACTTTACTGCTCCCCTATCATTTTGCTGCTGCACTACACTGAGCTAAACTATGGTTTGGACTCATCATTTAGTTCTCCCAAACAAACCCTAAGAATTTAGCAAACCCATAATAAACCTATGGGTTGAATCTCATACTAGTCCTACTCAAGTGTAGACCCACTAAACTTAATAGACATGTCTAACTTAATTTCAGTGCATCTACAGACCTCTCAGATTCAAGAACAAAGCCACCTTTGATGCACAAACACAACCCTTCAATAAAGGACATGAGTAGTGATTCAAACCACTCTCCCACTCCTATGTACTTGTTGAGCAGTGCTCAAGATGGATCCTGTACCAGAAACAGTTCGAGCTAAAGGAAAACCTGTGGATCTGAATCAAGCACAAACTAGTTCTGATGCCTAGGAATGACAATGCCAATCAGCATGAATCACTGTGCTTTCATAAACAAGTAATCCAGGCAGTAAGCAGTTAGTGCGTGTGTGCTTTCCTTAAGTAGATGCAGCCAATGAAGAAGCCACTGTACTGTATGAGCTTTTGAGATGCCCCGCACCAAAACGTATCTACTGAGCAACAAAAATTCTGCAGGGCTAAGAAACTACAAAAGATAATAGAATGAAAGAGGTAGAAGGGAGTTTCCAGATCATTTGCTACACGCAGAAAATGCAGAACACTCCTAAGAAATGGGCTTATCCAGCTTCTGCTTGAAGACTTCCAATGAAGGAGAGCAAAAGACAGGGTAAATTTTTAAGGGAGTTTCCCACTCACAATATTAACTGACAGCTAGTGTGCTATGATGAGCAGGCTGTCAACCTGCAACTGAATTCTAGGTTCATATCTCAGCTATGAAGCTTACTAGGTGGTCTTGCCCAAGTCTCAATCTCTCTCTCTCACTCACACACAGCATGTTAAGTATGCACTTTAACCACTGAGAAATGGTCTCCTTCCTTTTTAATAAGCTAACGTATTTTCCACATGTTTAGTTAACTGTGTGTGTTTGTTTTTTAAAAGAAACACTTGCATTTCTTTCAGTTTCAGAAAGATTTATAAATTGTTGACATATAAATCTTTGTTGCTTTGAGGCCAAGGGATGTCTTTGGCTCATGACAACCGCAATGCCAAAAGATTGTGTAAATCATAGACTTGGAATCTGTGTGATGTGCTTGATACCCAAGTGGAACAGCCAGCCTCTTTTTCCTTAGAATTATTCCAGGAAGTAGCAACAGAATAGACACAGAAATTCTGTCCAGTTGTTTCCATGGAAAGTTAAAAGAAATGAAGAAACAGGATATCTGATATGAACGAGTCCTCCACAGTAGTGATTTCAACCTTTCCAGATCAATGACCTGCCTCTAACTCCATCCGGTACCCACATTTATTTATTTATGTTATCTATCTATCTATCTATCTATCTATCTATCTATCTATCTATCTATCTATCTTGCAATCACACACACACACACACACACACAGAGAGAGAGAGAGAGAGAGAGAGAGAGAGAGAGAGAGAGAGAGAGAGAGATTCAGTGCTCTCTTTTTTGGTAAAAAATGAGGTACTAATACTCCTTTCCTGATTGAAGTTCTCTGGGTGCCAGCACAAGATGGCTGCCGGGGGAAGCAAAAAAAAAAAGACTTATATATACAAGAGGTGACCATTTTGTGGGCGGCTTCTGTTCCAGGCTCATGTGCATGTCAGTGGAGCACGCCTAAGCCCACCCCAACCCATTACATCCCACCCCCATTTTGCCCTCATCCGGATCCAAAAGGACCCATGTGTTAATTGGATGTGCACAAAATGGTTGCCACCTGTAATTATATCTCTCTGCCAGTCTACAAATCTTGTTCTATCTGTCTCTTCTCAGTCTTCCATTTATTAATTTGCAGTATTTATAGCCTGCCCTGAAACAAAAGTCCTAAGCATGGAGCACAACAAGAAATAAAACAATATTTAAAATTTGGTTAACAACAAATGTATAAATACAGAACAAGAAGAGCTGCAAGGATTAAAAGAGGAAGACATTGTAAAAGGCCTTGTATATTTTAAAAAAATTACTGTATTTTAAAATATTTTTTAAATATTAAACACCTTTTTTTAAAAAAAGAAAAACACTATTGGGTTAGGTGTAAAGCATGACAACTTGCCCAATACCGTCCAGAGAATTTCATGGTCTCCCCAATCCAAATCCAATGCTGTATCACTAAGACAGGGAATCTCAGGCCAGGCCTCTCTCTCTCTATTTAGCCTCCGGGACTCTTCCCAAGCTATGCTGTTTCCCAGGACACACCTCTGTAACTTCCCAGGCCCTGCTCTCCATAGGGCATCCTCCTCAAGTGCTTTTGCCTAGCTGTTATGCTTTGCTGAATGGAGAGGTGTGCTTACATAGAAACCCCTGGCTTTTGCATGGCTGGAAAGTAGCTAGTGTACACATGCATTACTCTGCCCACTTTTGTCCCTGGTGCCAGCCACCCTTGGCATGTGGCCCCTGGAAGGTTGCTCCTGAGGGCCCTCAGGCTGAAAAGGGTCCCCCAGCCCATGCCCTAATGGCTCCTGTGACCACACTGGTTTTCAAGAAGAGCTGAATAGAGACAAAGACATTCCTGGAAAAACCAAGGTCTCCAGAAATTCAATATTGAATTAAGAGATCCAAATCATACCCATCACATTTAAAGTGGCTACAAATGTCCATGTCTATTCCACCATAAAGCCCAAGAAACTCCAGTTAATTACATAGCCATGTCCACAAGTGGGATATCTATGTAACTTCCTGAGCCAGTAGGTCTGGGAGGAATGTAGCAGTTAAGGTGTTTTAAAACCATACAGAAAGGTGGAATTTGATACACATATTGTCCAAGTTATCCTGTACTCTGGGGTAGCCAACATGGTGCCCCCCCAATGCTCTTGGACTGGAACTCCCAACATCCCTGACCATTTGCCAATGGAGTTTCAGATATATGCAATTTCTCTTACATGTGCAGTGCCTTGAACCTTACCCCTGCGTAAATTGGAAGTATACCTGTTTACCTGTTTAATATTTTAGCTCCATCTTTCAAAAGAAAAAATTGCTTATGCTGATTGTTATAGACTACCTTTGGCCTTCTTGGTAGTGGTGCCTGCCCTGTGGAATGTCCTCCCATCAGATGTTTTATCGCTTTATTATTATTATTATCATTAATTCTGTTGCGAGCTGCCCTATTGATTGTATCTTCCCTCCCCCTCTCTTCTTGCTGATCTTAGTCATAGTTTCCCGATGACTTGTTCAGATACTAAGGAAGCTGAGCTGTTTGTTCAAGAGTCTAGAAGATCACTGCATCACAGAATGTCTGCCCCATGCAGGAGTTGAAAGAAAATAAAAAATCTAGACAAGGAAATGGGACAGCCAGTCCCAGAAATGTGTAAGTTCAGAAATACAGATGATGCAACAGGACTTCAACCTGATGTTGTAAGAGTTCTTTCAAGTGGAGAAACTCTATAACCATGAGCACTGATGATGCAAACTATTATTGGATCCAGACTAACTCGCTTTCACTTAGTTCCAAATGAACTCAGTGGGGCTTCAGCTAAGCCATGGCTGACATGTCCCCTTAATTTCAATGGGGCCTAAGTTCAACAGGCTTAGGCAGTTTCCAACCCAATTCCTGTAGACACAACAGGGCTAACATTAACAGCTGTGGATAAACCTCTCCGACCTCAGTGAATTAGTCTAATCTCTTGTGAAGTCATCTGTACCAGTGGTCATCACAACATTTAGTGGTAGTATGTTCTGGAAGACAATTATGTATTGAGTATAGGAGCTCCCAACCCCGTTGAATCTCTTGCCCATCAGTTTTGCCAGATGTTCCTGAATTATTAGGCATTATGGGGGCAGGGGGAGCCTCCCTTGCCCATTTCCTTTAATATTGTGCCTATTGCAGTATAAGCCTGCAGGCAGGCTCTGTCTTGTGCTTTTATCAAGGGATAGGCAATTTCACTCACAGACACACCAATGTTATTGGACGACACTTCCACCATTGTTGAACAATGGCCATACCAGTTGGGGCTGATGAAAGATACAGTCCAAAAACACCTGGGCACAAAATCGAAGGGCCAGCTGGCCCAGCATTCCTTCTGCTGCCTCCTTCACCAGAACGAAGCAGACAGGCAGCTTGGAAATCCAACCTCCATTGTCCTGATGGAGCCAGCTGGCCCATTTTGTTCACTTTCAACTCTATATACAGCCTCATACATTTTTAGGCGCTTTATAAGGTGGTAACTGTCATCAGGAAAAAAAATACCCAGAATATCCCTCGCAGAGGTAGTCCTTGCCAAAGCCCTGTATTCCCAGGGAAAGAAAACAAGGGAGCGGGGGAGAGCGAGAGTGAGAGAAAGACAGCTCTTTATCCTCACTCTCAAATTGTACAGTAACAAGAGGAGCGAAAACAAACAGAGTTAGGCTTGATTCCCATGGTGACAACGGGCTATTTCATCTGCTTTGTACTTGGGGGCTTCTGTGGCAACAAATGCAAAAAAGCTGAGGCCAGCAAACCTTTGCTTGCTGGGAGTCATCTGCCTTAATATCATCCCGGATGAAAAAGGGATATGATACAGTGGTACCTCGCAAGACGAAAAACGCGCAAGACGAAAGAGTTTTCCGTTTTTTGAGTCGTTCCGCAAGACGAATTTCCCTATGGGCTTGCTTCGCAAGACGAAACATCTTGAGAGTTCTTGCGAGTTTGTTTCCTTTTTCTTAAAGCCGCTAAGCCATTAATAGCCGCTAAGCCGCTAATAGCCGTGCTTCGCAAGACGAAAAAACCGCAAGACGAAGAGACTCGCGGAACGGATTAATTTTGTCTTGCGAGGCACCACTGTATATGGAATGCCACCCTTATTTTCATTCCTTGCAAAGCTGACAAAGGCGAAGGATTAGGGATGGGGAAATAGGTTGCTTTTGCTTCCTCTGTTTCTCATCTGAATGGTTTGATTCTGAGAAGGGACTTAAATGCAGTTCTCCACACTTCTGCATCAGTTTTGAGATTATAATTATTATTATTATGCAAAGTCCTCATGAAAATTGATCAGTCAATATACACATTTTTGCAAAGCAATTTCCCCTAATATAATGCATTTTTGAATGTTGTTTCCACTACTATATGCATGTATATGCACACTTTACCGTAGCGTATGCATTAAGGTAAAGGTAAAGGTACCCCTGCCCGTACGGGCCAGTCATGTCCGACTCTAGGGTTGTGCGCTCATCTCACTTAAGAGGCCGGGAGCCAGCGCTGTCCGCAGACACTTCCAAGTCACGTGGCCAGCATGACGAAGCTGCTCTGGCGAGCCAGCACCAGCGCAGTACACGGAAATGCCGTTTACCTTCCCGCTATAAAGCGGTACCTATTTATCTACTTGCACTTAGGGGTGCTTTCGAACTGCTAGGTGGGCAGGAGCTGAGACCGAAAGACGGGAGAACACCGCGCCGCGGGGATTCGAACCGCCGACCACACGATCGGCAAGTCCTAGGCACTGAGGTTTTACCCACACCACAGCGCCACCTGCATCCCTAGCATATGCATTACTTGACCAGAAATTTGCTATGCAAAATTAAGTGTGAATTTGGAAGGATGGCTATGTTTTAGTTCTTGTATTGCATCAGAAAGTGTGAATTAAGTAGGTTGGTCTTTATTTATTAACTGAATTGTGTTCCTCCCTCCCATCCCTAGCAGAGCCCAATGTTGGGGCCAGCTGCCTAATTCTATACCAAGGGATGCCAATGTGGTCCCCCCCACCCCGATGTTGTTAAACATTAGCTCTCATAAGACCCAGCTAACATAGGTGTCTGTAAGGGATCATGGGAGCGATATCTGGGCAACATCCCATTGGCTACCCCTGATCTACATCATTCTACATATGGTGATCAAAACTGCAGCTGCTCTTTTGAATGCTTGGAAACAAAACTTAGGGGCTCTTGAGTTTTTGTGGTGTGGAAGAACAGAAACTGAATCTTTCACCTCTTGCCACAGTGTTCTAAATGTTTTGATTCGGAGGAGGAGGAGAAAAACCCCTACATTTTGGAGAAGAGGTGTACAACAATGTCCTAAATCTGCTTCCAACC
The DNA here is from genome assembly GCF_965112155.1 of Podarcis liolepis. Lineage (NCBI taxonomy): Eukaryota > Metazoa > Chordata > Lepidosauria > Squamata > Lacertidae > Podarcis > Podarcis liolepis. The sequence continues at coordinate 52,433,639 of NC_139561.1, read as the reverse complement.
CTGCCCTACATATTTTGAAATTGTAATTGCAAAGCAATTCCAGTGGGATATGTTGCCAGACATCATTTCTGGTTCTTCTGCTTGCCTAGCACACATATTTTATTTATTTCATCTCATTGCTGCATTTCCTGGAAAGGAGTTCAAGGTGATGAGGTTATTTCATGTTTATCCTCACATCACCCCGGCAAGGTTGTCCAAGGCCAAAAAGCAAGCTCCATTTATCTGTATTTCTGTTCTTGTATGCTGCTATTTGTCAGATGCCTGAAGTAAGCCAATGCTGCCCCTCCTGTTCTCTCCTTCCCCTCTCTCTTTACATGTAATATTTTGCTGCTGCTAATGCAGCAAACCTCCCCTCCCCTCTGCCTTGCTCTGAGGAATGGAAGGAGGTTCCTTCCTCAGAGTGAGGCATTTGTGAGAGGAAGCCTGGGAGGATGCCTAAGCCCACCACTGCTTTTTTTCCAGGGTGGCTAGACGTTTCTTTTAAAATTTATTTTAAAAAATTGCTGTTAAACCACCACCTCAGCACCTGTCACCTGAGGCAATCGCCTCATTTTGCTTAGTGAGTGCACCAGCCCTGGTTTTGAATCAAAGTCTCCTGGGTATACAACTGATGCACTACTAGTGACAGATGTTGGGGCCTCAAATTTCAGAGGCGCCCTGTGTAACACCAAAATTTGGTGCTCACTGCCTCTTGCCTTCCATTCTACATCAAAGTTGTGGCGCCCCTGAGGCACTGTGCCCAGTGCAACTGAACTGGTTGGACTCCCCTGAATCTGCCTCTAGCACTACCCTGCTAGCTCATTAATATCAACTCCTTGGTTAACTACAGTGGTACCTCAGAAGTCAAATGGAATCCATTCCAGAAGTCCGTTCAACTTACAAAACACTCAGAAAGCAAGGCACGGAACCCACGTCAGATGTTCAGGTTCCAAAGAACATTCGCAAACCAGAACACTCACTTCCAGGTTTACAGCGTTTGGGAGCCAAAACGTTCACGTCGCAAGGCGTTCGACTTCTGAGGTACAACTGTATTTACATTAGCCCAAGCCCCTTGCGGAACTTGAGAGTATAAATTATTAAATTTATATAAATTATAATTATTAATTTTATAACCAGCCTTTCATTTCAAGAGGAAAGACCGAGGTGGTTCACAAAGAAATGAAATCCAACAGCAAAATAGGTATCTGTAGAAGTGTGCATGCACACAAAAGCTTATACCAGAACAAACTTAGTTGGTCTGTAAGGTGCTATTGGACAATTTTTTATTTTTTTTATGTTTATTTCGACTGCGTCATACCAACATGGCTACCTACCTGAAGTAAAATAACAAGTAGAATAAATCAAATGATAAAAAATTCTGATAGGTGCAATTATAACGCACAGTAAAACAACCACATTAAATGATTAAAATATATGTAATAAACCAGTTCATGAAAACAGCATAACAGTTAAAACAACCATCAAAGCATAAAATCAGGGAAAGGCTTATCTAAACAGGGTGTGTCTACAAAAAAATGACAGAATGCTAATAGTGATGTGGGGCCTCCCATATTTAAGTAGGGAGTGCATTCCACAATACTGGTGCCACTATGAAAAAGCTGGTCCCCATTTAACAGAAGCTGATAATAACCGGGCCATGGCAATACGCCACCTGGTCCAAGTTCTGAAGATGGGATTGATTCAAAATCTAGGCTAGCAGTAGAACACCTACATTGCATGCAAAAGATCCCAGGTTCAAGCCCTGGCATCTCCAGCTGGAGTGAGAGAAGATTCTTCTCCAACCTGCAAAGCAAATCAGTGTGTAGACAAATAGTGAACAAGATGGAATTAACTGACTCAGTAGAAGGCAGCTGCCTATGTTCTGAAATCTAAAGAAAAATGAGTGATTTTGTTGTTGTTTTAAGGAAGTTGGAACTAATATCCTCTGTGCCACACCCTGGCTTCTGGCACAGTGCAGTTAAGATGCTTTTAGAGCCGACAATGTAAGAATAATCAATGAACATTCCTGGCTTTGCTAATTGCCAGAATGAAGGCCAACAGGCAAACATCCCACTGGCTTCAACCTAAGAAAAATCACAAGCAGTTTGGGTCACAAACGGCCACTCTTCTGTGTGTATATACATATAATATATATTTTTATATTCTGAGAATGCTGCAAAACAAGTTTAGTCCATTCCCCCCCCCCCCACTCTCAATAATCTGTGGTTTGGCATTAACTGCAGTGGCTGTTTCTTGGGGAAGAAAGAAAGATTTGCATATAACAACAACAACAACAACAACAACAACAACAACAACAACAACAACAACAACAACTGGATGACCCGTTTCTATCAATTAGTCGCAAGGATCAAAAGCCCAGTTGTGGTATATTTAGGATGTGTGGATTAGAGTGTACTTGCAAGCCAACCCACAGTCAAATTGCATCAGCTAAATAGGGTCAAACTGGGTCAGCAAGGGGTTGGGAAAATAAATTGGGAAGGTGTGGGCAACAGTCTCTCAAATTTCAATACAGTATAGCGAGTCATTATGATGGCACATCTGTCTTGAAACCTGCGCTGTCATGATCAATGCTAGCAAAATCATATTTATATAGGGTGTATTAAAGCCATGCTAGATGCCTGCAGCCAACATCCCCCCCCCCCACACACACAAATAACTGGGCTGGTTAGTCTTTACTGCTATGTAATAATTATATGAGAAGATGGTGCAGAGTTATGAGCTAAGAGAATATGCTGTCAACTAGGAAGTCTCCAATTCAAAGGCTCCCCCTGCCATTAACTCTTGAGGTGGGCTTATGCTAACTGTTCTCTTTTAGCCTCCATCCCTCCCCATCTGCAATATGCAGGGACATATTACTGACTTACATTCCAGGGTTGCCGTAAGGATTACAACTAGGTAATGTACATTAAAGAAACTAGGTAAGAACATTAAATATTCCTAGACACAGGAGAATGCTTTCAACAACTAGGTGTCTCAATGTTCTGCCATCTGTAGTTATGGAAGGTTGATCTACCAGGTTGCCTTCGCATTTGAGGGTTTGCCTTGCAGAAGCGGCTCAAGTTAAAAATCTTGCCCATGCTCTTCTGCACCAGCCTTTGTCAACCTGGTGCCCTCCAGATATTTTGGACTATAAGCTGGCTGGGGCTGATGAGAGCTGTAGTCCAAGGTATATGGAGGGCACCAGGTTGGTGAAAGCTGTTCTACGTTATAATTTTTGTCCGGTTTATTTCCCCAGGATTTCCTTTGCACTTTGAGAACTCAAAGGACAATTCCTCCAAGTGCCCCTATTTTCCAGGGACAGTACTGGATTTACAGAAGTTGTCCTGGTTTCTGATTTGATCAGAATGTCCTGCTTTTCCTTAGGATGTCCCTATTTTCATCAGAGATAAGTAGCTATACAGCCTTTAGAAGACATCTGAAGGCAGTCCTGTATTGGGATTTTTTTAATGTTTATTTTTTAATGTTTTTATTTATGTTGGAAGTCGCCCAGAGTGGCTGGGGAAACCAAGTCAAATGGGCAGGGTATAAATAATAAAATTATTATTATTATGGAATAGGGCATCCCTATTTTCATTGGAGACATGTTGGAGGGTATGGGGGGGAAATTTGCATTTCAGTTTTAATGGTAGACTCCAATACTTAGTTTACAAAATATATAGCAAAGTTCCTTGCTGTAGCCTTCACAGCTAGGGCACATTGTTAAAAGGAAGATGAGTTCTGAGTCAAAATTGTCTCTATTTTTTAAACTCTTTTTGATTGTGGATTGTGTGTACTTTGTGTTTCCACCCCTGCTGTGTTGTCTTGATAACTCTGTACTGTATCTGATGTTTATGGTCTGTAGACCAAATAAACTAAACTATAACTAGATATTGCTTGTGAATTGCTCTTAATACTTGAAATTTGCTATACAAATATGGAGTACCATTTTATTTATAATCTGCTTTTCAGACAAGATTGACTCACAATGTAGCTCACGGCTGCCCTTCCAACAAATAAAATCAATCACATAATCCAGATTTATTAGCAGTAGAAAGCCAATACATAAAAAGTATTGACACGTGTGGATGATAAAAGTAGAAAATAATAGACTAAACTATCTCGTTCTCAGAATGTCTCAAAGTTCAATACAGTATGTGAAATGACCTTAGCTCCCTATCTTTTCAGCTCACTTCAACCTTCTCGCCTTACCCTCTTCCCTACCTTTAGTTTCCTGTTTCTCAGGACATCACATTCTTTGAATCCTTCCTTCCTTCAGCCTCTGGGCTCCCTGCTTATATAGTTTCTCTAGCTCCTGGAACTTCTTTCCTAGTTCTTAGCCTTTGCCAAAAGTGAAAGGTCAAAAGTGAGAGGGTTTTGATCTCATCCAAACAGGCAACTTCCCCTTCCTTCATAGAAGCTGCACTGCAAACATTCTGCCAATAAGAAGTTTGAATATTGACAATGGTGCAGCTTGTGCATGATGCTAAACAATGGTTTGTAGCTAGCTGGACGAGCCTCCACAAGCACTGGACTCATGTGCTCCATCCTCCCCCTTCTTTCTCCTATAGAACTAAAAGGATGCCTTCTACTGAGCTTTGTTTCACTTTCAAAGAATCTCAGTTTTGTATGAACCAAGGATCCTGGTTTAAAACAAACAATGCTTAGTGAAACAAGGCAGCCTCATTACCCATGCTTTGAAGTTGGCTTATTTAGAAAATAACCCAAGTTTGTTTTAAACCAGGATCCCTGGTAAGCAAATATTCTCTGAAGTTGAAAATAATCTTGGGAACCAAGGGTAGGAGGAGTACACGAGAGCTCAAAGTTTAGCTCAGGCTCAAGGAAGCTACTCCATGTATCAGTAAACCATAGAGTATCAATATGTGTGAATGCATCCAATATAAATTACTAGCTCTCAGAGTCACATCATTAATTGGCAAATGTTCATTATTTCAGATTGAAGCAGCCTCATAAATCACAAAACCAATGCAGACAGATTTTCAAGGTTTTCTTCAAGTTCTTTTCTGTTTTATTTATTTTGCTATACAAACTAACATGGATCCACATTAAAAAGGAGTGGCCACCACCACTGTCATTTCCATGTGCCCCTTCTTCAGAAATGAAATGTTCACATGAGCAGGCAATGAGAGCAGGGCCAGCTGGTGTAACCTCTCTCCCCATTACTCATCAACACATGGAGAAAGTGAAAATAATACTTTGATGCCCTGATTTGGGCAATACAGCCTTGCTTCCCCCACATACACCAGCTGTCCAATGGACATGGCTTAGATTAGGGGGGCCAACCCTTTGTATCTGCAAACCATAGAAACTGTTGTAGGCACCACACCACAACCATGTGCACATCACAACTACTCTGTTGGCTACAGTAGGATGCGTCTTCCAAGCCTAATTTCAGCAGAGGCAGGAGAACTTCTGGGTGCCAGGGATAGTTATTGCAGGCACATTTCTGCCCACGGGCACCATGTTGGCAACCTAGCAAGTGAGGAGGTAGATGCAATACTGACAGCCTTCTTGTCTTTTTGACTCCCCTCTCATTCCGGCCTGCTCCAGCCTTGTGTCTTCCAGATGTCAGGGGCTAATGGGAGTCCAAGTCCTAAACACCCAATTAAGAAATTTTGTCTCACCTAGTCTTTGCCCACTTGAGATCCATGCATGGTCTTTTAACCCTCCCAACACTTAGTGCACCTTCCTCAGCTGTATTATGGGGAACGGGACTGTACAAGTGTCATAGCTCCCTACTGGATAGTAGCTATGCCTTCATCAAGAATGAAATACCAGCACCAGCCTTCCCCTACTGGGGGTTGTAGTCCAAAACGTCTAAGGAAGGCTGGTCCCACCTGCATTGCACACATCAAGTACTATTGTACCACTTAAACAGTCATGGCTTCCCTCAAAGAACCCTGGGAACTGTAGTTCATTGAGGGTGCTGAGAGCTGTTAGGAGACACTCCCCCCCCCCCAAAAAAAAAATTCTGCTCCTAGAGCTACAATTCCCTGAGTTTCCTGGAAAGAGGGACTGATTGTTAAACCACTCTGAAAACTGTGGCTCTGTGAAGGGAATAGCGGAGTTGTGTCTGTGTTTGTTTGTGTTTTATTTTTATCAGCTGATGAGTGGGAGAATTGTAGAATTGTAAAATTATTAAACTCCTTGGGTGCCCTGGCAAGAAGTGATATGATATTGCTTTCTATGTATAGTGCAGATGGAACCTAAACTAAACAAAAAACTATCAAACAACAACAACAAAATCAAGCAAATCTCATGCAGCACCCAGTACTTCAAAGAACAGTCAAGACTAGAGTTTAATGCATTGATTTAAGAGATCGATCTATCAGCTCATCAGTCCAAAACACAATACTGTTCTCTCTTGCATGAGCACATACACACAAATAATTCGGAAAACTCAGAATTGTAGCACCCCGTGCCAGACGCCAAAAAAGAAAAGCTGTCCATTGTACAGTATAAGAACTAGATTTGAAACAGTTCCCTGGGGAGGACTTTGAATCCCTTCCCCATGAATCGCAGTGTTCACACAATGATATAATGAATTAGAAACCTGTCTCGCAGATACACTAACTCATTCATTCCCTTGTAACAAAGAGATGCTGTTTGTTTTGCCTCTCTTTGTGGTGTTTTCTTCCAAAACAACCACCATTGCTTCAGTCTTCTATTGCTCTACTCAACTCAGTGTTGAAATTCTAGATAATTAGTAATGCTTCTGACATTCTTATGGGGTTGACTGTTTGATCCGACTGACAGGCTGGATTCCAAAATCACACTGAGAAGCTACAGGTACATACCAATGGGTGTTCAGATTGGCGACTGTGTGTATGTAGATGTGGACAATCTGGGTGGAGGGAGGGTTGTATTATTTCAGTCTGCTTTAAGCCACCTTTATAGGTTCCAGGGTTCTACTTACTAGCCCTCCCCTCCTCCTGCTGGTCATTCCATTCCCTTGATCCCCAGTTTTATTTCCCAACTGAAAGTTAACATTCTGTAGTGGTGAGTATGCTCATTTTTATAGGACCATTTACAAGAAGGGCCCTTCAGTTTTTCCCTCTTAAAGTTCTTGGAACTTCTGCAAATCTCAGGGTTTGTGCTCTTGTTTCTCAGGGGCTTCAGTCTTGTTGGCACTCAACACCTGAGACTGCTGTTAGGAAGAGGAATGCTACACCAGCTCTCAAACAATGAGATCCTCAGCATTCAAAGTTAAAACACTGAAATCCCTTATAGGCAACTAAATTTTGCAGCAGAAACCACCATTCGAAGTTGTGCATCATTTCCCAGCCTTTTTGTTTTTTTTATGCTCGTTACCATCGAGCAAATTACCGTATTTTTCGCCCTATAGGACGCACTTTTCCCCCTCCAAAAATGAAGGGGAAATGTGTGTGCGTCCTATGGGGCGAATGCAGGCTTTCGCTGAAGCCTGGAGAGCGAGAGGGGTCGGCGCTCTCCAGGCTTCAGGAAGCTATCCGCAAGCCTTGGGAGCCCACGGGAGTTCCCGCCAGTCTCCCAAGGCTTGCGTTGAGCTGCCTGCATCCCAAAGCCTGGGGCGCGCTGAGTAGCGTGCCCCGGGCTTCGGGCAGATATCTGCAAGCCTGGGGAGACCTGCGCGACTTCCCGCCGGGCTCCCTAGGCTTGCAGATAGCAGCCTGTTCTGGGGGCTGGGGTCGGGGGAAGCTCAGGCTTCCCCCGCCCCAGCCCCGTGCCTGGGGGAAAAATATTTTTTTCTTTATCCCCCCCCCAAAAAAAACCTAGGTGCGCCTTTTAGCTATTGCCATTCATAATCCCACAAAGAACAAAGTATTTCCAGACACATTAGAAAAAAAAGGAGTCACAGTCCATTTTGCTTTGTTGGGAGTTCAGTGGTACCTCGGGTTAAGAACTTAATTTGTTCTGGAGGTCCATTCTTAACCTAAAACTGTTCTTAACCTGAAGCACCACTTTAGCTAATGGGGCCTCCTGCTGCCACCCCGCCGCCAGAGCACGATTTCTGTTCTCATCCTGAAGCAAAGTTCTTAACCTGAGATACTATTTCTGTGTTAGTGGAGTCTGTAACCTGAAGCATCTGTAACCAGAAGCGTCTGTAATCCAAGGTACCACTGTATAATTCTGAAGAACTGCAATCTAAAAGCATCCAAATGCCAGAGCTAGCAACTCTCTTGTGTGAGTTTCACAATCCTTGGAATGGAAAAAAAGGGGCCTGTGGTTTCACGCTTTGTTTTCCACTTCAAACTAAATACTTCAGCTGTAGTTTTATTATTTGATATATGAAGCCAATTTTATTCCATCCTGCTGACTATTTCTGTGGAGAGGAGCTGCTAGGTTCATTTTTTTAAAAAAAGCACTCAAAAGAAAAATGCAACTTTCCCTCCTCAAATGGATGTAATTACCTTTCTTCATTATAAAGAAGAATCTTACAGGAAGTTAGGAACACAGGGAGCTGCCTTTACCAAAACACACCTTCTTCTCCTTTGGCGATCACTCCTAGCCGAGTAAGATTGTCTTCCATAAACACGGTTTTAACAATGAGTCCGTAAGTGACTGTGGAGGCCAATTCTGGATCCACATGTCCTTCCACAGTGGGGACATTGGTTTCCGGGCGGGAGTTGATCACGGTGTGGATTTGCCAAGCGTGCCTTCCTCTTAGCACGTTGCTCCCTTGCGTCCTGAGTTTGAGTGTCTTCAAAGCCCATGACACCTTTGGTAAAGGCTGCTCTTCAACTGGAGCGCTCATAGGCCAGTGTTTCCCAGTTGTCCGTGTTTATACTACATTTTTTTTAGATTTGCCTTGAGACAGTCTTTAAACCTCTTTTGTTGACCACCAGCATTACACTTTCCATTTTTAAGTTCGGAATAGAGTAGTTGCTTTGGAAGACGATCATCAGGCATCCGCACAACATGACCAGTCCAACGAAGTTGATGTTGAAGAACCATTGCTTCAACACTGGTGATCTTTGCTTCTTCCAGTACTCTGATATTAGTTTGCCTGTCTTCCCAAGTGTTGTGTAAAATTTTTCACTTCACACCATCTAGCTCAATACTGTCTACACTGTCTGGCAGCTGCTCTCCAAAGTCTCAGACACAGCATCTGCTTTGCATGCAGAGAGCCCCAGGTTCAATCCCCAGCATCTCTAGGTAGGGCAGGGAACGCCAGGCTTGAAAACCTAGAAAGATGTTGCCAGTCAGTGACAATACCAAACTAGATGGACCTTGGTATAAGGCAGCTTCCAAGGTCCCTGTGTTCCTTCAGAAATGCATTTTCTATCTGCACAGAAACTGATCGCCTCCATAATCTAAAGGTCCACATTAGGAATGTATCAAGGGAGACCAATGGAAACCCCACCATCATAGTGAAATCCAGCCTCATATCCCACTTTAAAAACATCCTGTTTATGCAGGCGTTTGATAGCTGAAAAATACTGTTCCGGGCAACCTTGAAATTATTGATTGTTAGGGTTTGTGATTGTTTCAAAATTCTTTAAATATGCTTTTATCTTATTTTTAATGGCATTGTTTTAACATTCTGATGTTAGCCACCCTGAGCTCCTTTGGGAGGAAAGGTGAAATAGATTTATTTTTTAAATCATTGTAGTCGTGCTTACTGTGAGGCCATGAGACGCCTAACTGCGACAGTGGAAATATTTCTCAATTTTCACAGTTCCTTCCCATTTGCCCACCCATCCATACACTTTGGTCTCCGCAGTCCCAGAGGGAAAGCATGGGTGCAGATGAACTTCACCATTAACATTCCCTAATGACTTTTGCAGAAACCATAAGACGTCAACAAACAACACTCATGCTGCCTTCTTTTTTCCACTGGAAGACAGAGCTGTAAGAGAGAATGATGGTTTTTGTTTCTGAAACTGCAGCAAAAGTCAAATGTTTAATGCAAAGAGATAGCGAACACATCTTTCAAGGCAGATTCCTAAGACCACAGCTTTAGCAAAGCAGAGACTGTGGGCAATTAACCCTTGCTTCACCACAAAAGATGCAAGGAACCCATGCAGAGGGGGCTACAGAATAAGCCTGACGGGAACTTAGGTCTGAATGCAGCTGGAGTGATCACCTGTTGACATCCCTTGGCAGCAGCCGAACTGATGAAAAGCAGCAGCTTTCTCCCAGCTTTATAGCTGATAGCGGCACAGGATTGGTTGCCTGGAGTCACCTGATTCTGAGAACCAGGGGGATTCTGGGCTATAGTGCAAACATCCAGGCCTGAACTGCTTGCAGTTACTTCCTACAATCAGTAGGCTGTGCTGCAGGGAAAAGGCATCAACCCACAGCACTCCTGGTCTGATCCTAGCAGCACATGACTAATTGACCACAACGTATCACTTCTGATGTAGTTCTGCCTGTCCTTATACATGGCGAGTCTTATGTTATGCAAGACTACATTATGATGAGAAAGCCTGCTGTTTGACTGCAAACCTATGCCCACATGCTCAAGAGTAACCCAAGTCAAGCTTTACATCTGAGTAAAGGTGGCAGGGGCCTGGGCTATTCTATTTTAGTATCTTAACCACACTCTTCCAATCAGAGTTAAAATTTAAAATGCCTTCTTTTTTGAGAAAGTTTTGATTATTTCCTAATGGTGAACTCTTTTTAGCTTCAGTCTGGCTTTTTAGTTTGTGTTCGATACAGATCCTGAGCTCTCCCATTCATAGAGCACCCAAGGAGCCTTCAAAAAGAAAACACAATGGGTTGAATTGAATTTTGCACCAGTAGACAACTTTTCTTACAGGGAGGAGGGAAGGCGATATTTGCCAATTCCTCCTTTGAAAATCTGCTCCAGTAGGTTTTGGAGCTATGCAGAATAGCACGGCATGGACTATGGGACAGGAGTTGGAAGGGGAAATGGGGGGGGGGGTTGTCTCCCCTCCTTTTCCATTAACTGTGGCATCTACTGAATAAAAAGCGCTTCCACAAATGGAACAGCGCAACTGAATTCAATCCAAAGCAATTAAAAACATTCATAGCCGTCCAATATAAATTTTAAATAATAGAGTCTAAAAGCAGTAATAATTTTTAAAAAAACAACCTGAAAGCAGCCAAGGAGATGGCACATTAAAAGCCTGTTGAAATAAACATGTCTTCAATTTCCAAGAGATAGCAAGGCCAGTGTGTTCCAGAGCTATGGGCGAGGCAGCCCTGATATATTTTGCTGACCGGGGTGAGGACAAGATGGAGCCACCTCCCATTCCCACGTACAGAAGCAATTGAATCTGACTTCAACACAGTTCACAGGGCAACATTCTCCATCACACTTAAGACAGCAGACCAGATTAAGAAGGTGAAGAGAGACAATTAGGGGGCCCCAAAGAGACCATGGGCAACAGAGGGAAATAGCAGAGGACTCTGAAAGAAACAGCCTGCGGCGGTGGTGGTTGCCCTCCAGCATTCGTTACCCAAGGCAGGTGTTTCACTCTGTCTAATGGTAGGGCCAGCCCTGGCTATTGGGTTTTCAAGGCAAACTTTCATGCCAAGGCAGGTCTGTACAAGACAGGAGAGATGCACCCCTAGCCTGGTGGACAAAATGCCTCCAAGACTCTCCTTGACTAGAATGTGTCCTTGTACTGCGTTTCTCTACTGCTGCTGCTGTTTCTATGATGTATTATTATTATTATTATTATTATTATTATTATTATTTACTGTTTTGAACTTCCATGTATGCAATCATGTCTCGTTAGCCCTCTTACTCCCACTGGGGATACAGTACAGTACAGAAGAAGAGAACAAATAAAGACCAACACTTCAAATTGAACCTGGAAATAAACAAGTAATTTGTTAGTGTTAAGTTGTGGGCGAACATATCAGACGACACAGCAATTCTTCCAAAGCAGCTCTTTATTTGTAAGCTGGAACAGAACTGAACTGAGGAGCTCAGTCATCCTGCTTATATAGAGCTCCACTAGAATGCAACAGTAACCATTTTCTGTAACTAGCCAATCACTGAACGTCACTTTCAATCCTTCATTTGCATAACTATCTACAGTATCCCCCTGCTGGCCCAGGGTGAGAACTTCAGTACATAACAGTTAGCAAAAAAAGAAAGAGAAAGCTTTAATGCTATGTCATATGTGTAGTTTTTTTACCTTCAGTTTAGGCCTTTGGGCTACTGTTGATATGGATTCAGAGCTGCAATTATTTTGCAGTCTTTCTGTTCATGATTCAAACTTGTAAAAGGTTGTTGTTGTTGTTTTGTTGTTGTTGTTTGCAACTGGGCAGCACTTAAAGTTACTGCAGCCTAAAGACTGCTCTGGAAATGTCAATGCTACTGGGAACAAGAAAGTACTCATGCGTTTAAACTCTTCTATGCTATGAAATGTATACATTTTATATATGCCAAGCCCATTTCCGCCCCCCTCACTCTGTGCCAGGGGCAGGTTCACACCTCTCACGGACAAATAAAGTCCTTTGTGTTGAGACTGCATCCATTGGGAGAAATGCAACCAACTCCCAAACAATGTTAACGGTCAATCTAATTCAACAGCAACCAAGCCATAAATTGTGCTTTTGTCCCATTTTCACTGAGAACAGGATACTGCACCCTTGGCTCAAGAGGAGATTAATGTTCCGAAATACACAATACTCAGGGTTGACTGCCAGGAGTGTGTGTGTGTGTGTGTGTGTGTGTGTGTTTGTACAGCTTTCAAGAAGCTTTTCAAACTGTGCTTCACAGAAACCCCGGAATTCCCTGGAATTGGTAAAAAAATGGCAGATTTCCTCAAAAATAAAATACAACACAGAAAAGCAATTTACATCCAGGGGTGAGGAAGATGTAAAACACCAACAACACAAAATACATAAAATGTTCAGCTAGCTGCATGTTAATAAGAACTAAGAACCACAATAGGAGGCAACATTAATTAACCAAAGGCCTGGGCTGTGGCAGAGCTTCATGCTCCAGCACCGGGGGGCGATGGCACCCTGGGGATCACACTGCCAGGGGCGGGGCGCATCCCCCGCACTCCTCTTCCTCCCCCAGTGGGCCTGGGTAAAGTCTTAGCTTGGTGCCTTAAAAAGCCAACAAAGATGGCACCATACATGTCTCCCTGGCAAGATAATTCTACAGATAGGGGCCACTCCTGAAAAGGCCCATACTCTTGTGGCTATCCCTCTGCACCTCCCTTGGGCAGGGCACATAGATAAGATTATCTTATGAAGACTGCAGAGTCTAGGCTAGTTCATATAGGGAGAGAAGGCCCTAGCAGGAACAAATAAAAAGGCATTCTCCCTCCCCTTTCTAAATTAGGTTTCTGAGGTGAGGAGTGGATGTAAAATTGTATCACTGTATAACAATCATATTGTAAACCACTCCATAACTTAATAAATCAAATAAATAACAAATTGAAAAATGCATGATGGGTTTCAAATAAGAAGTGGAGTTAAAAATTAAAAAACAGTGTGCAACAGCACTGTGAACTCAGTTCTGGTACTGAAAACAAATTCCTGGGCTGAGCATGTGCTGAGTGAGAATCTGGTCCTTAATTTCTAAGAGGATGTTCTGGGAGGGGCTATATGTCGCTTAGTGATACAGCATCTGCTTTGTACTGACCGACAAAGGCTCCCCAGGGTTTCAGGTAACAGCCTCTCCTAGCCCTACCTGGAGATGCCGGGGATTGAACCTGGAACTCTTTTGCATAGCAAGCAGATGCTCTACCACTGAGCTACAGCCCTTCTGTCACAGTACATACACATGCAGAAGATCCCTGTTCAACCCCAGTAATCACCACGCAATAAAATCTCTGGTAACAGTGCTGGGGGAGGACCTCTGCTTAGGAAGTTGCTGCCAGTCAGAACAGGCAACACTCAGCAAGTCTCTAACTGCCCAAATGACAACATGGCTATTTCTTTCTGTAAAAGTGGTGCATGAGAGTAGGGGAAGGGGAGGACAAGGTAAAGAGTGATTGAAGTAATGAGAAATTTTCTAAATATCATGTGAATTGCAGAAATTGACTGTGCATTAAAAAAAAAAAGAATACCCTCTTTCAGGCTGTAACCTTTAATCTCATATTCCAGGAATTTGCTTCCTTTCTAGTAAATGTCACTATTTAAAATTAAAGAGGAAGTGTAGAGAATACAGCTTGTGTCTACATCATTTCCTGTAAGCTATGATTTGCTTTACCAAAAACCTTCGTTTGTGCTAACACATGCGTCCTCTTGCTTTAACCACACAATGAGTAAACCTTAAGAAGAAGAATATTTTGTATTTTTATCATCATCACCATCATTGTCAGGCTGTATATATAAGTTTCTTTCAGGAAATGATATTTGACAATAGTAAGTTCGGTCATTTTATTTCCAGATCTCAAAAGTGCAAGTACTTCCAGGGATTGTTGATTCTCACAAATTCAGTATAGTAGTTCAATATAATGGTTAAGAATTTGATATTGGACAATAACCAGGGTTAGAAGCTTGGCTTGGGTCTGAGCCTCCCACCCCTCCTCAGCCTAACCTACCTCAGGGGGTTGTTCTGAGGGAAAAGCAACATAGGAACCATGTCCTGAGCTCCTTGGCAAAAGGGTGGGATATGAACGTGAGTATTGAATGAGTATGTTTGTGCAACACATGTTTTTATGCCTGTCATCCTAGCTTCAATCCTGGCCACCACCAGGTGGTTTGGCTCTTTCGTTTCTTTCATTCACCGGAGATTGGCTCTTTCATTTGCAATCACATATGAGTCTGAGAAGTGGTGACTGGTCCAAGGCCATCTAGCGAACTTCAGAGCCGAGAGGGAATCAAACCCTGGTTGCCCAGGTCCTAGTCTGACGCTCAAACCATTGCACCACCACCGAGTATGGAGGTATAATTATACCCCTCACAGAGGTTTAATTTCCAAAGCTCCCTGGGAAGGGGGACCAATTATTAAGTCACTCTGAGAAGTGTAACTCTGTGAGGGGAATAGGTGCCTCCTAACAGCTCTCAGCACAAACTACAGTTCCCAGAATTCTTGCACGGGTGGGGTGGACCATGACTGTTCAAAGTGCTTTGAATTTATAGTGCAGATGCAGCTATAGTCTCCAAGGTAGGCAGAGGAAAAGAGGCAGAAGGAACCTGAATATGGCAAATGTTCATATGAAGCGAGTGTTTTGTTCCAACTTTCCCATGTTCTAATCAGCAGAACTACCATGACAAAGCTTAAGTAAACATTTGCTCCCCTCTGAAGCCAGACTTTACTCCTTTCTTGTTTGCATAAAAGCTTGAATGGATTCCATACCCAGTGACAAAGAGACCTCAAGGAAAACAGAGCTGGGGTCGAGTGTGTGCACATGGATGATTAACCAACAGTTTGTCAAAGGGTGCCAGAGCCAAGCCAAGGGCACGGCTGCAAAGAAGCAAACTGTGGACAGATCACTTTAAAAGCCCATCCTGTTTAGGGCCATCACCCTCCCCACTTGCGAATCCCAGGAACTGGCATATGGAGACATAATGCCTCCAGCAGAGGCCAGTAGCCACTGACAGCTCTGCTTTTAAATGAATCTGTTGCAGGGATTTTTAAGAAACTGTGTGGGCTCACACTGTATACATAGGGTGCTCACCATTCCTGCTCCCAACGTAAACATTTTGAATGTACATTCTTACATACTCGCACACGTAGTCCAGCATCCTGTTCTCACAGTGACTAATGAGATGCCTATTCTGTGAAGCATGTAACTAGGACCTTAGTGAGCAGCCCTCTCCTCACTTGTGCTTCCTAGCATCTGGTGTCCAGGGACATATACAGTGGTACCTTGTATCTGTTCCGGAAGTCCGTTCTTAAACCAAAGTGTTCTTAAACAAAAGCGTGCTTTCCCATCAATTTACAAATGGAACACGCTCAACAGGAAGCAAAACATGTTCTTATTCCAAGGCAAAATTCACAAACCAAAACACCTGCTTCCGGGTTTGCAGCGTTCTTAATCCAAGTTGTTCATAAACTAAGCTGTTCCTAACCCAAGGTACCACTGCCTTTGGCCAGGAGGCAGAGCGTTGCTGTCACAGCTAGTAGTCACTGATCCTCCATGCATTTGTCTACGTCTCTTCTAAAGCCATCCAAGTTAGTGGCCATTATTACATCTTGTGGGAGTGAGTTCCAGAGTTCGATCCTTCTGTAGTCAGCAGGATGGGGATGAGGAGAACTCAGAAAAGTCACGGGGCAGGAACAAGGAGGATTTGAAGCAAAGTAACGCAAGAGGCTGTCAGGATAAAGAATAAGAAGCAGAGATGCTCCAAATGAAGATATTCACCCACTGGTAACAGTCTCTTTCTGCTTCCTTTTGCGGGGTGGTGGGAGGTGGAGCCAAGAGAAAACATGAAAGTTTATGTGGCCTCAGATGAACCTGCCTCCTAAAGTAGGAAGGGGATGGGGGGGGTTATGTGGGGTGGCTGTAGCTCAGTCATAGAGCATTTGCTGAGCGCAGAGAGAAGGAACGCCATGGTGCATCTGTAGCAACAAAGCCGGACACCTTCCTCTGTCCCACCTGCAATAAAACATGTCTCTCCCATATTGGTCTCTGCATCCACAGCAGGCACTGTAACTCTCCAACGGTTTAACTTCGCCCCCAAAGCTGCACTCTTCCATTGTCTCCCCAAGACAGATGGATGCTAACAGCAGGGCGGGGGGTGGGGTGGTTCAGCAAGTTGCACTAGAACCCGAATCCACTTTAACTGAACAACCTGAATTCACTGGTATGCACTTGAGTCCCAGCTACAAACAGCAAAAGTTTGGAAGCTCCCAAAATTAAATATCCACTCTAAACCTTGCTATTATTTCCTGTACCACATCAACAACATTCAGTGTGAGACACTGCGAGCAAAGAGAGCTAAATTGGGATCTAGATCTCAGACTCTTTTGGTTCAACTCCCACCTACAACTTTTAAGATTTTCAGCAATTGACAGCTCAGTAATTAGCACCATGGGTTTTAAAAAGAATTTTTGAGTTAATTTAGTTCTGCGCCCCGCCCCCCCAATACCATTCCTTTTGGGAAAAAGTGAAATACAGTGGTACCTCGGGTTATATACGCTTCAGGTTACATACGCTTCAGGTTACAGACTCCACTAACCCAGAAATATTACCTCAGGTTAATAACTTTGTTTCAGGATAAGAACAGAAATTGTGCAGCAGTGGTGCAGCGGCAGCAGGAGGCCCCATTAGCTAAAGTGGTGCTTCAGGTTAAGAACAGTTTCAGGTTAAGAACAGACCTCCAGAACGAATTAAGTTCTTTACCCGAGGTACCACTGTGTGTGTTGTGTTTATGTGACTGTACAATACTGAACACAGCAAAACATGTTCAGTTCAGAAAAAAGTGTCACAAATAATTTGTGGGCTGTGCTGAAGGCATTAAACATGGGAAACAAGAAGAGAGACATGGGAATTAATATATTTCAGCTGCAGTTCTAAAACACAATTACACAGGAGTAACATGGAAACACGCATAAGTTTGCAAAGTTAAACACATATTCCATGTCTGCATGCAATTCCTGGCACCTCCTGTTAGCACAGCTTCGAAGGACTCCCTTATGAGAGTTGCTCCTAGCCAGATAAGCTAGGAAGATCAGTTATCACATTTTGTGCTAAAAAGCTTCTCTTAGAAAAAAGGGGAAAGAAATCACAGCTTGTCCTAGAAAGCTTTCTGTGGCTGCAGTATAACATAATGAAAATGAGCATCTCCATTTTAACAGGACCAACAACTCCTATTGCTGTTTCACACAATAGATTGGAAGACCAGTTTTTAAACTACAGTGGTACCTCTGGTTATGAATTTAATTCGTTATGGAGGTCTGTTCTTAACCTGAAACCGTTCTTAACCTGAGGTACCACTTTAGCGAATGGGGCCTCCTGCTGCCGCTGTGCTGCCAGCGCACAATTTCTGTTCTCATCCTGAAGCAAAGTTCTTAACCCAGGGTACTACTTCCAGGTTAGCGGAGTCTGTAATCCGAAGTGTTTGTAACCCGAGGTACTGTACTCCACTTGGGGGTGGGCATTAAAAAAAAAAACTTTTAAATAATAGTTGCAATGCAAGTGTAGAGTTGCTTTTGTGAATCCACAAGATCAGAGAGATAAAGAGATGATTTTTTAATTTAAAAAGATACAATTAATTTCACATTCTGTATGCAAGAGGGAAGGAAACAGAAAAGTAGTAATAAGAGTTCCTTATGATCTATCACAAAACTCCCATCAAGTTATATACTTGCACACCATCTTGTTCTTAGTTATTCAAATATATAACAAACAATGATAACTTTTAATAAAGTTTTTACTCCCTTGCCATCCTTCTCTATTATTATGACAACTTCGGCATGGGTAATAGTACGCCTCAAGCCTGTGGGAAGTTATTCTCTACAACAACCCTGTTAGATAGGTTAAGAAACTGTGATTGGCCCAAGGTCACGCAGTGAGCTTCATGACTGAGTAGGGATTTGAACCCTGATCGCCCGGGTCCTAGTCCAACACACTAACCACACTGGTTTCCTAGAGTACTTCTGCTATAGGGGCAGCTCTATAAATTAGGTAGGTAAATAAATATGGGGAAAGCAAAATGTCATTTAGGGAAGGATCTGAAATATTTTCCTTGAAACTTTTATTTATTTTATTCTGGATTGCTTTATTTGATGTTTCAATGTGTTGTAAACCACTTTGAGATTTTAAATATATATATATAAAGTGTTATAGAAATGAAAGTAATAATAATAAAGTTCGGGGGAGACAGTGCCTAGACTTACTGTTGTGGTGACCACAACCCAGCTTTAAGGTGCCATTTAGTGATTAGCTTATATATCTGAGTTTCGAACACTGGTTGGAAACAACCAACCACATAAATTGACTCAAGAGTTAATTCTGTTGGTGTTAAAGTCAACCGGCCAAGGGGAGGATGGGTGGATGTGTTGCTTAGCAGCCACCAGGCAAAGTGGCATGCTGTTTACTGAGGTAGCATGTGTCCTGATTGGCTGTGTAGTTCTGAGAGTTTTTTTATTCTGTATGTTTGGTTGAATGTCTCCCTGCTATGTAAAAGACCTGAAGAAAAGGACAAAAACCTCTCTGCATTTTTCTCCTCAAATGTACATGGTTTTTGTTCGGTTTCCTCAGTAAAGCGTTATCAGGATTTCTTTTCTATGAGGACTCGGTCTGTATTATTTAAGTGGCATTACTAACATGAGTAAGCATCTTCCACCCACCACCACCACCAAAAAAATAATAAAATATTCTCACAATGATTTCTTTCTTAAGCAGTGGTCCTGATGCTCTTTCATGCATTCCATATTTGCCCAGACATAAATCAGACCAACTCCACTTTTGGCACTGTCTTGTTTTAACTGACAAATTTAAACAGAGGCCTGAGACAGGCATTCCATTTTCAAGTGAACTCAAGTTGATGGAGCAGAGGTGATAGTGTATGCACTAAATTTTCTTCTGCTTTTGCAAGTTTTTGAAGTACCACCAAGCAAATATGCTGCAACAAACATGTACATAATCATGAGCATATTCTGCTTGTCTCATACTGTATTACTCCTTCATTTTTCTGAAGAGACCATAATTTGTCTCCAGCAACAGATCACTCCGTCTGACAGCGAACTCAGGTTGTGACTACGGACAGATATGCTGCCACTAAGAAATGAGAGGGACATACTCTGGGGCAAGGCTTTTTTTCAGCTGAAACCAGCTCCAGCACCTCTTAGGTGGGCACCATTGCCATTATAAGAGAATAAGAGAGGTGTTCATGGTGAGTTTTTCTAGAAAAATAGCACTGCTCAGGGGAACCCCAATGTCCCTCCCACCAAAAAAATAGCTAAGGGAGCAAATATCTCAGAACAGAGCCCAGTGAGGACTGAGCACCCTTGGTAGCCACAGAGCATTGATTGTTGACTAGAAAATTGAAAACAACAACAACAACAACAACAACAACAACAACAACAACAACAACAGGAAGAGAATGCAGTCAGGGAATTAAAAGAGATAACATGGAATGCCTAGCTGGAATCCTGAACAGGAGCACTGCTGCTTTTGGGGTTTTTTCATTTGTTTGTTTGTTTGTTTGTTTGTTTTTGGAGACGGTACACCATAACACAGATTTGAAAAATCTTTGCCCCTCCTGAACTGTAAGACCCATCAACCCCAGCAAGTACTGAAAATGGCCAGGGATGATGGAAGCTGCAGTTCAACAACTGGAGGCACAGAGGTTCCCCACACCTTCTATAACATGTCACTGCAGGTCCCAGAAGTTACTCTAATAAGCTAAGACTATGCTTATTGTTACTCTATGCTACTGAGACCTTTGAGCTATTTGCTAGCGATTACTAGGGAAAGGATAGGAGGAATAGCTAGCAGACATAGGTTCCCAGACTTGGTGCGTGAGGGGGTTTTCAATGCACAAGGTAAGTCCACACTTCAGAGCATTTGGCAGGTCTAAGTGATCTGGTGCTGGGGACTGTGCTGGTTAGCTTGCTGCTGGTCGAGTGCCTTTTGCAGAATAACTGCATGAGGGAGACAAACATCGAGGAAAACCTGACAGATTACACATCAGGGACCATCTGGCACAGAGGGGGTGGGTATTGGCAGTGCACGGCAGGAAGCAAGTGAGCAGGAGCACAGAAACCCTACCCTTTTGTTGTGGCTTAAGAGACTACACATCAGCAGAAGATGTAATTTTTCATGATGTAGTATGCAGAAATCCTTTGAATCTATGCACATCTTGGGGAGGTTTTGCAGTACAGTACTTCCCTTGCAGCACTGAAGAACTTTTTTTGTTGTTGTCACAGCTGTTTTGCAAAAGCTAGAGATTAGCAGGGCATTAAAACCTCCCTTCTCTCTCTCTCTCTCTCTCTCTCTCTCTCTCTCTCTCTCTCTCTCTCTCTAAAAATGGAAATGGCCACCACAGGCAGACAGCAACTTGAACGGGCCATGCTGTGACTCTGCCAGTGTCAATTTAATTCTTCCCAAATGAGTTATTTAACAATCAAGCCCACTTCCCAGGAAACTCTAAAACCGTAGCTCTGTGAGGAGCATAGAGATCTCCTAATAACTCTCAGCACCCTTATCAAACTACAGTTCCCATGCACCTTTGGGGGAAGCCATAACAATTAAAATGGTAAGGGGGGGAATGACAAAAACAGGCCAACAGCCCACCTAGTCCAGCACCCTGTTCTCATAGCGGCCAACCAGACGCTTGTGGGGAGAAGCCCCAAGCAGGAGCTGAGGGCAACAGTGCTCGCCCCACTTGCGATCTCCTCTGATCTCCTTATCCTCCATGAATTTATCTCTGCCTGCTATAAAGTCATCCACGTGGGTGGCTGTCAGCACCTCCTCTACTTCCTTCTCCACTCCTGTATGCTCAAAGCCAGTATTATCTAGTGAAGTAGCAACAGTGGGCAGGGAGATTAATTCTCCTTCCCAAGCTTTAGAAGAGAGGCTCTCTTCCCCACCCCACCCACCAACCAAAAATGAACTCTTATAGGCTCTGGCAAATCACTGCAACAGTTGCCTACCCTACAGGAAGCGCCTCTGCCAATTCTGCACCACAGAAATAAGAAAAAGGGTGAGACGGTGCTATTTTTCTAGAAAAAGAGGTACCGGAACTCACCATGAATACCTTCCTTGTTCTGTTACAATGGCCCACCTGAAGAGGTGCCAGAACTGAGTTCCTGGGAGTCCCCCGTGGGGGGGGGGGACAACTCTGGGTAGGTTGAGGCTGCCACAGATGGCCTCATTGCTGGGGGGAGACGGGAATCATTCACAAACATGGCTGGTCAGCCCCAGGGCCTCCAGAGTGCAGTCACTGTATATTATTTATATAATCTAGCACGGATAACACAGAATGCTTGCTTCAGATTCAAAAGAGTAGAAAGTATCAACAGGTAGAGGGAGACCTAGGGTTTCTCAATTAAAAAAGGAAGGTGGGAGGGTGGCAAGGCTTTTGCTAAGGCTTAGTTTCTCAAGCAGTGCAAACAGACACTGGAGGGAAAGCTCATGGAAAAAGTAATTTGCTTGCAATTTACAGAGGGAAGGTTTTTAACGATTGTTGACTTCAGAGGGAAAGGCCAAGGGTGTTTTGTTTTTATACCAAGGCAACTTTCAGCGCAGTTCTTTAGGGGAGACGTCCTCAGTGTTATTTTGGATCATTCACTTATATTTAAATATTTACATTTACAAGCGCCAGTAAGGTGAAGTGGTTAGAGCAGCCTTTCCCAACCTGGTGCCATCCAGATGTTTTGGACTACTGTAGTCCAAGGCATCTGGGCACCTCCAGGTTGGGAAAGGCTGGGATAATGTCGGACTAGGGTCTGGGAGACCAGGGTTCAAATCCTGGCTCGGCCATGAAGCTTACTGGTTGACCTTGGGCAGATCACTGTCTTCCAACCTAACCTACCTCACAGGGCTGTTGTGGGGATTAAATGAGAAAGGGGAGAGCCATGTACACCACCCTGAGCTCCCTGGAATAAAAGGTGGAATATAAATGTACTCAATAAATAAATAATCACTCAATCTCTCACTTTTCCTCCAATGAGCTCAAAATGGCTTCTTTCCTACTCCATTTTATATTCACAACAACTTGTAAGATAGGTTATAGCAGTGTTTCCCAAACGTTTTTGGGCAACGGCACACCTGTTTACCGGGAAAAAATCTCGCGGCACACCACCATTAAAGCCCCGCCCCGTGACGTCAGCGCGCAGCGTCACGCCGGGAGGGACGCACAAAAGTGAAAGTTTTTTCCCTTCCCCTTGCCGGGGTGGGAGGAGGCAGCAGAGCGAGGGATTGAGGGACGGCGGCAGCTGAGGCGGCGGCGGCTGTTGTGGTGGTGGCGGCGATAGCGGGCGGAGGAGGAGCCGTCGCCGGGAGTTGCTGCTGCTGCTGTTGCTGCTGCTGCCCGGACATGCCGGCCTCCTCCTCCTCCGCTGTCTCGCGCTCCTCCCTTTTGCGCGCGCTGCCCCGCCGCTCGGCACCAGCACCGCGGAGCCGCCCCCGGCTCGACGCGGATCCTTGCCGCCGCCGCCTCTCGCCGCCCGACTCGCCCGCCTCCCTCCCACGGCACACCAGCCGGTGTCTCACGGCACACTAGTGTGCCGCGGAACACCGGTTGGGAAACACTGGGTTATAGCACTGGCCTGTGGTCACCTAGTGAGTTTCATGCTTAAGTTGAGAGATTTGAACCCTGGTTTCCCAGATCCTGGTCTGATACTCCAACCTCTACACCACACTCAGATGAACACTTCTCATATCTCACTTCCTGCAAAATGGAGGGCAGTGGAGGTGCTATTTGCCAGAAGAAATGTAGCAATGTGAAGGAGGAGTTAAGTGGGCTTTCCTGCAGAGCCAGCAGCATCAGCACCAACATCCTTTGGAATCAGCTGGAGCTCAAGCGGTCCAGCAGGAACCACCAGTGCGGCCAAGCTGGTTTATTTCTTTGCCTGAAGGCTTATTTGATAGCACCAGCTGGGTCCAGGAAGCCGCTGGCTGCTTTAAAATTCCTCTGTGGTGCCCCAAGGGACCCATCAAACGTCACTCTGGGACCTTGTTGGAAATTATTATTTATTTAGAGCCTCTTCAGCCATAAAGGCTCCTATTGTAGCTTACATGCAGTCAATTAAAACAAGGAAGCATCTTGTAATATAAAACGCACAACACACAAGGGAAAAGGTACAGGGTGGGCAGAGGGCCGGGAAGCAACATGGCTACCTGGACAGGTCCCTCCAGCGTATGATTCCACACAACTTAAAGTAGACATCTTAATATGGGGAGAAATAAAGAAAAAAAGGAGGCTTTTCTGAAAGCACTTCAGATCCCTTATTATAGGTTCGGTTTGAAGATCACCCCTGCATATTGTTTTGCTAACCTTAGTTAAGAACCGATACTTCCAGATGTACAACAGGCAAGTCATGGTTTACAGCTTTCACCCTCCAGTTTCCTAAGTTCATATCCATCTTCATGGTGCAGCAGCTTCTTGAGGCTGAAGAGCAGCAATCCAGTTAGCACAAACTGTGGTCAGCAAACCAGCTTCAAACCATGGTTAATTAATTAAGTAAATGATGATGATGATGAGAACAGTTTGAACTCCTGGTTTAGCAACGCTTCATAAACCATAGGTTCAGAGAGGCATCAAAAAACCATAGTGTGTATTTACAAACCATGGTCTGGTATTCTGGCTGAACGCATTGGCCTATAGCAGATCTGACCCACCAGCCTAAATGCAGCTCACCAGGCTTGAATCCCAGCCTGCCATGTATTTGCCAACTCCCTAGTTTTTGCAATCCTGGGCACGCAGCAAAAACAGTAGGGTTTACTGAGCTGCTGCCAAGCTGCCATGCAGGACGAACAGGCTGTCCTCTGCTTTTCAGCCAACAGAAACCTGAAGTAGCATTGCACCCTTCCCTCTGCTCGCAAGAGATACCTGAAAACAACATCCCTTACAATGGAGAGAGATACTGAAGTTTCTGCTTTCATTGCATAATTCAAGGTGCATTTGCTGTGAAATGCTGTGGTTTCTCCAGAAGGAAGAGGTTAACAAAAAGAGAGAGCAGGCTGAAGTTTAGTGTTGTTTATTTAGGAGCAAGAGAGAGAACAAGATGAGAACACAGGTTCACGTTAACCAGCAACCTCGCAGTGTTACTGTACTGGGTCAGAGGGATTAGGAAAATAAACTGTGTGTTCGATTTGAGAGCTGGTTAATGTACAATACTAGGATTGCACAGGGGGTCAGCGGCTAATTCCCACCCCCCTTCCAGCTGCTATCAGAGCTGTTAATGACTGCCAAGTATATTTCCATACATGCCCTTACTGTACTTTGAGGCATCAAAGATATATTTTGCAGTTGTGGCTAGCAGTCAATTGATTTATTTTTAAGCCGAGGAAACATATTAACCACATGGGTGTCATACAAAAGGTAAGCCAGTTCAACTCCAAGCTGTGCCTGTTCAACATCCCCCATGCATTTGCAGAAGTTAGAGAAGTTGCCAGCAACCAGTGAGTAGGGGAAAATAATTCTGACCACTTTGTCACTGCTCACTCCTAGATGAACGGCTCGAATAACTGGCATGGCCCACTGACTGAACTCTACATGCCTCCTCAGGCTAAGACTGCATGGGAAGACAGCCTGAACAACAAATCAGGGAGTCCTGAGTTCAAGGGCTACCGCTGACAAGGGATACCCCTCAACTACTTCTGCTACCCCTAGATAAGTGACTCTCCCTCTCAGTCTCATCCCCACCCATCTGCAATGTGGGGATAATAGTATTCATCTCCTTTATAGGGTTGTGATAAGGTGTAAGGCACCAAAGTACTTGAATTGGGGCCTCCTAAGTAGCAGGGCTCAGGCACTGACTCCCTGCTCCAGAAAAGCAGCTTGAGGGCTGAAGGAGTTTCAGACCTGATATCCCATGTGTTACAGCACCATCCTTATAAATGGCCAGAGAAGATACTGCAGTTCATCAACTCAGTCAAGGCCAGGTGACTTGAGGAACCTGAGTAGCTTGTCATTGAGTCCTTGCCTACATAATCCAGAACCTGATGTTTCTGGCTGTCTTTCAGCACATGATCTACCTCAGACCCTTCAGACTAGGTATCCCCAAACTCGGCCCTCCAGATGTTTTGGGACTACAATTCTCCTCATCCCTGACCACTGGTCCTGTCAGCTAGGGATGATGGGAGTTGTAGTCCCAAAACATCTGTAGGGCCGAGTTTGGGGGTGCCTGCTTTAAACCCTGAGCTGCCTGTACAAGACCTGGTCCCTCCATCTGTGGCCTCCATCTTTCCCCCTTTATGTTTTGGCTACATACTGAGTTTGCAATATGAAGGATAGAATAAGTAGAAAGTTGTCTGTTGTGTAACCACAGAAGCAAAATCCACAGACGTGAGATATCCCCAGAGAACACAGCCAGGGCTGCAATAAGGGAATTTGCAGCAACAGCTGTCTAGGGTTTCTCAGGCGAGAAGAGGGACAGGTCACATTCCTCTTTGCCATACAGTTTTTGATATGTGGTTTAGAAGTTCCTGTTCCAAGCACAGAACTGAAATCATGCCAGCACTTTACAGCAACAAAGCGGTCTAGAAATTTGCTTGTTATGCTTAAATGCAACTCCAATTTCCTAGACTCTGTTGCTACCATTTTAATGAATTGCCTAAATGCCCATCTTCACCCATATCAGTTTGCCCATGAGTTTAAACCATGACTAGAGGCGCTTCAACAGAGGCTAGCAATGACTACTCATGATGGCTATGTTCTACCTTCACTGTCAGGAGGCAGCATGCCTCTGAATACATGTTGCCAGGATTCACAGGTGGGGAGAGTGGTACTGTGCTCATGTTCTTCTTGCAAGCTTCCGTATTGGGGCATCAGGTTGGCCACGGTGACAACAGGATGATGGACTGGATTGGCCTTTGACCTGATCTATCAGGGCTCTTCAAATAGCCTTATGGTCTCACAGGTCTGCCTGAGACAGCAGTCAGGTTGGCAGGCACAGGAGAGAAGGCCTTTTCTGTAGTGGCCCTACAACTTTCAAATGCATTGCCACTGGGGTTCCACTAGATTTCATAACTACAGGCATTCTCAAAAGCCTTTTTCCAGGTTGGAAAAGGCAATTCCTACTGTATCACTGAGGGTTCTCAGTTGTATTGATTTTTTGTAGATTTGGGGCTAGTGGGGTCTTTTAACTATTAGTAGGTTTTCTCTGGACAGCGCTGGCCCCCGGCTTCTTAAGTGAGATGGGCGCACAACCCTAGAGTCGGACACGACTGGCCCGTACGGGCAGGGGTACCTTTAAAACCTTTAAAAAAGGTTTTAGTATAGGGACGCGGGTGGCGCTGTGGGTTAAACCACAGAGCCTAGGACTTGCCGATCAGAAGATCGGCGGTTCTGTAGCAGGAACCCCCCCACCCCAATCATTCTGTTTGCACAAACTTCACACACACTCACACTCACACACTACATATGCCACATTTCTGTTATAAATTCATAGAAAATCAACCATACATCGGATTTGCACTGTTCCATTTTTATTTTACTCCATATGACAAAGACTATCAAAGGGGGGGGGGTGATTCTGGTCGGCCATAATCCCTTCAGCATCCCAGCACATCCACAGGAGCCCTGCCCAGTTGCTATGTCAGCCCTGATAATCCCAGACAGAAGACAATCATAATGACAAAGAACTTGCATATGGTAGTGGATTCAGCACGGACTGAAACAAAGGGCAATAATCAGATCTTCCCTCTGGGGGCAGGAAACTGCAAACTCTCCTTTGTCTCCTGGAAGTGACTCATGGGCAGGGGGAAAGCCAGGTGACTGGACACTCAGGTTACCACCACAACTCCTCCCTCAACCCCTCCTTTCTGTAATATATGCATGATGTCGACCCCTTCTGTAATGTATGCATGATGTTTCTGGGGGTGGGCTTGACCTAGAGGAGGGGAATTTCAAAAGTTTTTATAAGGTCTTGCAGCCCATTGTTCTGGGTCTTTCCTCTCTCTTGCAAGTGAAGGGAATACCCTGTTGCAACAGTTCAATAAAGGCCAAGCCTACAGGCTGCTGTTTTGCTCCAAGTTATCCTGGTTGGTGTCTTTGTTTTGTCCAAGAGAGCCCTCGGATTTTTCCGTTAACAGTTCGAATCCCCGCAACGGGGTGAGCTCCCGTTGCTCTGTCCCTGCTCCTGCCAACCTAGCAGTTTGAAAGCACGTCAAAGTGCAAGTAGATAAATAGGTACCGCTCTGGCGGGAAGGTAAACGGCGTTTCCGTGCGCTGCTCTGGTTTGCCAGAAGCGGCTTAGTTGTGCTGGCCACATGACCCGGAAGCTGTACACCGGCTCCCTCAGCCAATAAAGCGAGATGAGCGCCGCAACCCCAGAGTCGGTCACGACTGGACCTAATGGTCAGGGGTCCCTTTACCTTTATCTAGGTTTTAGTATGTCTTTTCAAATCATGGTAGGATTGCATTTTACCCCCAAAAAGGAGTCCCAAATGTTATTCTAAGTAAATAAAAACAAAAACATTTTTGCCAAGTAGAGAAGTCGTCGTCCGTCCGTCCCCCCCACCCCCGCCTTATGTACGTGTCTGGCCTGTTCATAAACACAAAATGGGCATAGCATACAAAGAAGAACTGATTTTCTCCTCTGTTAAGAGCAGCAAGGAAAAGAGGCCAACCACGGGCTGCTCATAGTCAAACATTACCAGAAAGGCAAGGAGTGTCAAGTTCTGCTTAAGCTATTTATCTGCTTGCTATTTATCCAGCAAATACTGTAAAGGTATACTGCCACCCCACCCAAACAACTTTGTCAGTGTCATAAATGTAGGGAGAGTGAAGCCATAAACTTTGCTAGGACATAAAGCTTAAGATGCCACATAATACCCATTATGCATTTCTAAGAACTCAAATCATTTAGTGCAGCAGCAGCTAATTCCCTGCCTATTGAGATCATACAAGCAGCTCCACTTGAGTACTCTTTTCAGCGACTGCTAAAACATTCTTTCTTCAGACAAGCCCACCCAGATGCTTAGAAAACTGATAATTTAAATCTGTTTTAGTGTTTTAACTTCTGCAAATTGTAAAGTATGGTTGTGAATTTTTCTGGCTTTTATTGTTTTGTCTTTGAGGGTTTTTTGTTGTTGTTTTTTACAATCAAGTGGTGTATACATTTTATGAATGAATGAATGAGTGAGTGAGTAAGTTGCTGCATAATCCCTGTACATTTTCTAAGGCCTAATTCACATGCATAGGTCAGAATGTATTGGTGGGCCACAAGGACCTGCCGATTATCACCAGCTGCAATTTGATTCACACTTTATGATGTTCCACATTTGAAAGCAAAACCATCAGTACAGATCGAAATCACTATCACTCAGCTGCGCATCACGTTCCCTCTTTCCAAGGCACAGACAAGCAACACGGATCTGAAAAACTGTTGCACATTGCATGCATAATTGGCTTAATTGCACACTGTGTTCCTTGTTCAAAAGCACAGCCAGCAGTGCCGATCCAAATCACTGCTCCATATTACATGCACAATTGGCTTAGCTGCACACCATATTCCCGGTTCTGTAAGAAACAGAACAGCACCAATCTAAATCACAATTGTGTATCATGTTTCCCATTCAAAAGCAGAAATTCGTGGAAATTGCGGTGTGAGTAAATTGTTGCTGATTTCCTCCTGAGGAGCTTGGTGACAACATGAATCCAGTTCACCACTCTTTTTCTCACTTCTCGTTTTTAATTTAATACAGTGGTACCTTGGGTTATGTACTTAATTCATTCCGGAGGTCCGTTCTTAACCTGAAACTGTTCTTAACCTGAAGCACCACTTTAGTTAATGGGGCCTCCTGCTGCTGCCGCGCTGCCGGAGCACAATTTCTGTTCTCATCCTGAAGCAAAGTTCTTAACCCGAGGTACTATTTCTGGGTTAGCGGAGTCTGTAACCTGAAGCGTATGTAACCTGAGGTATGTAACCTGAGGTACTGTATTTCTTATAATGCATTTTGGCTGCAATGCTCCCTCCTTCTGGGGCATTTTTATAGCAACAAAAATCTTTAGAGCAGCAAACTGAAAAAAAGCAATGGGAAGAATAGAGAATAAAAAGCAACACTGAGGACTAACAGCTGGTTGGATTAATACACATTAAAAGCCTAGTGAAGAGAAAATTTTCAAACACGTTGGAGAGGGAGTCATAGCTGGATATCAGAGTCGCTTTCACCCACCACCTGTGCTCTGTTTTAGCAAAGCACACGCGCACACACGGCTGACCATGCAACACTAGAAGTGGGAAGCACTGTGGCTCGTTCCAGGAATATAGGCCACAGAACGTGGCCAGTGCACCCAGCTGATACAACTGTGATCTTTCAGAATAGAACAGCATGTTTCTATCTAACTGTCATGTTAGCTCAGCACATCTAGAATCTCCTGGTGGGGAACGTTTCAGCCCAAGGGCCACGGGCCCTCCTGGAAAACCTGCCAGGGGCTGCATACTAGTGGTGAGGTCACACACCCAGCCACACACCCACCCCTCTTCGTCCAGGAAAGTAGCATTTTCACAGATAAGACGCATTTCAGCCTGACAGAACCACTAGAGGAGGGGGCAGAGCAGGGCCAGTGAAAGATGTGACCTCAAGAGGAGAGGGGTGTGGCCTGGGCAGAGACCTGAGGACCACATGGAGAGGCTTGGAAAGCTATGTTTGGTCCCCTGGCCAGAAGTTCTCCCATCCTGACTAGATTAACATACTCCCTCTAAGACTGGTCAGTGCTGGATGCTTAGAAGAGTCTTCTCCAATCTGGTGCCGTGTAGGTAAAGATCCTGGGAGGAATTTCAGTGTGAAAGTATCTCAGCTAGCCTGTTAGAATGATCCTACTTCTTCTCCATCCACACTTTCTTCTGGGGGTTCTCCTGACCACACAATCCAATTTTGAGAGGTTTGGAGGGGTGGAATGGTGATGCACAAGTGCGAAAACTTGTGCCAGGCTTCCACTGACAGGACTCTTTAGGTGAATCCTGCCCATGGAGTGCACCCCCCTTCTAGCCTCCCCCCTTCATGATTCATGTACATATAATATGCCTTGATCCACATGGCATGTGGGCGAACAGCAACCTCTCACAGGTAGTAGCATAATTCATATAAAGGAAAGATGCACACAACATTTGTCACCTCAGATAGGAATTGTAGCCCAGCTTCCTGATGTAATCTCCATGGAGCAGGGCAGGGCTGCCTTATTAAATTTATTCTAGTGTTTTAAGATATGGTAACTCAACAGCTTTGTTTTAAACTGTTTTGAACACTGAATTTTAAATTGTTGTAACTTGCCCTGGGACCCGATGGTAAAGGGCAACAACTTCTAGAGGGCAACAGGGTCCCTACCCTGGCTTTAGATGAAAACTTTAGACCAGTCTAATTTAATAGGGCTGCCATATTTCAAAGAGTGAAAATCAAGACACAAAAGTTGTTGAGCTTTCAGGAAGGTGTGGTGGTTTGGTTTGGTTTGGTTTGGTTTGGTTTTTGGCCAAAGTTGTTCAGCTTTTCTTATAAAATCAAAACAAAAACCGTTTTTTGAGATTTTTATTTTTTTTTTAAGGAAATTCAGTGAAATCTACACTTCCAACATGGGTTGCCATACGTCTGGATTTTCCTGAATTTTTCAGCAATTTTCACTCACACAATGTTGACAACAGCCAAATCCCAGCTATGTCTAGGAAATTCCGGATGTATGGCAACCTTAGATTTCAGCAGAGAGAAATTGTGTAAATAAAAATACACACTTCCAAGGGACAGTCACTTGGGGAGGGGAATTAATTACCGCTTTCTATTTGGTTTTCACTACTGTCAGCGGGAAAATTTATATGATAGAACTTTCCACTCTCGGAGGGTGGCAGTGGTGGTGAACAACTTCTAAAGTTAATTAAATTTGTAGACAATCCTATATTTGAAGGATCACTCTGAAGGGAGATATGCAGGGGCCTTGAAGTTGCCCATCTACAGGGAACACCTGGACAGCAGACTGAGCAGGTACACAACTCACCTGGTCACAGTCTTTCCCATTATTTCTATATGGGCACCTATACATATAACTTGGCATATGCAAATCTGTGTTCTTTTCGCATGCCCCATTTTTTGCAACATAAAAGCAGCCATCCTAAATCTGAGGTGGCATCACTCTCAAAAAAGTGTTCCATTTCAGAATGCAGGCCATGGATTTCAAGTTGGGAGTCCCCTCTCCATCACTAAAAAAAAAGTCCTCTCTAGGGATAGAACATACCTACACACACACACACCCCTTCCATGACATAGTCTCCCACTTCTGAAGTGGCAATAATCCCAAAAGGTCCATAACACAAGATCCTGAACATGCTGGTCAGCTCTTGTGTCTGTCTGTCTGTTTACACAACTCTGTCTCGTTGCAGCACAAAGGACACTTTCACAGAGCCAGATAATTACTTCTGATTTTCTTGGAGCAAATATCTGTGGCAATTTGCCCTAGCAGTTCCACATCTGATCAAGGGGCAGCTGAACTCATGGACAACCTCCACTTAATCTGACAAGAGACTCATTTTCAGATTAAAGTACTCCCAGGAGAAAGTATTGAGACCAAACAAAGAATACTGTCATTATCCAAACAGGACATTATATATTGTTTTTGTTTGTGTGTTTTGTTTGTTTGTTTGTTTTTAGAAAAAAAGAGTCGATTGAGATATTAAAATTCACCCATAAGAGGTAGTTCTCCACTGTCTATGTCATTGTGACTTGTAACCATAGAAACTACATCCTGCACTGAAACTATGGTAACATTGCAGTAGCCTTTTCTATCTTTTCCTTTGCAAATAATGATCCAAAGAGACAAACTATTTCGGGGGCTTTTGGGGGGAGTGGCAGGATGGGGAACAAGAGAGACCTACAAGTGTGATTTAGATAATAAAATCCCACAACCTTTTAACCTTAACACATAGTCACAACACAATGAGCATGTAATCTGGTTAGGCTTCTTAAAATAATAAAATTAGGGTGGGGGGGTATGCTCAACTGTGGTGCCCACAACAGTTTCTTCAGTTTGCAAATGTGCCCTTGAGCCCAAAAAGGATGGCAACTCCTGTACGAGACCGTGATGCCTCATGCAGTAGATCTGCAAGGGTTTCTAGACTCTGGTTTACAACAGCAACACAAAAAGGCTTCCCTGACCCCTAAATTAGGTTGCTAGAATACGTGACCTACCGTAACCCAGATGTAGATTTATGCTTGTAAAGGTACGTCATTCCAGTGCATGACTCATGAGGTGCTGTAGGTATTTGGCACCATTTCCTCAGCACCATTTCGAATCTGGCTCTGCCCTGTACTGTACTCACGACACTATTGGGTGGACCTCAGTTTTCAAAGGGAAAAAAGAAAAGCTCCACAAAGTATATCCCTGAAGCCCAAAGTCACCTTGGCTCAAGGAAAAGTAGGAATTAAGTTTGCTGGTTCATAAGGGTTTTTTTTAAAAAAAAAAACAACAACAACAACTATCAATTGGTATATAAATTTTGAGAAATAAATAACCCAGAGACCACCTGCTGCAATTGCTCTAGGGTGGTAAGATTGCGAACTGTGTTCTGGGGAATCCTGGGTTCACCTGTAAGTACGTCAGAGTCTCAAGGAGAAAATCAGTTCTGGTGGACTGAAGTGCTTGCCCTGGGTATGACCTGAAGGCACATGGTAACAGCAACAGCTTTGCTGACACTGAACAAGTCTGAGTCTGGCAAGAGCCTAGATAGGGACAGCCTGGGAACCCTCAGCACACCTCCCTGATTTCCATGACAGAAGAAATGTGGAATGTAAATATATACACTTTGGACTCGATATCTGGCTCACTTACTTAAAAAAAAAAGTGGCTACCACTTAATTCCAACATCATCCCATCCAGTAAAATTCAAGACCAGAAGATGAATACATGGCCTCCTTGCTTATGCTTATGTTTATGTGCACTAGGCATGTGATCCATGTGCACAAATGCAAACGGCTGCCAATGAGTGGAAGGCAGGCTCTGCCTTTTTCTGACTTAGGAGGGCTTTTGCTGCTGGAGTTCTGAGTGCACTCTGCCCAGCAGAAAGCATAGCCAATTCCATGAACAAAACAAAGCAATCCGTGACAGTGGACCAGACCATGGACCAATGGCATGACAGCTAGAAACATGGTGGCGTCAGTCTTCTAACTGTCTCATGTCTTTTAGTTGAAGAATGCCACAGGGTCTGTTGTTGACTGGACTTGATGTTCTTTTGCCTTTGATGGGCAGTGCCCGTCTTGCAAGCAAAGATATTGGGGATGAAATCATCACTCTTGTGCATGAAAATTCCACCAGAACTACTGTTGTGTTTTGCATGATTCACATAACACATACAAAGTTCAATCTAGCGAAAGTAGATGAAACTGCTTTTTATCCAAAAGCAGTATCGACCAAAAAAAAAATCTCTGCCGATTCTGCTTCTGCCTGCTGCCATTAACGGCTCAGAGTTTAAATGCCTAATTGTTTTAAATGCCCTCTCCGTGGCACACTAAGTTCAAGCTTTGGTCATTATGCTTTGCTAATGACTCATAAATTCCAAAACCATGTTGTTCTTGGCATGCACTTTTGCATAATTAATTCTTTTTGTGAAAATGCACTCAGCTTGGTAAGAGATTTCTGGGCACCTTGCAAACACCACTTCAGCAAACATGCGCCCCCCCCCCCACTAAAGGGTGTAGATTCCACATTTGCTCAGTCATGCAGACACCAGACCTTCTCACCAATTGGCACCCCCGTGCAAGCACAGCAGCGTATTAAGGCACAGGGCAAGACAAGGGCAAATTCACAGAGCAGGGGGAAAGCCAGAAGAGTTTTGGTGAAACATTTCCAAGGCGACCTTCAGAAGGGAGAGGGTGTTTCCCAACCCCCCATTCCATCCTACGCTACAACAGAGATGAATGTTTGTTTTAATTTCCCTCATGCCTCTTCTATGCAACATGGTACTGCTGTGTCAATAACAATGGCAGATAAGATGACAGAACTGTGTTAGCTTTGGGTATCAATTTACTACTGGAATCAGCAGTTCTAAAAGCAAGCAAAAGGCAAAGTGCCCTTTTTTTGTAAGATGGGATCTTCTCCACAGCTTGATGCCCTGAGGAGAGAATTTTGCTTCATATCTTTTGAAAATCCCTTCAAAAGAGCAATTTATCCTTATTAATAAATTCCCAGCTCTGTAGCCGCTGCCTGAGACCTGGTATAATGTATTGCACATTCAGATCCTATTACAAAACCAGGTCAGAACAAATGTATGGACCATGAAGCCAAAAACAGCCCATCCACCACAAAGGTTTGCATCAGTTTTTTGAGCCAAGTGTGGGTCACATTCAGATAGTTGGATGACTCCACTGGCAGTCATCTTTGAGAATTCCTGGAGAACAGGCGAAGTCCCGGCAGACTGGAGGAGGGCAAATCTTGTCCCTATTTTCAAAAAGGGGAAAAGAGAGGACCCAAATAATTACCGCCCAGTCAGTCTGACATCAATACCAGGGAAGATTCTGGAGCAGATCATTAAACAAACAGTCTGTGAGCACCTAGAAAGGAATGCTGTGATCACCAATAGTCAGCATGGATTTCTGAAAAATAAGTCATGTCAGACTAACCTGATCTCGTTTTTTGACAGAATTACAAGCCTGGTAGATGAAGGGAACGCAGTGGATGTAGCCTACCTTGATTTCAGCAAGGCATTTGACAAGGTGCCCCATGATATTCTTGTAAAGAAGCTGGTAAAATGCGGTCTTGACTATCCTACCACTCAGTGGATTTGTAACTGGCTGACTGACCGAACCCAAAGGGTGCTCATCAATGGTTCCTCTTCATCCTGGAGAAGAGTGACTAGTGGGGTGCCACAGGGTTCTGTCTTGGGCCCGGTCTTATTCAACATCTTTATCAACGACTTGGATGATGGACTCAAGGGCATCCTGATCAAATTTGCAGATGACACCAAACTGGGAGGGGTGGCTAACACCCCAGAGGACAGGATCACACTTCAAAACGACCTTGACAGATTAGAGAACTGGGCCAAAACAAACAAGATGAATTTTAACAGGGAGAAATGTAAAGTATTGCACTTGGGCAAAAAAAATGAGAGGCACAAATACAAGATGGGTGACACCTGGCTTGAGAGCAGTACATGTGAAAAGGATCTAGGAGTCTTGGTTGACCACAAACTTGACATGAGCCAACAGTGTGACGCGGCAGCTAAAAAAGCCAATGCAATTCTGGGCTGCATCAATAGGAGTATAGCATCTAGATCAAGGGAAGTAATAGTGCTCTGGTCAGATCTCACCTGGAGTACTGTGTCCAGTTCTGGGCACCCCAATTCAAGAAGGACACTGACAAACTGGAACGTGTCCAGAGGGCGGCAACCAAAATGGTCAAAGGCCTGGAAACGATGCCTTATGAGGAACGGCTAAGGGAGCTGGGCATGTTTAGCCTGGAGAAGAGGAGGTTAAGGGGTGATATGATAGCCATGTTCAAATATATAAAAAGATGTCACATAGAGGAGGGAGAAAGGTTGTTTTCTGCTGCTCCAGAGAAGCGGACACGGAGCAATGGATCCAAACTACAAGAAAGAAGATTCCACCTAAACATTAGGAAGAACTTCCTGACAGTAAGAGCTGTTCGACAGTGGAATTTGCTGCCAAGGAGTGTGGTGGAGTCTCCTGCTTTGGAGGTCTTTAAGCAGAGGCTTGACAACTATATGTCAGGAGTGCTCTGATGGTGTTTCCTGCTTGGCAGGGGGTTGGACTCGATGGCCCTTGTGGTCTCTTCCAATTCCAATGATTCTATGATTACAAATTACTCCAAGTCTGTTCCAAAAACAAATACCCCAAAATGTCTTCACACTTGTAAGGCGGAACAGCTCATTAGCAATCGAATTAAAAGCTGGCATGATGCATCAAAGCAGAGATCCAAAGCTAAGAATGACTTTGCTAAGCATGAACTGCCATATAGTTCAAACCTGTGGTCCTGAAAGCGGACCACAGGCCACCTTAGTACCTCTGAGTGCCAGCTAATTGAAAGATACCAAGATGAAAATTCACAACAGTGGATGAAGACTGAACTCTGTTGCCTTTCAGGGATCATTTACTGATGTGTAAAAGACAGAAGTAAGCTGTGATATATACCTCTTCAAACAGAGAGTGTGACTAGATCTGGTGGGCAAGTCATAGGACAGGCACAGGCAAACTCGGCCCTCCAGATGTTTTGGGACTACAATTACCATCATCCCTGACCACTGGTCCTGTTTCCTGTTAGCTAGGGATGATGGTAGTCCCAAAACATCTGGAGGGCTGAGTTTGCCTATGCCTGTCATAGGATATAGGGGGGAGAGTGAGTGACACAGCAGCAACCTGGCATTTGAGTAGCACTGGGCAGTGGGGGGGTGGGGAAGACGGCATGTACAGATAACACTCACCTTGAGATGGACCACTGAACAGGGTCAATGGCAAATTCTTTTTGCAAGGTTTTGCAAACAGTTTCTTAAACTGAGAGAAGGGAAGGGCACGTGAAACTCTGAAGAGGATATCTGGGGTGTGACTTTTTTTTTTTTTTTTTTTTTTGTATATGATCTTCCTTTGAAAAGGTCAGATCAACTTACATTGGGCAGTTTTCTGCCCAGGCACCAATCTGTTCTGCACCTACTTAGCCTCAACTATGCTTCCTGGTCCATTCTCTCGGCCCACAGAAAGGTACACAAGCAGGGCCCCAATTTTATTGGCTATAAAAATGTTGGATTTGAATCCGTTTACATATAATTCCTAGAGCCTACATTTGGCTCAAACTAGCTAGTGTAAATGGAGTAGCTCTGCTCTTAATCTTTAGAACATCAAGATATCCCAAGTGTTTTGAAATGAGCAGGAACATACCATATAGATGGGATGCGCCAAACAATACAGGGGGGGGAACCTCTGGAAAATTTCGTGCACAAGCCTTCTTGAAACAGATTTGGGGTTTCAAAAGGTCTCATACAGCAAAGGACCCCAGGCGACTGTCACCTGTGGAATGCATCAAGTCCCAAGGAGACCTGGATACATCTTCAGGTTTCAAGGAAGTACATTTGGTTTCAGTTAAGATAAATTCTGAAGCTCACTGCTGCGTGCAGAGAAATTCAAAATTCACACACTTTGGGAGCCATCTTCAAACATCAAGATATAAACCCTACCCCCTCAAAAAAAGATAAAGATTTTATTAAGTATTTTATTGCCCAGAATCGTATTTTCACATGTGTGTGCCAAAAGGGATTGCCACAGCCTGCTTTTAAGGGAACAACATGACACATTTCCCTACTCTCTTTGGACAACTATTTGCTCAATCAAATGCAACACATGCATAAGCGTCCAACTTATCCTTTGTTCACAGTACAGTATGTCCCTTTCATGTACTCTTAATAATATACTGAGTTGGATTTCTGTTTATCTGTAGTATCTGAGTCAGGAGAGGCTGTGCAGGTCCTGAACCAGTGTCCGGATGCCGTGGTGGGTTGAGAAAGGGCTAATAAGGAAGAGGCTATATTTCAGTTATTTGGAGCCTAAGTCATTTAAACAATAATGTTGGACCCCAAGAATTGGGCCCCAAGAAGAACTGGCAACCAAGTACAGAAGCAGCCTGATTTGGACAGGGCTGCACTCTCTGTGAAGGGGCAGGTGCAGAGTCTCTGAGCAGGTGGGTATGAGTGCAGGTGCTCCTAGATCCCCCACTGTCAATAGAGACACAAAAGTGCCTTTTACCAGCTATCGCTGCTGCACAAGTTACACCCATTCTAGGACAGGGATAGCCTGACCGCTGTGGTCCAAACTGGTTAAGTTAAAATAAAAGTGAACGCTTTCCAACGCCTGCTTCTAACCACACAAAAGGAAAAGAGGAACATGGCATGCAAACATAGACAGTGTCAGTGTTAGAAACTGGGGTAGAAAAGCTAGGAGCCAAGTGGCTTCTGGGACCTAGGTTGTGGACGCCAAAACAGAATGTCTAGTTGCCACTGGGGAGGGAGGTCAGCAACACTTTTTATTTATTATTTTGATAAGCATGAATTAGTACACAATTCACATAAGTGACACATTGTTACTATCACATTCTTTTTAGCAGAAATCGTTAACACATGTTTAATTTGGTGTTTACAATAAAAATGTTGGCACCATACTTCAGTTTTCAAAACACACTACTCTTTATTGTTAAACTCCTTAACATATTGTCTAAACATATACATTGAGGCTTCAAAGCACATCTTCAATTCAGTAATGCTTGAGTGGCAGCCAGGCACAAAAAATGGCACCCATACTTTTTGAGGTGCTGGCAAATGGAGAGTCTTGAGGCACAAAATGTGCCTGGCGCACTGCTAATTTCAAACCCTGGCCAGTGTACTCATGTAGCACTAAACCATGGTTTAGTAGGACACACAAACACGCCCAGAGCCTCTGTGCTACACTCCCTCATTGGCTGATCTCTGCAAGTGCATCCAGTTCCCAATAATTCTAAGTGGCACCTGAGGACACATAGCATCCCTTAGTACTGCTCGGGATCCTGCTTGATCAAGTCCTCCCCACCCAAAATAGGAAAACAGACAGCATTTCTGACATAAACCTGTATGTCAATTAATCTGTTCAGTTGTTTTATGCAGAGTAATGGCCTTGCGCTTTAATCCTATGCCAAATACTAAGCATGGAGTATTTGTAGGATTGTAGGGTTGTATTACATGAGGGACCTCTGGGTCAGGAATATATTGGATGCAGCTGATTTTTTTTGATCCTAGCTATTTGGCACACAGGCTGAGGCACGGACCACGCTCCAACGCTCAAGTGCTAAAATAAAACTAGTGGTCTCCACGTTAAGCAAAAAAGCAGCAATCCTTGATTGCAACAACAGTGAAACGTTAAGATCAGATGTATACCATCTCTGAAAGAAGCATGGTTTACGTCAGCTGCTGCACAGTCCAATTCCAAATAGTTTGATTAAATGACTGAGGGCTGTATTAAACTTTAGGCTAACTCAACGAACGGCCATTGAAATTAATGGGCCTAAGATAGTCATGCCCATTAGTTTCAATGAGTCTGTACTGCTACTTCCAAGTATGACTAACACTGGATACAACCCAAAATTTCCTTTTTGCTTTTGCACTATCAAAAAATGGGAAAGATCCTTCCAGGAACAATTCCTTATAATAAAAAATTAAAAAGCCAACCAAGTGGATTTTGCACAGCATTCTAATTAGGCCACATCAAGCTGCTGCGTCTCCCTGGGATCACGGGGTGTGTGTGTGTGTGTGTGTGTGTGTGCGCGTGTCTTACTTGCATGTATCATTTAATTCACTTCTGCTGAAACTGAACAATTGTCTATTATCCAGCAATGAAGGATGTGAAAAGCCAAATTACTAAGGGCACAGAACACTGCTTTATGCAGTGTTCCAGATTTCTGCGGTTAGGAAAGTGACAGGGAAATGAACTTTAAAAGTGAGGGGGTGAACAGATGGTTAGCAAGGGTAGCGAATACATATGCACAACCCCACATGTCTGCCCCAGATGTAGACAGTGCTGAGCTAAATGGATCAGACAAAGTAACTTCCTATGTTCCTGTTCATTCAAATGGTATAGCAGGGCTATTTCAAATATTACCTTTTTAATTATTACACATAAAACAGATTATATTGCTCTCCATAAAACTGTAATATGTGCACACTGCAACGTGATCTTCTAGAGACATGCACCCTGCAAATACATGTGCCAGGATGTCAAAACTGCTTGAAACACCTCCCTGCCGCATGTGCACACAATAGCAAATGGGTGTTTGCTGCCGGAGGACGAATAAAGTGCTAACAGCAGTGGAGGACAGACTTCAGTTTCTTGGCTCTACTAGAACACAAAGACCTACCAACCAGAGCTGGGTGAAACTGACACACAGAATGAATTTGCTTTCAGTACCAGAACTGAACTTTTATAAACTTTTAATGATATAGCAGTATACAAATATTTTTACAAGGGGATATATTGATTGAAAATGTATTGTATTGTAACTGTATTGTAACTTTTGAATAAATGTTTTCTTTAAAATAAATTTAAAAAAAAATATTGGCTCATAGTCCTTATTTCACAAACATCCACTCCTGGTTAGCTTTCCTCATTTCAGCAGCCCTAGTTTAGGTGGGAAAAGTGATTTTGGCATTGCTGTTGTCAAAACAATCTGGTTGTCAGAAATCTTTTCCGGATCTGCTGCAAATCATCCTGAGATCTGACCCTAACATAGCAACAGGGATAAGGGCTGGTGGGTTTTCTTTTACTGCAGGTATCGGATCACAGCAGAGTAAAAACCAACACACACACACACACACACAGAGAGAGAGAGAGAGAGAGAGAGAGAGAGAGAGAGAGAGAGGGAGGGAGGGAGGGGACCCGCTGCTTTGAACTTGAGCAAGACACAGATGATCACATTTCAGTCGGCCTTGGAGAAAGTATCTGCTTGACCCTCCAACTCAGATTCTGAACTCTACTGCAGCTCTGACGTCGGAAGGTGTCACTCAATTCCCCCCCCCCCAAGTTACCACCACCTCCAATTAATCAAAGAATCCATCTGGTAGAGCAGGCATCTCTCAAGAATCCTCAAGAGTTCTTGTCAAAGGACTCACCAACCTACTCATCTCGTTTCTGGCCAGGGAGGGGGCAGTGGAGAACAACCCAAAAGACAGATAAAAAGCTTGAGTCAAGAGAGAGCTTCAGGAAGGCCTCCGCCTAAAAGAACAGGGTGCCTCTGAGGACATTCTGAGCCTGGGGAATTGTTTTCAGCAGTATCTCAGCTTTCAATAACTATAAGAATTTTTAAAATATCCGAGTCCTTATGGGTGAAATGATATACTTGAGAGTGTGCAGACAATACCTACTGAAACCGCAGAAGCCTGAAATCTCAGAAGCCTGAATAAGATTTCTAGTGGTTAAGGATCAGATCTCAGTATCATATCCTTGCTCTTTCTCTCACGACTAGCAGTACAAAATTATTTGAGGGGGAAACAGTAAAAACTGCAGAATATATTATGCAAAACATCAGGAAAGTTTGCCAAATTTACATCAATTATAGAGAAAGAAAATCTAGACTGCCTAGAAGCACATGACTTTTTTAAAATGCACCCAGGCCTCATTCAAAAATGTATCAGACTTTTTTTGACCTTTAATACACAAACCAACTCTTGGATTCCAGGCATGGCCACCTGACGGTCTTCTTTTTTACCTTGGCTGGGTCGCACCACATTAAATGTTGAAAGGATTTACACACCACCAGGATAAATTGTCACTGCTCATCCCACTTTGGGATCTTGGTGTGCAAAATAAATAGGTAATTAAATACTATTCCTGGTCAACATTTTGGATCTGTGCACAGCTAGAATTGCACACCAATAGCAGGGGGTGGGGGTGGGGAGCATGTCTGCAAACAGCAGGAAGAGATGCTGTTTTCAGTAAACAACTTTAGGCTCACACAGGGTGGCATCAACTCTGCTGCTATAGCACCCCAGTTCACAATGTGGTACACAATGTGAAGAGTGAGAATTTCAGGTTTGGGAGCTGCCATTTTGGTTCTTGCCTTGCTGGAGATAAGAAGAAAATCAAAAGTATGCACAAAGTGCCCAATGAGATCCCAAAAATACTTACCCTAGTCTGTCTCAATTTTTTTTTTAAATCTACGTATTTTTAAATGCTGTTGAATTTGTTTAGGAACTGTCTTTAGTAATTTGTTTTACCCCAAAAAGGTTGTTTTTAACAAATTTGTCCTACTGGCTCCAATTTATACATATTGATTATTCTTTAGCAAAAGCTGCCTAGAGGGCCTGTTGACCAAATCAAGGACAGAAAGTCTAGAATAAAAGAAAATCTAAACAAAATGCAAGCATCTCCTGCCTCCCGTACTGCACAGCATGCTTGATGAGGGGGGGGGTTTGCGGCAGGTGACAATTGACCATTTCATCAGCAAACACGTGCACATGCCCTCAGAGTCCAAGGTGGTGGGAAGACTCCACCCCAAACGTGTTTCTCAACCTTGGCTGAGAAGGCTTTGCAAGGCAGTGCCACCCGCAAAGGCAATAGAAAAAATGGGACATTCTCTACACGAAAAGCTTCTTACAGCATTCAAATAACCCAAGAGCCAGAACACACCAGGAATTGGGAAGGATAATTGCTGTATGTGCGTCATTCCTTCTAGGTTCCTCTTTTTTTCCTTCTTCTTTTGTTGTCAAATTGCTTCAACTCACACACTGTTAGGACTTTCCTTAGTCTCAAAACAACAGTGTCATTCTCCAAATCCACTAAGCTGAAGAGTCACCATCATCCCCCATGGAATTCCTCTAAACAACTGGTTTTGATTTGGGGTGGGTTGAAACAGAAGTACTACAGTAGCTGGCACAGGGGAACATGCCTGTTTTTTAAAAGTTAGGCTGATAAGCCCCTGCTTATAGCACTAATGCCATGTGGTTCAGTTTTCTGAAGTGAATCCGTCAAGGCAGCCAATTGCTGTTTTGAATCTCAACCCCTGCTTGGCTTTGACTGCATCCAGTCCTACTGACCCTTGTTTGACGCTTTAGAGTCTAGAACTTAGATGTTTTTTGACTCATTCAAACTGGTACCAAGTTTCGCCATGTTGTGGAGCTTTATGGCCTGAACCTAAACTTTGCAGATGCCCAGAACCATCTCAATATTAGAGAGATGCTCTTAACAAAAAGTGCTCTTTGCTGGTCCCCTGACCATGGGCTGACTTGGTGTCATTGACCATCTACAAGCTACCATTATATATTTCCCACAATGCCCTGCAGCAATGCTGTATCAGGGGCATTGTGGAAAATTATTAAGAGACAGTTCGCAGACCTAGGCCAGGCATTAGCAAGGGTCAACTGCCCAAGCGTGTCCGACAACAATGGCAGGCAGGCTTGCCGAGAGACAGCAAACTACTTTGTCCTCCAGTGAGGTAAGATCTAAATCAGGTAAGGCCACCAAGCTGTTTGACAGTGGAATGGACTCCCTTGGGAA
The DNA here is from genome assembly GCF_965112155.1 of Podarcis liolepis. Lineage (NCBI taxonomy): Eukaryota > Metazoa > Chordata > Lepidosauria > Squamata > Lacertidae > Podarcis > Podarcis liolepis. Next base: position 52,390,164 of record NC_139561.1, on the reverse strand, counting down.
GTGGTGCACAATTGTTCTTTGGCAGTTTCTCAGCAGAGGTTGGGTGGTCATCTGTCATATATGCTTTAGTTGAGATTTCTGCATTGCAGGGGGTTGGCCCTGGGTCCTGGCCCAAGGTCCCTTCCAACTCTACAATTTGGAATTTTGAGAAACTGTTGTAAGCACCAGTCACAAAATGGCTGCCACATGAAAAAAGACAGGACAAAATTGTGTAGCTATGCCCCCTTCCATCATTAAGTAAAAGGTGCCTCCTGTGCTCCGAGAGAGATGTAATTTGCATCTCATTTCTGTTCAAAATAGAATGAAAAGTACATGTCCAATCCTGGCATCCAGTTACATGAGGGGCATGATTATTGGTGTTTGTTTAATGCAGGAGAGAGCGAGCAAGTGCAAACAGGACTGGGCAGAAACAGCACATAGTATCTGGTGAAATTGTGGTTTGTTGAGGGGCTACTTACTGAGACCTATCATGAGTTCCATGGAAAATATTAATGAGAACTCTGACAACCATGGGTGTCATGTTGGTGACCCCGGAATTGCAACGCGGCAGAACTGCAGAGCTGCAGACATTATTTCCAAATCACAGGCATACTTCCAGATAATGTATAGGTTTATTCAGCTTTGTAGTCAGCCCCACCCCTAGCACCAGGGGTTCTTTGCAATGTTAAAATGTATCGCATTCAAAACAATCAAGCTAAAATTATATACCTATGTTAAAAAATAAAGGAAAAAAGGCCATCCCCTTTTCGCAGACATATATGAGGAAGTAATAAAAAGCAGGATTTCAATTTGGGAAACATATAAAAGGCTAGATGAATAATTCAGAGTAAAAAATGTAGGGGCCAAATCGTGTTCCAGGGATTTTGGCAGAGTTCAAAAGTTCCTACTTAAAAGGCATGAGAATCACAAGGGCTATGACCCAGAACAGGTGGTAATCCCGTAAAACAATGGTATATAAAAAGGAAGGCACAGCAGAAGGCTAGACTGGGGCCTACAAGCAATTTTAGGAGGTTTTTCAGCTGCCCTTGCTTCTCTTTTTCAGATCTTTGTCACTCCCATAATGCTGTGTGGCAGACACACATAAAGAAGAGGAGGCAGTTGATTAAAATGGAGCACAGAGGGGGATTTAATGCAGGATGGTCACACACATCAATTGCATGGGGAAAGGGTGGATGTTATGAATCACTCACATTTGCAACAGTGTTTTAGACTTCCAGCAACAGGAAATAAAAGTTACAGATCAAATAATGAGGCTGAAGTTGATAATGCCGTATTCTTGCACGTCAAAGAGGTAAAACAGTTGGGTGGTTTTGTTTTTCACATCCTTTCCTCCTTAAAGTTAACAATGAATCAACAGAAAGTATAAGTGAGAGACTTCCAGTGTTATCTGTGTGGCTCTTCACTAAGGGCTGGGAACCAATGCAAACTCTAGCCAGCCACAAGTGCAAATTTAACAAGGCACTGCAAGAGCAAAAGCTTGCCTCAGTGACAAACACACTTATAGGCAAGAGAGTTGTTTAGCTTAGTTTACTGCAGTCATACTTCACATGTTTAACTAACACACTTCAAGTACATCGCATGTGAAATGGCCCTAAAGAGTTTGATAGGAATGAAGTTCCTGGAGAGTTTTGGTGAGGTACGGTATCGCTAGTGAAACTGGAGGGCCGTTTTCTAAAACTCCTAATTCTAGATCAGGGTGGGGCACCTGCAGCAATTCCACAATTGCTGTGAAACTCTAACTAGCATCAGCCCCTGCTCACCATCCAAGCCGACTAGAGCAGATGGGAACTGGAGTCCAACAAAATCTGAAGGGCCACAGGACCTCCACTCCCATTCTAGGAGAATTTAGAAAGCTGTTCAGTTTTTGTTTTTTCAAGTTCACTTGCCTCTCAGTTGCTTAATGATTTATTAGGAAGACTACCTAGCCTAAACCTGTTTTAATCACTAAACGAAAACATGTTACTAGACATCATCAAGCCCATGCTTGGTAAAATGTCCAAAGCCAGAAAGAGAGGTTTGCAGGACTTCATGGGGTTTGAGGAGTGGAGTCTAAGTGCTCCCCTTACCACTCCCCATGGCTAGAAAAATATGAATCAGATGACCGAAGTGCAGAATTCAGATTTGTATACAGTTCTGATCAAAACTTTTCCTGTTGTGTCCTAACAAGTGGTCCAAGGAAAGTGTCTCTTAGGCACCTCCCACTCTCTTTTTATGAAAGAAGTTATATGAGCATTGTGGCACAGGTCAGCAGAACACAGGAGGGGAGGACAAAGCCACAGGAACCCAAGAGACAATGAAAAATAATAATGATTATTTAAACATGAACAGCTACACATGCATTGGATATATGTACATCAAATGCAAAAATAAAATTAAAAAATTCTAAGCTATAGCCACTATACGAAAAGCAAAGTAGTTATCCAAACAATACACATAATAATTGATGAGATCTGCAGAAGGGTATCTCGTCTCATACTTCTTTGGAACCAAACTGGAGAAATATTCTTGGGTGGAAGCCATCAATCCCCATTATTGTGTCAGAAGAAACAAAACACTGACACACAAAGAGGATTAATAACGGCCCATCCATGAATAATTCTCCAATATTTTTTGAATCCTTTCACTGTCTCTAAGGTTCCTGTGACTTTGGGTACACAAGGTCAAGTCATATAGCCCAGTGCCATCTCATCTGAATGGAATCAGGTCAAGACTGAATCTGGACCTTCTGTATGGCAAAGGTCCCAGCAGCATCATACATACTTATTGGATTTCACTGCCCATTAATTTTGATATTGAATGCACCTTCCAGTTGGGTAAAGCTGGTTTCTGGACCCTCTAATAAATATAAGCATTGAATTACCGGTACTTTTTGATAGGCACTGAAGTGAGGAAGCTATATAATTTGTGAGCAATATAAGGTGTAGAGCAAAACTGGGTGTTGCAATATTGAATCTTCATTGATACTGACCTATTTTCCTCCTGCCTCTATTCTATATTAATGTCTGCAGCAAAGAAGTGGGGGATTTCTTCAGAAACACTCACACTTTTTCTGTTAATGAGAGCAAGCTGAAGAACCTCTAAGTAATCCTCGTATATCGACATCTGCCAGAATTTCCAACTATGCACCTCATAAAACAGAACATCAGTTTCAGCAATGCCTTGACTCTTGCAAAAAAACATTTTCAATAAACAAAACACTGTAAACAATGATGGAACTCTGAAATGCATTTCCACTCCTTGTGTTTCGCAACACACCTCCTCAAAAGGAACAGTCTGGGACTATGGCTAAGGAACTCAGGCTGGACTTTCCTTGAACCACCCACATTCCTCAACCTCATCCTTCATGCGGACTCATGAAAAATGTTCCTGCTCAGTTGCATACCAGGGATAGATCAGATGTGAGCAGCCCATTTTCAATCCAAGGGCCATGTTCCTCCATGGGCAGCCTTCCAAGGGCCACATGCCAGTGGCAGATAAGGCCAGGATGTCACTCTAACCTCTGTACAGCAAGCTACATTACACACACACACACACACACACACACACACACACACACACCCCTCTATCCAGACAAACAAGAGGCAGTATTGCAGCACAAGGGCACATTGCAACCAGGCAAGTGCTCAAGAAAGGCACAGAGCTGGTGAGGGGCTGTGGCCCAGGGAGTCCTTAGGTCTTGAAGGTCACATTCAGACACCCAGGTCTGAGGTTCCCCCACCTCCTAGACTAGATGTTCAGAACTGGGGTCACCAACCTGGCACCCATACGTACCATGGCACCCACAAAGGATTTCTCTGGTGTCTCCTCTTCTCCAGGTGAAATATATCCCATTCCCTCAACCATTCCTCATAAGGCTTGGTTTCCAGGCCCTTTATCATCTTGGTCGCCCTTCTCTGCACATGTTCCAATATCCTTCCTTATTGTGATGCGCAGAACTGGATGCAAGACTCCATCCAGGCGGGGGTCTGACGAAGGCTGAATAGAGAGCTATTATAACTTTCCATGACCTAGCTATTATATTTTGCTGCTGCAAAAGTCTTCTGTGCATTTCATGAACGCAAAATCCAGAATCCAGGCTTGTGAAACACCACCCATGTTTTCACATGCATAATACGTAATCCACAACAGGTTCTATGATTTAGTGCTTAGTACGTCATGGTTTAGATCAAGCCCTAAAGTATTTGTTGCTACAGTTTACTATCATGGCCATGACGGGGTGAAGAAGAAACACATTACTACTACTACTTAAGGGACCAGAAAGAGGAATCTGTTGTGTGTTTGGCATTAAGTGGACATACTATCAGTTTTCCCACATTCACATTTAAAAATAAAAAAATCCTGCTGCCAGTGAAGCTTCCTAGAGGCTTGGCTGCAAAATGGAGAAATTAAACCCAAACCTCAAAATATGTTTATCACGCTACTAATATGCAAAGGTATACTGAGCTTCCTATGGTTGGCCAAAGCCAAAGCCTGGAAAAAAACACACATCAAAAAAACCCCAGCAAGAACTCTCAAAAATATTGTAATCTGTAACCCGACAGAAACAATGAAATTACAACCCTCAACCTATGGAAGAATTCTTTTACTCAGTTGATCAATCAGTTAAAAGGCCAACAGTTACTCAAATTAAACAACAAAGAATCTTGTGGCACTTTACAAGACTAACAAATTTATTACAGCATAAGCTTCGGTGGGCGACATCATAAAACTCTTGGTGTTTAAAACCTCAACATGGGTGCCTTTCTGATATACTGAAGGAAGTGCAAAATTTACAAACAAAAGCTGCCACATTATGAGAAAGAAAGGTCATTTTTTAATGTTCTCCCCTTCTTTGAACTCTCTAACACAGTAGTATGCCAGAATAAAATACTGTCAAAAATTAAAACTGATCCCCTTGACCTGCGCCAACAGACTCCTATGTTTATATATGTTAACAGCATCCAGAGAACAGATCTGCATGTGGGTTCTGCAGAAATTCTGGGGCAAGGGGAAAGGCATCACAGGAAAGAACAGATGCATGCAAACCGGAAAAGTGATGAAAGAATTACAGGAAGGGCCTTGGGCTCTCGCATCATCTGTTTCCCAAGCATTTTATGGGTTGCTGGGAGATTTTTTGTGTAAATGATTCAGTTTATCAACATCCTTGTTACTGCATAATGGGTTCCATAGCTGTCACTGGGCTGTTGTCACACTGCCTGCTAGCCAGTATGCTTGCGTGGAAACATTCCATTCCCAGCTAAGACCAAGCAGATCTGAAACTGGGAGGAACAAGAGACCATTTCCTCGCGCATAGAACATACGGCTTTACTAGCAAAGAGGGAAGAACAAGTTTTACTCAGAGTAAACCCGCTAATGTTAATAGACCTAAGTCATGTCCACTAACTTCAATGGGTCTACCATATTATTGGATATAACCCATTTATGCTTTCTAGGGAGAGTAGGCCATTATCATAGCCTGAACCGCTCTGCCCCCCCCCCCGCATGCAATGCAGAGATGGGATGAAAATCTGAATGCTGTTTACCTTGACATTTACAACAAAAAAAATCATAATGACACATGAGCTGCACATAACATGTTCCTTCCTCACCCACCCCTTTTTTGCATAATGTTAGCACAGGAGTTTCAGGACCTTGCTGGATCTCACACACATAGAATGAAATTCAAAATGGCACACTTGGCAAGAGCAGGTGGTTGCTTCACTGATTCCTGGCTCTGGCAAAGCAGTGGCAAGACTTGTATCCATGGGTACAAGAGGAGTTTCCTGCAATAAAGTGCTTCAATCACGTCTACATTGTTCATGCTGCCAGCGCTGTTTACTCCCCGCTAAGTCAACAGCGTGGGTATGTCAGAAGTGCTGCAGAAGTGGCAACGTATGGTAGCCAGCCAAAACGTGTGCTTTCCTTTCTTTATTATTTTTCTTTAAAAAATATATACACTGCTTTTTGAGAACCTTCTTCCACAAAACAGCTTACAATCTCCAATAAAAAAACCTCCCACCTGACAATAAAATATAAATATACAGAATACAGTAAAACTAAAGAATAAAGCCTAGAGGTGGAAAAAAAGGAGTATGGAAACAAAACATAATGCAGAACATGCCAACCATGATACTGTTAAGCCATTTTTGAAAAGTAAAAACTGTGGAGATAAAATATGTTGGAAAAGTTTGGGAGAAATGAAAAGTTTTCAGCCAACATGGAAAACATGGTAAATGTTGGGACTTGCTTCACTTCTAAGGGGAGAGAATTCCAGAGAACTGGCCCCACAATGCTTAAAGCATATGCCCAAGTCTTTTACCTCAGGAGTGTGTGGCACCATCAACAGGTCTTGCCATGATTTACAGTGGTACCTCGGGTTAAGAACTTAATTCGTTCTGGAGGTCCATTCTTAACCTGAAACTGTTCTTAACCTGAAGTACCACTTTAGGTAATGGGGCCTCCTGCTGCCGCCACCACACAATTTCTGTTCTCATCCTGAAGCAAAGTTCTTAACGCGAGGTACTATTTCTGGGTTAGAGGAGTCTGTAACCTGAAGCGTCTGTAACCCGAAGCGTCTGTAACCTGAGGTACCACTGTACTCCTTCAACACTGAGGGTAAAGGGAGAGGGGGCTCTCCACTGCCAGTGGTGGCTGGTGTCCTCTGTGACTGGTAGGGTGGAAGGCAAGGAGGTCAACAGCAGGTGGAGCCAGAGCCAATGACAGGTGAAATCAGGGACACTGACAGGCATAACTAATTCTAGTTTTCCCCCATCCTCATCTCTTCTGAGTTCTACAAATGCAAGAATGAGACTAAGGAGGTGGAGCCTGACTGCCACTGCAGTCCCCTGGATTGGTTACAAGTTAGAAGGCAGGCAGGTGGAGATTGTCTAAGGACAGATAGTGGTTGGCTGGACAGTGCCCCAATCGCCTTAATGGACAAGACTCCACTGTTTTATTGCCATATTACTGTGCTAAAGGTTTGGGGCGAGCAGCACACTGCCAGGCAGAATCTCCACTCTTATCCAGGTTCACGAGTCAAGACAAATGCAACAACACTCTCTACGGCTGTGCTTGTTAGGTCAGTAGGCAGCTAGCGACAGCAAACAATGATGGGGAATCCTGAGTTTCATATGGACGCCATCCCCTCTTCCCCAGGAATGTTTTGCCTGCTGTGAGCTGCTGCCCCAAGGGATGCAATTGCTTGAGCTGCATTGGCTATTGCACAAGCCGTCTGTTTAAACACCACAAAGTGGCTATCTCCGGCCATTTGCTGCTTTTGAGGCAAAGGAAACTATTTGAACATGCAGGCCTGAGGTTAGACCAAAAGTTTGATTTGGGTCGCTGTGGATTAGGGGAAGGCGTCCAAGAACAACTCGCTGATTTACTTTATTTCAGGACTTGCAATACCAACTGGACAGAGTTCAAAACCAAATTACACTTTGGCCACAGGAAGATCTAGCAAGAGGAGACATCTGGATAGCATTTGGAAAAGTTAGAATCAGAGAGTTCTTCAGAATATTCTTGCTTCAAGTGAGGATGTTTCTTGCTTTTATTTAAGAGAGCTGGAATGCCCAGGCTGCATTTCACACTAACATTTTTTAACTCTACCCCTCCCCTTCCCAGCACGCGCGCGCGCACACACACACACACACACACACACCCCTCAGCTGACCAACCAGAAGACTCTTGTGAAAACACTCTCAATTTATAAACCAAGAACAATGGCATGACAACTAATCTGTATAGGGAGCTATGTGGATGATCTTACACTGAACCTGTTCCCTTTCCAATTAATTTCGGCCTTTAAAGCCAAGTGCTATTTTTCTCACAGAGCACTACACTCAAGGCTCCAACACAGCTTAGCAACATTTTACTTCTCCTCTCTACACTTCCATCCAGACCCAAGTAATGACTGGGACTCCCCCAGATGACCCATTTCTTGAGCATCAGTCCTGTTTTAACTAAGCATTTATTCTGATTTGTTTGGGGGGAAGTTATATGGCAATGAACATCCACCCAGATTTGCTTGTGGGATGTTTATACACCTTCCCACTAATCATTCATTCATCCCACACTTTTGAGTGCATTTCCCCATCACTTTCTTGACTGCAAAAGTCCAGGTGTTGTCATTTTTAGTTGATTTGAGTGCTTTAAAGCACTTTAACTGCACAAACCTAAATTTCTGCTATGAGCCGGAATACGTCCCGCAAAATGATGATAGTCTGGATGTGACCTAAAAATGCTGACCAGCTGAAATTACAACTTATAGAACAGTCCAGTTTTGCACGGTGTTGTTCAAGAGAAGTCAACTGGCTATTATTGACTACATTACTATTTACCACTGCAGCTTGTTTGTACAGGGAAAAGTGGGGTTTCGTTTCTCCATCTCATGCTACAAAAGCCAAGGAGTAACTGTGCTATCAAAAGCCAATAGATATGAGGTATTTCCCATTTCTTACAAAAAATATGCACGCAGAAACACACACATATGGAAGTAAGAGCAGGCCACCAGCAGAGTGGTTAAAATGTAAGCCACAGCCCACATTTCCTGAGAATCACATGTAGTCATATGAAACAACATTCAGGAGGACTGTGATATTATTCTTCATAGGCTTTTCTACAAAGGAGGCCCAAAACATTAAGAGAGACAAAAAAGTGTGACACTCAATGTAATACAACTTAATAACACACTTATTTTTGTTTCACAAATTTACGCCCTGCCTATCTTTCAAAGAAGCTGGAGGAGGCATATAGTCCAAAACACCAAACCAATAATAAAAAATCTTAAAATTCCCATTTAATTCTCAAATATTGACATCAAATCCAAGCTCCTATAACAAACTCCAAAACAGCCATCAAAACACAGACACCAACGTTATAGTCACCAGGCTAAAGTCCTTTTGAAACATCTGCATTTTTACTAGCCACCTAAAAAAAAAAAGCAATGGGGCCCAATGCCCCTCATTTGGCAAGGAATTCCACAGGGCTAGGATGCTACCCTCACTATTGCCCACCATGCTTCCTGGGTGAAGGGAACTGGAGTAGGGATTCAGAAGATGGTCAAAGCACACAATGAGGAACGTCTGTAAGGAGACGATCCTTAAGGTACTCACGTTCCAAGGTGCTTAGGGCTTTAAAAAGGTTCACCCCAAGCACCTTGAATTGGATTAAGAAGCACAGTGGCAGCCATTGGTGGATGGTGTCCATGAAAACTGGTAGGGCAGAAGGTAAGGAGACAAACTGTTGTTGAGTTCTACAAGAGTAATATTAGTAGGTATGCACATTTAGGCCTTTTGAGATATAGATTTGCAAGCAGCACTATAGTGATAACAAAACAAGGTGCAATAAGGGCATATTGATCAAGTGGCCACGGCACACCTGCAGGTGAGAATGAAATGGGCATAGCCCTAGGCCAATGACAAAAACCATGTCTGTCACCATCACTTTTCTCTGTGGGACTCATGATGTGTACGTTGAACCACTCTCTTTTATTTTGGGGGATGTTTTGTCCGCACAGTGGAGATTTCCAGTTACACTGGCCATGTCCCCAGCTCTCCTTTTTGCAGGGGAGAAAACTGCCAACAGATAAGCAAATGTTTAATATTCTTCCCCCGGTCACTGTCTGACCTTCTAACCTTTTCCCATTTATTTGAGAAATTCCTCAATGACCAATTCTAAATTCTTCCACCCCGGCCATCCACTATGAGGAAATGTGTCTTCTCTGCATGCCACTGGACTACCCAGAGCAGTTTCCAAACACATTGGACAGGCAAAAATAATAAAAGAAACTGGAGGTCTCAGAGCACATCTCCTTCCTTCTACAATCTCCCACACCAAAGAGTTCGGCTTCCAGTGAAATTTCCTAACAGTGCATGCAAGGCAAAAGAAACAAGTAAAAACTCGGATCAACAGCAAAGCCAGCACAGATGTGTTTAATGCTAGGGCTTAGCAGCATTCAAAACAGACCTAGATGGAAGTCTTTAAAGCAGCTTCATCAACAAGAGCCTCCCAGAGCATCACTTCTAATGGCCTCATTTGCCACAGGCCCAGACAGGTCTCTTAAGGTCTGCCCCCACCCACAAGTTTGTTTAATTCAGCCTGGATATAGACTGCTCCAAGCATTCTGTGTTGCATACTCAAGATCGCTATAATATGGATCCTGTAGCATCCTTCAACCACTTCCTATGCTTATCATCAGGGTGGTAAAAACACACACACACATACATCAATTTTCCAGCCGCAACAAGTGAAATGGAGATAGTAATCTATTTTGTTTTTTGGCTTAATCCTGAAGACCTTGGTGCATGTAACAAAAGAACCGCACAACTGGGAACTGTTCTTCCTTCACAGACACCTTGGTGTTGTAGCAGCACTGAGTCCTCCGTTCTGTTCAAGCATAAATGCTGCAGCTGAAACAAGACCCACATCCCCGCTTAGCCACCCTTTCTATTGAATTCGTCTGAGAAAAACACAGACTGGCACATTTCCATGACAACCAAGAGGGGAAGGGGAGGGAAAGAGGAAACTCTGTACAAAGCCACACAACTTCTTCCAGCCCCCCTCCCCAACCCTCACTATTTCTGGGGGACAAGAGTTAACTTTCCTTTATACATACATGCTGCCAGCTTTTTGAACAAACATGACACCCCCTTCGCAAAATACATCATTATCCATTCAAAACAACACAGATTATGGGCTTCCAAACAACTTTTATTCAGAGTAGGCCCATTAAAGTTAATCGCCATAACTATCTTAGCTCCATAAAATTCAGTGGGTCTACTCTGCATAAAGGGAGATTGGGGGGGGGGACTGATATGTAAATCAACAACTTGAGATATTTACACTATATAATTATGTTTTTTAAAATGTGGAATCAATCAATTAATTATTATTAGCAGCTGCTTAATTATATTACCCCAAATGTGAAATTTATTACTTAGAGTCCATTCATTTCAAAGTGTCTAATCCAGTTGATTATGGGGGGGGGGACCCTCAAATTCATTTACAGAAATAAAACAATGACATTATTAATAAACACAGTTAAAACAACTACTTAAAACATTCAAAAAATAAAACAAAATCAGCAATAAGCTAAAAACCAAATTAAAGCACATGCCAATATTCTAAACATCTGGATAGGCTTGCCTAAACAAAAAACTTTTTAGTAGGCACCAAAATACAGTGGTACCTCGCAAGACGAATGCCTCGCAAGACAAAAAACTCGCTAGACGAAAGGTTTTTCCGTTTTCGATTTGCCTCGCAAGACGAATTTCCCTATGGGCTTGCTTCGCAAGACGAAAACGTCTCGCAACTTTGTTTTCTTTGTCTAAAAACAAAGACATGTTTTGATTATAAAGTTAATTTATTTTCCCTTCAATTTTTGAACTGCTCTTTACAGTATGTGTGACTTTAAAGAGCAGTTAATAAACTGTTGTTGTACCAAATTTGGCTTTGTTTGGACTTTTTTTGACCATAGGAACGCATTAATTGATTTTCAATGCATTCCTATGGGATTTCGTGCTTCGCAAGACGAAAAATCCGCTAGACGACAAAAATTGCAGAACGAATTAATTTCGTCTTGCGGGGCACCACTGTAAGTACAGTGAGGGTGCCTGCCTATTCCAATAGGCAGGGAGTTCCAAAGTGTAGGTTCTACCATGCTAAAATAAAAATTTCTTGCAAATGAAGAATGTGTATTATGTGCCACCTGTAACAGTGCCAGTTCTACAGACTGAAGTGGTTGATATGCGGTAAAGACAATGCTAGGTTGATACAAAACTCTCACCTGTCATATTTGATCTGCAACAGCTCTGCAAGTTAACATTCTGCAAGTGACAGGTATGCATAATGGGAACTGGTCCAAAATTGTGCGCTGCTGGGTTTGGGCCCTGAACATATGCACAAACTTAATTGGTGCTACTGGAAGGATTTTTTTTTTTTTTTTGTTTCGACATCCCCACAGTTCACTTCAAAGACAGATTTTTATTCATACACAGCCATGCAAACTCATGGAATTAATTGGTCCCTTGATATTTGTTTATTTGCTAAAGAAAAACTCACATGCATTGTTGATGTTGTTGTTTATGTTATGATGTTCCTGCAGCACACACCCCACTAATGAAAGCGAGACCCTTGGGGATTTTCAAATTCCCTGTCTCATATTCTCAGGTCAACAATAGCCAGCTACCAGATTCCTTCATTCACAAGCAGATAGCCAGGGCAGCAGAGATGAGGGCAGATTTATTAGTGGGGTTAAGACATCTGATTACCAGTGGTGGAAGATGGATTCCCAACAACGGCAGCAAAAGGGATGAATGCTGTCAGCAAAAACAATGGAGAGGTCTGCCAAGCCACAAGTGCTGCCAGACACATATTTTTAGCCATCTCTTCCCACTTCTTTCCCCAAAATTCCACTCCCCCAACTCATCCTGATTTAGCAATGCAAAACAAACAAACAAACAAACGCCAAGTTTGGCACAGTATTTTGCTTTGCAATCTCCACAGGCGACATCCCATGTGACTACAGAAACAATAAGACACCCTAGAAGAAGCGGAAGTACAATGGTATTTCCCCCTCTCCCTTATTATTATTTTGCAAAAGGCCACTGAAATCCCCAGAGCATCAATAGCATCCAGCTCTCCACGTGGTCCAGTCTTGGTCTGTTTTTCCTCCTTTCACGAGGCTCTCCAATTTTATGCACACTGTACCCATCAGCTCAAAAAGAATTTTTCATGTTGACAGTGTTTTGACGTGTTCTTTTAACTGACAATTAGTTTACTTTGGGGGCATAATCAGTTTAAGACTCTTTTTTTTAACACACACAACTTGAAGCACTTCAGCTGCCTATGATTTAATGCTGCCCAACCCCCTTAAAGGACAGATAAAGGCCAAATACGTGTGCGGGAAGAGGCTTAAAAACATTTTTTTAAGCTTTAATAAAAGGGTCAAGTAAGAATCAGCAAACATATATTCTAAGCTGGAAGCAGCATGGAAAGAAGAATTCACAGGGGAGAGGACATTGCTTAATAGTAGAGCACAGGCATTGCTGAGAGAAGGTCCTATGCTGGGTCTTCTGACATCTCCAGTCAGGGGGATTTCTGGCAGCAACTGCAAAGGAAGACCTCATTCCCTAGGAGCCACTGCCAATCAGAACAGGCCAGAGGTTCTCAAACTACAGTCCACAAGTTCCATTCAGGTAGTCCGCAGAGCAGCGTACATGTCCCTGCATTTGATTTATTTTTTTCTAACACGAACACATTCACCAGGCCTGAATTATCAAACAGACTAACCAAGCCTTGAAGGCCCTGGTCCTAAAGTCTGTGATTTTTGTAAGACAGAACTAATTTGCCAGTGGAAAGGGTCTTCTCAGAAGCCAATGGCTCTCATAGTATGATACTGCTTTTGATCATTATGCCGAAGCTGATGGAAAAAATGTGCTATGTACATGTGTTGTTCCGTAGAATGCTTAAAAAATATATATATGAATCAATCTGGTGAGTGATTTCCAAGTCCTTCACCCTTTCACCCTCTGAAAAATTACGAGAAGGCAGCTTTTAGATTATGTTATATACAGTATGGTCTCGTTTTGCAAGTGGGGGTGCAGAACCTTAGCTATCATCCCACATAATTTAGGGGGTTGGAATGGTGAAGACCATGTACATGCCCAGTGACAAATGATTGTAAATCAGTTTGGACTACTACTTCTTTTTAAAAGAAGCACCAGTTGCAAAAATCCTAAGACTCGGTTATTACAACATTTTTTTTGCAACAATGCTGCATGGCATGTCTGTGCAAGCAAAGCAAAGTTCCGCAGAACTCAAAAGCCTCTCTTACTCAGCCATTGCTCAAGCTAGGCTTCCCTCACTCTCACAGGGATCTTGCACTCCATTTCAAGCAAACTGTGCTGGTTGCTGAAAGTGAAAACAAAAATGAAGCCAAAAAGGTGTCTTGCACACACACGCACTTCCCCTTTTTACCCCTCTGACACTTCCACCTGACATTCCAGTTATTTACTTGCAAACCAGACATCACCTCCCACCACAACCACCCCAGTTCAGTCAAGACTCCATTTAAACCACATGGGGAAGGAGGAAGTAGAATGAGAGTGTCTCTCAATTTCACGGTGCCACTGTCTCAGTTTCAACATGATAAAGCAGGCAAGAAATCATAATGAGAGCTAGTCAGTGGAGCCACTGAAGTCACAGAGGAAACAGCACAGTGACCACCACTGCTGCATTGCCCCGCCATCAAGACAGGTTATTTGAAGGCCACTGCAGGGTGGGACCAAGGAAACATCAAGAATCACGGGGCACTGCTATCAAAGAACAGCAGTTGTTCATATGACAGTTATGGCAAGACAAACCACTGGTGGCTTCTTCCTTGCAACCCTTTAAGCAAGCATTAGAGACTCTTAAGTTTCAGGTGGCTGGCTTTCTTGTACAGAGATACAGGGTAGTGTTATATGGTTTTAACCTATGCTGGCCTTGTTTGCACATCATGCTAAGCCAAACCATGGCTTATTGTGAGCTTGCCAGCACAGAAGAGCAGACCGCAACCAGTAGCGGCATCCGCACTTTCGAATGCCCTCCCATCAGATGTCAAGGAAATAAACAACATCTGAAGGCAGCCCAGTATCAGGAAATTTTTTATGTCTGGTGCTTTACAATTTTATATATATACTGTAAGCCACAAAGAGTGGCTGGGGAAACCCAGCCGAATGGGTGGGATATGAATAACAATGTATTATTATTATTATTATTATTATTATTATTATTATTATTATTCCTCTGACTTTCTGCTTCTGCAAAGAGCTCCACCATGGTTTAGCATATCATATCATGGCTCATGCTTTAGCTGTCTCCAGACCAGGGTCAGCCTACCCATGATGTGGGGTGAAGCACCTGCCTCAGGCGATGGAAGTGCAAGAAGTGGCACTCCACCCTGACCACCATCACTGCCACCACTGAGAGAGAGAGGCGTTCCACCTTCCCTGCCCCTGGACAGAGAAACCAAGTGAGCAGCAATACTGTGAGGAGTGGAATAGCTCCCACAGAGTGTACTGGTTGCCGCTAGGAGGTAGGGAAGCTGATAGGCAATGGTCTAAGGAGCACCCCAGTGGAAGTGGGACACAGCGCAACAGGCCAGGATGCAGAAACCCCTATTTCGCCTCAGGTGGCAACCTGCTCCAGACTAAGCACGAGCTATGAGCAAGGTTTGTCCTATAGCAGGGGTAGGCAACCTAAGGCCCATGGGCCACAAGAGGCCCACGGGGATTGTTTAATCGACCCACGAGCCGCCCCCGAACTGAGCCACCTGCTCAGCGAGTCCCCGCACACTGTGCTAAATCGGTGAAGCGCAGCACAAGGACTCACTTCCGTGGCGCCGGAAACGACGTCTGCGCAGATGCCGGAAATCACATCTGCGCAGACGCCGGAAATCACGGGCGCACACTCTCACACACACGCACAATCCAGCCCACAGAGAGATCTCTGCTGGAGTGAACTGGCCCAGGCAAGGTAAACCTTGCCAACTCCTGTCCTATAGGACAGGAGTATCACAGGTCTTCTGTCTCTTTCCCAAGTATTTAATTTGTATTACCTTTCTGTTCCCTTTTGGAAGACCTGGGGCTCCCACATATTTACTTCTTTGGAGACTGCCCACCATACAAAGGGAGTTCCAGGAGATATCAAACAAATGTAAATACAAAAGTACATCAAACATCAATAACCACATATACGGACTAAATATTTTAAACAACAAATCATTAAAACAATGACTCACATATTGCTTATTGGGATTAAACCTCAGAAAAAGTCCTTCTATGTATCTGCTCACTATGAATCCTGACAGGGAACACCATCTTAAGGAACAAACTGCATGTAACAGGAAGAGGTGCTCCTGCAGAAATATGGGCCCAAGGGCTCCTGAGGCCTTTTTAAACTATTGCCATCATTTTTTAAGGCTGTAATCTTTTATGCTTGCCATATGGCCAGGAAAACAAGTAGTCTGCTTCTGTGCCTTTAACAGCAGCTAGGTATTCAGGACTCAGCAGTACTCAGGCATGGAAAAAAGCATTATCAACTGCATGTCAAAGGTGCTGGTCAAACTAAGGCATCTGCACCAACTGATTTAATAAGCATTCTTTCTCTCTCTAATAAATTTATAAATCTACAAGGAACCCTGTACTTTTGTTGGGAGGAGGTGTTAGGAAACTTTGGTGGAGAATTCTCAGAAACAATAAGGCCACACAATTGTTTGAAGGAGAACCTCAATTTCAGCACTTTGATTTAATATTTATATGACACTTTTCCAACAGCCAAGTTGAGCTGAAAGTTAGAATAAAAAGCTTTGAGCTCAGCTTGGTTGCTGAGCTAAAATAAGATTAAATTACACAAGTCTGTAGCATAGACAGAGCCTTTCTTAGCTTTAAGAAATGTAAACAAAATCCCTTGCTGAGTTTCAAGTCACATCTTTCCATTGCTGTACACACCAGAGAGATGGCAAGGATGTCTTCATCTGGTGTTTATTACCTGATTTGTTTTCCCACAACTGCAACATATGCACACCTCAACCTCCTATTCAATAAAGCTCTCAGCTGCGCATGTGCAACAGATGCTTCAAATGCACACACCTCAGCTTAGCCATGGCTTACATTTTCAAACTGGATGGAAACTGGCTTAAAGGAAAATGCATCAAACAGCTGTGCTTCTCAAGAAAATACAGGGTACATATGGATCATGGGTAATGCCTTGGGTACTTGGTTTCAAATACTAGTGGCAGGAGAAATGGTAATGTGTACACAGCCTTGGGAACACAGAACACTACATTACACCAGGCCAGTGTTGTGCTCTGACTGGCAATGGCTTTCTGGGGGCCTCAGGCAGACTTCTTCTATATCACCTGCCACCTGGTTCTTTTAGCTGGAGAAGATACAGACTGAACCTGGGATCTTTGCATGCCAAGCATGTGCTCTTCCACTGAGCCGTGGAATTCTCTAGGTCAGAGTGACCCTCATTCAATTATAAAGGGGATAGAATTGGCTTTGCCCTTTACAACATCACTTATTGTTTAAAGGTTACCTTGACTGTGACTTCACCCCACTGCTCACAGCTCTGACTGTGCACAGGTTTAGTCACATGGTTAAGTGTCTCACTGCACATACATTCAGTTGCAAGGCAGAAAAACTACCCATCCACATACAGTTACTGCATTTCCTTTACAAACATTTCCTACATTTGAGCCTTATGAGCAACAATGAGAACAGAAAGAGAGGCGCTCAACTTGAGTCAAACCAATGACACATTTGGAACGGTATTGTTTGTCCATGAGCAACCTTGAGATCTCAAAGCCAGCTCTCAAAAAGAACTCTTGCCCAAACTCACTAGCTGGAAATCATTGCAATGTAGGTGCTATGGAATGAACACATTCTGTTTCTCTCTCTCTCTCCACAATCTTACCACTGAACTAGGATAAAAAGATGCTCCAATCCTTCCACAATTTTTATCCTCTAAAATGAAACTATTGAACAGATTGTTGATGATTTGTTGATGACTTATTGTAATGAAGATGGAATCTGAAGGGGCTATAAATCATTAGTCTCTTGCTGCATTTTCTAATTAGAAACTAAGTCTCAGCTGAATAATAACAAGGTTCAACAAGGCTGCTCCACTCCTTTTTTGAAAGGGAAAATAATGTTAAAAGTTTAGTGAGAAAGTCTGGACACCTCATCATAACAAATTGTTGTGGTGGTTGTTAAAAATTGTATACCACCCTTCATTTGTAGATCTTAGGGCGGTTCACAACATAACATTCAGTTAACATTTTGCAAACTCCTGGTTTGGACAGGCAACACCCAAACGTCACCTACCTTTCACAGTTGTTGCATGCTGACAACAGTTATAAAGCACTCTGTACAGGGGAAATTGGTATGAAAACAATAAACCACTATAAAACAGATTGGGACCCTCCAGAGATGGTGCTGAACTACAACTCTCATCATCCCTGACCATTGGCCATGCTGGCTGGGGGTGCTGGGAGATGGAGTCCAGCAACATCTAGGACAGCCACAAGTTCTTCCTCCCTGCCAAAAAACAAATATGGCTGCAAGCTGACAGATTAGCCAACTTGAACTTTAGTTGATTAATCAGGTGGGAGCAGTTTAATATCAGGATGGCCAAGAATCAAGGGCTTGTGGTTAGTTTACTTATAGATTGTCTGGGTTGGTGTGCTGTTGCAATAAAGAAAGTCTTCATCCACCAATGCATGTTGGCTGTTTCAAGACTCCCATACTTTCAACATGTCAAAAAGGCACCTAGCCTGAGATCTTCGTAATATGGAAGTATATTTTAATGTCAATAAATTAAAGGCAGACGATTCCCCAATTACAATTTGTTAAAATAAAGAATAGAATAGAAAAATGTACAGAGCAGATCTAGGAAGGGTGGAGCAGCAGTCATCACACACTGCATTGGGTGGTACCTTTTAAATTACCAATACTTTCACCACAAATGCTTGCCAAGTATTTTTTCCAAGCCACCCCCAAAATATATCAAACCTCTCCCCTAATTCTGAGGGATCAGCTCAAGTGGGTTCATTTAGAGCAACTGCAAGTCTTTTTACTTTCTTCTTCTTTTTGCAGGGGGGAAAAAAGAACAAAAACAAAACAATAACTTGGAAAATTACCACACATTTCCTACCATGTATTTAGTAAAGGAACATAGTCTATCATCTCCTGTCTCCACTACCTTCAGGCATTGTTTATTGTATTAAGTGTGATGTTCTAGTACACCAGGTTTTACAAACCCTAATTCCTAGAGAAACAGTTCAAGGGGTTGGTTTTCCAATTTGAAAGAGAGCTTTGATTTGCTATCTTCAATTACACACCAGCTTTTGTAGCAGCATTAAAAAACACCCAGACCATCTTCTGAACCTTTGGTGCTAGGCAGGCACATGAAGCAGGAAAGCAAACTAACCAGTTTAGGTTTCATAATCTGGACAGAAGGAAACATAGAGGCAATATTTCACTGGTGATTAATCCTGACGAACCAACAACAACTCTTTTCCAATTTACGCAGTTCTTCATATGTGCTCCCCACCCCCTACATTCCACCTCCGAGGGTGGCGTGCACAATAAAGTAATAAAAACTCATGATTAGGACAATCACAACAACCCAAAGCAAAACAGCAGCATTAAAACTGAAATGACAAACACAGCTTGTGTCAGATGAGTCTCCCCAGACTGCAGGTAATCTGTAAATGGGGTATAACCACCAAAAAGGTGGACAGCACCTGCCTAATTTGAGATGGGGGTTGAAAGGTTAGGACAGAGGAGAATCCCAGGTGATGGATGAAGGCTCATGTTGTATCAGATATTGTCATGGATTTATTTATTTATTTGATAAGTTGAGACGGGGGGGGGGGGGGAGTTACCATATGATCCCCGGGCCAATGACAGCAGCATAATATATAGTTATAAAAACAGACAGAACAGTTAACTACTATAAAAACAAGCAAAGCTGTTCAAAACAGAACAGAACAAAATTCAGCAAAACTGGTAGATTCCTCCAAACAAGATATTTTAACTGTTGAAAGCCAGGGTTAAGAAATGCATCTCGCATACAGTGAAAGCTGAACAATGATTTTACTAGACCCATGTCTGTGGGGAGGGAGATGCATAGCTTGTGGACTGCCACAGAGATTACCCTCCACTGGGCTGCCATTCTCTGAATTTCTGTATTTCCATAAGAGACCCCTCTGCAGAGAGTCTGTAGGAATGGAGATGATATTTCAGATATTTAGGGCCTCAGTCAGTTGGGGTCTACCTAGGATTGTTTTCCTCTTCACCAATACAGAGGAACTGGTGTGCTCTCATTACAGCTATATTCACACTGTACACTTAAAGCTTTAAACAGTCACTGCTTCAGTTTGTTAAGGGTGATGAGAATTGTTAGGAGACCCTCACAGAGCAACAATTCCGAGAGTGGTTTAACAATCACTTCCCAGGGAATTCTAGGATAGGCTAGAGTGTGAAGTCCCTAGGGCCATCTCATACGCCCATCATGAGTCTGAAACTAGGAGCGGACCTGTGCAGTCGATGCCTACATAGGCACAAGGTTTTCAGAGGAAGCTGCAGCCCTCCAAGGTTTTGGGGCAGGGAGTCTATCCAAGCCCTACCTGGATATGCCAGGGATTGAGTCTGGGACCATCTGTGTATAAAGGAGAAGCTCTGCCACTGAGCTACGGTCCCTCTCCTAACTTGACACCTGCAAGAGAGCAGCAGGAGGACGTTGGCTGCCACTGGTAAACATGAGACCCTTCTGTAGTGCCACACGAGCCGCAAACCTTTGGCTCTCTGCCTTGCAGAGCATCTCGTTTTCAGGAAACAATCCCTGGCTTGCTGGGATATGCAAGGGGTCCTCTTTCGCCAGCTGAGTATTTCAGCCAGCTGAAGTGGACGGGTGTTCCCAGCTACTAACCCCACTAGGCTCAATATTGTGAGACCACCTTGGAAAGCATATTTTTTAAAAAACAACTAAAACTAACAATGTAATCAGATATCCTTTTCTAACTCCTCCCCAGACTTCTACCATCACACTTGCTTGTTTTCATTCCCTACCTCAACCTTGGGGACAGCGGCGAAATAGAGAAACGAAAGAGCCAAAGTTCTCAACATCCCCCCAAAGCAGAAACACTTGAAGTCACAAATACCTGATGCAGGTTTCCACATCCTCACACATCTCTGCTGTGAAAGGATTCCCTTATTCAGGACAGAATTTTCATCATATCTAGGGTTGGGAAGACTGGGTAATGAGTCCAGAGGATGACTACAGTTTCCTTGGCATGCAACTTAGCCCACTAGCTCAACTGGTTGACAGGTGGGCACAGTTTTGAGGAAATAACTCACAGGTGAAATTGGAACCGGGGGGCAGGCATTAGTTTCAGAGGTTCCCCTTCTGATTTACAGAAGAGAAGATACAAGCACCCCTCAAAATCTTTCAAAAATACTTTCAAAAATAAGGTAAATGCAACAAAAACCTTGCACCCCACCACGCATGAGAATATCACAAAATTTTCTCTCCTTTTGAAAATTCTGTATTTATTTATTTCCCTTCGTTATTTCATGGAGGGATTTTTTGGGGGGGTGGAATGCAGGAGAAATGTTCAGCACAGCACTAAATCTAAACCATCAAACCCAAGGGGATAATGCAGAACAAGCCACAACTCCTTGAGTTAATATTTTAAGTTCATAGAAATCATGAAATGTTTTGCATATGTCCCACAATCAATCTGCATCCTGGACTAGATGAGCTAATGCTCCCCCCCCCCTTTTGAGCTGCTTTGCTGAGAAAAAGCAAACAAATGAGCTCACCCTCCTGAAGGCCAGACCCTGTGAGGTGCAGCTTGATTCCTGCTCCCTCCATCTGCCAGACACACGACAATTGGCATAGGAACCATCATTATGGTTCAACGCCTGGGCCTGGATGTTCGCTCCCATGCCAAATAAGGTTTAAAAGCATATATAAATGTCTCTTATACAGGGAAATTATACTGAGCAGTATCATCATCTGAATTTGTACACGTTGGATACAAGTCACTCTCACTTTACTTGGTTTCTTCCAGGGAGCATTTTCCTCCTGTGCCATGTAGTTTTCCAATCAGTTTTTCTGAAAACCGACGGAGGCTGCTCTTATAATTAAGAGAGCAGCTATGCTGACAAGGCACAGGCTGAACTGACAAGGGAAGACTGCGGCTCAATGATGAGAGCACAAGCTCTGCATGCAAAAGGTCCAAGGATCCATACCCAGCAGGTAGGTCTTGAAAACTCCCCCACCTAAGATCTTGGGGAGGTCTTGCTAGACATAGACAATGCTGAGCAAGATGGGAAGGCACCTTCCTATGCAAGGCATTCCCTGTTACATATCTTGCACTGTGATAAACACACAAGGTCCCAAGTCCAACCCCTAGCATCTCCAGGTAGGGCTGGGGGAAATCTCCTGTCTGAAACCCTGTAGATCTGCTTCCAGTCAGTGTGAACAGTACTGAGCTAGATGATCAGCGGTCTGACTCATTATAAGGCAGCTTCCTATGTTCCTAGGACCAGAACCCACTCAAATATAAATTCCACTCCTTTGTCAGCAATCTGCTAGCTGGACCAATGCCTGATGAAGCAGATCATACTCCACAAAAGCTCGTTCCGTTAAAGTCTTTTAAGGTACCACAATACTTGTTTTTTGTACGAACAGACTAATGCAGCTGCCCCCTCTAGAATTAGACCCAGGTTAGCGGCCTGATGTTGCTGCTAACAAGAATTACTTCTCAGAAGAATTATCTCCAGCTTCACCTCCCACAACTACAGAAGTGAAACTAGAAACAATGTATCAACATCCACTTTTCGCTTCCTTGATGGAGGTTAATTGGTAACTTCGTTGTTATTGTGCAATCACACCCCGTCCTTATTAATCACAGACAGAGAGTTGACCAGATTCCGGCGAGTAAAAAAATATAGGCTTTCACCCTCTCTATTTTTCCCAGGCCGTCAGCATATACATGCATGCAAGGACTAAAAGCACACAGCGTTGCAGAATTGCTAAAGCCAAACAGATCTGGGTTTGGGCTAGTATTGGGATGGGAGACTAGGGCATAAAAAGAGCCCCTCTGGATCAAGCAAAAGTCCCAGCTGGTACACTAGCCTGTTCTTGCAGTGGTTTATCAGATGGTGCATGCAAAATTTGAGAACAGCAGCCCTCTTACTAAGAATCCCATGAGCTTTACCTTGAGTTTAACGGCACCATATGCTCCAACTGCTCCTATTTAATAGGGACAGTCCCTATTTTCCGAGTCCCTGTGCTTGGTAATTCGCCTTGTCCAAATTCAGTCAACGTGAATTGCTAACATCACCATTCTTTAAGAGTTCAACCTCTCCCCCTGAGGTTCCCGGTGATTACTAAATCACTGGTGGGTGGGTGAGCGCATGCACACGAAGGCACCGTGCCATTTCCCACACTGCAGTCACCAAGCTATATTTTGCACAGTTGGTAACTAATGCCAGAAAAACGTCTTATCTTCTACCAAAAGAGCGACCTCGCTCTTGGCTTTTTAAGTCACAGAAGCACAGGGTCACTGTTTAACAAATGAAGGCATAACACAAAAACAACGAAGAGCTTCAACTATGTGTAAAGAGGGCTCAGGAACTCATTGCTGGTGGGAGAACAGAGATTATAAACCTGTCTCCGTTTTCATCTGCAGGGTGGGAGAAGGTATGCATCACTCAATGCTGCCTCAAACAGAGGCAGAGGACTCATCATTTAGAGCTAATCCACTCAGGAATGGACACCAGATGATTTCCATTCTCACCACTCAATCACTCAAAATATGCAGAGTCACAGTAGAGAACGTGAACCACCAACACCATTGAAAGGAGTCTACAGTGTCGCTTCTGCTGTAGCTCATTCAGCGGTTAAAATCCTCCATATATCCAGCTCACATGAATGAACCAGCCTTTAGCTGCCATTCACAAAGTGCTGAGTTCATCAAGTGACCTCCATACCTGTGTGAACCAGCTGTAGCTCAGTGGCCACAGAACACATGCTTTGCATGCAGAAGGTCCCAGGTGCAACTCCTGACGGTTTTGTTTCTATGGATTAGATAGCAAGTGATGGAAAAGACCCCAAAGAGCTGCTGCCATATTAACCTAGATGAACAAACCACGTGCCTTGCTCTAAGGCAGCATCCTATATCCCAACATTTACAACTGAGGTAGGAAACCTTCAGCCTGAGGACAACATTCCTCTCTGGACAACATTCCAGGAGCCACATGCCAGTGCTGGGACAAGTCAGAGGGAAAGGTAGGTGGAACATTTAATGTAATCCATGAACAAATTTTCCCTCTATACCAGGGGTCTGCAACCCGCGGCTCCGGAGCCGCATGTGGCTCTTTTACACCTTTGCCGCGGCTCTGGGGCGGATACTAGCGAGGGGAGGAGGCGCATTGTGCGCCCCGACACTCCCCACTGTGGCGGGCGCTGTACTGGCTGTGACGTCGCATGGGGGCGATGCGTGCGTTAGTCTTGCACCGTCCCGACGTCACCTTCCCACCCGCTGTCAGATTGCGGCTCCGGAGATATATTTGTTTTAAATGTCGCAACGGTTTTGCGGCTCCCAGGTTTTTTTCCTTCGGAAACGGGTCCAAGTGGCTCTTTTTGTCTTAAAGGTTGCAGACCCCTGCTCTATACAGTAGGCACACACAGACCCTCTCTATCCTCCATCCAGGCAGACAACAGGCACTATCAGAGTTCAAGAACACATTCCAGCCAGGCAAACATTCAAGGAGGGTGAGAACCAGGGCCAGGGAGGGGTGTGAACTGGGGGAGGGGGTGGAATCCTGAGGGCCAGATCCAGAGGTCTGGGGGTATGCAACCAGCCTCCCACCCGGACTGAGGTTCCCAATCCCTGCTTTACAAGCAGAGTACAATACATGAATGTTTTATCAAACTGGTAAAAGAGACCACTTGGCCGTTTTCATTTCACAGCAGTGGGGATTTAAAGCTACTATGCTGGGCACAGGAATAACATAGTTAAAGCAAAGGAAAGAAAGAAGAAACAGAAGAATGTAAAGAATCTAAAAATAGCAGAGAAGGGGAAAATCGGGGAGCAATAAATCTCCTGTTACCGGGGCTGTTACTGGAATATAATCTACATGGATTTGAAAATAAATGTTGGTAACTTTTCCAATGAAAATGAGACAATTTTACCAATTAAATAGAAGGGAAATAAAGATTAGTGTATACATCTGACACCCTTTATTGGATTCTCCATGCCTTGTCTCTGAGACACACACTCTATAACACAGGGTAACTCTACTGAATGAATGAATGAGTAAATATATAAATAAATAAAGGTGATACTGACTGTGGGTTTTCTTTTACAGATTTATGTGCAACACACCCAGCTCATATGTACCAAGAATTCCTGAAGTCTGAGCTGGCTTCCTATCAGATGCAGGAGCTAACTGCTGGGTCAAATGTCTGAACCAGGCTTTCAGGTTTTGATCCCTGGGAATATTTGGCTTTTAAAAATGCATCTCTACACTTGTGAGGGCTAGGAAATTGTTTCAAAAAATCTAAACTGGAAGCTTTCTATTTGCAATTGCCGGACCGAAAAGTAAGTACCATGGGTAGAGAAAGCCTACTGCCATCCCATCATTTATTTTAGTTTATTAGTTTGCTATATTGGTTCAGGTGCTGCTGTTGCAAAGAATATGAACACCATACCATGAGCACAAATGCCGTAATGGATTTTAGAAATAAACAAATACTTAGACTCCTCTGGTGTTTGCTTTATAAAACTTCATCTGGCCCAGAGGAGAAAATTTGTCTATGTCCCTGAGCAACCAGTTATACAGAAAACAAAAGTTTGTAAATATTAAATTGTTCTATTGGGACATTAGGCGGTGGAACCAAGAAAAAAAAACCCCAACATGTTTCTGCTCATTGGCACAAAATGAAATTATTATTATGAATTATCTTCCTGCATGACAGAAAAACAACCCACCCAGGAGTCGTGCATGCCTTGCAAACCTGCATCTTGTTTGAAGTGTCTTGCACAATGAGAAAGAACAGATAATAATGCAGATCAGGAAAACACATACTATAATAATTTATATCCCATGCTGATAAGTACATTCTGAAAAACCAGTTCTCATAGAATAGTTCAACAGGTAGCTCACTAAATCAGTGGCAAAACTATGATGGATTCTAACAGAACTTATCTGTATCCAATATACAATTTTCTATATGAAATACTGTGTATAGAGTGGGAGGGGAAAGAGGTGGTTAGTATCCATCAAAACAGTTGGGATAGTCAACATCACTTTCAATTGAAACAGGTATGGCATGGGAAAATATATTGGAAGGATGCAAACTGTCCGACAGATAAACCTGAAAGACAAGAAAAAACAATATCTGAAAAGTTGCTAGTTTGTTGCCTGTGTTTGTTGAGAGCTGGGTGCGCCTCAGAAGTACCGTAATTACACAGCTTCCTCTGTGGGGAACAAGATAAGAGAACTATACAGTGAAACCTTGGGTTACCTACTGTCCTCCTTACGAATGCTTCAGGTAACGAGCTCCACTAACCCGGAAGTAAATGCCCCTAGTTGCAAACTTTGCCCCGGTATGCGAGCAGAAGTCGCGCGCCAGCGGTGAAGCAGCAGGAGGTCCCATTAGCAAAAGTGTGCCTCAGGTTAAGAATGGTTTCGCCTTAAGAATGGACCTCCAAAACAAACTGATTTCATAACCAGAGGTACCACTGTATAAACCGTGAGGACATCAGGAGCAGGTAAAATGGAAAACACTGGACACTCTTGACTGACTAGGAATAGATGGACCAGGCATTGCAGTTGGACTACCCAGTGACAATCCCCAGCAGCTGGTATTCTGGTGCAAAATGCCTCTGACACTGGAGGAGGAACATAGCCATTGTGGCTCACAGCCATTGATAGCTTTATCCTTCGTGAATTTGTCTATTCTTCTTTTAAAGCCATACAAGCTAGTGGCCATCTACAGTATATCTCTTGTGGGAGATAATTCCATAGTTTAACCATGCATGGTATGCAGATGATCAATATTAAGACTGCTTCCATCCTGATTCAAGAAGCATTTGTGTACTTTAAACAAAAATAAAAATCCATGCAAAACATCTTTTAATAACATCTTCAGACAGTCTGAGGGCTGCCATTGAATTTTTAATTTTATTTTTTAAGGAGAAAAAAAATGTTCTACCAACCTGCTACACTGAGTTGAGCTGGGACCAGAAATGCCCAGAGAATGATGAGACACGATCATGTCCTGTTACTCACAGAAAAAAAGATGACTGTCCCCATACTTACATGAGGGCAGCCATCTTGTTCCCCCCTCTCCCCAACGATGTACCTGCGAGGAACAGCATGTTCATCATGGACCATCCCTGGTCCCACTGCTAGCAAATCCAAGCTGTAATGTCAGGGGGTGGGGAGCATTAAAAAAACAAAAAAAGCTGTCAGAGGATTCAGAGTTGTGGAGATTCCAAAGCAGATCATGTTCTGATCCACAAATGAAATCAGTGGCTACAGATCAGGTGAGTTCACTGCTGAATTGTCTCACACAATAATATATAATATGAAGCCATTGGATTGGCCAGGTCTGGAATAAATATTAGGAATCTGGCTTTTCCCCCTCTCCTGGTCAAGTTCTGCCCACTATAGTTTTAGCCGTGGCTATTCACTGCATGCACCCTGGGTTGCATCCTACATCAGATCCAGACTCATGCAGGGCTTATCTAAGGCCTGGGACAGGAGTCTCCACTTGGTTGAGAGGCACAGGGCATTCTTGGCATGACAGCGTAAGTCCAGCAGGCCCCTAACAGAAGGCCTCAGCCAACTTAACCCTCCAAGGCCCGGGACAAGTGTACCTGACTGCCCTTGACTCTGCACGGGCCTGCCCACATCTGCTTCCTGGCATGACTGATTCTGGCCTTGGCCTGGCCCTTTTTCACTTTCAGTACCAGCATCTTACTAAAATGATGCCCAATGTTATAGGCGCTAGAATGGCTGACAAAATGGCAGTAAACAATGACATCATCCACAGCTGCTTATTTGACGTGATATTAAATCAGGAAATGTATTCAAGAAACATCTGATCCATCTCTAGAACTAGAACAGGGCTGGAGAACCTGTGGCCTTCCTCCCATCAACCAGCTATCAGGGATGATAGAAATTGCAGTCCAAAAACATCTGGAGTGTCATAGATTCCCCACTCAACTTAAAATCATGGGGTTATTTCCAAGTCAGTTGTACTATAAGTCCATTGAAACTACTGAATCTTAGTCGTGTCTGTTAACTCCACTGGGTCTACTCCAGGTAGGACTAGCATTCCATATAACCCAGAAATTTGGGAGTGGGGTTGCAGGCCATCCAGTCTGTGTGCTTTATGCCATAGTAATAACTATTTATATACCACCTGTTGGCCTTAATAACTTAAGGAGAACCCTGTGGGATCATGCCACCAGCCCATTCTAGCCCAGCTTCCTGTTCTCACAGCAACCCATCAGATGCCCACAAGCAGGACCCCAGGAACTGGTTTTAATATGCCCCCCTCCAAAGCAGCACACAACCATAACGAAGCATTTCGTGTAAAAAAGCTTAGAGGTTTTGACAGCTAAGTGGTATAAAAATACTGCGAAATAAATGTAAAAACCTGTCACACAACCACCAAGAGAAAGAAGTCTTCCTAAAAAAATCATGGAAGGAAAGTTCAAAATCATCTGTTTCTGTGTCAAGAGAAACCAAGGCCTGCACAGATGTTCTACTGTATACAAAACTGGGGAGTGGGGGAGAGGGAGAAATAAACAAAGCTTTGATAAAGAAACCAATGTGAATTCACCCATGTTTGCAGTTCTGCGTTGTAAACATGTCAAAGGTCACTACAATTTGATAAGCTTGTATCATTTACACGTGGTGCCAGCTTGTCTTTTAAAATATATATTTATATTTAACTGGTAGGGGTCACAATCCTCAAATTGGGTTGCAGCTTGAACTGAAGATGGGCTGTAACCATATTTTGTAGACAGGAAAAAAAATGGATGAGAAAAAACACAGGGATGGAAGAAAAAGGGTGACATGGGACACAGACTGCGACAAACACAGAGAAGGTAAAAATAAGAAGAAGAAAATGAAGGCTGCCATCTATGCACACTTGCTTAGAAATTAGCTAATTGATTTTTAGGAGACTCCAGGGCTGTAAAAGTGGCTTTCATACTGCATGTGTGAGTCAGAAGTGGAAATGAAAAGCCAGTGTGACTGTAGTGACTAGAGGGCTAGGCCTAGGAAGAACCAGGTTCACTTTTCCACTCAGCCACAAAGCTCACTGGGACTGCATACACATTGTACATTTAAAGCACATTACTTCCCCCAAAGAATCCTGGGAGCTGTAGTTTAAGGGTGCAGGGGGACTGTAACTCTGATACACTGCAGCTCCCATTCATGGGCAGCCTTCATGACCTAGCACCAGTCACTGTCTCTCGGCCTAACCTACCTCACAGGGTTGTTGTGAGCATAAAATAGGGAGGGAACCATGTGCATCACCTAGAGCTCCTTGGAGGGAAGGTGGGCAAAAAAGAAATTTTTTTAAAGTAGTAATAATAAAGAAAGGTTGAATGGCATGGATTTACGATGCTGGCTTAGCTGTATGGAATATGCACCAAATTTTTACATTACATACAATCTACAGCATGCCATGCTATAAAAATGGGGAAGGGCTTCTTGGACTCACAGTTAGGCAAGCTTTGTTCTAATGAATGGGAGAGGCTCCATTCTTCCATTCATCTCAATGGAGCATGTGTAGCAGAAGGAGGTTTTGGAGACGAAATGCACCTTTCTGTTGTAGTTTCTCTTCCTTATCCTGACTAATCCTCAATGAAAGATGGGGGAGGGGGAGGGAGATGGTGAATTAAATTCCTGTGCTATCCATAATGGGGATGGGTGGGAAATAGAATACACACAGGGGGGGGGGACCTAGAACCAAAGTCAAGGCCCAAATCACTTTTACCACTCATCGTAAAAGTACTGCACAGCACAGCAACATTACAAAAGTCCTATCAATCCATTCAAACTATACAATGCCTTTCCACATTCAATATATTATCTTCAGCTGCACTGCTACACACATTTACCTGGGAGTAAGTCCCACTGAAAATAATGAGGCTTACCTATAAACAGACATATAAAGGGCTACAGTTTTCCTCTACAGGTTATTTGTTTGGTTTTCAAGTCAACTTTAATTTCACATCACAGTTCTAAACCAATGCACACTTTATTATTTCAAAGGTTAAGGTTTTTTTAAAAAGAAAAATAGATGCAGTACTTGGAGGGGGGTGCGGTAGACCAAAAACACAACCTTCCACCATGAGATGTTACTTTGGGCTAATTCTCATTAACAAATATGCTCAGGGAAAAAAGAGTCATTAAAAGACAAGACTTCATCAACCTACATTAACATCAGATATCCCAGTTGCTCAAGGGCAGGAAGAGTTCTGTAAGATTTTATTTTATTTTATTAACTTGGCCTAAGGTAGAAACAATCTTCAGCTAAGTGTTGCCTCTTATGTTTTGGTCTTTAGATAAGATCAGACAGATTTTTCCATGCATATGCACTCGCAGGTTTTTAAATTTTGCATTATTTTAAAAATTTGGCGTGCAATGTACAAAAACAATTTTTAAAAGAAGAAATGCATTATTATTTTGAGATTCCCACATTTACAAGCCCCATGGACAGACAGCCAAGACCACTTAGAGCAGCTTCCTAACTAAGGCTGCAAGGCAACGTTTCCTCTATAAAAGAAAGGTTTGCACAACCTTCCGATACACAACCCAATAATCATTCGTGTGGGTGGGTGGACATCCGTTGCTACCATTTTCGCCTGACACCACATCTCAGGGGGAGAACGAAGTCGACGCTTCAATATCGAGATTGTGAATACAGTACACACAGAGAGATCCCTCCCTTCCCAGAAAGGAGACTATCCTATTCTTTTGGAGCAGGGGGGAGGGGGAGAAGGCAGCTCTCACATAGGAGGAGAGAAACGTGTTACTTACTGTTGCTGACGTGAGGCTGTTATCCGCCAGGGTCAAGTGATGAGGTTCCCACCTCCTCAAAAATTTGGAGGTGAGGATCTTGCTGAGGAATGTCCGGGGGTGCCTGATGACACAAACCTGGATATCTCCTTCTTGAAGCAGCTTATATCTCATCCCACTGCAGTGGACGCCTCGCCTGCACAGCGCGGCCCCCATTTTATTCCCTTCCGTTGCAGACATTTCGCCCAGCAAAGGCTTGCTCTCCTCGATCTGTCTATGGTCGCTTCCTCCACCACCGCAGCTGCTACTGAAATCCATCACAGCTTAAGAGGGAGACGGTCCGCTCGGCTTCTTTTGTTTTTTTATTATTATTACCCTCTGGGGTGTTTTTTTGGCTCCCCACCCCTCCCCACCACTCGCTTGCTTGCTCTCCCCCCCACCTCCTCCCCCGAAATCGTCCAGGAAATTTAAAAACGTAGAAAAACACACAAACATATACAAAATCCAGGGGTTTTTCTACCCCCCCCTACAAAAGAGCAAGAGAGAGGAGGAGGGGTGAGAAAAGCAACACCCCCCTTAAAAAAAAAAGCACCACCAAACAAACCCAATAGACAGGCGCGCGCGCGCACAAAGAGGAAGCGACCGGAGGGGAGAGAAATCCTTATTGGAAACTTCAAAAATTAAAGCTTCTTTCTTTCCTTGCGTCGCTGTTGCTGCCGCTTTGATCCTCGCCTCCCTTTTTCTGTTTTCTGACTGTGGGCTGCGGGGGTGGGGAAGGGGGTGGCGGAGGATCTTGTTGCTCAGTTTCCCAAATCCATGCTGGAAAGGAAAGGTCGATCCCGACGCACAGGAAGCCGGAGACAAAAGGCAGGCTTCATCCAAAAGGCAGGCGAGGAGAGGGAGGGTGTGGGAATCCTCTTTTGTGCGAGTGGAAGCAGCGGAAGGGAGGCGCGGGGCCGGGGGGGGGGCCGAGTAGAAATGGGGGAAAGGTTTCTGTCTCCCCGGCTCCTTCCTTGTTCTTGCCGTGCACGTCTGAACGGGCTCCACAGACGCGCGTTGCGGGGGACGGAGGGAAGGGCTGGCTGGGCGCGCGTCAGGATAGACGGGTGGATGGGTGCGCGTGGTGTGGGAAAGGGAGGAAAGGCGCGTGGAGCCGCCGCCTCTTCCTCCTCCTCGCCGCCGCCGCTCCTCCTGCAGCTGGGCAAGGAAGAGACACGAGCTTCGCTGAAAGATTGTTGCGGGAGCAGCTCCGGAGGCTCGCCTGATTGGTCCCCTCGGTCATGTGCGGCCCGCTCTGACGTCAATGCCAGCTGGAAGAGCCGCTTTGCAGGGCTGCTGCTCTCTCTCTCTCTTAAGGCAGACTGGGGGCGAAAGGGGGGTCAGCGCCGCGGGGGTGCGCGGAAGCTCTGTGGCACGCGCGCCGCTAAGTGTGTGGGGCGGGGGGGGGGTGCAAGCTCAGGGGCATAGATGGAGGGGGACCGTTGCTCTGGGAGGAAAAAAGGAAGGCGCGGCGGGCGGGGGGAAGGAGTGTAATGAATCGTGGTCTTCTTCTTTTCTTTATTATTATTGTTAAATTATAATAAAACGTAAATTATAAGAAGAAGATCTCTCACCTTGTGTGGGAGAGTGCTTTTTAATGTGAGTTGTGGTCCCCCCCCCTACTGTTATAATAATTAGCTTGATTGTTTGAATGGAAAGTTGGGTTATAAACGTTTTTTATATATTATATGAAATCAGCAAGCATTATTATCAGTCATATTATTAATCACTATTAAGATTGGTCATATTAAATGCTAGTCCTACCCAGAATAGACCCACTGAAGTTAATTAAACGTGACTAACTTAGGTTCCTTAATTTCAGCAGGTCTGCTTGGAGTAGGACTTAGCTGAATGCAACCCATTAGTAGTACTAATAGTGGTACTAGTACTATTATTTATTACACTTTTTTTTACTTAAGTGCACAAGGAAATTTAAAAATAATACAATTACTAAATATGCCTCATGTAAAAATCAAAATATTATATTTTATACCCTGCCTTTTTAGAAAGCGCACAAGGCAGCTTACATTAATTCAATGTAATACCAAATAAATATGTAAAATTATTATTATTATTATTTCCCACATTTTTGCAAAAATATACATGGCAGTTTACATAAAATAAATATAATTCCAAATTCATGTCATGCTGGATTTTAAAATATTTAAGATTTCTTTAAAAAAAAAGAACCTTAAAACAAATGCAGACTAACAAGCAAAACTAAGGTGGTATACACACCAAGGTGTTAAAGCATATGTGAATAATACAGATCCACTGTCCAGTATGGTTTAAATTTGGGATGGGGAACCTGTGGGCCTCCACATGTTGTTAGACTACAACTCCAATCATCCGCAACTATTGGCCATGCTAGAAGGGGTTGATGGGAATTGGAATCCAACAGCATTTGGGGTGCCAGAGGTTCCCCAACTCTGATTTACATGTTATAGTCAAAACAAATTCAGAACTCTTCATGGGAACTATTTTTAGGACATGACAACTCATTACAACTTCCCCTTTTTGGAGGAAAAAAAGCACGAAGACAATGAAAGTTGTTAACATACTGATGTTAGCATGAATGAAGAGCCGTGCATATAAATATATGTGCTTCCATAACAGCTGCCAAATTTGACTTGAATTTTGCTCATTCATTTTGCTACTGATCAATTTTATGAAATAATGCATTTCCCAAACTTAACATGTTTCCATGGAAAAGGGTGTAGTGGGGAAAAAATGTTTTTGCAAGAATGATTGTCGGTGAGATCTTATTCATATCAGCCTTCTACAACCTGTTGCCCTCTGATGTGTTTCATTAGACTTGGTTTTGTGCTTGTGTACAAAGCCCTTTATAACTGCATTATAAAGATGCCAGCGACATGAAGGCTGGGAACATTGACCCTGCAGTGTGGGAATCCCTTGCAGATAGGTTGTGTATTCGCAGGTTGTGTATTCGCAGCAATGACCAGAGGAGAAATGACCACTGGGAGGAGCACAGAGAGAAGAAACGCCATGGTGCATCTGCACCAGCAAAAGCGAACACCTTCATTTGCCCTAGCTGCAATAAAATGTGTCTTTCTCCCATATCAGTCCCTACTGGCCTAGCAGGCGCTGTCAGTCTCCAACAGTGTGACTTTACCACCAATGGCACACTCTTCCATTGTCTCTCGAGACAGATGCCAACAAAAAACCAAAGCCCTGAACAACTCAGGCCCAATAAGCTATACAGAGCACCTTACTCCATACGTTCCAAGTCAGTAGCTGGAGGAATGCTATTCGTGGCCTCCCACTACTCCCACTACATTCTTCTCCATTTCTAAGTGTGGTTAAGAGACTCAACAAGGAGTTGTGCCTTCAGTGCAGTCGGCCCAGCCCAATGGAACTCTGTTACATTAGAAAACAAGCTAGCACCATTTCAGACACCAGGCGAAAATAGCTTTATTTCAGCAGGCCTGTGCACTATGAATGTTACTCTAATGTTTCTATTTTCACGTTTTAATCTTTGTCTTAAATTTTGTATATTGTATGTTTTGTTTGTTTGCTTGCTTGCTTATCATTGCATTTATAGCCCATCTTTCCGCCCCCACCTCCAAGGGGTTCAAGGTAGTGTACATGGTTTCCCCTTCCTCATTTAATCACAACAAACCTGTGAGACAGGTTAGACTAAGGGACAGTGAGTTTCATGGCCAAGCGGGGATTTGAACCCTGGTCTCCCAGGTGTTAGTCCGACACTCTAACCACATTGGCTTTCACTTTATTTTCCTGTCAGCTACTTTAAGACATATGAGTGAGAAGGGGTTTATATAAATTCCTTAATACATCAAAATACAATGAGGGGCACCATTGTTTATTTACTGATTAAATTTATATCCTGCCCTTCTAAAGGAGCCCAGGGTGACATAAAACAAACAATGAAACAAAAAGATCTTTAAAACAATTCCAGTACAGATGCAGACTGGGAAAGATATCCATTTAAAAGACTTGTCAAAAGAGGAAGGTCTTCAGTGGGTGCCAAAAAGACTACAGAGACAGTGCCTGACTAATTTTCAAGGTGAGGGAATCCGAAAGGGCAGGTGCCTCAACACTGAAGCTTGGCTCCTAAAGGTAGAAGGTAAGGTAAAGGACCCTGGATGGTTAAGTCCAGTCTAAGGCAGCGACTATATTATGTGGAATGGATCTCCTGATCAGATGGTATCTGAGCACAGTGATCAGTTGGGTACATAAGGGGTGAGACAATCACTGATCACTATGGTCACCCATACTTTTTCACATGAGATATTTTGGCTAGGCCTGAATAGTTTTCTTACCTCAGGAAGCAGGATGGGGACAGCTGGGCGAGGTGGCAGATCCAGGCCCCTGAGGAGCGCTCCACTCGCTGCCTTCTGCCTTGCCACATGGAGAAGAGAAGGGCCACTGCTGCTACCACCTGCTCCTCTCTGCCCTTCATTTTTATCCCCCACCACCTTCAGGGTGCTGGGGCCGCTTCCAGTCTCCTCAGGCAGTAGAGGAGGAGGTGGGTGGGTGGGTGGGTGCCATTGTCTCTTTGGTCTCAAGTGGCATAATGTCTTGGGCCCACCCTCACTCAGATGCAAATAACACCATGTGCTGCAAAAACAAACTTCAGATGTCAGATTTCCTTGGCAAATCACAACGTGCCCATTAAAACAAACAAACAAATAACCCTCCTTTTAAACATCACGTACAAAGAAATTCATGTATATCTAAATGAAAGTATGTTAAACTTAAAATTCTGAGACTGTCTGATGACAAAACACAGCGTTCGTTCCGGAATTTCCCCCACTCATTAGTTACTACAGATAGGCAAGTTTTTATCATGTGTGCTGAAATTTACCTCACCATTTGGCAGGACTGCACAGTTCAAGCATAGCTAATGCACTCCATGTATCGTTGGACCAAACTGCCATCAGCCCTAGTCAGTATGGCCAGGGTGGTGGAAGTAGCCTAGCAACATTTAGAGGACGCCATGTTTGCTACCTCTGACTTAGTTACTTTGGGCTGAGAAAGTGCTCACCTGAGACAGTTTAGACATCTGTGTGGGTTTGCTGAAATGCAGTAACCAAGCAAAAATCCCAGCCTCACAAGCTGATTTTCTTACATTTTGCATCAGGGTATGTCACAACCATTGCAGAAAAAGGCATAGGAAGCCGGTATCTGTGGTGAGCCTTTTGACCACTGTTCTTCCTCTAAACGTTGCCTTACTGGAAACAAAAATACCACTCAAAGTGTGTAACTCATCTTCCAGCCAAGTGCGACCCTGTCATCTCTTGATTTGGTAAATTAAAATTTTTTTACAATCTTTTGTATTGATTTAAGAGTAATATAAACTGTATTACACAAAGAAAAAGGAGAGGAGGGGGGAAACAAAAACCCAATAGGAACTACAGAAATGATGGGTGGCACAAATCAGATGTCGTATTTTGTAATAAAATAGTAATAATTACTCAAGCATTCCAGATTTTACAGGAATCCAGTGTAAGTTGCTATTGTAAGTGATGTTTGTTCACGTACAAAATAAAATTTCACCAGTTACATAAGAAGTATCCAGTGTAGCTGTGCCTAGCAATGTTCAAAGATGGAGTGTAACTTTTTCCAAAATAGAAATATTCAAAACGTTCTTGTACCAAAGCATAAGGTCCAAGTCCTGAATTTTCCCCCATGTTTGTATGATGGATAAGGATGCAGCAACCAATAAAAAGAGTACTAAATATTTTAATATAACCATATTGTTATAGGAGAGCAAGAAGGGGAAATGATTGAGCAACTGCAACAATTTATTTGGAAACCAGAGACCAAAATTATTTTGTATACTAAATTTGAGTTGATATCACGTAAGCATGTGACTGGCAAATTTGGAAAACATCTGAATGCATGATCCAACTCCAGGTAGTGGTTGGATGAAGAAGAAAAAAACGTTTGAACCGTTTGTGTAACAATTGGGGTTTATGTTGTAAAAAATGGGGATCAGCCATTGTGTCTACAAGTCAGTCTGCAACCTCCAGCTTAATGGGAACTGAAGCTATGGGGAGGTAAGTTGTGCATGTGGAGAAGCCCTCCTCTCCTCACCTGCAAACTTCTTTTTCTGTTAAAGCCAGACCACCAACACCACCCACTTACGATCTAAGTGAGCTGGGACACTTCTGCATTTAACCGCAGAGAAATGTTGCTGTCACTTTTGGCTTTGGTTCTTAACTTGCTGAAAATGTATTCTGCATTGCAGGTAACATGCTGGGGGAGGGGGGAATTCTGACTAAAGAATGAGGTTGGTCCCTCACATATGATATGAGGCACCCAACACCTTACATCAAAATGTGGCTTCTTGAGAGCCCATGCCAAAAGGTGAGCCAAAGGAACATGGAACAGAAAATCTGCGTTCTGTAGCACCAATAGATCCCAATAGCTTAAGAGTCCAATCAAAACAAAATCTTTGGATGAAGGAGGAGGAAGTGGTGGGGCTAGATGGTTTATTTAAGTTCTTCAGAGTTTGCAGACTCTTAGGTCAAAGCCAGAAGGATAATAAAGTACCGTACTTCACACTCCCATAAGCCCTCTTGACTAATGGAGACTCCTGTGATCAACCTTTCAAGGGAATTGTGGCTGAGCCTTTCCACCCCTTGCGCTTGGCCTTTAGTGCCCATTTCCTCCTTCCAACAGGAAGTCCTATGGCATCTTCCTTGCAAGGCAATAGTACTGGTGTTTTTGTTACTAGACGCAGGTCCTGCTATGTGCACATAATCGGTTTCCAAGAGATAGTTCGTAAGGCAAGCATTTGTATAGTGAGCTGGCAAATTCCATTATTCCCTATGGAGAACACCAAGGCGTTCCTGTCCATCTAATGCTCTCTCTCTGACTGCGCTTCCCAAGATTGCACTAGGCTGGAGAATCTTTCCAAGTGCTGAAAAACTGCTCACTGATTTGTGTTCAGATACCTGAATCAGAAACGTTTGTAGTGATAATAGGGTAGAAATCCTTTACATGCAGAAAACTGAAGTTTTGTATGCATAGCATAGCAGAACCCGTGTGTATTTGTTTTAGGGTGCTTCCAGATATGAAAGCATGACATTCCTATCTGGTTTTCTCTGTGTGCATGTTTGGTGCATTCACTTCCACATGTTCCCATTCTTTCAGCCATAACATTCATTGCAGTGGATGGAGCTTGATGGAATGTA
The DNA here is from genome assembly GCF_965112155.1 of Podarcis liolepis. Lineage (NCBI taxonomy): Eukaryota > Metazoa > Chordata > Lepidosauria > Squamata > Lacertidae > Podarcis > Podarcis liolepis. Next base: position 52,352,363 of record NC_139561.1, on the reverse strand, counting down.
TCTGGGTGGTTTGGGGCTCCCTACCCCCTCCCCAGCTTCTTCTCTCAATCACTCCTACCTTTAAAAATAAAAAATATCCAGGTACTCTGCAAGAATACATGTTACCAACATGGTTTCACATCAGGCAGGTCAGAAGTGACTTGCCAGGTTGAGTGGAGCCACTATGATAGCTTAATGGCAACCGGGTCACTGGTGGAATCTCCACACACACACACAAAAAAAACCACTGTGAAAATGCTTTTTTAAAAAAGTTTTGAAAAATAAATTGAATTTGGCATAGCTCACCATCGCCATCTAGTGTCCCATTAGTATATTGCACTTTACAACACACTTAAAAAGTTTTTATTTGCAGCTGTATAGCTAAGTCCACTGTTACTTACCAATACACTGGGGAGATTAACATGGTGCATAGGGCTCTTTTTCAGGGTTCTGTAGTTGCCTGAAGCCATTAGCACTAGCTTCCTTGTCACATTTTAAAGACAGCTCACTACTGAGAGTCCAGTTTCTGGCCCAGGTCCAAAAAGCCAGAAGTGTAATCTAAGGACAGGCTTGTGGCAGGTCCCAGAAGAGGCAGAGGGGAACTGAAGGATCCTATAAAACAAAGGTAATAAAAATGGTGCCCTCCATATAGTGTCATGGTAGAGAGCGTTGTTTGCTGTCTGCAACCCTGAGCAAGAAAAGCAGGGGTGGGGGAGAGGTGTACATGAAATGCTGTTGCAGGTCGCTCTTGTAGTAATCTTAGCCAATTTTTCTCAACATATCATTTGCATCTTCACTTCTCTGGAATCAGCATCCATTGTTCATCCACTTTTTGCTGAGAGTCAGATAACATCACTGCCAAATTTCTACAGTCCATTGTTTTCTGTGTGGCCCTCTTGTGTTCTTTTCAGACCTGACTTGTGGTGATTGGTGGGGTTGTAAAAAAATACAACTAGAGCAGTTTGTCCAGTGTCAACAAGCAAAGTGCTATTGAAGCTTTTAAGGGCTACTCCGCCTGTAACCAAAAGCTTTCTGTTTGCAGGTTCGTCCTGTTTTATTGTTTATTGATTAGTACAGCTGCAGGTTTAGTGATGAATTGCCCCTTAATTAGTCAGCTGCTGTTCCCCATCAGTCTTCCTGTGTGTGCTTTAGTTACTGGCTTCCTTACTTTGCCCCCCCTTTTCCCTGAAACAAAATTATGCTGTTTCACTATATAAGAAATAAAAGGAGGGAAATGATGAAAGAAAACAAGCAATTAAAGCACACACACACACACACACACCCCGTTACAAAAGACGTCAGCTGACTAATTAGAGGGTAATTCACTCTTAAGTACCCCAGCCACATTGAATATGGAACAATAACATGAACTGAACGTGCAAAGAGAAAACATTTAATTAACATTTCAGGGGAACTTTGCTGAATAGATGTCCTTAATAATAAATATTGCAGAAGGGTTTTGACCATAAAGAAGGGCATTGCTGGATAATAAAGGAGGTCCATAGAACAGCCATTTTAATGCCACTTCCTGTTTTACTGAGAAAAGCATAATTGTTTCTAGTGAAGCAAGCCAATATCAGGAAAATGCACAGGCACAACAAAATGATATTAAAATACAGAAACATGGCACAAATATTTAACAAGTGACATCCTTGAAGAGGAAGTTTTCCATCCTCCTTTGGAAGGTAAGCAAAATCAAATGAGTCACTTTAGGGATGGAATTCTATGACTGTGGTGCTATGACAGAAAGGTTTGCCACTCCTCCCAGCTCCCAGCTTATCTTTATAAGATGATGTCACACTGTGGAACGTGGCCTCCACAGAAGGCCTGAGATTGTGAGGAGGTTTAGTTGCTGTGGAATATCTTAACAGAGATCAGCTGAATCTCACTGGGATAATAGAAGAATGAGCTGAGCCAGATAGATATTTCTCCTCAAAAGTCTATAATACATGAGAGACTCCTGTTCACATTGGTTCAGCCTCTCCTAAATTGGACACCCCACCTTAAACATGCCCATATTTCATTGGATCCCAGGACTGGATGCCCACTTTCCTATCTGTCCTACACAGAGGAGAGGTTATCTCAGTGAGTGAGTGTGCAGTGACTGACATGCACCCATGACAGCCATTTTGTGTTATTAAATGCCCCATGGCAGCCATTTTGTAACTGGCTCCCACAGCACTTCCTCAAAATTCCAAATGTGCCCACGGCTAAGAAAGTTCAGCAATCCTTGGTCTACACAGTAGTTGTGAACCCATTTGCAGAATGTGGATCCTTATGTAGCAAAAATGGCACTACCCATGCACAAAAGAGGTATCAGCAGGGTCAGGGGAACCCAATATACAAGCAATATTTTGGGGCAAAGCCCTAAGGGGGCAGGGGCGAGACTCAAAAATAGCACAACGAAGACTAAAAGTCTTCTGTGGGCATGGAATGCTGGATGACTGACTGGGTGGGAAAACTGAGGAGAAGGAAAATGAAATAAGGTATGTTGGAAAAGGTCGTGGCTGGCTGGAACCCTGAACAGGAGCACTCTATACAACAAAGTTTTGCTGCAGCCCTCATTTGTGTGTAAATAAGAAAAGATACAGATATAAGTAAAACATTACCCTAACGTATGTTGATTCTTTCATTTACAATGCACAATTAACAAACGAAGGGGGTATGCATATTTGACCCTGTGCTGTCAACAGTGATAGAATGGTGGGGCAGGACCTGTCTGTGAGGAGGACCCCAGGACTGGAGTTCAGGCAGTGAGAGGGGTGGGGCTCTGTCCTGCCATCACAGGACACCATGAGGGAAAAGGTTGAGTCAGTCTCTACCCTGCCTTCAGAGAATGACCTTCCCAAGGGAGCTGAAAAGCCGGTTGGCCAATGGAGGCAGCTAGAGAACTGGACTCAGGCCCTGTTGCTGCTCTTTGCACTGGCGTGCACAGATTTAGCAACTGCCAAAGAAGCATTTGCTCGCAGCTTAGTCTTCTTGCTTAAGCATAAGAACTATACAAAAGATGTACTCTGCCCCACTCTTTAAAGGTGAAATGGGAAGGGCGTGTCAGCTATTGGGAAGATATTCTATGGCTCTGCATATGGACCTTTGAACTGTGTGTCCTGTTCACTGAGCTGAGGTTCAGGCCGTGTGCTGATTCCTGGAGTAAAGCTTTCAGGTTTCCTCAAGCTGGGAGTCCAAGTACTGCGTCTCTGAGGGCAGGAGCCAGAACAGCATGTTTCTTTCTCCTGGGAAGAGTTGGAGCTTCTCCCTCGTGTTGCCTTGCTCTAGCAAAGGATCCAAACAGCGCACGCATTCTCTGAGCCTTCCTGCTTTTGACAAAGAGGCAGGCGATTCCCATTAAACCAATTCCAGCTCTGGCTGATATGTATGCCAGGCAGAACTCGGAAAGACCTAACAGAAACCAGATCAGTTTCTTTCTGGTGGAGAAGTAGCGTGGAAATCCCGAGAGGATTAGCAACCTAGGGATGAAAGTCAGTCGAGTGCGTTTCTGGACATTGCATAATGATTCCTGGACTCTGATCTCAGCAACGAGCATGGCAGGATTATATTTTTTCTGGAAAGCTCTGTAACCTTTTGCTCATCTCTGGCACTTACGTGTTGCTTAGTATTAATGATTAATACCAGTTGCTGGGAATTGCAGGTGGGCAGAGGCTGTTGTGCTCATCTCCTGCTTGCAGGCTTCCTGCAGGCATCTGGTCAGCCACTATTAGAACAGGATGCTGGACTAGGTGGGACATTAGTCTGATGCAGCAGGCTCACCTTCGGTTCTTATGCTGCCAGCTTCATCACTGCATCTCCAACATCCCGTTGCTTTGCTAATTGGGCATGGGAATCAAACTACCGTATTTTTCACTCCATAAAACGCACCAGACTATAAGATGCACCTAGTTTTTAGAAGGGGAATGCAAGAAAAAAAAATATTTTTAAAGGGAGCGCTGAGCAGAACCTGTATGCATCGCAGGCTCTGCTCAGCGCTCCCTTTCACGAGCCGCGTGGAGCGTGTGTGCGGCGCTTGCCGGCTTTTCCCCTCCTCGGGGGAAAAGAGCTGCGCGGAATGTGTTTTCAGCTCTTGGGGGCTTTTCCCGCCTCCCTCCCACCTGCATTCGCTCCATAAGACGCACACACATTTCCCCTTACTTTTTAGGAGGGAAAAGGTGTGTCTTATGGAGCGAAAAATACGGTATATTTCATCCCATAAATTTGGGGTTCCTTTTAAACGTAATAACTGACTTTGTTAGTTGATTCCAAGGACTAAAAAGCCCAGCATTTTCTTTCCAACTTCCTTCTCACAAGGGAGGCTTAAGAATCATAGAATAACATCTGCTCCATCAGTAGACATAGTCTTAGGCATCAATAGGATAGAATGTACACTTCCAATATCCATCAAATTCACTATAATTAAAAATCAATATCTGCAAATATATGTACTAACATAACATACATGTTAAATTCTTAAAGCAAAGTGCTTCTGCTCCCACCTCCCGATGCGAATAAAAGGGTATGGTAGCTAGGAGCACTTTTAGAATGCAAAGGGTGGAATATTTAGAAGTGTAATTAGTCACTGTAATAAATACATGATCATAGTGATTAACTGCATCCTTCTGGGATCTAGAACAAACTTGTCTGAAGTGCTGCCTGATGCTTTAATATATATTCGTATATATCCACCAACTTGGATGCCTTTAAAATCAGATAAATTTAATGGATGATAGATTGTCACAGGCTAACAGCCATGATGGCTGTGTTTTAACTCCACTGTCAGAGATGGCATGACAGTTGCTTGGGAACCACAGGATAGGGCAGATGGAGCCAGATCCAGTGACAAGCAGAGACAACTAGAAACATAAAATCATAGAGTTGCCCACAGGGCCTCTAGAGTTAGCTCCTTTCCCAGCTCCTGTGCAACAGGGTTTCCCTCAAGACGCTGCTGGACTACAGCTCCCATCATCCTTGACCACTGGCCATGCCAGCTAGGGTTGATAGGTGTTGGAGTCCAACAACAACTTTTGTAAGGCTACAGGTTTCCCTACTCCGACCTAGAAGCTAAGAGATTTAGTGGGAGGACAGAGGCCTTTTGTGAGTAGCACACATCCATGGCAATACATGCACATGAACACACATAAACCCCAAGGAACCATGCAGTGCACAGCCTGCCCTTTCACGCACTCCACAGCTGGCTGCTGAGGTACATTTTGAACTGTGGATAACAGATTGTATGACAATTGCCACACACACCCGCCACCGCCAAGATATCATTTCCCAGATGAACAAATACCCCCTGAGCTTTGAAATCAGTGGAGGATACGTGTTGACAAAGTAAACTCATAATGCAGGTGGGACAGAGCCTTCTGCAACTTGTAATAGTGCGGTCGGGGGTTGGGAAGTGATCCTTGGCATGAGGTCTCTGTTTGTGTAACTAAAACAGCACCACCATTCACAAAAAAGAAAGAAAAAAGATGGCAGTATCAGAAGTCAGGCATGGGGAACCTTTGCTGCAACTCTCATTGTCCCTAGCTACTGGCCATGCTTGCTGGGTTCAGCAACCTCTAGAGGCCCAAAGGTCCCCCGCACCCAGCTTGGGGAAACTGCCAGGGTTTATGGGAGGAAAATAGGAGTGAGTGGTGGAATGGAATTCCTGGAAAGCAGGAGCACTTCATACTGCAACATTATGTTGCAGCTCTCACTTATTGCACCTCCTTCCGTCTATGAAATGCCAGAAATCAAGGTATACAACAGATTTAGAGAACCTCCAATCCTCTCTGTCTAGCTCTCAGGAGTCTCCTCAGTGAACACCCCCTCTTCAGCCACACCTTCTGTTGACCTTGCTTCGCACCCTTTTTAGAGTTTTTGCCTGGCTGCAATTTGTCCTTGAACTCTGATACAGTTTTTTTGCTTGTCTGGATGGAGGATAGAGTGCAGTGTGTGGAAACGAGACTACTGTACAACAGTAACATGAGCATTTGTTGCTCCACCTACTTTTGCCTCCAGCCCCACCCAGCACTGGCATGTGCCCCTGGAAAGGAATGCAGCCCTTGGGCTGAAGGGGGTCTCCCACCCCTGGTATACTAGTATTCCATCTAGATGCAAAGGCTGGGAGTGGACTGATATGCAAACAAGAATCCCCCCCCAAGGGCTTTCGCTTTACTGTTGCTTCAGAAGTATGATTCAGAGCATTGTTTTCAACAGGAAACAAGTTTGGCCACTGAAGCTTAGATTGTGGGAGAGGGGAAGGAGGGGTGTGGTGTTATGCATGCAAGGCAAACATATCCAGGCTAACAGTTCTTTGCAGTACTCAAATTCACTTTCAGGCGTATTTAAGGGGTCAGCATGATCTACTGGGACGACATAGAGTTGCTCAATGCTGCCCATCAACGCTAAAGGGAAGATTTTAGCTTTTGCACAACCAGCAGCAAGGCTTTGGTGGTAAAGTCAGCTATGATGGCACAGTCAGATTTTTAATCTTTAAAATGCACTATTACATCTCCTATGTTTCTGTGCTTAGTATAAAGACATGAGAGTGGTGTAGTGGTTAAGAGTATCGGGCTGGGAGACGAGAGGGCAGGGTTTGAATTCCCAGCTGGCCACGAAACTCACTGGGTGACCCTGGGCCAGTCACTGCCTCTCAGCTCAATCCTACCTCACAAGGTTGTTGTGGGGATTAAATGAGGAGGGGGAGAACCATGTATGCCACCTTGAGCTCCTTGGAGAAAAGAAAGGGTGGGGGTGTAAATGAAATTATAAATAAATAAATAAGAGTCTGGTTGATCAGGCCAGTGACCCATCTAGTCCAGCATCCTGTTCTCACAGTTGCCAACCAAATGCCTATGGGATGCTGGCAAGCAGAGCCTGAGCACAGCCTCACTCTCCCCTCCCGTGGTTTCCAACGACCTACAACAACGAAGGGAGAACGCAGCTGTCAAGGTTAGCAGTCCGTGGTGATTCTGTTCTGCCTCCACGGTTGGAGATAATATGCTTCTCAATGCCATTTGTTGGAAACCACGGGCAGCAGCAATTGTTCCATGGTAGTTTCACATTCAGTTTTCAACTGGTTTTGGTCTTATTAGTTTGACTCTGGGGCAGCTTTAAAATCATTCTGTATGCTTTCCCCTCCCTCCCTCTGCATTAAGAGAAGAGACTTTATCAAGCATTATCTTCAAAGCCTCTCCCGCTTATCATGATCATGGGGTTTTATGCTTCTCACAGCATCAGAAAAGCGTAAATACTAATTGGCCATGGACAATAGTAACGAGTGCATCAGGGTTGATAACTATGAAGGCTACAGAGAGCAAGCCAGCAGAGAGAGAAACTTGTTTTGACTTGCAAAGGGAGTAAACATGTCAAAGGAATGATGGCAGTCATACAGGCCAGCAAGCCTCCGTAACTCTTCGTGGCCAGAAGACAGTAAACGCAAATCATTCATCTGGAACTAAGTCACTTTCCCAACTGGCTTTTGAAGAAAGAGGTACAAAGGGATTGGCGTGGGGGATTGGAGGAAGGCAGAATCAGAAACCCTTTGGAGAAATTCTGCAACGACTTGCCAGGCATGGTCTACTAAAGCAGTGTTTCCCAACCACTGTTCCGCGGCACACTAGTGTGCCGCGAGATGTTGCCTGGTGTGCCGCGGGAAAAATTAAAAAATTCGAAAGATTTTTTTTTTAAGTCAAATTTTCGATTGGGGCGCCGTCACTAGATGACCCCTGGGGTTCCCTCCCTCCCTCCCGCTCTGCGCCTCCCTCCTCCTCCTCTGGGGAGGCCCTTCCTGGCTCTCGGCCAAGGCTTGGCAGCTGCCACTCATTCACTCGCTCGCCCACCCGTCCCTCCATCCCTGCACCCGGCCTCTCCCCCTCCGTAGTCCCCTCGCCCTTGGGCTCCGCACCCGCGTGGGGTGCGCGAACTACGTTTCCCAGCGTGGCCTGGCGGGCCGGGCGTTTTGTTTGAAGCGCTCTTCTCCCGGCCATGGAATGAGCGCAGCGGCAGCGGCCGGGCGGGCAGGGGCTCTTCCGCGCAGACCCCGCACAGCCTGCCTGCGCCCCCGCGGAGATCGGGCGGCAGGATGGAGCCCGGGGATCCCCGCGGAGGCAGAGCGGCGGAGGCGGAGGCTGCCCCCCAGGTAGGGCTGCGTCGGGGGGGTTTTATTTTTGCAATGCTGCATCCGCGCCGGAGGGGACGCATTGGACCGCGGGGAGACCCCTTGGCGGGCGTGCAAGGCAATGCATGCGTGCAGGCATTGCATGGAGTGCAGTGCAATGCAATGGCAACGCGGCGCCCTGCATGCATGCATGCAACTTCCACCGGCGCTCCGGACTTGGCAGGTGAGGGGGGTCCCCAGTGGGCGGCAGAGAGAGCCGGGAGGGCGAAGGGGAGCCGGGGGGAGCAGCGCTGCTCCCCGAGCCGAGCCCGGGGGGAAACTTCGGCGTCGTTGCGCCGGGTGTTGGAAGCGGAGGCTGGCGGGGGCCCCTCACCTGCAAAACCTGGTCGCCTCTCATATATTTCGTGCATTGCATTCACCGCCCGCTTTCTCCTCCAAGGTTATCCTCGCAACAGCAGCCCTGCGAGGTGGGTCAGGCGAGTGGCCCAAGGGAGCACCCAGGGATTGTCCTGGCCAGGTGGGGTGATTTGAACCCTGCTCTCTGCCCGGTCTTCGTCCTCATTTAGCCCCCACATGTGCATGACTGTGCATGACTGAGGTTTTCCCCCCTCGTCTTGGCTATGGTGTGAGTCTGTGCTGTTAATTAATGGGGTTCTGCCTTCGGAGAAGATGAGCCAGCCCTCAAGGAGGTGATTATGTAATTTGCTAGCAATTCATGTCCCTCCCGGCGTGACGCTGCGCGCTGACGTCACGGGGCTGTAATGGTGGTGTGCCTCGAGATTTTTTTCATGAAACAAGTGTGCCTTTGCCCAAAAAAGGTTGGGAAACACTGTACTAAAGCAGCAAAGAGACTGGGCTGCAAATCAGGCTGTCACTGGTTCTAATCTTAGACCCAGCAAATAATAATAATAATAATAATAATAACAATAATTATTATTATTATTATTATTATTATTATTATTATTATTATTTATACCCCAGCCACTCCGGGCGGCTTCCAACAAAATATTAAAATACTGTAATACATCAAACCACACACACAACACACCTCCCCAATTTGCTAAATGATAATATGAGGAGAATATTTCCAACTGGTAGTTGCCATATCACTGGGGCTACATAATTGACTGGCAGGGCACTTTAGTCCAGAGCTGGGGAACCTTTGGTGGTCCTAGGGCCAGATTTTTATCTGGCCAACCTTCCAAGAGCCAAGTGGACAGGCCCAATGGAAGGCAATTTAAGTAACACACACCATACTCCTGACCTACTCTCCCCTGCCATTGCTGTGTTTGTGTACAGGATTTATGCCTTTGGGATAGTAAAGGATAGTGTACTTTACTGCAGTTTGTTTCAACTTGAGGTGAACAAAGAACTCCCCACCACCAATAAAAATAAGACAGACCATACCCACAGTCTTATAATCAAAAAGACACACCAAAGGAAAAGGGAATGAGGAGGGAAGTAAACAAACTTGACACTTTTTAAAAAGTATATAGTAGTTTTTAATAACCAGCCTGAATGGAGAGGAGGAACAAAATGGAGCTGGTCTTTCAGTGGAGCTGATGAGGGTCACCCTGCTTCCCTTCTCTCCATCGGGTACAACCATATAGAATGGCTGCTAAAAATGTTGGGTTCCATCCAACAAAGTCCTACTCAGAGTAGACCTTTGGAACTTAGTGGACACAACTAACTTGTGCCCCCTTCTTTCAATAGGTCAATTCTGAGTAGAGCTTAATTGGATACAACCCACTGGTTTCAGAAAATTTGGTCTATTGTGACATTGATTGATTGAATTAACTTATTAAAGGAGAGCATAGATTTTCTAGCTAAACAAATTAATGGAAAGATTGTCTATACCCCTCCAAGAAACTGAGAGCTGCATGTGTTTTTCCTCCCCATTTTATTCCCACAACAGCTGTGTAAAGTAGGTTAGCCTGTAAGATTGACCAGCCCAGTGAGATTTGCGGCTGAGAAGGGATTTGAACCTTGTTTCTGCTACCAAAACCTACTACTGAAACTTTCCGTCAAAAGCAGATGCTTGGCCTCAGCCCCCAGTTCAAATGAAATCTTGAGAGGTTCACATAAGGTGTCCTGCTATCTTCCTTCTTACCTCATCTGAAACAAACAGGCACGATAAATTGTTAAAAGGAGAGGTGAGTTTCCAGGTAAGCAGCTCACCATTCATCAACATGGATTGAGGATGATGGAGTTTCAGCCATAATTTCCACCGATAAAGTAAAGTTATGGGAGTCATAAAGATACTGTGTGATTAGAACATACCTGAATCATTAACCTGGAGAACCATGTGGGCGTGGTTCTGAAACTAACAGGCATTGCGTACGGAGGGCTGGAATGCAACTGGATTAAAGTGCTGTGTCTCTGATTCATAAAACGTCCCGGGGCTGATGCAATGTCATGAGTTGTGCTAGGATGCAGCGGGCAGATAGCGCAGCATATTTCTCCCCAGTGAAAAGTGCTTGCCCTTATATAATAATAATAATTTATTATTTATACCCCGCCCATCTGGCTGAGTTTCCCCAGCCACTCTGGGCGAATCCCAATCAAGTGTTAAAAAGCCTCTGTGCCTCTGTCTGGTTCCCTGTAACTTCACTTCTTGCAATGAGGGAACTGCCAGAAGGCCCTCGGCGCTGGATCTCAGTGTCCAGGCTGAACGATGGGGGTGAAGACGCTCCTTCAGGTATACAGGACCAAGGCTGTTTAGAGCTTTAAAGGTCAGCACCAACACTTTCAATTGTGCTCAGAAACGTACTGGGAGCCAATGCAGATCTCTCAGGATCAGTGTTATATGGTCCCGGCAGCCACTCCCAGTCACCAGTCGCATTCTGGATTAATTGCAGTTTCCGGGTCACCTTCAAAGGTAGCCCCACCTAGAGCGCATTGCAGTAGTCCAAGCGGGAGATAACTAGAGCCCTTAGCCCTTAGCAACCTACACCTGAAGGGGTATTGCAGAATGATCCATTGTGCTGCTCTCACTTCTAAAAATGTGGGCAGTTACACAATGCGCCCCAACTGCAATCTGAGTTTTGCTTCTGTTTCGCTTACACAAGCCATCTATACCCTGTCTGTCTGGCTGGAGGCACTGCAGTCTGCTGCTGAATATCAGTTGCTGGAAGCTGCAGGAGGGGGTGGGGTTCTTGTGCTTAGGTCCTGCTGGCACGCTTCCTATGGGCATCTGGTCGGCCACTGTGAGTACAGGATGCTGGACTAGATGGGTCATCAACCTGATCCATCAGGCTCTTCTTATGTGGTATAGTGGTAAGAGTGTTGGCCCAAGACCTGGAAGACCAGGGTTCAAATCCCCACTTGGCCATGAAGCTCATTGGGTGACCCTGGGCCAGTCACAGTCTCTCAGTCTAATGTTGAGATTAAAATGAGAAAGAGAGCAAACCATGTACTTGAGCTTCTTGGAGAAAATAGTGGGATAGAAATGCAATAGGTAAGTAAGTGAGTAAGTAAGTAAGTAAATCAGTAAGATTCTTATCTTACCTTTTGGATTTCCATTCGTAATAAGTAGTTTAAAAAAGGAGCCAGGGACATGCTGACATTTCTGCTCTAGTGATCATTTCATCACCGAGTTTTTGTCCTTTTCTCTTTCAAGATGATCAAAGGAAGAACATGGAACGGGGTGGGGGTAGGGATCACACACACACACACACACACACACACACACACACACACACACACAGAACTACAAACTTGATCATTGTTGCTATTACTGAACCCCAAAGGAAAGGGGTGCATAATTTCTCACTCACTGTTTTTGTGTACGTGTGATTTAATAAAAAAAGAAAATCAATGTCCCCCCCGCCCTTTAAAAAAATGAAATAATGTAATTTAAGCATTGGTCAGATCCCAGGAAAAGATAATCAACAGCCAAATAATGAGACAATTTCCACAGAAATAGTGTAACATCCTAGCCAGCTGTGCTCGCTCCAAACTTCCTGTATATGTCCCGAGAAGTAATGTGTTCTGCTGCCTCTCTCCCAGTTTGGGGCTTTAGAAGTAACATAAAGATGTCTCCTCAGGCAGTGGATGCCAAAAGGTTGCCTTCAGTGTCGGATCTGTGCACAAGCTAAGTAAGAATAAAAATATCCTAGCCAGATGGATGGCAAAAGTCATTGCCAGGCGACCTTCCCCGGAAGAGCATTCCATCCGTGAGGGGCTACCACTGAACAGGTCTGCTTTATTGCTGCCACCTTCCAAACATGGGTGTGGGGCGGCACAGAGAAGGGCTTATGGGGGGAAAGGGATGTATAAAGACTTTGACTAAAAATAAGAAGGAAATTTGTCACCTATTTGTGAATGAGACGTTTGTAAGTAGAGCGCATCCATTTACAAAAGGGACACCTCACTGAGAAAATGTTAGAAGATTCTGGTTTTGGCAGCCTCTCTTTCCGAGGAATTTCACAAGACCTAAATGAAAGGAAGGCCAAAGAGTTTACCCCTCACTGTCTCTGACCTGCAGTCTTCGGTCTAAAAAGATGCTGAGAAGATGCACAAGCCAAAACCTCAAAACCGCCCCATCATTTCCTATACAGGCTGTTGGAAATGAGAGAAGGGGAGGGGGGGAAGGGTTTCTCCCCCACTCCCTGCCATGCAATCCCTATCAGGATACCCAAGCAGAATAGCTGTGTGGCTTCTATAAATAACCATAAAGCTATTTTTAAGCCTCTGGCGGGACTTGCAATTCAACACTGTGCTTTGAAATGCTAAATCCTGTCAGAATGAGGATCTGGGCTACAGGGAGTGCATCGCTCTAGCTGCAGCAACTCCACGTGCAGAGGACTGTGGCCCACTTCCTCACATGTCGAAGGGAAGCTCAGACGCAGCTTGCCTGTCCTTAGACAACTCCCAAGTCTCTCTCATTCATGTCAAAAGGAGCTTTGCCTCGTTTCTTTCCATTCATCCCGTTCATTCACATTTCTTCTTCACTTGTCTGGAGAGGCAGAGAAGGCGAGAGGGGCGGAGGAAAGAGGGAGAAACCATTTCCCCATCACGACCCACAGGCAATTTCCACACCAGCAGTTTCACAAAGCTCTTCGTGGGCACATCACATTCCTTCAAGCTTGTCCGTGTCGTGCAACTTTCAGTTCATATGTTATGGACAAAATGGTTGCTTTTAACTAGTGCCTGGTGATCTGGGCAAATGACAGGTGCATAGTCTAAGGTGTGGTGGAAGCTCAGTGGTACACACATGCTCTGCATGCAAAAGATTTCAATCTCCATATGGGGTTGGGAAAAGACTCCTGTGTGAAACCTTGGAGAGCCACTGGCAGTCAGTGTTGGCAATGCTGAGCTACGTGGAAAAATGGACTGCCTTGGTATAAAGCAGTTTCCTATACAGTGGTACCTCTAGATACGAACGTAACTAGCGATGGCATGTCTGCGCGCGCGCGCGTCGCTTTTTGCCACGTCTGCCCATGCGCATGACGTCATTTTGAGCGCATGCGCAAGCGGCGAAACTTGGAAGTAACGTGCTCTGTTACTTCCGAGTTGCCGCAGAGCACAACTCGAGCGCGCTCAACTCGAAGCATATGACTGTACAGTGGTACCACTGGTTAAGAACTTAATTCGTTCTGGAGGTTCATTCTTAACCTAAAACTGTTCTTAACCTGAAGCACCACTTTAGCTAATGGGGCCTCCTGCTGCTGCCCTGCCACCGGAGCACGATTTCTGTTCTCAGCCTGAAGCAAAGTTCTTAACCCAAGGTACTATTTCTGGGTTAGCGGAGTCTGTAACCTGAAGCGTATGTAATCTGAAGCGTATGTAACCCGAGGTACCACTGTATTCCAGTTAGGACACACCTTTGCAGCATTCAGAGGCATTTGTTGTTGTTTTCAAGCGGCATTTGTTTTAAGGAGAAAGCATGCACATTTAACACAGTTCCATTGCATTACAAAAAGGTCTGTCGCCACCATTCAATTAACATTATTTTGTTGTTGTTGTTTAGATTTTGATTGCAAAAAGATTTAGATTTGAAAGAACCCGGAGTCTCTGGAGATCCCAAATATGGAGATCTAGGCAGACTTTAGTATGTGTACATCACTGGCTGAAACCAACTGCATCGCAATTCTTATGCAGTCTGTCCCGCTAGCATTTGAATGTGTACCTCCACATTCTTACTCAACTCGCCACACATTTTACAGGTGGAAACAGATACCAATTGTTCACACATGTGCAGAATGAACAGGTAGCAAACCATGTAATATTTTAACCATCAAATTCCATGAAAACTTTTTGTAACTGGAAATAAGAGGCCTTGGAAACATGGTTCCTGATATCTGGGACATCTGAATGCTTGAAAGGTGTTCAGGCGTAATTACTACCATGAGTCTTCGTGCTTCCACAAATATCAATGTGGGGAGCTTCTTGGGCCAAACCAGCCACCATAATTGTGCATGCGGTCCCCTAGCCATCATTTCTAAATTGAGAAGCAAAAGGTAAGCATGGTAGAGCAACTTCTGTGCCAATGCCACCTGGTGGCAGACCACTCTGAGGCTGGGCAAAGGGCCATGTTCTGCAAGCTTCCACTTCCTGTCAAAGCAAGCCACAGGCAAAATCAGTTGCTGACCGAGATCTCACAGGTATACACTACCCCAGGCGAGGCCAATGCAGTGGACTCTATGTGTTGTTGGACTCCAACTCCCATCAGCCTCAGCCAACATGGCCAAAGGTCTGGTCTGACAGGACCTGTAGGCCAACGTCATTTGGAGGGCACATGTTGGCTACCCCTGCACTAACCATTCATTGAAAGGAAACTTCCTGCTAAACACCTGACATGCCAAACAACCCTATCTATTCAAAATCCACATGTAATCCCCAGATTATTCTCATCTCATTTCTACAGCAGAGTAATGGCTGCTTGGGTCCCAGGTTTGCATTCAGTGATGCTGAGCTCTGGTGCCATCTTGAGGAGGTGGAATCAATAGGCCCAGTTCATAGATCAAAGCACAGTAATGGAAGAAAAGGCAGTGTCTTTTTATGGTCTTAACTGCCACAACATTTTTTAATTGCTTTAGCTGCTATGCAAAAAAATTCAGGATTGGTTCTGGATCACAGGAAATAATAACAAAAGAATAGTAAGAGATATACACTCTGAGAATGCCCAGATTTAAATATTTCCGGTATCATGTGAACGCACACAGCTCACCACTCCTGTAATTTCCTGTGAAGTGGGGTGACAGGAGGTTCCTGTTCAAGAAGCAAGGATCTTTGTGGGATGGAGAATCATAGAATTGTAGCATCGGAAGAGACCCTGAGGGTCATCCAATCCAACCCTCTGCAACGCACCAATCCTGCCCCCCGTTTTCCCTGGGTTGGCTCGTACAACCAAACGATCTGGTAAACAGCCAGATGCACCGACCCTTTGGGCCACTGTAACTTCTCTCCCTCACCAATGCACACACAACTGTGAACACACAAAGCAACAGTACTGTATGTCTCAAATTGTGTGTGTATGGAGAGTTGAGATATCAGTGGAAATCAGCACTAAACATTAGTGTCGTAATTTTATCGAATATCCTGCATATCAATGCTGCTTCACACAGGTTATTTCAGGAACTTGGTTTGAGGGGTAAAACCTTTATTTTGCTTACAAGTGTAAGCAAGACACGCCCACACTCCATTTTTCTAAAATAATTCAGCTGTACTGTAACAGGAAAGCTGGGTCAGTGGGAATTTGAGCTCTAGGGAACGGACTCTTACCCTTTTTCCAAGATATAATGTTCAGCCTTTCCTGCTGATAAAAAGCATCCTGATGGATAAACATTTGTTGCTACTGTTAAGTGCAGCAGTTTCTTTTGCTCTTAAATGGTTATTGACCATTTCCCCATCTTTACCCACAAAGGAAAGGTTGCATTTATTAGGGTTTTTGAATTCAGGCTGTCAACTGACTGCAGGGCTGCTGTTTATAAATTGATTAATCTGCAAGTTTTCTATGTAACGCTGTGGCCACTATGACATGCCTATAATTAGTGGTGCTGATTTGATTATAGAGGTTTTAGGACAGGTTGGGGAAGCTGTAGCCCTCCAGATGTTGCTGGACTCCAACTCCCACCACTATTAGCCATGATGGCTGATGCCAATGGGAGCTTGAATCTATTAACACCTGGAAGGCCACAGGTTCCCCAGTCCTGCTTTAGGAGATTGAGAGGCAAAGCACACTTCCGTTTCCCAGAGCAAGTAGTTGAAAATATCAAAACTGGTTTCTAAGAAGACAGATGCTGGCCATCTCTGTACCAAACTGATTCTACAACCCCTCTTTCCATGATCAGGGTGGCTCTCTACATAACTTCAGCTTCATTTCAAGACTATTTTCAACTGTATCCTTTTTTTTTTCAGTAAAAGAAAGAAAATATTTAATGCAAGAGACAATAAATGTACGCAAACCATAAAATGTTTATTTGGTTAGTTCAACTTTAAGACAATTCAATTTTGGTCTGCACCCTTCTATAAAATAGTTCAAGTTTTCAACAAACCTCCAATACATAAAGCAAAGTGACTTTACCGTACACAGATTTCAGGTCAAAATACAACACTCTTTTTCTTACATTTTATAAAACCCGGTCAATACAAACTACATTAAAAAATATCACACACTTTCACCTGTCCTTAAAACAAATTTACACCAAATTTACACACAGTGGCTACAAAGCCCCTGGAGCACAATCTATGTGCTTTAAATTAAAATAAAAAATAAAAGACCCTTACTTGCCCAACATTATACTGAACATGTAAACAAAGTGCTACTTAATCCAAGAACTGTTTTGTATCCCTTTTTTTTTTGCATCTTTAGAATATGTAAACCTCAAAAGTATTACCAACGAGAATGAAGGAATTGTAGTTTTTAAATGCCTGCCATGCAAGGCTATCCATGAAAACAGACTGATGGACAAAGGACATGTGAAAATGATCCTAAAGCAAACAAACTCAGATATTCAGCATGATCCAACACCCCATAAACTCTGATTCACAGACAGGATTCTCTTTGAAGACTGAAGGCTGACGTAAACTTTGCAGAGCAATGAGTTTGTGTATATATCAATTTAAGGCTATAGATGGCTACTAGCTCTGATGGCTATATTCTATCTCCACTGCTGGAGGCAGTATTGCTCTGAATACCAGTTGCAAGGGTACACAGGTAGGAGAGTGTATCACACTCATGTCCTGCTTACAGATTTCTCATTGGGTGGCCACTGTGAGAACAGGCTGCTGGATTAGATGGGCCTTTGGCCTGATCCAACATGGCTGTTTTTATGGAAGAGGAGGGTTGGGAGCATCTGAACAAGCCAAGCATAAAACTTTTCCCGTCCCAGGGCAGGTGCACACAGAAAAGTCCTAGGTGAACAGTGCCAATTGGCTAGTACTTGAGATGTTACCAACACACTCCTTTCTTCCCCACAAATTCACTGTAGCAATACTGCAGCTGTTCATGAAATATTTGTAGTTTTGCTTTAGATAAGATTAAGATACAGGTGAAAGATCTTTTGTGACCTCAGTTCAAATGTTACATCTATATTTATTCTAGGAAGAGAAACACATTACGAGTATAAGGCAATTTCCCACTGGGAGCAGAGAATTCCACTGGTCAAAGAATGGGGGAAACCCCTGTACTTAAGTGTTACGTGTGCGCATCACATTGAATCACAGCCACTGTTTTTTCTTAGCTAATTAACAAAGTTGAACAAGATTTCTCAGAAGCACAACATTTTTTAAAAAGAGGCATTGACAAAACACTTGAGAAGGATATACAGATAGCAAAGACAACACTACTTATTGATTACGCATTAATATCATATGTTCCATTGCAAAGCCCATTTTTCATAAACTGATCACAAAGTGCCTTCAGAATTGCACGTTTTTCTTCTTCAAACATAACCGTACAAGATAGCATGCTTAACATTCAAATTAGCCCAACTTCAGCTGTTCTTACATTTTTTTAAAAAAATTAACCCCCCTCCCCAACTAGCAAGAGATGCGGGATCCCTTACACAACAAAATCAGGAAAAAACAAGCCATGCATACTTAACGATGGATTTGTTCAGATGCCATATGAGTTTACCAAGAACCTGCTGGAAGCTTAAAATCACTTTGTCATTCATGGGAAGAGCAGCAATGGGAATGGGCTCTGTCCCATGACTGAGGGAGCCGGGGACACCCACAGCAGAGTAAATATATTATACTCACCAGCACTGACTGATAGTTGAATTACAAAGGGTAAGCAAGGAATAAAAAACACAGCCAGCAGCATGCCACTAACTTAAAAAAAAAATAAAAAATCTTCTGCTTGGCTTTGTATGTAGATGCAGATGTGGTAAGGTGGAATGTTGGCTAGTGTGGCTAGAAAAAAAAAACTGAGCCCAAGATGATGGGAAAGTTGCTACTGGTCCAAGTCTGGAGCACTGGGCCTGCTAGCTCAGGACTAACTCCACGCAACAGCTTTCAATGTAGTTTCTAGCCATATCTGCACATCTTGGTTTGGTTTCATCTTCTGCGCCATCTATTCAGCACAGGAGGGGCTTCCTCGGAGTGTCTTGTGGAGACATATGATATCTGAACAAACCCAGTTGACCGAGCTGACAAAACAAAAGTGATCTTGGAGGTCCACTAGTAAACACTGACTTCCCTTATGGTTTGCAGAGAATTGTGAATTAGCATCAACAACATCAAGGGTATTAATATTATTACTGCTATTATTTTTGGCAATCTACAGGCCTTACTTAGCATTGCAAACACTCCAGTGGAACTGCATAAATAACTTGAGGGACATTTACATCCCATTTTAAAATCCAACCCAGAAACCTATTCTTGTATGACTCTTCCAATTATTCAGTTTGCCAACATTGCCCCTAATGCTATCTAGTAGAATCCATAGACGAAAGCAAACTGAGCACTAAGCAACAGAATATATGCATAGATAATTTTGTCTGATACCAATTCTCATACCATTAAAATTTCTGGATTTTTCATGTTAACTGTCAAGATGGCAATTAAAAGCAGCAGCTATGGGCAAGAAAAATAAAGTTTTTGGAAATTCAGCAGGTCAGCCATAAACATCAAGAACCAAGTATCATGAATTTTAAAAAGGATAGAAAAACATTTGTTAAATACACCCCCCCCTAATTATACTCAATTCCTATTTCTGGTGCCTTATTTTGTTTTTGTGTATCATTTTATTTTATTTTTATGGCCAGGGGTCTCAAAAGCTGGGAGTGGCCTGCATCCCCCAGGCTGGTTATGTGTAGTGATAACTTCTTATTTTTGCAAATTGCTTGCGTCTGACAACTCTGAAGCTATGAATCTCTCTTCTTCCCCCAATGGAAGACATCATACATTTACGAGATTGTTCTGTACATCTAGGGTCTTAAAGCTGCACTTCATGTCTACAATTCACTACCTTAATATTGTAAATATACAAACTAAGTGGATGGAGTTAACAGCGTTCTCATAGACATCCAACAGCCCTGATACTTTGTAAGTCTCATGTTGCATGGGAGGAAGGAGCTGGTCCATTCCCTTCACTACTAGGGAATAGTCTTTAGAGAATACACATGCCACTGAGGATTGTGGGGTTGCCCACAACATATACAAAGCCAAGCAAAATATATAATGATGGGAATTGTGGAATAGAGTATTTTGGATTTTGCCCATTATGTCTACACACTTCTAAATAAAAGAGCATATTATTTTGAAAAATGTATACAAATTCTGTCAATATAATACGAAAAAAGTTCCTCTGAAATTATACAGCTACACAACATTAATCAATGTACTGTGTGCTTCCTCTAAAAAGGCCACTTTGACAAAGTACAAAAATTGTATGTTTCCTTAAATAACCTGCATTTCTGTTAACACACACTGTGGATGTGTCGGAAGAACAAGAAATGTATAATTACCTTTTGGCTTGGCTATACAGAGTCAAACTACATTTAAAATCCTAGTATCTAATGCATTTTTCAATTAAGAAAAGAAACATGATATTTAAATCTAAGTTCTCTTTGAGCTCATTGAAAGAAAGCTGTGAGCACAATCCACAGAAAATTAGCTGCACTGAAGTCCTGTTGAAACAAATGTTGCTATAAATACAGGGTTAAAAACAGTGCTCTCCCATTTATTTCAACAAAGCTTATATGCATACAACTTTCTCTGGAAGGCAATTTTTAGATTAACAAGAGACCACAAAAAACAATTAGTTACATTTGTGCTAAGTGAAACAGTGAAGCAGCTCAAACACGACAAATACTTGCTCAGAGGTAAATGGAACACACACACAAAACCACTAGCCAGTCTGCCTGCCCGCCCCTCTGCATTTCTGAACGCATTTCAGCAGAAACAAGAAACCAACTCCCTTCCAAATCTGGACTAATCACTTTGACTGAAGATGCTAAATAGCCAAATGAGGTGAGGCAGAAGGCATTTCTTAGCACACGTATTTACAGAGAAGTTAGAGGTTGTTGCTCTCTTTTGTCTGCATAGTCCTTTCAGAAGAGCATACAAACAAAAGTTGCATAGCTGAGCTGAACAAGAAGGTGGAGAGGTGGTTATGGTTTATTAACTTCCTCTTGCATACAGTTCTTGTCATAGTTTTGCCCACTATGGATTTGTATAGGAAAAAAGAGATTTACCTGAATATGCTATAAGTTGGCATTAGCTTATAAAGATAATGTAAGTAGGTCTTTCTAAAGTTGAATAAACATCTTAAGTTCCAACTGGAAAAGAGAGGGTTGAATTAGATGCTGCATTTAAAACAAATGCAACAGACACTCAATACCCCCCCCAAATACACAGCTGCCTGGCGGAGAGGAGAATTGGAAGGGCAGATAAGTGGTAGGTAGGGAAGATGTTAAGCCCCACCAAAACTTTTTTCCCTGAAAATGGGTGACGGTGGAGATCTATCGGAGATTTGTTACATGTATGTATTTATCATTAAATTGGGCCCATATTCTCTATAAAAAAATTAAACCACACAATCTGTCTTTTTGCTATGACATCCTGAATACTAGAAAAGTCTGAGGACATTTCATTTTTGTATCCAATGGTTGGATGGATGCAAATGTGTAGCTCAGAATAGCAGGCAGCCTTACAGCATAGAGCAGGAGTCAGCAACCTTTTTTGGCCGTGGGCCGCTCCACTGTCCCTCAGACCATGTGGTGGGCCGGACCAAGTTTTGAAAAAAAATATGAACGAATTCCTATGCCCCACAAATAACCCAGAGATGCATTTTAAATGAAAGGACACATTCTACTCATGTAAAAACATGCTGATTCCCGGACCGTCTGCGGGCCAGATTTAGAAGGCGATTGCCTACCCCTGGCATAGAGCAAACCAAGCCTACACTGAAGAAATACAGATCTGATGGGAAACATCCTGCCAAAATATGAAGCAGCCTCCACCTGGTGGGGTTTCCTGCGGCAGCCAGGAATGGATCTGTGCTTGAAGAAGACAAACTATAATTATTATTGATAAAAACAAAGTTTCAAATCCCAGTGCAAAAACAAAACAAAAAACTTAGTCAGAGAGGTGTCAATAAATGAGAGGCTCCACTAAGAGGGTTCAGAACACATGAACAAATTATTGATCCATGTTACGTTCTTTTTCTTTCTCTCCCTTATCAGGCAATGATAAGAAAGTTACTAAAATAGCAGCCTTGCCTTGATGCAGTGAAATTGCAAGGACAACCTGAGGACAAAGAAGCAATTGATTTAACTGTATTGTGTTTTTCACCCCAATGGTTATAACATCTGGTTAAAAATAATAATAATGAATGACTGAAAGGTTTTCCCCACACCAAGCCTACCCAGGGAGATCATAAATGGCATGGAAGATTATATTCATATTTCTCCATTGTCACCAAAATTGGGAAGAGAACCTAAAGTATTGCTGCCTGCTTTTATCTTACCTCTACAAAAGCCTCCCTCTTCCTCAACTAGGCATAACAGGCACAAATTCCACTCAACTTCCTCCAAAAGAGACAAGTCATTGTTGGCCTGCCCTTTCTCCTTTTTAAGAACAGCAGCCGCAGTTGGCTTCAATTCAGAGTGGGGCCATTATGCAAACAGGGGGAAGCAGGTGGGGAATAATTTTGCCACCAAAAATCAACCTGTCTGAAACTGCTCTGGGCATGTTCCTTCCCCCATTGATTAAGTTCAGAAAACTTGACAAACTTTCAATTTGCCTCTCTTTAATATCCTACCTTCACTGTATTTGGGGATGGGCAGCTTAGCTTTCCATGATTAATAGTTAGTGAAATGGTATAGGACTTCTTAAAAGTCTACAAGAGGAAGGTACAGTGCATTCAAAGTAACTTTTTAAAAAAAGAATCAATCAGGTAAATGTTTCCTACTTATCTGACACCTCCTGGGAACTGGATGCAACTCAAGAAAACTATTTCACAGGAATGAGATACATGAGGAAAGAGTCCCCATGTAAATTGAACACTTCAACATTTTACAGCAATACTTAGATAAAAAAGCCTATTGTTCAGTGAAGGGCAGTTATTTTATTTCATGAAGGGTGTAAGTATGGACAGTATACAGGCTGTTCACAGAGAAAAGTTGTACCTTAAATATGGACAATTTCCCTGACCTCAACTAAGAAAGAACAAAGGAGCCACCACTCACCATCAATTGATAGCTAACATTCAAGTAAAGGATCAATTTGATTTTTTCAAGCACAGTGTTAAAGAATTCAATAGTTATGTCAAAATAGCACCTTTAAAGAATAGAACAAGGCTCTTGGTATCAAGCAGAACAAAAACACAACTGATTGGACCACACAGGGTAAGCAAAGGTTGTCTTTGCACACATGTTAAGCCATCGTTCTGCTTTTCCTGAGAAGCAAAGGCTGGAAATTCCTGCTTTAGCCTGTTGGTTGTTTTATTTTGCTATAGTTAATAGTAAAAATTCAAGCTATGACATAACACTAGTAATTTTTACTTCAGTGCAGTTGAAGTCAAAACATGATATGGAGCAGAATGCTGAATTTCATTTTTACACTGTACAGCTAACTATAGCTTTTCAGCTTATTGAGTTATATCCAACCACTTTTTAGTTTCAGGTGATTAACAAACTAGATATAACACAACTGGGTTAATGGAAATGGAAGGGGTCTTGCCCTCTCCCCTTTTTTTGCAGAGGGGTTGGTAAGTGATGGAGACTCAGAGGGTCTGGATGGCAGCTGGAACAGAGAAGTAGAAGAGGATTGGCCTCTTCACTTGGGGATAATGGCACAGTAACACCAAAACCTCTCTTCTGGGTGTCCTGCACACTGTATTCCTGGCAGGATTCAACATCTATGTGCTCTGCACCCTTTGGAATATGCAAAGCCCACTTCCACACACACACCACCACTGTAATGATGGACCTTCTGCTAGCTTCTAAAGAAATAACAGAAAAAAAAATGCCACTCTTCAATCTTCTTCCTGTTAAACTAAGTAACTGTTCCTTTTTGTGTTACTAAGAGTATTAAAGGGAACCCACAGGCCGCCTATAGAGAAATACCCACTTAACACATTAACTATCCAGCAAGAATACTTACAGTGCAATTCTGTGCATGTCAACTCAGGTGTAAGCCCCACAGTGTTCAACGGAGCTTACTCCCCGGTAAGGGCGTATGGGATTGCAGCGTTAAATGCCAATGATAATTGGCATTGCCTAGTTTGTCCCGGGTGATTCAAACACACTAAATAGTTACATCAGCCAAAGCAATATTAAAATGGTGAATTCTAACAAAGAGCATGAGGAATGTTTTATTTGGAGAATCTAGTGTACATTAGGTATGGACTCAGAAGGGACAGCTACACTTTCATTCCTAGTTAACAAACTTTCAAAACCAACCAAGACTTTAAAATCAGTTAGTATGATTTTACAATAAGAAGGCAAAGACCACAACATTAAAATCCTATGCATATCAAGTTGATGGTCAAATGGAAGACCGACTTTAATGACTCTGGACTGCACCCACAGCAAGTAAAACATTTGAAATTTAAGCAACCAGACAACAGATCCATCTGGCACTTTTACACCTGTCCCTTACAGTTGGATATAGAGCACTTGATAAAATAAGTTAAGTAACAGTTAAAAATCCTAACTTCCTGTTTACTATTGAGGCTTCTTTAGAAGAAAAATACCTCAAAACTATTTTAAATGTTGTCAATTTCATAATGTTAACAAGTTAATAACAGGCTAATTTAGGATTAAGAACAAATTGCAGTTCTTTTCAGTTCCTTAATTTAGGATTAAGAACAAATTGCAGTTCTTTTCAGTTCCTCATTTCTGCTCCCACTGATATTGCAGTGGAAAACCAAGGCCAATAAATAAATAAAATAAATAAAAACAAGACACGACCCCATCTCCAAATATGCCAGAACGCTTCGGAAGCATTTTTAATGTCTAACAATCAGGCCAGGGGAGAAGCACAATGATGTATACTCATCATGAGGTCCATGAATCTTATAGTTGATCAGTACTTCTTGCCCCATTATGGTAACTCACATTTAGGGTTACAGAACCTGAGATGTGCAACTCTCCTTCTGTAAGCAAAATCAGTTAAAATAAATTGCACTAGACATGATCTGTTGCTCAGTGGAAAGAGCTGCAGATTCAGGAGGGGACTGACATGGGGATCAACAAAGGACTCTCTTCTTTTTCACTCTTCCTTGGGGTATGTGGACTGCTGCTCTCAGCCATAACTTGCAATGAGAGTCCTGTATGCAGCTCTCACATACACATCCAGCCACGTCTCTCTTCTTCTAAGGGCCCTGGCCATGAAATACTCATTGTGAGTAACAAGCTCTTGTTAAGAGCAATTGCTGGCATGCTGCAGAGCACATGGAAAGGAGATGGTGAGAAGGAGGCTGCAATGAGACCTATGATGATGCCTTCCCACGAGTCCAAATACACCCACAGGGAATGGATCAAGTTCACACTTTACAATATTTATACGAAGTTAAAAATAAAAATGGTCAGCTGCCATTTACTATTTAAATGCATGGCACTAGAATACCAATGAGGCAGTAGCGTGCCCATATGCCCTACAGGCAGCGATGTTTTCTGAGGCAGTTTTGGAGTATAAATTAAGACAAAATAATAAGGCCCTGCAGAACTTTGATTTGAACAGTTCTAAGATGTGCAAAGTTTCTTTACTAAAGAATTCCACCATTCTTTTTGCAGCTCAAGGTCTTAAACATCCCTGTGCTC
The DNA here is from genome assembly GCF_965112155.1 of Podarcis liolepis. Classification (NCBI taxonomy): domain Eukaryota; kingdom Metazoa; phylum Chordata; class Lepidosauria; order Squamata; family Lacertidae; genus Podarcis; species Podarcis liolepis. The sequence continues at coordinate 52,327,070 of NC_139561.1, read as the reverse complement.
TAACGGATGAGATCCACAATACCTGCGTAGAAAGAGAACTCTTGGCACTTATTTTTGTTATTGCATACTGCATTATGTGCAACAAATGTAGGCTCCATGCTTTCAGAAGCTTTATATTGACAGGTATTGAGGACAGAAACGGTAACAAATGAATATTCCTATTTCTACCACTGGCTGTCTCTTTAAGGATTCTGATATACACCCCATTCTTTGCAGAATGTGGCTCATATTCTCTCCACTTAACTTTAAAAATTGTGACGATAAAATTGATTATAACTGTATTTTAAACCAGGATCTCAGAGGTGATTCCAATCAGACTTTCAACAGGCTTTGATTGCTCTTTCCAAACTGAACATAAAACAGAGCTTGCATAAGATAAACAAGTAGTTTTGATTTACATCCAGAAGCACACCTATTGCACGATACTAACTAAGGCTTACTTCACAATCAAAATGAAGCATAAATAGTTGCTATGCAACCAAAGCCACAGATCAAGCCATCATTGGTAGTGCAGGCAACATATGCTAAACTCAAAACCAAGGAGTGGATATTATTCTGTGCAGGGTCCAGTGGAATAAACAGAACCTGCACCCTAGTCTTAAAGGACCAAAACTAGAAATGGTAGTGCCACAAGTAGAAAACCAACCCCTTTTCCAATGCCTTTCTCCTTGAAATTGCTTCTCCCTAGGAGAAATAGAGAGAGAGAGAGAGAGAGAGAGAGAGAGAGAGAGAGAGAGAGAGAGAGATGATAGAAGGGAGAAAAGGTGGGGACAGGTTACTTTCCGCCCTCGATCCCACCAGTTTTAAGTTGCTGCTACAACACTGCTTTATGAGGCAGCAATCCAATTCCAACACACAGGTCTGCTGTCACAACATCTAGTTTGGCTCCAAGATCCAAGTTGGCAAAATGGTTCTATAGACATGGCCATGATGGTAGACAGAGAAGCTTTTCCTTGTGTAGCTAACTGTAGGATCCCAAGGCTGGCAAATGAGACCAGTTAGTCCTACTGTACTAACTCATCAGCTGCAAGTTCCTCTAGAAAAGCTCAAAACCAAATATTAGGTACCTAAAATTGCACTGACTTCATTGCTCTGCAGTGACTGTCAATACAGTACCTGTGTATGCAACTCATTACTAGTCACTTCCCAATCAGACGCTGCCCCTCTGTTCAACTACATGTACCCAACAGCTTTTTGTCAACGCTGGTTTAAGTGACTGTATTCTGCAATTAAGTGTGCTTTAACAATGCAATACATAGCAGTAGCAGCATCTCACCCTAAATATTTCCTGTGCAGCAGCTCACAAACAAGAAGACTAAGATATCCTCCTTAGGAATACATTATAAATTATGTTTTCAGTTTCTCTTTCACCAAGAACCTTGCATTTATTTTTTATTTTTAAAAGAAAACCAACACTCTCTGAAATGTTAGCGAAATCAAAATAAGATTGCTCCTCACAACATCATTAGATTCACCGTATGGAATTTTGTTCCTTAGTAACGTACACTAGAATTTCACTATTATAAACACGGACAGGGCAAGGACAGCCTCTCCGAACAATTAGCAACCCTTTCCAACCTGGTGCCCTCCAGATTTTTAAACTTTCAAACATCAGCCTGTGGCAGCTAGTCAAGGATGATGGGAGTGTATGTCAAAACAGTTGCGAGGATGGCACTGGATTAGGGAAGGCTGAATTAGGATGTTCCCTGCTACTTGGCGAAACAGGCAGCCTTGGGCCTTGGAAAGGAAAGGCTCCTTGGGGTGGTTTGGCCACTCCTACGCTCTTCCCAGTTGTTAACTTCCAAAGGGACAAGCAAATTTAAGAGGGCAGAGCTGCAAACACACCAAAAACTCCACCCGAAAGAGCATATGAATGAAACTCATAATCACCTCTAATGAACCAGCTTCTCACAAGCTAAGCAAACAATACACACATCTCCCCCTTTTGTCAGTTGCCTCCCTCTTACTTTTGTACATAAACTGGTCTTCTTTGGTCTAGAAGTTTAGACTGGAGTGCATCTCAGTTAACGCCAAAGGGAGGACAACACACAAGTAAGGGTTCAGTTGGAAACTATCTGGTAAGTTCCCTATGCTGCCACCCCAATAGGATCATAAGCAACTCAAGATTATCCCTCACTAGTCCTTTGTTCTGCCTGAAAATATGTGAAGAATCCCTCAACACAAAAGCACAAAGCATAACGGGATGGGGAATAGCTGCCTGTAAGGAATAAGTAGCTGAGAGGGGAACTTGGGAGACTGTAAAATAGGGTGGATTACTTGAGAATTGCAGCCTTTGGATTTTCTGCAAAACTTTTGAAGTTGACGAGAAAATAGTTTATAGTATTATATGAATGAACTTAGAAGCATCTCTCAGCTCCCACTGTTTGGGGAGTGGGGCAGAGTTGTGGTTCCATTGCTTGCATGAGTCAAGCCAAATGTTATTCTGGATTGTAACCTCTGAGCAGAGTCAGAATTCTGATACTTCAATTTCTGAATTGTATCCCCAATGGCACAAATGCATAGAATACACACTTTGTGTAAGTGTGACATGATTGACCTATCTTATTAAGAATGAATGCCATGATCAAGCTAACATACAGTGGACATGTTGAGCATGTGCTTAAGGCTGCAATTTTAAACACAGTTACTGAAGAGCAAGACCTACTGAACTTAATGGGACTTATTTCACAGTAGACATGCACAAAATTGCGTGGCAAATCTCTTCCCTTGAACTAAATGAGGCTTAAAATGTGCTTACTCTTGTCAAAACTTCCTAGATTCTGGAGTGTCTCTTCTAACAGTATTAATACAGCATTGTTGCGTGGTACTAGTTGTCACTTCTCTTTCAGTGTTACCTTCTAAGACAACAGGCACCCCTCTGGGTTTATGGTAGCATAAACAAGAGCAACATCTGGCCCTGCAACACTGGAGTGCAACAGGCACAACTGAGGTCCTACAACTTTCCAAAGTGGAAAGCACTAAATCTTATAAGGATATAGTTTGCAAAGGTTGTAGTGCAAGACTGTGCCCTTTTCCATTTCTTCTTTTTTTAAATTATTGTGTTTCACTAACAAAGTAACAAAATAAAGTTTCAGTAGTGAGGTAAACAGTGTTCTACCAGCAAAAAATTGCTATCAATTAAATATTATTATTTGTGAGCAAAAAGTTACAAAAAAACCCAGAAAAAAATACTTCACTATAACTGCACTCTAAAGTTCAACAGTACTCAGTAAGACTATATCTTAGAAATAGGTCATTTGTACACCAGCTTTTGATCCCAATATAATTCTCCAGAGCAAGTCTGAAATGTATTACTGTTTAATAGTTCCACTCCCACCCTCCCCACAAGTTAAAAATCAGTCTTTTACATTCCTCACTTTTTGCACTAGTATAGGTATTAAAGTTTTCAGCCCTGTAAACCTGCAGCAACTTTCAAGTTGTTTGGAAAAACACTCCTTATTGTATTTCTCTTTTTTTTAAAAAAGAAAGAATCAGAATCAGATTTGTGTGCTGCGTAAACTGGCTGATAGTAATAGCATGGCAATTCCGGAAAACCCAGCCTTCACCCACCCACCACCCAACCTCACTCACTGTTTTTCAAGTGAGTGGCTACTGCAGCATGTGGCTTTGTGCTGGTCCACATATGACACACCATTTTAGATCATTTGACGTACACAAGATTTACAAAAAAATCTGTGTCACTCTCAGTTCTCTACTGTACTGAAATCTTTAGCTCAGTTTAGTCCATTTTAAACATACTGGTATGTTTTTAAAAAGATTCTTAGGAGTGAAAACACACGGAAAAGTGACATATGTACAATTCTATCCTTTCAGGCACAGGCCTTAAATTGTCAGGAAGGCCTTGAAGTAAAAGGTGCAACTGCCCATCTTTCTCCACAGTAGAGTTAACAGTCTCTTTTGGCATACTAGTGAGATCGGTTTTCATACAGGATTTCCTGTGTTATCAATGTCATCTAATGTCAACACAGCAAAGTTATTTGTAACAATTCTCCTTGATGAAAATGTCCCTTACTGATTCCCCCACCGTCCCAATTTCAATAGGTTTCATTTTTTTTTAATCCACTCCTCCTGGTTTGAAGCAAAGGAACTGCTTCAATAGCATGGTTTAGTATCTTTAGATAAACTGAACTTAAGATACCTCCTCAACCATGTTTCTCAATGTACAATGACTTGCCCCAAAGCAAATGCTGAGGCTTAAGCATTTAAGCAGTTAAAAAAACAGGACAGATACCATACCAAAGCCGAGCATACAGTTTAAGTTTCTGCCGCAAGATGTTTGTTTCTCCTTTGTATAAAGATATATTGTTATGGTGGAGTGCCTCTCAAATTATTCCCATCTCCTCTGTTTTCTGAAGTTCTCTCAAGGAGAAGGAACACGGATGCGGAACAATCCTTGCTGGAGCTGGAGCCGGAAAAGCTTGCAGTTTGCTATGCGCAAAGCTGCACATCCAGTACGGCGAAGATCCGATGGAAAGAGTGGCTTCGTATGGTGCCAAGTTCCGGTGCTTCTTTTAAATTCTCGAACATAATCGTAATTGGTACCTATTAGGAAATATATTTTTAGCTTTAGGATTTAAACAGCATATGGGGAAAGATTTACTCAATAGCATCAGTGGAATTCGAAATAGAAACCTGTTGCAGATCTGAGTTTCCCTCGCTTAAAAAAAATGCAAAGCAATATCAAGTTCAAAAACGAATGCATTTTGCATCTCACACTGTTATTATATGGGAAGGCTCTATTGCAAATATGCAGATTGAGGATATATTTATTTCCTTTACCCAACCCCCTCCCCTACTTGCTGTGCCCTAAACACACCAAGAAAGAGATAGTTGTAAAATGATATTTGAGAATACAGAATGTGGTATTTCAATGATGGACCATTTAAGAACAGGAGCTAGCAACATATAAACTATTCAAATCCTAAGAACACCCCCCCCCAATTCAAGTTTGTATAGCACAGGTCTGAAAAGGTTTTATAGAAAAATGTTAAAAGGCTAAGATGCAACAAATGCAGCATTAATGGACACCTTTGGCTCTTGAGATGACATTTGGGCTTGTCTTTTAGGAAGAAGCCAGACATGTGGTTTAGCAGTGATACTGCAGAAGGCTTCAAAATTTCCTTTTATGTCCTAGTTTTCAGTGACTGTTTTTAAAGATGTGAGGAAAACACTGGATGGATGAGTAAAGGCTGAACATGACCAACAGATGGTTTTTGGAGCCTATGTTGACTCACTTGCCAAGCTGATGAGAGAATGCCGATATCCTAATCCTTTGGCAAGATTAACTGCTCTGAATATACAAAAAAAGGCCTTGGCCAAAACAGATAAATGAACAAGGCAGATAAATGCAATTCAAGTAGTACATGGTGCTTTCAAATCCCAGAATATGTGTTATTGTGCAATGAGTTTTCATTGACCAGAGTCAACTTTATCACATGAGTCTTTTGTGAACTGCAAGTGACAAATTACATAACAAATTACTTAAGATGTCACAGAATGGTCATTTTTACTGAAGTGAACTAACATGGCTACTTTTTTCAAAGAGACAGGGATCGGTGGCAAAAGTGAATTACCCTCAGTTTGGCTGAACAAGTCAGGCTTATTAGAACAAAATGCATGATAGAATAGAAAGAAAGAAAGCTAGGTTATACTTATTTTAAATAAGTGAAAACAAGATAATTTGCTTTCCCAGCTATAATTTCACATCAACAATGTTCATTAAAGTGAAACACTTAGCATGGTTGCTCTCCAAAAGGCACTCAGATAGAAATGTGATGAATGAAGTCTCCTCCCCTAATCTGCCTTATATATTTTAAGTGTGGGATTTAATTTTAAGCAAGTGGAACAAGTTACAAAAGAACTAAAGAATTAAACATGGAATCACCAAAGAGTTTCATACTATCAGTACTCCAAAAATGTAAGTAGCCAAACTCTTGAGGAGCACATTAGCTCCCTCTGCCTTACAGTATGTCCTCTGAGAAACAAATACATACAATAAAGGGGAAAAACCACACAAGATATATTGTTTAGACTCTAACCTGTATCAAGATCCCCAATCACATAGATACTAGCCCCAATGGGCACAGCTCCATACACAAACGAAGAACTGGCTGGGATGCATAAGTTCTGATCATTCAAGTAGATCCACCTGCAAGAAAAGGCAACCTTTAAAGTATAATTTGTAGAGGGCCTTTTGCAACCAAGAGACACACAGATGCCAAAGATATTCGCCTTACAAATTTACTCACCCCGGGCAAGAAAATGAATGAAAGTCCACGGATATCTTAAGAATAGGATTTCTAACCTGATGTTGTGTTACACCTCGAGGCCTAGCTCCCTACTCATCTAGGTTGGGTCTTGAATGCATACCAGAATCCTTTTCTGGATAAAGCAGGTGGATGTCAAAATGTCCATACAAGCTGTCTTTTGTACAATTAGTACCTGAAATGTACACTGTTTCCTGTGTCCTGCCCTTGTCAGTGCTCCATTTTTTTAGTGCAAATATTAACATCTTATCTAACAGACGTCAACCTTTACATGATGCGAGGCTTCATTACTCAGTGGATTCTGAAGGTCGTAGGCGCAATCTCATCTTCAAATGAAAGGATTTCAGGTGGTATGACAACTCCATCTGAGAGCTGCCACCTGTCAGAGCAGACAATGCTGTGCTAGTATGACCAGCAACTCAAAATCTAAATATATGGTTCAAATATTTGTATTCATTAATTTCTTGCAATGTCTCTAATCCTCACTGTTGAGCCACTCTTCCTCCTCTGCTGTATTCACATCTAGCAAGTTTGCTGGCATGTGTTTAAGAGCACAGAGTTACTTGAGTAACTTTAAAGATGTGCACAAACAAAAGAGCAGCTTGCAGTCCCAGTATAGGAAGAAAGCAGGGACACAAAAATGGTTGTCTGGCACACAGTTATAACAAGACAAAAGAGAGAGCAAGGTCGAAAAAACAGTCCATCCTTGTAAAATAGCACCATCTTCTGGTTAACAGATGTAAACAAGTGAAACCACATGTATAGAAAGATTTATTGAATGCAGACATGCTCCCACAACAGGAAGATTAACATTACACAATTAGTATGGCACCACTGTTAAGTATTCAGTCTTGCTTATTATTTCAGGCATAACCCACAGAAGCAAGAACTTTCAACCAGTTCTCATGAAAACTATGCAGACGCAGCTTACAGGTCAAGTTAAGATTTAAATGAAAAACCAAACAAGGCTGGCATACACTAATACTTCATAAAAATAAATCTATTATTCTATCTGGAAAAAAATGCCAGGGGTTAGATTTACTCATGCAACAGGGCATATATTTTATTTTTTTCCCAAAAGGGAAGAGACCATAACTCAGCATTGGAGCCCATGTACTGCATGCAGACAGTCCCTGGCTGGAATTTCAAGCTAAATAATATCAGGTTACACTCAGCGTTGGAAAATATCTCAGTCTGGCAGCATCTCTACAAATTCTCAATCAGAGCAGACTGCGCTGGGCTAGACTCAGAAAAAGACAGCCTCTACAGGGCACCTCTGTACGTGCAGTTGCATTACAACTATTCAATTAAACTGTAAGTGATAAAAAGGTCAACAGCTATTTTAGAGGCTGTAAGATCATGTTAGTGAGCTATCTTAGCAGTTGTTACCTTTTAAATTCATCGTGATAGAATTCTGATTTACACGTCACCATCTCACTGGATTGATTGTCATCACGACTTCTCACTCCACCGAAGACATAGAGTTCTGAAGCAACTCCACAGGCCACAGCCCCAAACCTTAAAGAAAAAAGATGTAAGAGGAATCTTGGGTGTCCAGATTAATTCAGAATTCCTGCTCTCTTGACATTAAGCAGAATTTGACAGAGCTACTAACATTTGGAGTGATTTAAAACAAACAAACTATGGCTTAATGTAGTGAGATATATGCTATAAAAAAGAGAGACCCCGTCACTCGTAAAATAAAAGCAACATGAAGTCAAGGAAAATACAGTGGTACCTCAGGTTACAAACACCTCAGGTTACAAACTTCGCTAACCCGGAAGTAGTACCTCGGGTTACAAACTTTGCCCCAGGTTTGAGAACGGAAATCGCACGGCGGTGGCAGCAGCGCGAGTCACCATTACTGAAAACGCACCTCACTTTAAGAACTGTTTTGGGTTAAGAACAGACCTCCGGAACGAATTAAGTTTGTAACCCAAGGTACCACTGTAATACATGCTGTATAGGTGAAGGCATGAAAACCAAAGAGGACAGTATGATCTCAGTATCACGCACATGTAAAAACCACAACATCAGCTACCTGAGCTGACAAGCCTTTCACACTTGCTCGTCACCATTATTTTAATCTTGTAAGTTTATTGATTGTTTAGAAAAGTATAACTATTTGTTTCTAAGCTGCCTTGCCATCCCCATTGTTCATCTGTCTATGAATCTCATATCCACTGAAACCTACCGTAACTCCTGAGACCTAACAAGTTCCTCCCTTGGTAGCAGCAACTTAAACACTAAGAATTATTTACAAAAATGCAATTCAGCTTTCCAAAAAGGGAACGATCAACTGCACAAACTAAAGACAACATCCCACAGACAAAATCTGCAACCATAACTGCCTAACAATAGACAGTGTTTTGAGTTGCAGCTTACACTCTGAAATCCATTAGTTCTTATGATGTATTTTATTACATATTTCTTATTATAATAATTTATATAATTGTTTTGATTTTCACATTGTATAGCTATCATGTTATGTACTTTCATTTGCATTCCATGTTGTAAACTACCCTGTAGTCTTTTGATGAAGGACAGCATATAAATTTAAATTAATAACCACAACAATAACAACATCAACAACAATACTTTGGTCAGTTATGTAGACCATGTAAAGAGGAGGAGCCTTCAGCAATTGGGGAGATGTAGCATCTCAGGAAATGATCCTTGCTGCAAGAAATAAGGGTGGTTTATAAACACATATACATTCCTCTACTTTCACCTGTGGAGCACTGGATGGTATGCAGGATTAAGGCAATGATACGGGTTACTAGTAATTTACTAACCTCCTCTCTTTTAGCGGACAGATAGCTGTCCACTGCTGGATCCTTGGGTCGTAACATTCAACGGACTCAAAAAGCTTGCCATACGAACCCCCGCCCATTGCATAGATCTTCTTTTTCATAGCCGCATAGCAACCAATCTTAAAAAAGCAAAATCCAAAACTATCATGCACCGTTTGTCATCTGGTTAATGTATATGTCAGACAGTAATAATAGTAAGAAAACAAATAAAGTGAAGCACGAGCCCTTTAAAATCAAAATACTTCGGGAGGGGGGGGGAAGGAGTTCTCTCACACATTAACCAACAGATAATAAGTTTACTGTTCCTAATGCAATTTAAACAGAAAATACAACGGTTGATGAGGTAAGTGTTTTGAGCCATTATCTGGCTCAAGATTGCCCTCTGGAATTCAACCTTGCTCTGTATCAGCTTGAGATTTAGCCACCTTTCTGAACTTAGGAACACGGGAAAGAAGTGTAGAAATGTCAAGCAACATTAAACCAAATGCAGCAGTTTAGAAACAGTTTGAAAAATAGCATCCTGTTTTTGCTTAGTTCCTACCTTCCTAATCATTGTCAAGTCCGGTTGCTTCGTCCAAGTCCTATTATAAATGTCATAGGACTCCATAGAGATGAGTTCCCGTTCTCCATCCTCGCCTCCCAGAACATATAGCACTCCATCAATCTCTACCAAGCCAAAGTTGTGCCGTGCCTATTGGAAATAAGTAGAGTAGCATTTATTAAATTCACTTACAAAAGAAACTGAAGAATTTAACAGAAATAACTATCCTAGTTTTTGTTAACCAACATAAATGGATATCCAAAGATCTGATCAGAACAAAACTGCAGAAATTGGGGTGGGTGGGGGCGACGGCTAACAAAAAGGCAGACTTGCCTCATTCATTGGTGGTAAAGAACTCCATGAATTGGTATCTGGATCATACTTTTCTCCAGAGTTTAAAGTGACTTTATCTTCATCTTGACCTCCAAGTACAAACAGGAACCCTTCTGAAAAACAGACCACAAAATGATTTGGAAATGCAAGTTGCACTGGTGGCACATCTAGCTGGTATTCATGAGAACTAGGAGCCTAGCTGGATCAGACCAGAGGTCTATCACCCACAGATGCCCACAAACAGGACATGGAAGGCCATAGCCCTCTTCTGTGGTTGCTTTCCACCAATGAGTATTCATACTGCCTTGGAACGTGGAGGTTCCAGGAAGCCATAATCACAAATGACCATCATGATCTTTTATCAGGTATTCAGAATTAGGGCAGTTACAGGTCCAAATCAGTGTTGATATTTCTTTCTTTTTGCTGCTTAGTCTTTATACCTTATATGTATTGCAACAGGTGAAAGATGGCTTGATGTTTTATTTATTCTAGAACACTAGTTTGTGGCAATTATATTCCAATGAACATATAAAAATAAAAATGTTATACTGGGAACAGTTTTATTCTTTCATTTAGGAGATAACACAGAGCAAGATTCCAGTTGTTTTAAAGCAGAACATTCTTGTAATAACATGTTTAACAAGTTTCTACTAGATACCGAACAGCATTTCAAAGCTTATAAGAATACTTCAAAGCCATGGGTTTTGATACCAGTTTTAAACTGATTAAATTCTTTCTTACAAAATCTATCGATGCTTGAATATGTGATGCAACGCAGAAAGTCTGAAATGAGTGTAGTTTTCCTATTGCCAAGTTTGTCGAATTTTATTTTATTTGTATACAGTATATACTATATGAGGAAGTTCCAAAGAAGTTGATACACATATGTTGTGGTTGTTGTTTTGCCAATGTTATCTTTTGGTGGTGACACTTTGTCTCTCATGGAAAGTTCCCTGAGCTTTGGGGGCAGGGGGGACAAACGATAGATGCAGGATCTACCAAATATGTCGCCAATCTTGACTCTAACTGAGTCTCCACCCTTTGGTTGTCCTCCAAAATACTTGAGAACCTTCTTGAGTATTTCACAGGTTAATATTCTCCAAGGTTGTGATCAAAAAAGCAAAACAAACAAACAAACAAACAAACAAACAATATTGGCTTTGAAAACAGTTAGCACATCGGTAGGCAAACTAAGGCCCGGGGGCCAGATCTGGCCCAGTCGCCTTCTAAATCCAGCCCGCGGACAGTCCAGGAATCAGTGTGTTTTTACATGAGTAGAATGTGTCCTTTTATTTAAAATGCATCCCTGGGTTATTTTTGGAGCCTGCCTGGTGTTTTTACATGAGTAGAATGTGTACTTTTATTTAAAATGCATCTCTGGGTAATTTGTGAAGAATAGGAATTTGTTCATCCCCCCCCCCCAAATATAGTCTGGCCCCCCACAAGATCGGAGGGACAGTGGATCGGCCCCCTGCTGAAAAAGTTTGCTGACCCCTGAGTTAACAGATTTAGCCTTGTATTCTCCTACTAAAGAAACAAATAACTTTCCTACCTGCTGAAAGCACACCATGATTTATCCTAGGTGTACTTAAAGGAGCCAGTTCTATCCATAGCTGCCTGTTAGGATCATAAAGAGGGCACATACACCTCATTACTGCTGATGGTTTCCGGGATCTGAACAGGAGAAAAAGGATAAATTAACTCAGCTACCTTGCCCATACAGCAAATCTTGATTAGAACCCAACAATGCAGAGGAGATTGGGTTTCTACTTCAGTGTAGAAGCATCCATTCTGTTTGTATACTTTATACTGACTTTTGTTTGAGACTTAAATCCTTTTTTGTGTGTGTGGCAGGAGGATGGCACAATAGGTCAGGCAAGTCAGGAGAAAGGCTCTAGAGCTCAGTGGTAAAGCACATAGGTTGCACGCAGATGTTGCAAGTTCAATCCTTGGCACTTCCAGGCCCGGCTGGGAATGTCCGCAGTCAGAAACCCTGGAGGACCACTGTCAGACAATACTGAGCTAGATGTTATGGCCTGGCATTTCTATTCTGCCAAGCACGTGTGTTTAGACCAGGCTTGTAGAGAGACACTTGCCTAGTCACTTGTGTTGAGTGACAAATGCCTCTAAGCAACAAGTCACAGAAGCTGCACATTTCCCTTCTCTCTTTTAGGCTACTGTACATGCAAGTACAGTGAGCAGGCAGTTTTTGTAGACATGGTTGCAAGGTTATCTGGTACTCCAGCATGGTGAGATATGAGTTATGCAGTATTCCTATAGAAATAAAACGTGATTTGTTCCCTCTTAGTGTTTTGAGGAGGTGGTTTTCCACAGGGCTTCACACATTGGTGACTTAGACAATAATTTGTAAAAATAAATGAACTCTGAATAAGTCAGTCACCTTCCATGTTTTTCAGCTTACATACCTCTGTCTTTGGCCAGTTTACAAGTTCTTCATGTTGAATGGATGTTATAAACAAGTAAATGGTAGTATTTGTAGTATGCATGTCAAAGTCACATAACCCTTTGCTTCAGAAGAAAAATGCCCGTTTCCTTGCACTGGTAACACTGCTAACAGGCAGGATTCAAGGAACAGTGGGCAGAGGGATAATAGCTGTTAGCCCTGTTGCACAAACATTTGCACATTAACTTGCATAAAAGTGGACACGGCACTGTAGCAGGTAGGCTTTAGAGTAGTTTTCATGCTTCCACTTGTGCAAGAGGTGGCACAACAGAAGAAAATATCTGGAATTGGTTTATTTATTTTCCTTGTGCAGCACCTTGGTCCAAACGCAAAACTGCCCTTTTGGTGAACAGAAGAAACCTCCCACAAATGGAAGTGCATCTTTGGATACAACCCATAGTTATAAGGCATACAAGAAAAAATAAAGCACAATGTAATTTTGCAGCTTAATCTCAAATATAACCAACAATAGGACACTTACTCGAGTATCATCCCTCTCCAACCCCCATCCACTTCTGAGATCTGAAATAGCATGCCTGAGCCACTTACACTCTTTCTTCACCACCAACAGTGACAATGCACTCTGAGTATCCTCTGGGTTTAAAAGATGCTAGCATTGCCTCCCCCTGCTGTGGCGGAGTGAGTGGAATGTTGCTACATTCTTTGACAATCTCCCGTACCAGTGGGTCATTCATCATTTGCTCACGCAAGTAGGTAGCATCTAGCCCAGATACCCACACAGCTGACATTACATCCTTCATGTGAACCTGAAGAGGCAGAAAGATATTTCAGGCAAAAAAACAAGCTGAATCATAAAACAGTCACAGGAGCATATGGCTTTATGGAAAGCTTATTTCTCAGAATTCCTGCTTATACAATACCAGGATATACTGACTTGGAAGAGGAAGCACTGACATGAAAAATGCTACAGCATATGCATTATTTCGGTAATATGGAGGGCTGTCTCTATTTTGCAATTCTGCAGAAGCACATAATATGGCACTAGGTGCACAAATCAGCTTCCTTTAATCTAATTTTTCATTTTAAAACAAGTTCATAGTGCTTATGGCTGAGAAAATAGGATAGAAAGTGAGTGAAGAATACCTTCCTACATCTCAGAATCTCAGGCAGCTGAATAGTTGGGGCAGGACAGGAGTCCACTATGCAGCAACTTGCTCTTCTCTAAGATGACTAAGCATTGCTAGAATTATACAAATTAGTAAAATAAAGAATGAATTAAGGAAATTAATGTAAACAAAACATGTAAAGTTCTTTGGCCAGATTAATCTATATATGCTGCAGAATTCAGCTTTTCTTAGTGCAGAATGTCTGGGTACAGACAGAATGACGGTGGTAACATCAGTAGTCTACAATATGGACCCAAATCCTACAATACATTGCAGTTTGAAGCACTCAAGTACAATGAAGTGTGGATTATTTTTTCTGAAGCAGCATTACGTAACTTCAAATTCTGTACCTTTCTTAACTCAGGGTCATGGGAGATCCATCTAATAACTGCTTCAAAAACATGTCTTTCATTCCCAACATTCAGCTTCTCCAAGGACAGCACTTCTTTTGCTTTCTGAGGACTCAGTTCCAGGAACTCCTCCGTACTGCTAACATCCCGGAAGTGTGTTTCCAGATATTCGGAGGCAAGATAATGAACATGACGCAGACAATAGTGTAGTGCAAAGTCCCGGATTCCAATACAGTTCTCTGCAGCAATGCAACCTTCCAGAAACTCACAGCACAGAGTTTTCAGGTCTGTAAGCAGCAATAAATCAGCAGCCTGCACAACGTCCTGGATGGTGTCTTCACTTAGCTTGATCTGCAAAAGGTTTATTTTGGAGGAGAGGAAATTACAACTAGTTCAGTTTCAAGTATGAAAGTGCAGCACTAGTGTCCATTACTGCAACTAACTGCCTTCCCCCTTCGTAGCTTGGTGGAGTTTTGCCTCTACTTTAATGAGAAGGTAACAGCACAGCACTGGAGAGGGAAGTAGAAGTGTATGCCGTACTTATGCCATGGGCCTTCTTTCCTCCACCTCCAGTATACTGCCTGTGTCACTTGTCATACATTTACACATTGATCATCTCTGATATAAACTGACTCCTGGAGTCAGAGGTAGGATGACTTCAGTATGATACTGGAATTTGCTTGCTGCAATATGTGGTGAGAGCCATTTGCTTACATGACTTTAAGACGGGGATCAGAAATGTTCATGGAGATATGTCTGTCAAAAGACACTAGCCATGACACCTAAACGAAACCTGCAGGTTGATAGGTGGTATACTTTTGCATGCTAGTCACGGGGGAAGAAACATGAGAAGGCATTTGCATTCACACCCAGGATTTGGACTTCCTAAAAGCTTCTAGATAGCCACTATGAGAAACAAGATGTTACACTAGTTGGACCCGTGGTCTCATCCAGCAGTCTTCATGTGCTTTTACTGTATGTAAGATCATGTTCACAATCTCTCAACTGTTAAAACAAAGCAATGTGCCCTCTTGATAAATAACGTAAGGATCAGACCAGCTTCCACCTCATTTAGCAAACTTTGCAAGAATCTCAGCAAGCAACAGGGATGAGATGGTCCATGGAAAACTGGTCTGTAATCCACTACGAGTCTACTTCAGGAGTATGGAACCTCTGGCCTGTGGACCAAATTAGGCCTGATGATTTGGTTAACAATTTGACCTGCAAGGCTATTTTCCCCAAACAACACCCACCATATTTGACATTAGGTGTGGTGCAGGGAGAGATCCCAATGCAGGGGATGCAGAGAAACCACCAGGAGCCTTGAAGTGTCCTCCTAATTGCAAGGGAGGCTTGTTGTTGATGTGGCTGATTGGCAGTGAAAGCAAACCCCATGGAATTGGCTGTGTTATTTGGAATCAGCTGCAATTAGGAACTTTGTAGCACAGATCCTCTGCCCAAAGCAGGGCTTGTTATTAGCACTGATCTGCTCAATGGAGTTTACAGGAAGCCCCACTGGTATCAGCAAACCCCACAGCTTGGACTGAAGCTGGCGATATAAAGGAACTCTTTCTGTTAGAGCAGCTCAAGCTCAAGCTGCACTTGCATGAGAATTTTTTTTACTTTGACTAGGATCTGACCAGCCACTCAGATAATACTGCCTGCCTCAATCTACTTTCTGCCCATTCTATTCAAAGGGTTTTTTGAAGGTGTAGATTATGACTAGAACTGAAATACAGAGATATGTAGGAATAACCTTGGAAACACAAACCTGACCACTGAAGATGTAGTCCAAAATCTCTTTCATAATATCAACAGATATCCCTTCAAGTTCAATTTTATATGTTGAGCCATCATCCTTTGGAGGATTATAGTTCAGCTTTGTTCTGAAATCAGAAAACATAGCTGTTTTTACAAAACGATTAGAACAAGACATAAACAAAGGAAGGTCACATACGAAAATTTCTTAGTTTTCAGAATAGGTTTTTCAATTACATATGAACACACACTATTAAACAGAGGTACTAAGAAAAGGAGAAAAAGCAGCTGTTTAAGTCTGTAGTATCACTTAATGGTATCAGCCTGTGGATGTTTAGTGCACAGCATAAAATTCTTTCATGCCAGCTGTTAAATATAACAAGTTAACTCTGTTTTCTTAAGAGGAATTTTGATTAACAGATTATTTCTTATTTGCTATGCATACACTCCCTAAATCTGCTCAGTTCACAGCACAGGATTTGGACAGAATTATTTCAAGTGATAAAAAGATAAAGTTTTCCAAATCCAATCAGATATAAACCTAAAGTTGCAAAACAATTCACACATTTCCTGGGAAACAACGTTCATTAAATCTGCTACAGTGCAAATGACCACACACTAAACTGGATGCCTAAGGGAGACCACACTTTGCCAGCCACAATGAAAGGCTTGGAATAGGGAAAGGCATAAGTTGTACTGGAGCAGATATAAGGGACAGCCAGTACAAAAATATAACATACTTAGCAATGCCTGCATTGAATAGTCTTGATATATGCTATAATGAGAAATTATTATCCATCCATTAGGGGCATGTGAAGCCTTAGGTCTGTGAGCTGCTGGCTGCAACTGGGAGGGGGGGGCATTGTGAATCAGTTGGTCCTTAATTTGATCCAGCCAATCAATGCTCATTCCCACATGTCCTTTTTGATCTGGAGACAATGCCATTCATTCACACATTTTATTACATTCATATCTCATCTCTCTTCCATGGAACTCAAGGTGCACATGTGTTGTCTCACTATGTGGTAGGATAGGCTGAGAGGCAGTGACTGGCTCAAGGTCACACAGTGAGCTTCAAGGCTGAGTGGCGGCTACAACCCCAGTCTCCCAGGTTTCAGTCCAATACTATCTCTCAGTCATATTGCAAGTTCCATCTTATCACAATGTGTAATCTGAGACAGCTAATGGCAGGGCCTTTGAAGTTTTATGCCAACAGGCCTCAGCAGTAATGAAGTAATCATCTCTGTCTGAAGAGGACCATCTAAGCCCATTCTCAATGAGCTTTCAACCGGCAACTGCAAACAGCTCAAGAAAACAAAATGGGAAGGAAAAAGAAATACACAGCAGGAAGAGTACTTTATTCCCATTTCATTTCTTTGTATATATATAACACGAAGTGGGATTTGCGTAACACAGAGCTACAGGTGGTCTGTGAAGTGTCTTTAGGCATCTCTCTCTTTAGCTATCTCTCTGTGTGTATGCATATAGGAAGAATAAGCTATATACTTCTGAAATTACATCTCCTCATTAAGGAAAGATCAGCTACCAGGCAGGATATCAAAACACAAAGTAAAAATGTTAGTAATATCAGATATACAAATCTATTACAAATCACTCAAGTAAACACTGACTGACTCAGCAGAATGCTATTGCTTAAGGTTGAACAAAAGAATGGTATCTTTTTCAGTAAACACATTACACAGACATAAATAGGACCTGGAATGAAGATCTCATGCCTATATTCAAAGGCAGTATTAGCCACTTTTGGAAACACTTCAGGGTCTGTTTAGGTGTTGTAATTTAAAGAGAAGTCTCGGTCTGATTTGCGTCTCAGGCACACATACACCCAACTCCTTCACCACAGGGAAGAGATAATTAACAATCCTGCTCTGTATCACGTGTTATCTTACTAATGACAAAGTTCAGGGCCCAACTACACTTGATGACAGAAGATACAAGGCTTTAAATGACAACCTGCCTCAATTATATGTAAAACAATGGGCAGGTATGGAATCGAAACCACAAAGGAACACAAAGATCAAGGTGCTAAGCTTTCTCTACTTATGCCACTTTTATCTCGCCTTCCGTCTACTGTCCAAGGTCTCCCCCCCCCCCCAGCTAAGAATACAGGAAATTATCCAAGTCTGAAGAAAATCACCTTGAGGGGGCTGAAGGAGGGGCGTGAATAGCACTGTGCCAATGTTAGCCTTTTGCACTTTATATCTCACCCCCTCAGTTATTATGGGGGCAGATCCACATAAACACACACAGATCCAAAGCCACCAGGTGCCCTTTGCTGCAAGTCAATGTAAATGACTGCAGATTTCTCTACTGCTGAAGTCTATATGAGTAGCTTTTGGTATCAACTGACAGCGCCAAGACACGGTTAGGTTAACTTATTTCTATGAAGATTTGTGATCTGCCAGAAAACATCCCCATGTTAGTCCTAATGAAGTATTGCTTAATTGTATTATATAAAAGATGACAAGCCATCATTATTGTTTTTATACCTGTAATGCTTCCTTGCTGTAAATTCTGCCTTTGGCTCATGAAAATGTTTCAGGGAGTATTATTTTCCACATCAACATGATGCAGCACTTTAAGGTTAAACCCCTTCCCCATAAATAAAGATTTGTTCAACAAATTAACAAGGGTTTCTGTCTCCCCTCACCTTCTGTTCCAGGTCACACCCTAGCCTTTTGGCAGTGCACATTAAAGATATCAACTTTCACCACACCCTGCTCTGAGTGGCAATTTTCCAAAAATTTTGCTTACGTACTTGTTTTCAGGTGCTCTGTACATGATGAGCAACCTCAGAACTCAAAGGAAATAAAAATAAATCCTTGCAGCATCTCTGTATAAAAACCAGGGTACTTGTCTCTGCACTCAGCTGGTGAGGCCTTCCTGGCAGTGCCATGTGTTCAGTATGATGTCACCAGAATTATGGAATTTATCTTTTTTCTCTCCCCACTTGGCCCTTTCCAAGCTGAATTATTGTTTTAGTTTGCAGCTGATAACATCTATGATGGGTTTTTATTATGTTTTGTCATTCTGGTTCATTATTGATTACCGTATATTTTATGTATTTTTGTATACTCTTGTTCATTGCTTAGATAGTTTATACCAAACAGCTTACAAATTGTTAAAATAAGGAATAAAAAATTGGTTTTCAACTGGTGAAAAGTCAGCTTTTTAATCTTTCAGAATTTGTGAAGTCAAATAAGGTACTGTATTATAAAGTTTGCAATTTGTAGCATTTAATAGGCCAAAGGCAAGCTAATGATGACATAGCTGGTCATGTCTCAATATCTCAATTACAATGTTGCAAAACTAAGAGCTGGCACTGCCTGGACTAGTAGCAGAGTTTAGCAACATAGCCTTTAAAAAAAATGTTTGTATTAAAGGATTTCCATAGTTAAACAAGGGTACATGCAATGCTTCCGTTTTCAATTCACAGAGTCCTTTCTACAGGTCAGTTACAGTTAGTGTGAGACACTGCTGTCATACACATTGTGAGGTTGTGGGGGGAAATAATCGGAGGGGGGAGAAAAAAGGAGGGGATAAACGTTCATTCTTTTGCTTAGTATACGTGCAGTTTTTGTGTCAGCGTTGTGAAGATAGGTCCTTCATTTGTCTGTTTGTTTCTTTGAAGGCTGTGCGAGAGACTGGAGAATCCACAGCTTAGCTGGTTGCATTTAGTCAATTGCAGTGGGTTTTGTTTGTTTGTTTGAAGGGGTGGGGTTGTTGGATCTGGCTAATCACTCTGATCTGTATGCTGTTGGGGCGTGTACATTGTTGCCTCGTTGGGCTGTATATGTAATAAAGGGGAGCTATACCAGGGTGAGAAGGCTGATTACCGAAGAATTGATGCTTTTGAATTATGGTGCTGGAGGAGACTCTTGAGAGTCCCATGGACTGAAAGAAGATCAAACCTATCTATCCTTAAGGAAATCAGTCCTGAGTGCTCACTGGAAGGACAGATGCTGAAACTGAGGCTCCAATACTTACTAAACGACTAAACAACAACAACAACAACAACAACAACAACAACAACAACAAAAACAACCAGGGTGAAGGCATCCTCTTTTGTTTGTCCCCCGGTTAGCTTCAATTTGTTGGTTAGCTTTCCTAGTAGGGTTGTTTCCCATACAATTTGGTACCAGTGGTCCATGTTTACTCCTGACAGGTCCCTCCAGTGTCTAGTTATGACACTCCTAGCTGCTGAGAGTAAGTGGCTTATGAGCTCTTTGTCATCGGAGTGTGCATTGTTGTCTGGAGTTGCTTCTAGTACCTGCTTTGTTATTTTACAGATTTCTTAGAATCATAGAATCATAGAGTTGGAAGAGACCACAAGGGCCATCGAGTCCAACCCCCTGCCAAGCAGGAAACACCATCAGAGCACTCCTGACATATGGTTGTCAAGCCTCTGCTTAAAGACCTCCAAAGTAGGAGACTCCACCACACTCCTTGGCAGCAAATTCCACTGTCAAACAGCTCTTACTGTCAGGAAGTTCTTCCTAATGTTTAGGTGGAATCTTCTTTCTTGTAGTTTGGATCCATTGCTCCGTGTCCGTTTCTCTGGAGCAGCAGAAAACAACCTTTCTCCCTCCTCTATGTGACATCCTTTTATATATTTGAACATGGCTATCATATCACCCCTTAACCTCCTCTTCTCCAGGCTAAACATGCCCAGCTCCCTTAGCCGTTCCTCATAAGGCATCGTTTCCAGGCCTTTGACCATTTTGGTTGCCCTCCTCTGGACACGTTCCAGTTTGTCAGTGTCCTTCTTGAATTGTGATGCCCAGACTGGACACAGTACTCCAGGTGAGGTCTGACCAGAGCAGAATACAGTGGCACTATTACTTCCCTTGATCTAGATGCTATACTCCTATTGATGCAGCCCAGAATTGCATTGGCTTTTTTAGCTGTCGCGTCACACTGTTGGCTCATGTCAAGTTTGTGGTCAACCAAGACTCCTAGATCCTTTTCACATGTACTGCTCTCAAGCCAGGTGTCACCCATCTTGTATTTGTGCCTCTCATTTTTTTTGCCCAAGTGCAATACTTCTTGAAGGACTGATGTTCCAAAGGGTTGAATTTGGAGGCATTCCCACCTCATGTGGAGGTATGTTCCTGTGGTGGTACAATCTCACCAGCATTTAGTTGAAGTTCCTGCGTGTATCAGTGCCAGCTTCCGAGTTATTAGGTACTATTTATAAATTAGTTTCAAACTGAGTTCCCTTCTTTTGGATGAGATGGACTTAAAAGGGTAGTTTAGACCACAGCTTGGGTAGGGTTTATTTCATAACTTATAGGATGTTCCCATTGGTCTTTGATTGTGTTGAGGAGCTTTGTAGAATCTTGGAGTAGTTTTTTGTACATTGTGGACACCATCCACTTGCTGTGTCCCTCTGCTGTCAGGAGGAGTTTTTCAAAGGTGGTGAGAGGTCTAGTGCCTGCTGCTTTGATTGTTGGGCTATTTAAGGAGGTGTGTAGTTGGTGTTGGTTCAACCAGGGTATTTGGGTGTTCCCTAGTTTATCTTGTATTTCTTGTGCTGGTATAGGTTTGTCATTTCTGCACCTAAGTCTGTTAGGTGGTGTAAGCCATTGGCTCGCCATGTTTTTGTTGGGAAGCTTTGGGCTGCATGGTGGAACAGTGGGAGGTGGTTAGGCCTGGACAATGTATCAATACATTGTCCAGGACCAGTTTGAGGGCCAGAGCATGATGGCAACTTCACTTAGCAGCATATCATGGGTGAGACTTGCTTGCGCCTTACCTTCCTCCACCTGCTCCCTACCTCTGCATATTGGGTGCTGGTGGCAGAGAGAACTGCAGCGGTTTCACCCAGTGCCCCATGGGGCCGGGGCAATCCTCGTTGTTCCACCCTCCATGTGATGGGCGCTGGTAGTGGAGGGAGGAGGCTGCCAAACTGAACAGGTATGGTCAGCACCCCACATGAATGTCCACCCTGCAACAGGATTCTAACCCCAGAATCCTCTGCCATGGAGCCCCCTGCATATTGCAAACACTAAAGGCATGAACTTGGAAAACCTGTTGTGCTCACAGCATGAAAATATGGTTATAGCAAATTAGGATAAGAGCAACAGGGAATTTCAATCAAGGCCACGGGGTACATTCAGTGCAGCTAATGCACTTTCAATGTCATAAGAAAATGGGACTAGGAATTCTGCACAATTAAATGCACAACAAACACAAGACCTGCTTTTCTAGCAGGACAGGATAAAACAAGAGAGATCAGCTACCACCTTCCTAAATTGACATTCCTTCAATTTGTATGCTGTAATTTCAGGGTCCACCCTGGACATTTTTCACAACTGAAACTGTATATATTACATGCAGGTCTCCCTTTCTGAACACAATGAAATTCCCAGGAAATCATTCATTAGGCGAGTGTTCACATAACGAGCTGACAATTTCCATTATTTCCAGTGGGAACATTTCTAATCCGTTATTTGTCCAATCTCCCCCTCTTTCACGGTTTCTTTCTGAAATGGCTGCTGCTGACCAGCAAGGAACAAAAGTTTATGTTCAAAAGTAATCTTGAACAAATGTTCTTAGCTATATCACACCAACTTTTAAAGGATAAATATGGGGAGATATGTTTATCTTTCAGATATTAATGCAAATTTGGATAACTAGCTCAAATAAAAAGGGTCTGTCTTCGTTAAACAAACCGCTACACAAAACCTCTGATCTATTAAGTTTTTTTAAAAATAATCATGGTATTTGGGGGTTTAAACTGCAACAGCCTGCAAATCACATTAAAAAACCAAAATACAACCTAGTATGCCAAGATGTAACAGAAATGGTAATTCCACACATAAAGGCAGAAGGGAATGTGCTAACCCATGTTGCCTAACACTTCCATTAGCCAAAAACACTCAAAGTAACAGCACGACTACCATTATTACTCACCCAGTTATGTTCTTACATAATCTCCAGAACTGAATTTAAATCTCACTCAGTCATTAAAATTAGGAGCCAAGTGATGCACACCACCAAATTTATGCAATGACTAAGGAGCTTTAGTCATCTGTCTTCTCACAAGCTTCAATAAAAACCAATCAAAATGCTATAAAAATCAGACAATGCCAAGTAGAAAGAAGAAAGAAGTCTGAGACAGAATAGGCAGGCCCACACCCTCTTTCAGCCACAGCAGATAGCAACAACTTTAGATCTATTTATGGTTCTTTTATGTTAGTAGTTTTTAACCAAGTCTTCTAGGAAGACATTTGTACATCAGAAATAACAAGTTTACAGCACAATTACTCAAGAATAATTTGAGCATTTTGGGCTAATAACAGGACAAAACATTACATTAAGATGTAGAAATATTAAAACTATATTTTAAGTATCAAACACCTGTAAAAAGGCTATTTTAGGATCTTGGCAATAGGAATTTCACTAAATAAGATATTTATCTGACCCTGCAAACAGCAGCATTGTTAACTGTGACACTTGTGTCTTGAATGTAATCACAGTGTATATGTGAACCTGATCTGGAAGAAGTAGAGGGATGCTAAAATTGTTACCACCTCTTTGCAGAACAATGCAGTTAGCAAGTGGTTATCTGCAAATTATAAGTTCCACTTGGGCAATGATCATGAAGTAATTAATGGATATCATTTTTAACACACATGCTCTGTATAAATGCTAGTTGTTTAATTATTCAGTCCTTGAAACATCAGAATTTAGAATTGTATTCCAAACAGTCTCATGACAGATCAGTGGGAACCCATGTTACTCTGCTCTACAGACCCACACCTAACAGAAATAGGCCAAGTAAAAAGAAAAGAAAAAAACTGAAAGTCACCCCCCCCCCCCACAGACAAGGCTCTCTATGGATATGCTAATATTCCAACTCACTGGCACACTCAGTGTATCCAACTCATATCAAACATATTTCCATTTTCTCAGAATACTTGAAGCACTGATTTAATATATGGCTAGATGTCTTATAAAATGAAAGAGAATTGTTCTTATTATATTTTGGATATCTGAATAGTTTACACAGGATAAAAATAGCTTGAATTGTATTCTATTTGCCAACTACTAAACTCATACCTGCCCCTTTAGGATGTATGACAATACTAATAATTAGCATCTGTATAGCACATTTGAATGTTCAAAGCACTCTACGAGCATTAACCACCCAGGGTGGCCCATTCTGTTTTGCCGCCTGAGGAAAAAGGGGAAAATGCCCCCCACTCCGCTGAAGACTTGCTTACTGGTGTCACATAGCTGTGGCTTCTGGCAAGACTCCTGGAACTCTTGTGAGATCTCATTGAAAGCCACCACTGCAGCTGCACAACCCTAGCAGAGGCGGGAGGGACACCACCCCACAGGATTCTGCTGCCCAAGGCAATTGCTTCAGTCTGCCTCATGGGCAGGCCAGCCCTGTTACCACTACACAACAAAAGGTAGACTAGCATTATTACAGTGGTACCTCGGGTTAAGTACTTAATTCATTCCGGAGGTCCGTTCTTAACCTGAAACTGTTCTTAACCTGAAGCACCACTTTAGCTAATGGGGCCTCCACCTGCCGCTGTGCCGCCACTGCATGATTTCTGTTTTCATCCTGAAGCAAAGTTCTTAACCCGAGGTACTATTTTTGGGTTAGTGGGTTAGTGTAACCTGAAGCATATGTAACCTGAATCGTATGTAACCTGAAGCATATGTAACCCGAGGTACCACTGTATTCTCATATTGAAGATAGGGAGCAGAGGTCATGGGAGAGTGAATTTGTGGCAGAGATGAAACTAGAACCTGGGACTTACTCACTGGCTGTGTTTGTACCTTCACACTAAGCCAAACCATGGAGTAGTACAAACATGTTCATTCCGGAAATGGAGATCACATTTGTTTTACCCCTCCGTGGGCTTTTTAGGCCAGCATAACACAACAACTAAGCCCAAGTATTGTCTGAACCCAAGATCATGGTGATGAACTCTCCTTCCTAACCATCATCTGTAGCCAAGATTTGTTCTATGGTTAAGCAGGAGAGAAAACCCACAACTTTGGACAGCACACTAAAGCCAAACTTTGGGCTTAGCTGCTGTCTTGTGCTGACCTAGAGTCAGACTCCAGGGAAGAACAACATTGGTGTGAGCTCCTCTCCAGGAGCCAACACATTAGCACAGTCATGGTAAGTCACATTCTTTCTTACTGCAACATATGAACCAGGACTGTTATTTTGGGTTGGATGATATGACCATATTATCTTGGATACAAAGGGAGACTGTTATAGCAAAAAAAAAACCCCACCCCTAATGGTTGCTTACTCAATCTAGATCCAGCATTAATCGCAGAAGGGGCGTCCATAGGCGACTAATCCATACATCATTTTGCCGACTATTCCAAGTCATTCACAGGTACACATACTTCTCTACAAAACCGCGAGCTACATCAACCTTTCCCTTTGTTTTTTTCAAAAACAGTAACAAACACACATTCCAAAGTTCACGGATCTTGGGATGAAAGAAGGTGTTCTTAAAAAAAAAAAGTCATTGCCAGTTGTTCTTCATTCTCTTTTGACTCACTTCCGTTTCTGAATCAAAAATTTAAATGTAAACAAATCCAAGGTTGGAGTAAATTCAGGGGTGTTGTCCCAGGATGCATAACAGTATAAACAAGTGCTTCAATTAAAAATGATAATGTCTTATTACTGCTGTTGTTATTATTATTAATTTATTTATACCCAGCCTTTTCCCTGACGGGACTCAAGGCATCTTACAAATAACAACAAGAATTGCCATGAACATAGAAAACCAATCACTGAAACAGTTAAACGTTAATAGAATTAAAACTATATACATATATAAAATCTGTTTAAAACATACAAATAATTACAATAAAGGCAGCATGGCACCAGCCCTTTCATTAAAAGCAGTCAATTCTTCCCAGCTGAATTTGAAAACTGTTGTTCTGCATCTTTTACCAGCATCTTTGCAAACCTAGCCATTACAGTATCATAAGTACAGACATATCTCTGGCAAGTCCTTGTGATTTCTAGCAACTGTGCAGCTGGGATTTGTTCTCAGGCAATTTTAATTCTCATTCTTGTCCCCTTGCTTCAGGCAACAGGCTTTTTGTCTGGTTCTGGCCTCTCCCTTTCTTAATTAGACATGTGGGCTGACATTCATTTTTCATCCATCAGCATTTCCATTTCCCCATTATGTCTGGGGGCACATTACATATACTTTAGCAAAATGCCCTATTATAAAACATATCTTCAGGAGGAAGAGCTTCCTTACACAGAATCCTGATGCATTAATAGGAAACCCTGGTTTTGGTTTCAAATATGCATAATGGATTTCACTGCAAAAATATCCTCTAAATTATGCACAGTTATATTTATTAAACCAGCTGTACCAGAATACAATAACCATCTAAATAAACCCCTTCCTTATAATTTAGTAATATCTATAAAACACTAATTTTTATAATCTATTCAGAAATCTTATTTATGAAATGGGAAAACAAAACTCTGGACTAACTTGAAAATGCAGAGGTTTTCTCCTAGCCTGGGTCCTTTGCAGATAGAATCATAGAACTGTAGAGCTGGAATGGACCTTGAGGGTCATCTAGTCCAACCCCCTGCAATGCAGGAACCTCAACTAACACATCCATGACAGATGGCAATCCAACCTCTGCTTAAGAACCTCCAAGGAAGGAGAGACCACAAGCTTCCAAAGGAGTCTGTTCCTCAGTGCACTCAAGATGCATTGAGTCTTTAAAGGACATTGTCAATATAAATGATGTACAGTAAAGTGAAACTTAAAATAAATAAATAAATCATATGCTGTATTTCTGTTAGCCACAAACAATTAAGGAATAGGTCCTCTGCTAGGCCAAAATACTATTTACTGTTCAATGAAATTTGCTTTAGTTTAGATACTTTCCATTTTTACAGCAGGTCAAATTACATGTTATGGTAAGCACCTATTTTTAGAAAAAGTAGCTACACAGGTCCTGCAGCCCAGGGACTGCAGCCCATGATAAGGGGTTAATCCTTTCCTCTCACACCATTTCCATCTGAAAATCTCAGCCCAGCCCCACTACTACACACAGCAGAAAGTACCTTCAGGAAAAGTAGCAGAGGTGAATGGATTTGTAAAGGTGTGGCACTGAGGGGAACAGGGTTGAAAGCTCTTCTCTGCATTCCTTATTACCGTATTTTTCGCTCTATAACACGCACCCGACCATAACACGCACATAGTTTTTATAGGAGGAAAATCTGTAGGCATGTCACCCGTAGGCATTCCCTCCATAACACGCACAGACATTTCCCCTTACTTTTCAGGAGGAAAAAAGTGAGTGTTATGGTGCAAAAAATACGGTAGGTTCCCCAACAGCTCCTTTTCTTAAAACTATAGGCAGTAAAAAAAAACACTTTAAAAATGTACACCTAGCATCATCTAACATGCAGTTTGACTAAAAATATGCACTTTTGTTCCCTTTCCAGTTACCATTCCAAATTAAAAAACAAACAAACCCTATGCATTAAAAAACACTTGCACACTCCTGCACCCACAATAACTGATTCAATGAAAAAGATCTTGTCCTTCTCAAATTCTCTGGAACAAATGTGGATACAAATGCTTACAACCATCTACAAATATTTTATTTGTTGTTCCTATTATTGTCCCTAAAACCATTGTGTGTGATGTGCCAATAAAAAAAACTACAGAACTCTTTATTTCACTAGGCATCAACACTTTAGCTCACTAAGGCTAAAGCTGAACAAGTCCCACTAGATAAACTAACTTTTCATGTTTTTGAGCCAGTTGTTCATGTTTTCTGTTTCAGATTACAGTGGTACCTCTGGTTACGAACTTAATTCGTTCCGGAGTCCGTTCTTAACCCGAAACCATTCTTAACCCAAGGCAAGCTTTTGCTAATGGGGCTTTCCATTGCTGCTGCACCGCTGATGCGCAATTTCTGTTCTCATCATGGGGCCAAGTGCTCAACCCAAGGTACTACTTCTGGATCAGCGGAGTTTGTAACCCAAAGTATTTGTAACCCGAAGCATTTGTAACCTGAGGTACCACTGTATAGAGAAATGTTTTTATATATTGTTATAATTCATTATCAGATTATTTCTATCTGATGCTAAAAATACTGTCAATTAAAAGACTGCCTATGCTAGGCATAATGTTTTCGATTTCTCCAGTGAACTCAAACTACATGCTACCACAGTGGTTAAGGATTAGCAACTGAGGCTTTAGAAGGCACCCAAATACTGTTTAAGGTCAACACTAGTGCATTTTAGAGCATTTAAAATGCAGCAAGGTTGTTTCCTCCTGCCTAATTTCAAGTCTCACTGACATGCTGCTGTACACACCAGAGAGGGGCAGGGATGTCTTCACCTAGTGCGTGTTACCCATTTATTTCTCCATGCCTGCAACACACACTCCAACCTCCTATTCATGAAGCTGTCATCTGTGCATGCACAATGGCTGTCTCAAATGTACACATCTCTGTTTAACAGTTGGTTTGAGTGGAAATGCACCAAACAGGAGTATTTCTCAAGAATCTACAAAACAGATACAGATTGTGACTGATGTCATATGTACACAGCTTTAAACACTGGCAGTGGGAATGCACTAGAGGCAGAATTATTGGTAATGTGCACATGGCCTCAGTATCTAGGCTGCATATTCATTGGCAATCAGCATAACATGACATCAAATGTGTTGGCAACAAATCTAAATAATTTTAAAGCAAGCTTCTTCTTTTTCTACACTTAAACCAATAAAGGAGGATAGTAACTGCCCTATAAGCTGCCAGAACCATAAACTATGTGATGAAATGTCAGTTGTCAAAATACCAATATTTAACAAAGCTTATTTGTCATAACACTTCAAAAAGAGGCAAAGTGGCTTCAATGCAAATTATGCAAAGAGTGATGATTAAATATTCAGCATGCATTTGATCTGAAACTACTTATCAAAGTAGGGAGAGCAGAGAACAATCTAATGCTGAAAATGTTGCGGACAGGCCTTTCCTGCTGGGTCAGGCAGCTGAAGATGATGAGCTTATTTATTAGTTCATCACAAGAAGGAAATAACAAAGCACCACACTCTCTCTCTAAGGGTGTCACTGTATTGTGTAAACACCAAGTTGCATATTATAATGAAGGATATCATTTTAAAGTTAAAATGTCCAGTCAGCTTTTAGACAGGTGTGTGTTGTTTTATTTAAAGCATATTCAAAGCATATATTTATAATGAAGCACAGGAAGTACATAGTTAACATTATAAAGACAGCAACTTTAGCCTTATGCATAAGTAGTGCATTTGCAAGATATATGTAACAAATTGTGAAACTCCCATCTCTAATATTTATTGTCAGTCTTAATAATGTCAGTTCTATATACATGAAAGAACTTTTTAGCACACAAAGCATGAATCCCCCAGGTGGCTGCCTTTCAGTTAGTTGCTAACCAATAATTTCAAAACCACCCCTCACCATGAAAACTGCCACTTTTGATTTCTGCAAGAATCTGTTTATCACATCAAACAGGGATTGATGGCAGTGATGTCCATAAGTAATGTTACTAAACAAAGAAATGATACTTCCTGTATTCCTTTCTAACGAAAGGAAGCATAAGTGGCTTGGGAGCATGAATTTGGCAATAACCTCCTGACTATGGCAAGCACTCACCCCCAGAAGCTACACACCTGTGGAACTGGTCCAAGTCTAGGCTTCTGCCTCCCTTTCTGAATCATAAAGTACAGCTACATGCTTTCTCCTGTTTACAGCACAATGAGATTAATGTGCTTTAAAGTAGCTCAGAAATTTTTTAAGGGCATGCAATACAAGATAGGGTCAAAATGACAGCGCTGAGCTATACAACTCTGTGTGTCTGTGTATGGACCTATTTGGTGTTTTATTAAAACAGTCAGGACTTTGTCTGCACTTTTTAATCTATTCTCTTTTTATTGTTGAGGAAATGTGTGGATAAGAGGAAAACAGCATGCCAGGGCAGGGCTGGAGAGAGAAAAAGAGAAAAGGGAGTGAGCAGCTAGGTTGTTAGCTAACCAACTGGGTCAACAAGAAATGAGAAAACCCATGAAAGCTAATAACGAGAAAGATCTGAATCCATAATGTGGTGGCTAGTTAATAGTCTTGTTCCTGTTACAGACAGCTCCTTTTGCTGTTTTAATCATTCATATACTCTTATCTACTTTCCCATAAACCATGGTCCCTGGGCATAGTATGGAGGGAGACTGAGCAATATGTTTGCTGAAGCTAAGCAGGTCTGGGCCTGGTCAGTGTCTGGATGAGAGAGAAAATTTAGGAACTGCAGGTCTCACTTTAGTTCTTTTGCAAAGCACTGTGACTCAATGGAAGAGCATCTTCAGCTTGAAACCCAATGGAGTTGCTGCCAGTCAATGTAGACAGTATTGAGCCAGATAAGCCTATGGTCTGTCTAAGGCAGCTTCCTATGTTTTACAATGGAAGGAGGTAACAACCCACGTCCCGTTTTCATTAATTCTTTGGCATGCAGCTGCAGCATTCATATATCAAATAAATGTTCTCTCTAATGGAACCCCAGTATTGTGGGGACTTGTAAAGGATTAACTAAGCGTACATCCCAAGATTACTAAATATGGTCTGCATATCTGTAAGGAATATTAACTATCCAGAGTGGTTAAGAGAGTTAAAAAAATTACTCCACCTTTTAAATGCATGCTTAAGGGAAAACAAGCCAGGAAACACTTTCTGTCTGTCATAAACAGTAGCAGTTTTTGTTTTGTTTTGTTTTTTTTAAAAAGCTGGCAACACAGTTTCAAGAATAAGTCTTTGTTCTGTCAAAAGATATTGGGCTCAGCCATGGCACACAGCATTTAATAAGGAGTGATGGGGTTCAAGCCATCTTGGGAGTCTTAGTTCTTCAATCCTGAAGATGTGTTTGTGGAGGGTTGCAATTCATCAGTATAGAGAATAATTCATCAGTGGTACCTCGGGTTACAGACGCTTCAGGTTACAGATGCTTCAGGTTACAGACACCACTAAGCCATAAATATTACCCCGGGTTAAGAACTTTGCTTCAGGGTGAGAACAGAAATCGCATGGCGGCTAAAGTGGTACCTCAGGTTAAGAACAGTTTCAGGTTAAGAACGGACCTCTGGAATGAATTACGTTCTTAACCTGAGGTACCACTGGATACCAATCATATCTAAATGAGACCTCCATTTTTTCATAAAAAGTATGTTCTCGGCATACACACACATACAAAATTAGAGATGGCCATCACTGCCATCACCTACTTTAGAATTTCCAAGGCAACTAACTGAAAGCTGTTGTCAACGGTGGTCAAGAAGCTACATGCCTCTGCGAAGCTCACAAGCAGCAACACATTTTAAGAAACCATGATGAATCCTGCTAGAAAGATCAGGACTTGCAGGTCAAGTTTCCAGAAGCCTCTGGTTGTTACGGTTGGAAATGCTGTGCTTGATAGACCCACCCTGGTTTCATCCAGCAAGGCTCTCCTGCTGTCCTTAGCAAGTATTGCCTTAAACTACAATTGGAAGTCCTGGTCCAACAAACCAACTGTTCGATTCTTAAAACAAACCGTGTTTTTTAAACAACAGGTGCTACCTGCCAGGTTCCCAGAGACATCTCACCACCCCCTGTTGCTGACAGGAGAGCAGGACCAAGGACTCCTAGGGCTCAAGTCCTTACTGAGGAGCAGACTTTCATATTTATTGTGTTTACATCCTAACCTTTTCTCCAAGGAGCTCACTGCGGCCTACATGGTTAACCTCTCCCCAAAATTTATCCTCACCACCTTGTGAGGTAGCTTCGGCTGACTGCTCCAATGTCACCCGCGGTGCTTCGCGGCCAAATGGGGATCTGGACGCGGATCCCGCCCCCCCCCCGCCCCCAATTTTAGGCGGCCGCTCTAACCGCTACACCGCACTGCCTCGAGCCGAGCTTGCCAGGTAATTCCGAGATGGTGGTAATAACGACAACAATGACACGCGTGTGTTGCGCATGTGCAGCCAGGAAATGCTCTCCCCTCTAAACACACCCGCCTGGTGCACTCTGCACATGCTCGTGGGGTTAAGTAAGACCCAACGATTAGGCCGTGCCTCACCTGATGTAAGGGCTGGCGGCCGCCAGGATGTTGGTCTGCACGGGGATCTCCTCGCCCTCCAGCACCAGATGGGCGTCGCAGAAGCGGCCCTCCTCGCGGAAGGAGCTCAGCGCCCTCAGGAGCCGGGCCGGGTGCTGGGGGTCCGACACGGCGCTGCCCGCCGCCCCGCTCGACATCGCGGCGTCCCCAACCGGACGGAGCCCAATTCTTAGCAGCAGGAGTTAAGGGGCGGCGGTGGTCGCCGATGCCACCGCCTCCTCTTCTCCCTTCGCGCCTTTTCCTTCTCTCCTCAGGGGCCTGACTCCGCCAGGCCAAGGCGGCCTTTCTCCGCTCCTCCTCCTCCTCACGCGCCCAGCAGGCCGAAGCTGCCTCCGCGCCTCGCGTCTTCTCTCTCGCCTCAGCCGCTCTCCGGCTCCTCGCATCCGAGCCGGTCCCCCACCATACATCCCAGCCCCGGCTCCGGCCTTGACATCATATCCTCGCGCCGGCCCATCCCGGCTCCGCCTGCCGGAGAGGAGGAGCCGCCGCCGCCGGTGGGATGGAGGGGAAGGAACTGGGCAGCCGCGATTATCCCCTCCAGGCTGGACGAAACGGACGGCATGTGTCATGAACACCACGCGGGATGACAGCAACAACAACAACAATAACATCATACGCTTTATCCTCTTTACTGGCACGCACGCAAAGCAGGGCGGGCGCTCTGCTTATGCTCAGAGGCACCAAGGCGGCTCTCCATCTGCCTTGCGCAGAGCTTGCTCATTTAGGTTATGGGGGGGTGCCATAACCTATGGCCCTCCGGACGTTGGTGAATTGCCCAATTGACTACTTTAGCTTAAAAACTACTGTAAACAGTTGAAATTGTGAGTAGGGTTAGAATAACACTTGTAGTTTAATGGTGAATTTTTGATATATTGTAATGAAGATTTGGGTTATTGTAAAAGATGCAGGAAGAAATGATTAACGATAGGACTCACAAAGGGGAGGAGGGAAGTCCAGGAGATTCTATGGAATCTTGTATTTCTGTTGTATGTTGGATATGTGATCGTAAAACTGTAATTTGAAAAACCAAATAAATAAATTATATATATAAATTACAAATACAATTGCCCCTTAGGCCGTGTTTGTGAGATTGATGGGAGCCCAGCAGCATCCGGGGAGCCATAGGCTATTATTTATTTATTGTAGCTGTTTCTATACTGCTTAATATTCAGACTCTCTAAGGGGTGTAAGATTAGCCAGCCATGCCCAAACTCCTGATGTGTGGGGTGAGTGGAAGATGAACATGCTCACAGCATTAAGCAACAAATAATGTTTAGAGATTTGCAGCACAAACCTATGCATATTTACTTGTAAGTAATCCCCATTGAACTTAATAGGACGTACTTCTAATTGTGCATAGGAGTGTGTTGTTATATGCGGAGACTATGCATGTACAGTCATACCTCGGGTTAAAGTCACTTGAGGTTGAGCGTTTTCAGGCTCATTCTTTTCAGTGGGTGAATTCTGCTTGGGACGTAATAATACAGTGGTACCTCGGGTTACATACGCTTCAGGTAACAGACTCCGCTAACCCAGAAATAGTGCTTCAGGTTAAGCACTTTGCTTCAAGATGAGAACAGAAATTGTGTTCCGGCGGCGCGGCGGCAGCAGGAGGCCCCATTAGCTAAAGTGGTGCTTCAGGTTAAGAACAGTTTCAGGTTAAGAATGGACCTCTGGAACGAATTAAGTACTTAACCTGAGGTACCACTGTACAACCCAATTAACCCAGGTTAAGAACAGTTTCAGGTTAAGAATTAACCTGAAACTGTTTCAGGTTAAGAATTAACAATTAACCCAGGTTAAGAACAGTTTCAGGTTAAGAATGGACCTCTGGAACGAATTAAGTACTTAACCCGAGGTACCACTGTACAACCCAATTATTACACTGGCCCCAACCAGAAGTTGGGCATTTAGTATTGCTGATCCCATGCTGTGGAACACGCTTCAAAGAGACATTTGGCAGACATTAAGACTTTTTTTTATGTGGACAGGCCTATACAGCCGATCAGACTTTTCTTGAGTAGCCAGTCTTTTTAATGATTGTTTTGTGCTGCTTTTATTGGTTTTTAAAATGTTTTTACATTGTTGTACACCGCCCTGATGTTTTATGAAAGGGTGGTACGTATGTAAATAAAACCTGTGTTTGCATTTGGACATGTAGGCCCATACTGAAACTTGTACACATAAAGGAGGAGGGATGCAATCCTCACCCTCAGGCTCATTCCCAAACATCAAAAGCCAGGGGATATTGTTGTCAGAAAAGGAAGCCTTTTATTACATTTCTAAAGCCAGTGGCCTGCATGGGTGCATTGGAAGTCCGGGAAGCATTTGCTACCCTGGGAATGCTGTAACTCACAGGCCTTGTACCTTGCCACATGGGCAACAGTGCAGAGATTTGCAGGTTCTTAATGCTAGCTCTGGCAGCTATCACCGTAGTGCACCTAGAAGTTGATGTGGAGTGATTTAAAGTTTTACTTTTTGTACCATTTTTATCTTTTATTTTGCTTGTAAGCTCCTTTGGAAAGTCATTTGCCCAGAAAACCATCCTAAATAATTAAATAAATCCTAAGGCTCATCCTATATCAGGGTGGGTGCTACTTTTTAGCCCAAGGGCCACATTTCATTCTGGAAAACTTTTATGGGGGTCACAAAACCTTTGTGAGGCCAGTGAAAAAAAATGAGTAGAATAATTAATGTAAATTTAGCTTTGTACGGAAGACTGGTTTCTACACACTCACACTCACCCCTCTATCTTCCATCCAAGCAAGCAAGAGCCATTATCAGAGATAGAGGACATGTTGCAGCTAACCAAAAACACCCAAGGATGGTGAGGGGTGTAACTGGGGAGTGTGTATGACATTAAGTGAGTCCCAAAGGCCAGATAGAGAGGCCTACAGATTCCCCCACCTAGATCTGAGATTTCCCCACCTCTGCCCTTGATTCTGAGGCTGTGTGTTGGAGTTGACCAGCTTTTAGTATTCTAGTTCCCACCATAAAGCACAAACTTTGGTACTCTGCATCTGTTCATAATGCCCATAACATTACAAGAAGCAGACATTACAGGTAGGATTCGCCTAAGAGCCCTGTGGAAAGATTTTGGCTTGTGAAATGGGGCTTTCCCCCTCTCCTTCCCTAAAATTGGCTCTGGGTGGTCAGGAAGACCCCCAGAACAGTATTTAGGGATTACGGGGGAGGGGATTCCATCAGGCAAGCAGAAAGAACATTTAGCATAGCACAACACAGAATTACACCCTACATATGCATGCATGCACACAATGCAATGATTTCCTTTGGGTGTGGGATGGGGTGTGCTGCACTGAATATGATCTGTCCCAGTCAGCTTGGAAGAGAAAGAAATGTGGAACAACCCAATGCCTCGTGCTCAATAAACTCCCAAAGCTGAGGACGCTCATGGAACTTCACCTGTAAGAAGGCCCGTGTGTTTTTCCATTAATACAGCTGCTTTGGAAATTTCCTAACCAAGGGTGTTGTGCTTTGACTGCATGTAATGTGAAAGCCAATAATTTGGGTGACCTTGTCTTAATTATTTCAAGAGAAGTATGGTAATTTGTTTCTGCTGTCACCTGTTAATGATTATGATGTAAGGAAGCAGAACTGTGTTTTGGTTTTCCCTTCAACTTGTAAACAGTGACTTGGCTTCTCAAGTCACCTATCTAGGTCAAGAAGGAAAGCAGGTGATGTAACAGATGGATCAAGGAAGAACAAACCTAGATGCAAAAAATGGGAAAGAGGCCTGTTGAAAACAAAACAGGAAATAGCCCAGCCATCCTCTTCCAGCTGGCTCTCTCCCTTCATCCCTCCCTCCAGGAGAAAAGAAAGGAAGGGTGAGGTCTGAAGGTAGGGATGGGGGAGAAATTTGATTCAGTTCACAGTTCTGTAGGTTAATCTGTCCAATTCTCACTTTCCAAAACTACTTGAACCAAAACACAGCAATCCTTCCAAATTTGCACTTTTCCAAATTTTCTCCAAAATTTAGATAGCAGGTTGACCAGCTGAGGTGGATATAGCTGAATTAACTGTCTCTCAGTAGAGCTGATGGACTGGCTTCAATTCGTTCCTCTTATCTCATTCTGCTACAGCCTGATGGAGCGGCTGTTGCTAAGTGACCACTGAGGAAAAAAGCTTGTCTGCACTAACCTTTGCTACATGCTTTCTAGGCACAGGTCCAGGTTTTCCAGGTCCGTGTCTGAGCAGGGTTTGTCTGCCCCCCCCCCGTCACTTTCTCTTGGGAAACCAGCATTTTACAGCAGAATCAGAGCAAATGACAATCTGCAGAAAAACCCTATTGCCATTTGCTCCGATTCAGCGGTAAAAGTCAAGTTTTCCTGGGGAAAGTGCCAGGACAAAACAAAACAAAAAACCCCACTGATCAAAGCTGAATCCGGAAAGCCTGGACATGTGCTTAGAAATGCGGCCCCAAAGGAAGTGTGGATGAGCCCAAAGGCTCTCAGTAGATCTGATGGAGTGGCTCTGCTTTCCTTCTCTTGCTCTGTAATAGCCTACTGCTGTAGGCTATTTGACAGCTGAGGAACAGGAAGTAGGCGAGGAAGCCGCTGTCCATAATAAACCTCAGCAGTACACTTTAAATGCAAGGATGGAGTTGGTAGGGCATGTGTGAGTTTTTTTAATGACCCCTGTGCAGGAAAAACATCATGTGAAGTAGCTTGCACTGCAACATTTGGGTCAGAGGGGAAACAGAGTCGTCCTGTTTTATTCATGCAAATTAATGTCAATATCACCTGATCTAACTTTAGGATAGTCATTGCAGTGGCATAGGTTTGGTGTTAAGCAAGTTATCCTGACTAGCCTTGCCCTGCTCCACAAAAACATACACACCCTTTTATATTGCCTGCCTGCAAGTGACGGTATGTTTTCAGCTTCACCCTGATTTTAATCCTCTGCCTGAGATTTCTTCCAGGATATTGGTGTATGGTGCAACTCCTTAAGTGCTTGTATTGATTTCAGGAGCCCTAATTGTAAGCTGAGCTTTATGTTCTGACCCTGCATCCCTGAAGACAAAGATCTGGCCATTTACTTCAGTGGCAATGGAATCAAGGCTCTAAAACAGACCCAAAGCAAGTTTATCTGACAAAAGCTTTCAGTACAAAGGGATGTTATTGGACTCAAGACTGTTTACATCACAAAGTGATTTATGGACGTAGGTCACATCATACACTGACAGGACATGACTTCCCCCGAAGAATGTTGAGGGAACTATAGTGTGTTAAGGATGCTGGGAATTGTAGTTCTGTAAGGGGTAAACTGCAGTTTCCATTATTTTCTGGTATGTATGGATGTGACCTTGTGTTATGATGCAATCACTGATCTGAGGCAAGGCTGGATGTAGGGCTCTGGCTGTGATATAAGAGAGTAAAACACTACTGTTGCTCCAAAACTGGCTTTCCACCAAGTGCCTTCAACCTGGATTTTCCAATTTCTTGATCTTATTACCCTACCTATCCTCTGCTTTTTCTGTGAAATTGCTTCAGGACTGCCTTACCTGCTGTCCCAGCTCTTTATGTAGCCAGGGAGAGGAGAGGTTAAGAGCACACCAGCAGGAGTGGACTTAGGGCAGTGCAAGCGGTTGCGCACCGGGCATGCAACCTAGAAGGGCAACTTCTCAAAGCCTGGTCAGTGTTTGCCTGGTTTCAGGAAGGAGGCATGTGGGCCCTGACAGGGTCCTAGAGTGTTCCTTCTACCTTCCCAAAGCCAGGCAAGTTCTTACTGGACTTTGGGAAGGAGATAGGTGGGCTCTAGGACCCTGCCAGAGCCTCATAACTCCTTCCCAAAGCCCAGCTTAAGCAGGTACTGTGAATGCATCAAATGGCCTTGCACAGGGTGGCATATTCCCAAGGTCTGCACCTGACATCATGTAGCCATCTGCCATAAAAGGTAAAGGGATCCCTGACCATTAGTTCCAATCGCAGACGACTCTGGGGTTGCGGTGCTCATCTTGCTTTATTGGCCGAAGGAGCTGGTGTACAGCTTCCGGGTCATGTGGCCAGCATGACTAAGCCGCTTCTGACGAACCAGAGCAGGTCACGGAAACGCCGTTTACCTTCCTGCCGGAGCGGTACCTATTTATCTACTTGCACTTTGACGTGCTTTCAAACTGCTAGGTTGGCAGGAGCAGGGACCGAGCAAGGGGAGCTCACCCCGTTGCGGGGATTCGAACCGCCGACCTTCTGATTGGCAAGCCCTAGGTTCTGTGATTTAACCCATAGTGCCACCCGCATCCCTTCAGCCATCTGCCATAGAACACCACTTTTGGCCCACCAGTGTTGATTTCTAGTAGTACCTGCAATGGCACAGCTTCAAGGCCATGGTTGGCTGAGCCCAGCTCCTCACATTTGCATTGAACCTGTTGATTAGAGTAGCAGGCTTTCAAGTTGCACAAACCCCTTCAAGTAGAAAGCCCCAAAGGCCTGTAAGATCCAGCATATCCTATGGGTGTATGTTAATAGTCAGATCTGGGTAACTTGAATTCAAAGCCCTACTTAACCATTAACTCTGTGAGGATGGTGTGGGGTAATGTCATCCATCCCTCTTTGGTTCAGTTTCCATTTCCAAAGCATGGAACTTCCAGGCAACCTCTTTATTGAGCATTATCTTTATTTGACTGCAGGTGAATTAGATGACACTGGCTATTTAATTAGCATTCATTCTGATTTGTTTGGAGGAAGTTAGACAATGTTGCATCAAGCAAATATTATCCCACATTTTCCTGTGCATTTCCCCATCACTTTACGTAGTGCAAAAATTGGATCTTTCAGGAAAGCAGGTGTGTTGTGTTAGAGCTCCAAATTAGCTTTAATTGCGCAACCTGCATTTCCCCAAATAGCATGTCTGGAAGTGCCCTATGTATCCAATTTTATCAATTAAAAGCTAACTCTCAGTATTAAGAACAAAATAAGACATTATTAACACTCAGGAGGAAATTAAAAACATTTCCTGATTACCCAGGAATTTGATGGTTGAAAGATAGTAGGTTGTCTCCAACTAGTAAGTTTTACTCATAGCAAACCCATTGAAATTAATAGACCTAAATTAGTCATGGCCATTAATTACAATGGAACTACTTGGAGCAGAAGTAGTATTGGCTACAACTTACTGTTCTCACCAACCTTGAAATTATTAGTTGTATGTGGCAATTTTAACACGTTTTAGAGGTTCTTGATTGTATTTAATTGTTCAATGTTTTAATTGCATTGTTTTTACTATTTGCCCATTGGGCTTCTTTGGGAGGAAGAAGAATGGGATAGTAAGAGCCCTGCTGGACCAGAGCAAAAATATATCTAGTCCATAATCTAGTTTTCATTCTGATCAACCAGATGCTGATTAGAAGCTCACAAGCTTTTTGGGGTGCTGTACACATGATGTCGCAGCAGTTTTTAGCCTTATCCTCCATGAATATTGCTAATTCCCTTTTAAAGTCATTAAGTTGGTAGCCATCACTACATCTTGTGGAAGCATTTTGTTGTTGTTGTTTAGTCGTTTAGTTGTGTCTGACTCTTCGTGACCCCATGGACCAGAGCACGCCAGGCACTCCTGTCTTCCACTGCCTCCCGCAGTTTGGTCAAACTCATGCTGGTAGCTTCGAAGACACTATCCAACCATCTTGTCCTCTGTTGTCCCCTTCTCCGTGTGCCCTCCATCTTCCCCAACATCAGGGTCTTTTCCAGGGAGTCTTCTCTTCTCATGAGATGGCCAAAGTATTGGAGCCTCAGCTTCAGGATCTGTCCTTCCAGCATAGTTTATAGTTTAACTATCCCTGCATGGTGAAAGTATTTCCCTTTGCCAGACCTGCATCTATCACCATTCAGCTTCTAGTATGATGACAGAGGGAGCAAAATAGCTATCTGAGTGCTTCCACACAGCAGTTTATTGTGGATTTGGTCTTCTCATGCATGAAAGTTTTACACAGCATCCACATGAAGTGATCCTCAGCAAAATGCCATCCCATATGCTTTCCCCACTTAATCCAGATTTACCATAGACACATAAAATGCAGTTACAGATAGGTAGCCGTGTTGGTCTGCCATAGTCAAAATAAAAAAATTCCTTCCAGTAGCACCTTAAAGACCAACTAAGTTAGTTCTTGGTATGAGCTTTCGTGTGCATGGTATCTGAAGAAGTGTGCATGCACACGAAAGCTCATACCAAGAACTAACTTAGTTGGTCTTTAAGGTGCTACTGGAAGGATTTTTTTTATTTTGACATAAAATGCAGTAAGTCAAAACAAAACACTCACATGGAAATGGTAAATCCAGAATTAAGTGGGGAGGAAGGATGGGATGGCATTTTGAGAAAGACAATGTATTGTGGTTACTGCAAAAAAGCTACCTGTGTTATCAATGCAAACTCCACTATAAAATTTCCTGTGGAGGCATGCTCTATCCACTTCCGCCATAGCCCACGATGCTTAATTTTATATAGCTCTATCGTCATGACCCTTTATATTTGGCTTTCTTCCCATATTAATAGGAAGGCTACCCTCAAATCCAGAACCAGCCCTGATCTGCATAATAACTCTTTTATTCCATCTTTGGTCACAGCCAAAACATTTAAAGCACATTCAACACACATTTAAAGCACATGGGTTCCCTCAAAGAATGTTGGGAACTATATTGCGTTAAGGGTGCTGGAAATCATAGTTTTGTGAGTTCCCCACGGTTCTTTAAATGTATGGTGTGGCTGTGACAGGAGACTGTTTTTGTTTTATTTTTTTAAATAATGCTCAACAACATATTTTCTCTCTCCAAACTTTCCTCCCTTCCAAATTTGTTTTGTCACTTATCAAAACACAAAAGCTTGCAGACTACTTCATGTCTCCCCCACCATTGGCCATCATAACGAAATTATGCTGCAATATCGATATATTCATTTTCACCAAATGAACTGACATAATTATCTGCATTTTTAAAAAAGTCATATTCATTTTAGTCATACTCCACCAGGAATTGTAAATCTTGACAAGTTATTCTGAGAAGAGGAGACCCAAGTCAAACAAGCTCAAGCTATGATGCTACCACAAGCTTACCAATTGTTAAGGCTGAGCATTGAAACTGGGACTCTGTGGGTCAGGGGAACACTTGCACAGACCTTTTCCTTTGTCACGTGTAATTTTAATTTTTTTAAAAAGCATTGAAGGATTATGCAAACTGTACTCAGTTACTAACAGTCTAAAATAAACATGTTGGTTTCTATTGAATATACTTGGGATCTTCCCATCAGAAATTCCCTCAGTAAATATACCATGCCCCCTGGAGTTAATTGGAACAAATGAAGCATGAACTGTGTGATATTTAACTTAATTTCAATGCATCTGACAGCTTACTGTGTTTATATACATTATGGTGATTTCCCAAATTACCTCTGGTTTGAAACATTCTTCAGCTCCAAAGACATTTATCAAATTCTAGGTGGAGCCGAAGTGAAAGTTAAGCTAGCATGAGACAGAATAATGCAATGGCATCTGGGCTGTAATCTCCTTGCACCATGCCAAGTTCCTTGTTAAGACAGAATTAGGTTTGATTTCTGTCCATGAATGGCCACCCAGTTAGAATACAGTATCCAAATCACCCTCCTTTCCAGATTGAGGATTCATTTGTTATTGTACAGGCAATGTACATTTATTAAAAAAAATTGGCACGCTACTCCTATAGATTGATTTAGGAGTCGTAGTCCAAAACACCTGGTGAAAGCTGGTTTAAATTGCAACTGTATGCATTTTTGAGTATGCAGCAGTACTGGAAGAATGAAGATTTAATAACAGCAGGAGGAGCCTTATCTGCCTTCCAGAGGCTGTTTAGGAACATAAGAAACTGCCAGATATACTCAGCACTTTCTACATTGAGTAGCTGTGGCTCTCCAGGATTTCAGATGGGGGTCTGCGCTAGCTCTTCCTGGAGATGCCGGGGAATCGAATCTGGAGGAAGGAGAGGGTCAAAATATAAAAATGGCAACGACCCTGCCACAAAATGGTGGCTTTCAAATGAGAACAGGAAGAAGTCAGGGCTATGTGTCCCTCTGCTGTTTTCCAAGCTTTATGGATATCACTTTTCTTGCTATAGAAAAATGGGCAGTGAGTTATTGAATTAATGTCCATAATTTCAGAGGATTGCAGGCAAGTCAACTTCTATGGTGGCAGAATGCTATTCTAAAGGGCTGGATCTTGTATAGTACTTAAGAATGCATCCTTTTGAAGGACCAAGTACATTGATTATGGTGAAATTTACTTCCAAGTAAACATGCGTTGGATTGAGCTGTAAGGAGGGCTGGAACAAAGAGGCCTTGTCAGCTCAGAGATCTTCATTGGCTATTGATTTGATACTATGCCAAGTTCCAGGTGCCACTATTGGCATATAAAGCCCTTAACAACTTGGGACCAGTTTACCAATGAGATTGCCTTATCCCACATGTGCCCACTTGACCACTTCAGTCAGTGAAATTGGCACTACCACAGATGCCACATAAGACCTATTCCACCTTTGCAAGAACTCGATTGTTTAGCGTTCTCCCTGCCTTTCGAGATTAAGTAGGCGTTTTCACTGTACTCTTTTAGGAACCTGCTAAAACAAGCCTATCCAGATGCTTAGAAAGTCGAGGTAATTTTAATGTGTTTTGGTATTTTAACTTTTGTATGTTTCTTGTGGATTTCTCTCTCTCTCTCTCTCTCTCTCTTTTGAAAACTGCTTTGAGGTTTTTCAGAGTGTATAAATTTCATGAAGTAAATAAATAAAGCCCACAGAACAACACACCATAGCTGTCAACTTTTCCCTTTCCTTGCAAGGAATCCTATTCGGAATAAGGGAATTTCCTTTTTAAAAAGGGAAATGTTGACAGCTATGCAACACACCCTTTTACAAATGGGTGGGTAGTTTTCCCAGCAGCTCATTTTCTTTAAGAGGTGCAGAGTTAAATGTGCTTCGAAAGAAAAGGCAGTGGTTGAACTGGGTTTGTTGCAGAACAACTTGTTGTTTAGTCGTTTAGCCATGTCTGACTCTTCGTGACCCATGGACCAGAGTACGCCAGGCACTCCTGTCTTCCACTGCCTCCCGCGGTTTGGTCAGACTCATGTTGGTAGCTTTGAGAACACTGTCCAACCATCTCGTCCTCTGTCGTCCCCTTCTCCTTGTGCCCTCCATCTTTCCCAACATCAGGGTCTTTTCCAGGGAGTCTTCTCTTCTCACGAGGTGGCCAAAGTATTGGAGCCTCAGCTTCAGGATCTGCCCTTCCAGTGAGCACTCAGGGCTGATTTCCTTAAGAATGGATAGGTTTGTTCTTCTTGCAGTCCATGGGACTCTCAAGAGTCTCCTCCAGCACCATAATTCAAAAGCATCAATTCTTCGGCGATCAGCCTTCTTTATGGTCCAGCAGAAGAACTAGAAAAATGTTATTTATGTTTGGATATTTGAAAATAATAACAAAAGACATGCCAGGGGTGGGGTGCAGTTGGGGGTGGAGAGGGATCTGAGATTAATAGTGCAATGTTCTTTATATGTATTCAGAAGTAAGACTTCTGCATGAGTATTTTGCAGCTCGCAAAATGACAAATGGCGTTTGTTAAGCATTTGTGGCAATACTTACCTATTAGGACCTTTTAAAAATCAGACATATTTAAAATTGAAGTCAAATCATATTCTGGTTTCTTTTGCCCTTGGCTCCAGAACAGTATGTTTAGCTAAGGTTATCTTTATTTTATTACAATATTTTGCTTAGTATACCTTAGGGAATACCATATGAGAGAAGTATTTCTGTCTACGGCATGTAAAATTACTTTTGTCACTACTAATTGTTAGGTTCTTTGGATATGGTGCTTAGTCTTAGCTTGGTTATATTTCTCTTAAACAGAAAAAAATATACGAGCACAATCTCGCTTCTGCTGAAATAGCAAAGCATAATTTACTTATGAGACAGTAAGGACAGTAAGCCCACTGAACATGCATTAGATGTTCCTAAAGAAAAGATCTAAAAATAAGTACATCTGAAGGATTCAAAGGAAAAAGGCTTGCTTTAAATATAATTACAAGATAATTAAAAATAATATAAAAGCATTCTGGATTTAAACATTTTTCCACACAGGAAGGAGGATGAGCCTTGCCTTCTTTTGAAATAATACAGAATGTCAGGTCAAGAAATCTTTTAGCACCTTAACTTGACATTTCACTTTGGTCATTGAATTTAGCAAATGAAGCACCAAAGTAATCAGCTGACAATGAATCTCAAGTGAATTGCGATTAAACACCAGAATTTCTGACAAACTCAGATTATCGAGGGTTTCCTTCTAATTATGTGCTGAACACAATCCTTGAAGATTTCAAACTTTGGAAAGTGTGATTCATGGTGCACACACCACATTGTAAACACACTTTGTTCAAGCAACTAAGTCGTATGTTCATTGCACAGACATCTTGCAAAGCTTGGCAAAAGCACCCAGAAAATACTGCAGACAGCTTGCACCATATGCCAAGAACCAGGCCATTAGTCCAGCATTGCAGGTAAATATACAGGTGCACGTGCTGAGGACTGGAGTATCACAGCAATTTTTTCAGCAGTGTGCAGCAAGACTTAATGTCCGGATTATAGCATGAAACAGCCTATTTTATTCGTGTTCGTTGTCCAAATCTGCCTCAGGCTCCAATTTCAAATCCTTCTCAGGTATGAAGAGACCATGTAAGTCCAGGTGTAGATCTGTCTTGACCATGGCCCGAGCTATTTCCTTGAACGTTTTGGCATCCAGTATCAGCAGGAAAGGTGGTTTCTGGGGATCTGACGTTACGATGGGTGACAAGATGATACCTAAAGTTGCAACAGAATATACGGTATGCTAAAACAGATTTTCCTGAAATATTGCTCTTTTTTTTTTAAGAAGATGGGGCAGTGGGGGCATGGAATGGATATTAATTTATGCTTAACTTTTGGAGCTTGCCCTGGCAC
This sequence comes from Podarcis liolepis, assembly GCF_965112155.1. Lineage (NCBI taxonomy): Eukaryota > Metazoa > Chordata > Lepidosauria > Squamata > Lacertidae > Podarcis > Podarcis liolepis. The sequence continues at coordinate 52,282,272 of NC_139561.1, read as the reverse complement.
AGGGAATTAATAGTTTCCCACTAAACTGCAATGAAAAAGAAAGCACTGTTGCTGCATGGAAGAAATAGCCTGCTGGCCACTTAAAAAGCAAAAGAATTAATTGGAAACCAAGCTAACTGTTATTTGATGGAAAAATCTTAATGATCACTTTAATGGAGTATGTAATGTTAACACTTGGGAATGCAAATGCTTCTTTGATATGATTTTATATGCCCTGCATTGTTTTCTTCACTGATACTCTCTTGTTTGTTTTTCTTATATGTAGCATGCCTGTATGATTTCAGTATTATAAAATTACAATAAAAACATACTACCCAAGTAAAGAAACTGGAGAGGCCATAGCTCAGTGGTAGAGCACCTTCTTTGGATGCAAAAGCCTGTATGTTCAGCTCCTGGTATCTCCAGTTAAAAAGAGAGCAGGTGACTGGGAAGACCCCTCTTTTCCCGAGACCCTGGAGATCTCCTGCCAGTCACAGTAGACAGCCCTGAGGGAGATGGGCAAGTGGTGTAAGGCAGCTTCTTTTTCTGTTATAGCTGTGTTTGTTGTGTTGATATAAACTAAAAAGATTTTAAAAATTAAATCCTATGTATTATTATTGTTGTCCCTTAGCCTAACATATCACAGAGCTGTTATTATGTTGATAAAATGGGAGAAAGCCAAATACATCACCCTGAGCTTCTTGAAAGATGTGCAGGGCACACGTGATAAATGAATGCAATGGGGACAGTTGACAAAGGAAAGTGACATGTGTCAAAAGCCACAATGTGTGGATGTCAAGATTCCCAATTAAGTCAGCGTTACCACAAGTATATAATGGTTCCATGCAGCTTCTTGGAACGGTTTCTCAACATGTGTGCAAATGCTGAGCACTCACTTAAGCAGGAATGTAGCCCAGATTATAAAGACTTGTTTTCAGACTACATTAGCCAACATGCCATGGACTAAGTGAGTCATCGACAAGCCTGCAAAGTTTAAATCCAAAGAGTTGCATCCTGGGACATTATGGTGAAGGGTAGGAAAGAAATTGAATTAATAATAAATAATAATAATAATAATAATAATAATAATAATAATAATAATACTTTATAATATTACTTAGGAGATTTGAATCCATGCAAAGTTAATGGCACACATTATTATTATTATTATTAGTTACTGTAGTGGTTTTCAAACTCTCTAGCTTCAGGGGCACTTTGTCTGGCAAAGAACCCCTTGCACATTCCAGGGATTGTTCACCCTGATAAGCTTCCAAGGATCACCTGCAGTATTTTGCTTGAAAACTGAAGTTACTGATATAAGTAGAGAAACTATTAACTATGACTTTTCCTTATAATCCTGAGCAGGAACTTTTGTTTATTAAACTGGATGTTCTCACTTCTCCAAAGCTCCTATGTTGAGGTTTTGTTGGTTTTCAAATATTTACATGTAATCAGTTAAATGAATATATAATTAAAAGGCAGACATTGTCAATTAAAATATATTCAACCAGTTAACAGCCTTAGTTACTTATAGCATATAGTTATGTCTTGCTCCTATCTGCAGTTCTTCCAAAACAGAACTGGCAGAGTGTGATGAAACAACTGCTGTTGTGTTTGCTGACTCTGCTGTTTAGCTTAGACAAAACAGCCTTAATCTCCAGGACTATTACACAGTTTAAGACGAGGCCCTTTGATGATAAGCCATTCCAATAGGCTGCATGAAAGATCCATTGTACACGCCTCTGTGCCTGTCAAGGCGAAATGTAGCTTTGCTTTGTTCTGAGTTGTGCATTGTCAGTGGATAAGTGAGTTGCATTGTCGAGAAATTTCTACTGGTGATACAAACAAGGTTTAGGGGCTGTTATGGAAGGATGACATGTGCCAATCTAGTCATTAAAAATCCAGTTCTCCATTTGGAGTAGGTATCTTAGTACCTACTCCAGTACCTTAGTAACTGCTCATACATTCAACACTTCCAATTTGAAAGAATATCAGGTAAATCCATCTGCTTCAGATTCTGGACACTCACTAACTTGCAAGACTGGAAGATAGATTCCCTCTCCTGCACCTAAGAGTTGGTGGCTACTCATCATGTTGGTTATATACTGCTTCCAGGATCTGAGGCAACATGTCTCTGAATACCAGGTCCTATCTGCACTAAACCTTAATACAGTTTGTACTTTTGGCATGATGACCAACATATTTTAACAAATAAATTTGAGTGGCTCTTCAGTTGGGGTTGTATTTAGTGGTTTCTTGTTTGGCAGGGGGTTGTTGCTGTTATTGATTATTATTTTTTTAGTATCTTTATTTTTAGATCTTAGGATTTATGTGGAAATTATTTCAGTTTGGTTGTGTACTTTTTGATGTGTTTTATTTATTGTTTATGACTACCTTTGTTATAGGGACACGGGTGGTGCTGCGGGTTAAACCACAGAGCCTAGGACTTGCCAATCAAAAGGTCGGCGGTTCAAATCCCCGCGATGGGGTGAGCTCCCATTGCTCGGTCCCTGCTCCTGCCAACCTAGCAGTTCAAAAGTACGACAAAGCGCAAGTAAATAAATAAATAAATAGGTACCGCTCTGGCGGGAAGGTAAACAGTGTTTCTGTGTGCTGCTCTGGTTCGCCAGAAGCAGCTTAGTCATGCTGGCCACATGACCTGGAAGCTGTACGCCGGCTCCCTCGGCCAATAAAGCGAAATGAGCGCCGCAACCCCAGAGTCGGTCATGACTGGACCTAATGGTCAGGGTTCCCTTTACCTTTACTTTACCTTTGTTATATTTGTAATATTTTTTTAAACGTTGTAAGCTGCCTTGAGCATGGTCTTAACTATAAAAAGGCAGCATACCGATAAAATGATGTATGTATGCATTTGTGATTCCAGCAGAATTTGAGCAGTTTCTTCTCCCACAACAAAACCAGAGCGATAGAAAGGGAGAGAGAAAGCTGGCTGTCTAGTCACTGGTTTTGCAGGTTTCTGTAATACTCCCAAAGCCTCCCAAACTTGTTTGACCAGAGACAGCAGCAGGATAATAAATGAGAATCTACATCACAGTAAGGTAAACAAGGCCTGTATTATGCTACCTTCAAATCCCTTTTAAAAAACTGTTTGCCTCCATTCTTGGTAAAAGCAGCTTCTTAAAGCCTGTTCTATTTGTGAAAGAGAAAGACTTTAAATAAAAATAGTGTTTTTTGCGACTAATGAAATCCCATTCCCTTTAAAATGAGTCTTAACTTTCGCAAATCTTCACACTTTCCCTCATTAGAACCATCATGTCATTTACCATCATCTTCCTCTTTGGCATTAGGACTAGGAACAAAGATTGGTTCAGCTGGCCAGCAATGTTCTTCCTCCCAGTGAAGTGCCGTCTTTGTCAGAGTGTCAACTTTAACTACCTAGGTGAACAAAGAAGAGGGGAAATGCATTCTTATGATAGAATTCTTCAGATATTTCCTGATTTAGTTTTGCATGCCTCCCCAAAATAAAATTAATCCCCATGCCAACTGCCTGACTCAGAGGGAGGGATGCTGCAGCAAATCCCCACCCCCTTCAACGTGTCCGGGGACAACTGAGGGAGATGCAAGACAGCAACGACTTATCAGTTGGCCTGGCTGGAAGCTACTACCATTTTGTTTCTCCCCTCCCAGCTCATGTATTTTGCTCTTTCTTTTCCCCATTTTTATTTTATATTGTGTCTACTAGATTATGAATCATGATTTTAAACTGTGACCTACCCTGAGCAGAAATGGGGTATATACAGGTAGTAAATAAAATATATAGTGTCAGGGAACTGCCATCAGAGCATCAGGTGGTGGAGGGACTCAGGCAGGATGAAAGAGACTCAACTGCTGAAGCAGGGACCAGCAGGGGGAGGAGTGGGTCTCTGAGGGAATGCGAGCAGGAGGGAGGGCTCAGGGAGGCTTCCAGCGAGAACAGTGGGGAGGTATCGGAGTCTCCCATAGGGAGACCCACACCTCGCAGGAAACTGTCACGCCGTGAGTCCAGGAGACGCGTTTCCGTTAAGGAACTTCTTTGCTGGAAACGCTTCCGCAGACAGCCACTGTCGGACTCTACTAGTGACTAGAGCAGACATGTCTGAGGAGCTCCGTCACACACGGAGGTTTGTGGGGTCGCACAAACTCTGAGGGAGCACGTTTTCACGCACAAGCAGCTAATCAAACCCTCACAGCAGTCCGACAGTCTTTGTACGCTGCCTGTGCAAGAGAAGGCATCATGAGCGAACCAACCGGAACCGGAGGAGCAGGGGCTGGAGCTGGTCCAAGCTTGGAAGATAGATACCGAGCGTTGGAGGTTCAACTGGCCCTGCAGACGGCGAGGTTGGAGGAGAGAAGGGCTCAGGATGCAGACAAGAAGGGGAGAGCCACGCAATTCCCCAGAAAGGTACCAGGATTGGTGCAGAAATTTGGGGGGGACCCCAAGGACTACCATGCTTTTAGGACAGAGATGCAATATGCCCTTAATGTGCAGTTCGATGAGTTCCCTGATGAGGAATCGCGAGTTGCTTTTGTAATTGGGCATCTTGAGAAAGGGGCTAGAGACTGGGTTCGACCCCTAATGGCAACGCACAATGACATACTAAAGGACACAATGAAGTTCTTTCGTGCAATGGATATCATGTTTTCCAGCGATATTGAGGAAGGGGTGGTGCGCAGACAGCTAATGGCTTGTAAGCAGGGAAGTCGATCTGTCCGTGAATATTGGACTGAGTTTACCATGCTGATTCACAGACTGAGTTGGGATTTATCGGCGGCACCCGTTCAAATGCTATTTGAAGAAGGTCTTTCTTCGGGGGTGAAAGACGAGCTGGCACGGAGCCCCAGGGCGGAGTCTATGGATCAGCTGACCAAATCTGCGCTGACCATAGGAGCGCGGCAGGAGGCAAGAGCCTTGGAGAGGCGGGAAGGGAGAGGGGAACGTTGGAAGGAGTTCCGCATTCCAGACATTCCTGAGCCAGCTTTCCCGCCGGCAGAGCCGATGGAAATCGGAACAGCGCGCGCGCGCGCATTTTCAAAAACCAGCGAGGGAGCTAAGAAGGAGGGAAAGGGCCCCCGGAAATGCTATCTCTGCCAACAGCCAGGCCACTTTGCCAGAGTCTGCCCCCAGAGGAAGGAATGGCAAGGGATGGTGGGAGCTGTTGAGGGGGGAGAAGAAGGGGGAGCGGAGCAGGTAAAAGCCAACGCCTGGTTGCCACAATTGGGGCACTGCAGCCAGGCCAAAGAGCAGTGAAAGTGCCCGTGCCAGAAGCTCCTCGACCTGCTCTAGTGATTGAAGTGTCGCTAGAGCTGCAGAATGGGCACCCCCTAAAAATAAAGGCGCTATTGGACTCAGGCAGCTCCTGCAATTTTATGAGCAAGGAGTTTGCTGCTGAACACCAGATACAGACCATCCCTTTAAGCAACCCCCGGCAGGTGACCACGATTGATGGCAGGGAGTTGTTGGGAGGAGGAGTCCGCTTGCAGACTGTCCCAATGATAATGAGGGTGGCAAGGCACACAGAACTGATAGCGTTTAATGTGGCCACCCTGGGAGGCGCTCCCATTATTTTGGGAATGAGCTGGCTAGCTCTACATGATCCGCTGGTTGGCTGGCATCAAAGAGTGGTGTCCTTTGGTTCAGCACATTGCCTAGAACACTGCAAAGGGGAGAAGGGTTCAGCAGGGGCCCAAGCCACCCTAGCAGGGACTGAAGTAATGGGGAAGGTGAAGGTACCACCACAGTATGCAGATCTCAGCGACGTGTTCAGCGAGAAGGAAGCTGACCAACTACCACCTCATAGACCCTTTGATTGTCAGATCAATTTACTCCCAGGAGCACAGCTTCCCGTGGGCAAGTTGTATGCCATGTCAGACAGGGAAATGCAGGAGTTGCGAGGGTTCATTGACAAGAACCTGAAGAGAGGCTTCATCAGAGAGTCCAAAGCAGCAGGGGGGAGCCCAGTGTTCTTTGTGGACAAAAAAAATGCGGACAAGCCGAGACTTGTATGTGATTTTAGGCGGCTGAATGCAGTGACTGAACCGGTGGCGTTCCCTATGCCCAGAATTGATGATATTTTGACCAGGGTGAGGAAGGGAAAGATTTTCACAAAGCTGGATCTAAGGGGGGCGTACAACCTGATACGCATAAGGAAAGGGGATGAATGGAAAACCACCATGTTTACCCCTTTGGGGGCGTTTGGATACCTCGTTATGCCATTTGGATTACAAGCAGGCTCCGCGTGTTTTCAATCTTTTATGAACCACGTGCTGGGCCCTTTGCTCTACAAGAATTGCGTTGCCTTTCTAGATGATGTGTTGGTGTATTCTGAGAATGAGGAGCAACATGTGAGAGACGTCAGAGAAGTGTTGAGCAGACTGCAAGCCAACAGGCTGTGGGTCAAACTGGAGAAGTGTCGGTTCCATACCAAGGAGGTGGAATTCCTGGGGTACCGCCTGTCAGACAAGGGATTGGCCATGGATCCCGGCAAGGTACAGGCAGTGCTGGAATGGAAAACACCCAAAACCAAGAAGGATGTGCAGAGGTTCCTAGGGTTTGGAAACTTTTATCGTAAGTTCATCCGCAACTTCGCCCATCTGACGGCGCCCATCACTGACTGTCTCAGCAGTAAAAAGAAGTTTGTATGGACGGCGGAGGCGGAGCGAGCGTTTGAGGAACTGAAAAGGGCCTTCGCCTCTGAAGAACAACTTCTGCATGTGGATTTACGAAAGAAGCTAAGGGTTGAAACAGACGCATCTGACAGAGCCATAGGGGCGGTGCTTCTTCTGCAGCCGGGGAAGGAGGAGTCAGAGTGGCGTCCGTGTGCCTTCTTCTCGCGGAAGCTGAACAAATCCGAGAGGAACTACACGGTGTACGACCGAGAACTGCTTGCTATTCATGAGGCGTTCCGGAGATGGAGGCATCTGCTAGTTGGTGCACAACATAAAGTGCAAGTGTGCACGGACCATAAAAATCTAGAGTACTGGAGAACGGCGCGAGTGCTCAACCAAAGGCAGTTGAGATGGGCCCAAGAGTTCTCCAAATTTAACTTTGAGATTTGTTATGTGCCAGGCCCAGAGAATGTTAGGGCGGACGCTCTCTCACGCAAACCTGAATATTTGGAGGGGGAGGGAGCACCCGAAGAAACCCATATCATTCCAGAAGACCGCTGGGTGTGTGGGGCGACTTTGGTGGGGCAAAGGGAATTGGTAGAGGGTACGGTGCAGGATGCATACGCCCAGGGGAAACTCAGGGATCTCAGAGGGGAGGAAGACAAATCCGGTGGTTTTGAGGAGAGAAATGGGGCATTGTATTATAAGGGAGCGTTATATATACCTGAAGGGGAATTGAGGGAGAAGGTACTCAAGCAGCTGCACGATAGCCCCACAGCAGGGCACTTTGGGCAACACAAAACCATGTGGCTGGTTACCAGGGAATTTTGGTGGCCCAAGGTCAGGGAAGATGTGCGGGAGTATGTGAGAGGGTGTGAACAATGCCAAAGAGCCAAGGGGGAGAGGCGGGCGCCGGCTGGTTTATTAGAACCACTGCCCACACCTGAGAGACCGTGGGAAGCAGTGGCAATAGATTTCATGACTGATCTGCCAAGGTCTAGAGGGAAAACAGCCATCATGGTTGTAGTAGACCTGTTAACTAAAATGGCCCACTTCATAGCCTGCTCACATGCGGTTACAGCAGAAGAAACCGCCAAATTGTTTGTAGAGAATGTGTTTAGGTTGCATGGCGCCCCCTTGAGGGTGGTTTCAGACCGAGGGAAACAATTTACTTCCAGGTTCTGGAGGAAGCTCATGAGCTTACTGCATGTAGAGGTTAATTTCTCGACGGCCCGTCATCCTGAAACCAACGGGCAGGCGGAAAGAGCAAATGGGGTTCTCCAACAATATTTGAGGTGTTATGTTAATGACAGAGAGAATGATTGGGTGGAGAAGTTGGCGTTGGCAGAATTTGCCTACAACAATGCAGAGAACGTGTCCACGGGGATGAGCCCCTTTTTGGCTAATCACGGGTGCCATCCCAGAGCCTTCCCAGGGGGGGAGGGGGAGAACGGGAGCGTTCCAGCTGCAGAACAGTTCGTGGAAGAAATGGAAGCGATCCATCGCCAGCTCCAACTCAATTTAAACAGGGCTAAGGAGGAATATAAGAGGCAGGCAGACAAAAACAGAAGGGAAGGTGAAAGCATCAGGGTGGGGGACCAGGTGTGGCTGTCAACCCAAGGGTTGCCATTCAAAGGAGGTTGTAAGAAATTAAGACCCAAAAGGCTGGGTCCGTTTGAAGTCATACAGCAGGTCAATCCAGTGGCTTTCAGGCTCCGGTTACCGAACCACATGAAGCTGCACCCAGTTTTTCACAGGTCGTTGCTGTCACCGTATAGAGGAGACAGTGAGGGGAGGGTCACTAGGGGACCAGCAATGGAGGAGAAGGAACACAGCTACCATGTAGCGGAGATCCTCGATTCCAGGTGGAAGGGAGATCAAGTAGAGTATTTGGTAATGTGGGAAGGGGAACCGGAGTCGGAAAACACCTGGGTTAGGGCAGAGGATGTCAAAGACGAGGTTTTAATAGAGACTTTTCATCAGAGGTTCCCACGTAAACCTCAGCCGGTAGCGAGGTTCCGAAGGGAATACTTTGCCACCACCGACGAGGAAGAGGAGTTGGAGGGGTTCCCAGATTCTGAAGAGGAAGAGGATTCAGCTGGCCAGGACGACGATCGATGGAGAGAATTGTTCGAGACGTCAGAAGATGAGGAAGATTCGTTTCGGGGTTTTAGCCCTTCACCTCCCAGGGGGGAGGAATTGGGAGGGGGTGAGGGGGGCCCTGGAGGGGAGGTGGATGTCAGGGAACTGCCATCAGAGCATCAGGTGGTGGAGGGACTCAGGCAGGATGAAAGAGACTCAACTGCTGAAGCAGGGACCAGCAGGGGGAGGAGTGGGTCTCTGAGGGAATGCGAGCAGGAGGGAGGGCTCAGGGAGGCTTCCAGCGAGAACAGTGGGGAGGTATCGGAGTCTCCCATAGGGAGACCCACACCTCGCAGGAAACTGTCACGCCGTGAGTCCAGGAGACGCGTTTCCGTTAAGGAACTTCTTTGCTGGAAACGCTTCCGCAGACAGCCACTGTCGGACTCTACTAGTGACTAGAGCAGACATGTCTGAGGAGCTCCGTCACACACGGAGGTTTGTGGGGTCGCACAAACTCTGAGGGAGCACGTTTTCACGCACAAGCAGCTAATCAAACCCTCACATATAGTTTCTTTAAATATATTTATTATTGTTTTAATATTTCATTGTGAGTCACCTTGGAAAGATTTCTATCCTGAAAGGTGAGATTAAAATTACGATTGTAAGAAATAATCAAACAGCATACTCATTTAACTTTTCTGTCCAACATCCCCATTATTATTATTTTATGTGTAGAAATATTGAGATTGATTCAGATTCACATTCAAAAGTGAACCTACCTAATTTGCACTTCCTGAAGCAATGCACAAACTGAAACATAAGCATCCCTCAAAGTTTGCACTTTTCTGAATTTTGCAGTGCAGTTCTCAAGCCAAGTAATGTGTACAAAAAATGCACATACTGGAGTAATATGTGCATGAAATTGCATATATTACATACAAAAATGCATTATATTTGAGGAAACTCCTTTCCCAAAATGTGTGTATTATTTTTATTAAGGCAAAATTGCATATAACGTGTCAATTAGACGGAATCAGAACTAAAATGCTGATGAATTTTCATGAGGACTTTAAAAATACACACACTCACAATTGAAAATTGAGTTGGAAATGTGGGGAACTGAATTTAAGATTGGAAAAATGGGAAACAGAGAGAAATGGAAATTGACAGATTTGCCTATCCCTAGATATTGTATGTAGACAGAGTACGGCTGCCATATATCTGGATTTCCCCGGACATTACTGGGATTTCAAAAGCAGAATTGATGTTTGGGAGGAATTTCCAAAAGGCAGCACTTTGTCCTGGATCTTAGGCAAGTCAATTGAAAAATTGCATTTTTTTTTTAAATGCTCAACAACTTTGGGGTTTGTCTAAAAAAGCTCAGCAATTTTGGGGGTGTCCTGGTTTGTACTTTTTGAAATATGGCAACGCTAAGATGGAGTCTAGAATACAGGATATGGTCCTGACATATGGATATTACTTCATGTAATTCACTTCACCTCTGTATCTCTGGCTTGATCAATAATTATGGAATGAAAGTCACATTTCATGCAACTTTCCAAAGTTGCCAAAATAACTTGGAAAACTTTTGAACTCTGGGTCAGATTTGCTGCTGAAAAAGGAAGTCTATTCTCAGCTCTATTTTCTCCCTATTGTCCTCCTTGACCTTAACTCAGGAAGCAGCAACAGCCTTAATTAAGGGTTAACAAAACATGCATGTCAAGCAAATTTAATTCAGGGCCCTTTGGTTGTTGCTAAAGCTGTGATCTATGCATATAATTGTGTTAGGTGGCATCACCAATTATAAGAGAAAGAAAATAGGCCATGGACAATAGAAACGGACGTGATTCAGTGAAGCATCTAAAGCAAGGGTGGGGGACCTGTGGCCTTCCAGATGTTGTTGGACTACAGCTCTCATCATCCCTGACCAATGGCCATGCTTTCTGGGGCTGATGGGAGCTGGACTCCAAAATCTGAAGGGCCACAGGTTACCCACCTTGAATCTAAAGCACTTCTGTGGAGAACCTGAAAGGAAGGAGATGCCACCTCCTCCTTAGGCAGCTTATTTCAAACACTACTCTGCTTGTACTTAGCTCCCTGGCCTGCAAATGGCAATTGGAGTATCTTGCGAAGTTGTTGGTCAGAGGAAAGGTAGCCTTGGCTTTAAACAGATTTTGTTTAAATACAGTGGTACCTCAGGTTACATACGCTTCAGGTTACACACGCTTCAGGTTACATACTCCACTAACCCAGAAATAGTGCTTCAGGTTAAGAACTTTGCTTCAGGATAAGAACAGAAATCGGGCTCCAGCGGCGCAGCGGCAGCAGGAGACCCCATTAGCGAAAGTGGTGCTTCAGGTTAAGAACAGTTTCAGGTTAAGAACGGACCTCCGGAACGAATTAAGTACTTAACCCGAGGTACCACTGTAATAAAGTTAGTATAATGTTTATTGGCATTGCAGAATGACATGTTATAAGAGGAAGTGTGCTTTTAGACAGCATACCTGTGTGGGAACTGGACTCCATTTAACCTCTGTGGCATAGATATATCTGTACTTTTTGCCATTGTAGTCATAATTGATGCGAGGCAGCTCTATTCCTGCAAGGGAAGTAGAACAATTTGTACTCATAAACAACAAGAGGAAAACAGAATCACTGCTGATATAGGGGTAAATATATTTAAAGAGACTATAGTACTGAATATAGTAAGACTGTCTTCCTGTGTAATCCCTCTGGGAGCTGGTCATGTCTGCAACTGTGATCATATCTGGAGTCAAGTTCCTAGAGCAGGGGTATCAACATGGCACCCTCAAAATGTTGTTTGACTCCCAACAGGAATTTGGCCATGCTGGCTGGAACTAATGGAAGGGCACCATGTTAGCTAGCTAAGGTCGCTAATCATTTCAATGGGCATTTCACAAGGAAGGTGGTGGAATATTTTCAAGCACAGTCATATTTTAAAGGTAAAGGTACCCCTGCCTGTACGGGCCAGTCGTGTCCGACTCTGGGGTTGCACGCCCATCTCGCTTAAGAGGCCGGGAGCCAGCGCTGTCCGAAGACACTTCCAGGTCACGTGGCCAGCGTGACAAGCTGCATCTGGCGAGCCAGCGCAGCACACAGAAATGGCGTTTACCTTCCCGCTAGTAAGCGGTCCCTATTTATCTACTTGCACTTTGATGTGCTTTCAAACTGCTAGGTTGGCAGGCGTTGGGACCGAACGACGGGAGCGCACCCTGCCGCGGGGATTCGAACCGCCGACCTGACGATCGGCAAGTCCTAGGCGCTGAGGTTTTACCCACAGCGCCACCCGCGTCCCATAGTCATATTTTATACATCCCTTAATAGAAATTATGAGACTTAGAAGATCCAATGTGTCTCCCTCCCCACTGCCTACACAATGGCCTCTCACCTTCATATAGTAATTCAGGCTGACAGTAGATGCTGCCATCTTTTTCCTTCACTGCAGTTGCAGTGGTGGATGGGAGCTGGACCAAATTCGAGCCTATTTCTGCCTCCTGAAAGAAAGACATAGTGCAAAGGGTGCATTTCCAGTGCCAAATGAATACATAGGGACCAAGGAAGCTTGTAAAATTTGCACTAGGATGTATTTCATAGTATAAAACAGCTCACAAAATTATGAATTGGGATTGAGAAGCTACTTGACTGCAACGAGGCCAATTTCAAACACAGAGATGGGTTATTTTTTAGTAAACCCAATGAGGACTGAGCATGCACAGTAACTATGGAATGCTGAGTGTCACCTGAAAAAGAGAATATAAACTGACCTGAACCCTACACTCATCATCCGAACCCCTTCTTCATGTGCCCCCTCCCCAAGAGAGTGGCAACACAAGAAAGGGCCTTTTCTGCAGCGGCTCCCCATTTGTGGAATGCTCTCCCCAGGGAGGCTTGTCTGGCACCATTATTATATATCTTTAGGTGCCAGGCAAAACCTTTCCTCTATAACCAGACCTTTGGCCTTTAACTATTTAAGTGGGTGGGATGTTTTTAATGTATTTCTCTTTCCTTTTTGGTTTTAATGTACCTATGTGGGGTTTATTGTCTGGTTGGTTGTAAGTTGCTTTGGGTTGTCCTAAGCAAGATAAGTGACTAACTAATAATAATAATAATAATAATAATAATAATAGTAATGATGATGAAATTGGGTCTGGGATGGAGATGGAATGGCTTGCTGGAGGGTGGGCCCTGGCTGGCTAGACAGCACGCTGAACAGGAGCATACTTACTGAGAGATGATAATACATCAAGACTGTGTGCTGCAGGATCCACTTGCCATAGTATAAAAGATTTGAAGGCATTGAGATTTGCTATGCAGATTTTAAAGGGAAAATACTAATAACAGTTCACTTTGGCCAACCCCCCTGGCCCATGCCTTTCATTCTTTACAGATCAGGAAGAAAGAAAAATATCGAGGGCAACAACTGATGCAATCTCAGTTATTAGTACAGAGCTGTGTTTTCATAGCATTAGTATAGCCCTGTTTCAAAGGCGTAGCAAGGAACACTGTCTCAGCCATTCCACAGTGCGGCAGGCCAAAACTTGTCAGACAGGTTGATGGGCAGAATGAGTTATCCCTACAAAACAACAATGTAATAAAGTCAAGGCAGTTTCAGGACTGCTTCAAGTGTGATGGGATTCTTGACACAGGTAGCACTTCCCTGTTGGAAATCATGTTTATGTCACTTGAGAGCTGGCAGTTAAGACTGTGAACTGGGAAGTCCCCAGGGCAAACCTCACTGCAGCTGTGAACTCACTCAGTGACCTCAAGTGGTGCCATTGGGGTGGGGGGTGGGGAGAAATCCAGGGCTCCACTCAGTAGAAAGAGCACGAGGGTCTCAAAGCCCAGCTTGGGTGGCTTCATACATTTTAAAGAAAGCAGAATAGAAACATAGAAAGCTGTCTTATATGATGTCAGGCCCATCTAGACATCTAAACTGGCAGCGCCTCAGAAAGGAGACATTCCCAACACTGCCTGAAGATTCTTGGGATTGGCCTGGAACTTTCTGTGTGCAAGGCAGATGCTGTATCAACATCTAAAGTGGGGTAGCAATAAGGCCATTAAACCCTGAGTCTAAAATTACCAAACTGCACCATCATCTCTTATATCCCTCCACCTACAATTTGATAATAATGCTGGTTGACCTTACAGGGGTGTTTTGAAAGCTACATTACATAGTATTTTGGAGCTCTGCAGTTGGGTCTTGGGAGCTCCACAAAACAACTTGCAGGGGCCTGGGTGTGGCCTGAGGACTACAGGTTTGCCACTCCTGGTCTAAATCTTTGTTTTCCGACTTCGGCCCTAATCTGACTCCTCCTCTTGCTTAAAAGAGGAAGTGCTGTAGCTCAGGAGTAAGGTGTCAGCTTTGTATGCAGAAGGTCCCAGGTTCAATCCTTGACATCTCCTGGTAGGCTGAGAATGTCTCCCATCTGAAATCCTGGAGAGATACTGTCAGCCAATGTAGACAGAACTGAGCTAGATGGTTCAATGGCCTGATTTATACTGAATAGGACAGCTTCCTATGTTCTGATGAAATTGGTACTAGCTGCATAGAGGAAAACGTGCACGTTTGTGTACAGCTTCAGTGGGAGGGGATTTAATACAGGAAACCAGCTCAGAGGCAAAGGGTTAGACTTCTCTACTCCCACCTCAATCCAATTAACCCCTGCCTCCAGATACTTTTTAAGAAACAAAGAAACAGAAAATTGCAGGGCATTCCGGTCTTGCAACCACCACGCAACATTCAATTTGATCCTGGCGATAATAAATGCTGATAAATTTTGGTGAAGTGTTTTGCACTCCCTCAAGTACTATAATAAACGCTATGTAGTATTACACCATCGGTATTTACTTTGCTATTCAGATGCACAGGCACATGTAATAGATGTTGCAGCTGCCCTTGGTTGCCACAGCCCACTGAGGTTCCCCAGCGCATATACATGCAGCTAAACAGACACATGTGCATTTGTTATGTATGACACACAAACCACTCCCATGCCAGTGTCCCACTCCCCACTCTTCAGAAACATGAAGAAATACATTTCAAGTTACCTTAGAATTAACCAAAATGTGATCTTATTCCCTCTCCTCATTCTTATACAAATGGGATCTAATAAACAATTTAGAAATAGTGGACAGTTTTTTCATGAACATACCTCACATTGCATTCACTTAAACTCATGGTTTTAAAAATAAATCTGTTTTCTGGTGTATTTAGTTGCGGTGTGCAATGCAGCCGGGTGACCTCTCAGAAAATGTAATTCTCAAGCAAAGTAGAGAAGGGACACATCCATACTATAACATTGAAAGCACATGGCTTGCCCCAAAGAAACCTGAGAACTGTAGTCTACGCCTCATGTAGCTACAATTTCCAGCATTTTTAACAAACTACAGTTGTCAGGATTGGGGGGAGGAATAATGTGCTTTAAATGTATGGTATGGATGTGACCTTGAAAGAAAATGTGGCACAATGGACCAGCTCTGTTAAACAGGGCAAAGCGGTTGCCTCAGGTGGTGGATGCTGAGTGGCGGAGGAAAGTGGCAGCAGACTCCATCTATCCTTCCAGAGGCCCCTCCTTCTAGTCATCTGCCTCCATTGGAGGATGGAGCTATGTGGGTCACATTTTGCACCTTCTCAACTAGGCTAGTGCCCTTAAGCACTGTGGCGGACATTGTCCCACTGCTAATGTTGGCGTAAGGTTGAACTACCATTCTGGTCAGCTTCTGAACCTGCAATGATGTTCAGTGATGACTGTTGCCCACTGGGACAGGTAGATCAACAGAGAAGGAAGCCAGCAGTAGATGGAGCCAGAGCCAATGAAAGGCGGAGCCAACTCTCCTCCTCTCTGCTGAATTCTACAAGGGGCACCTCAGAGTAAGCTGCTAGGAAGTGCTGCCCACTGGACTGTGCACAAGTAAGAAGGTCAATGTCCCATTAACCCCAATGGACCCGGTTCCAGTGATGGTGGGGCGCTCTCTTCCCTTCTTGATCCGCCCCTCCCTGCACCTGCAGTTCACTTTTTAAAAACGGTTCATGCAGTTATGAATGTCATGGATAATATGTTCCTAGTTTGGTGCTTATGGTGTTGAGACCTGGGAAGTGGGACCTGGGGCAGGAGAGAGTGGAAAAGAGTGGAGTTAGGATTCTGTGGGAGAGAAAGCCAGGCAAGAGAGACTGCATGGGGAAAAGATATTCTCCCAAGCTGGGCGGATGGGTGTGTGGATATATGTGTGATTTCCGCATAGATCAGCCAAAACATTGGCTGCCAGAATTATACAAACATGTTGCGCAGTATAAGTAAATAATGCAATGAATTAATTTCATTATTTGGCTTACCTGGGTTGTGCCCAGGTCATTCAGAAGGCAACGTGCTTCTGACAATGTTTTCTTTTGGCTGACCCAGAAAACAAGCCAGGTCAGCTGGAGATTGTGGAAGGAAATGCATACCGTCTCAATGATTCACCCACAGAGCCCAGATCTCAAGGCCGGCCCAATAAATTTTGTTGCCTGAGGCAAAGGACAGCATGGTTCACACATGTACCCATTCCACATATAGCAGCGAATCCTATTTCAGTACTAGTAACCGGGCACTGCTTGGCCCTGGAGGGAGATAAGCGGGGTGGAGGGCAAGCTTTATGACACACAGCTCTCTTCTCCAACAGAAGGGTATGGTCAGGGAGGAATAACTGAGGACCACCAACTGCCTCCCAGCATATGCTGCCTGAAATAGTCACCTCACTCTGACTAATTGTTGGCCTGGCTCTACCAGGTCTTAACTACCAATGATTTGGGGAGGAAGCGTAATGTAAGCATTATCAGCTATATCAGGAATGCTGCCCCTTTAAGAGAAATAGCTATGGCGCAGAGCCCAGCTCCTAGATAGCTGATTCAGAGGTGTGGCCTGGCTGGAGAAGTTTGTCACTACTCTCTGCAGTGCCCCAGGCCTCATCAGAATTTTTTTTGGTGTGTGCTACCATTAATTCAGCTTATAGCGAGTTTCCATGTAAGCAGCAGAAGACATTGCAGGGAGCACCAGAAACTTTTATATAAGACTGTTCCTCTGGAAACATGACATTCTATAAGAGTACTGTTATCTAAGGTTGCCTCCAGATAATCTGTTTATTGAGCATTCATCCTGATTTCTTTGCAGAGAGGTTAGATGATGTGTCAAGCAAAGATGCATTTTCCCGTCACTTTGCTTATTGTAAAATGTGAATTTGTTGTGCAAGAACTCCAAAACAACTTTGATTTTGCATGTAGATGATGTGTACACCATTGCTATGTGAATCAGAACCAAAAGATACAGTTTAGAATTACGTACCTTGTCATATTGTAGAGGAATCACAAATCGCTTGCAGGTTGGTATAGAATTGAGTTTGGTGTTGTTTTCAAAGTTACCGTCCAGGTTTTTTAAATAAAACATCTGGTACAAGCTATTGTCTTTATAGGAGATGATGTCGAAAACCACATGGTCCTCCTCCTCGTAAGCATTCACGTGGTGAAAGAGGACCATGGCATCCGTGTAAAACTTGGCAGACACAGGTTTCTTGGTCCTTTTGTCAATAAGGTGGATCCAGGTCTACAAAATGGCAACACAACTTCTGGTTAAGAATGTTGCTGTCATAAAGATGGAAATTACATTACTCAATCAAACTGAATAATTCTGTATTTTCATTTTAGATACTTTGCTTTAAAAACTGTATATGGATTGTATTTTATTTTATGTTGTCTGCTGTTCTAACCCAACCTGGTTCTGCTGTTTGAAAGGCAGCATATAAATCTCAATAGTTTTTTATTTATTTATTACATTTATATTCCATCTTTCCTCCAAGAAGCTGAAGATGCGTATATTGTTGTCCCCTCCCTGCACTGTCCTCATGTTGTAGGGTAGGCTAGGCTGACAGACTGTGACAGGCCCAAGGTCATCCAATGAGCTCAATGGCTAAGTCAGAGTTTTAACCCATGAAGAATAATGCCAGATTAACGGGAGGAGTGGAATACAAGCTGACATCAATGACATCAAGTCTTGACTGGGGCTGATTGGAACTACAGTTAGGGATGGATGAAAGTGTCCATTTCAGCTTAACTCAACTTCTCATTGTTCCAGTCTTAAATTCACTTCTCTGCATGTCCTCAGCAGCTTGTAATTTTTATTTTAATCCTCATGAAAACTCATCAGCATATCTGCTTTTTCTGGTAATATACACATTTTTGAATGCAGTTCTGAACATATATAATGCCTTTTTTGCTATTTTCATGAAAATGTGCATTTTAAATTGCACACTTTCCTGCAAATATATGCATTTTTTTAAAAAAAACATTACTGGGTTGGAGAACCGCATTGCAAAATTCATAGATATGTGCATTTTGAAGGTTAATTGTGTTTCAGTTCATATATTGGTTTGCAGAGTGCAAATTAGCTGGCTTCCCATTAAAATGCAAACAGAATCAAATCTCTTCTCCATCCTAAATTGTGGTCTAAAACATCTGAAGAACATCAGATGAGGAAAGGCTGTTTTAGTCAGTGTTGGGCTTTTTATGTTGTTACCGGCTCTGGATATATAATTTTTAAAATAAAATAATGGAATCCTATGCAAGGAAATAAACTTCCAAATGTTAGTTAAACAACATGCAGATGTGACCACCTTAAAACTGCAGAGGTGACAGCCAAGACTGCGCAAATGTACTTCCAGGGGTTTATTGATTTCCGAGTCATCCCATCAAGAAAACTCACATAAGCAAACAGCCTGCAAATTGTTGCTTAGCCATGTTCTCAGGAAAATATGGGCTTTGGCACCTGCAATTTAATGTGAGGTGCGGCATTCCAAAAGAAATGTCCATGCTAATAACAAATAATATGTTGGATGGAGTAAGGGAGCTGTATAAAACTAATAGGCAGTTACAGAAAATTCACTACTGCTCTATTCAGCAAGAAAGGAGGGGGTGAGGGAAAGGTATATATATATATACCTTGTCATCCTTATGGAACACGAGGCAAGAGGCCCAGTTCACCCCTCTGATGTAGGCTGTTGCCATCTTGAGTATATCCAGTTTGAAGGGCTGCTCTATAAAGAGGATGTAATTTTCCGAAAGGCCGAAGCTGTGGTAATAGCTTGGGTGGAGCAGGGAGCGAGAGGGGATGGAACACATGACTTCCAGGTGTTTCAGGCAAGACTTCTTTTTCCTCTTTTCGCTTGCTAAATAAATAATAAAAGAACACATACACTGAGGGTTGTCAACATTTTGGAGCCTGTGAGCTCTTCTGCAAACCAGAGAACTGCCACACCAGTTCTTCCCTTACAACTGTACCCCCTGCCATAATGAGACTTGAATAATGCTTTCTATCAGCTACAGAAGTTTTCTTTCAAGCATGAATTTAGGAGGGGAGGGGGCCAGGAAAACAACCCTTTAGTAGGGAAGGAACAAATCCATCAATTTTGGTTTCTCTCAGTTTCTTATTTCCCCCCAGTCTTAAGTTCAATTTTGTATGCTATTTTCACAATAGTATGCATTTTTATGCACACTTGATCGAGCACATGCATTTTTGTACACATAACAGCTGCAGAACTGCACTGCAAAATTCAATAAAGTGTGAATTCTTAAGGATGGCTTGGTTTGAGAAGTGCACATTAGGTAGTTTCCCATTAAAATGCAGATTCAAATTCATCCTTCATTCCCTACACACACCCCCCCACACACCTTGCTCATCTACACGTGGTCTTTTTTTTTATTCATAGACCACCTACCCATACAACATGGTTGTTCCCTTGCTATGATCCTGGTTAAAATGCCCCCCCCCCCGGCAAGATGCTATTTCTGTTAGGAAAGGAAGTGCCCCAGGTGTTATCCAAGCACAACGTGTTGTACAAATCCACCTGATCCTGCTTTATTTCATATTAATAAGGAGCTCAGAGATGCCAGCTCCTTGTGCCTCTTACCTGGTGCTGAAGAAGGGATCTTAAAGATAACATATTTTGTCTTCCCCTTATCCACAATGGAGGTACCCATATTGAGAACATTTCCAGCACTGTCATAATGGGGATGGGATGTTGACAGATTGATGGCCACGTACTTGGTGTAGTCAACCTACCGCAGGACAGCCAAAGAAGACAGAAGGATGATGGGATGTGTTAATGATCATAATTCACATCCCAGAAAGTGCTGGCACCTTTGCTAAGGAATCTGTTCAGGGGAGGCTGGTCCATTAGGGCAAACAGAACAGTGCCCCAAGAGACTCACGTCTACCCGCATGCAACTCCCACCTGCCTCCCTTCCTACTTAACTAACAGTTCAGAGGGTGGCACTGGCTGCTGCCTTCCTCTTCCTTAGCCTCAGCGTTGCCCTTGTAGAACTCAGGAGGAATATATTAGCTCTGCTAACATTGGCTTTGGCTCCACCTACTGTTTGTCTCCTTGCTTTCTGTCCTACCAATCCTAATGAGCACCAGCCTCCACTGAACCTACGGCTACCCTTGTCAAGGATTCTGTTGGGCAATTCACCAGGAAGAGCAAAGACTAAAACAATGGTATTTAACCTGTGGCCTTTAGCTTAATTTCACGCAAGAGGAAAGGATGGGGGGAAAGGTGGGACTGGTGGGGAGAGAGAAGGAATGGCCCATCAATTTGGGCTCTGGCCTCATCCAATGCTAGCTATAGCACTAGACATTTGGCCCCCAAGGGAATGCAGAAGAGATAAGGTTGCCCACCCCAGACTAAAGCATTGGTTCAGAATTATACTTCATTCAGATCCTGCAAGTTTAAGAGTACTAGAATCAAAGGGACTTTAACAGATTAAAATGGCAGTGGGCCGCAAGGGTTCCGTCCAGACCGTCACTATTTTGGTGCATGAGGTTCAGTCACAAACTGGCAACAAACTCACTATTGTAAAGATGAACTTTTTGCAGTAATGAAAGGGATAGAAAACTGGAAAGTGTGGGGCAACAATTGCCAGGTGGGGCATCATAAAACATGCCCACAAATGAATCAAGATGGATGCTCCATAAACAAGCCATCTGACGGTGACCACTGATGGCTGCATGACTGAATTATAAGATGATATGGAAGGCTCACTTTATCTAATCCAAAGTATAATTCATGCAAAAAGACAACTGCACCCCACAGTGATAGGATCCACTAAACCTAATTACACCTGACAGATTCATCTGCATTAGCCAAGGTTGTAAGATTTATGAGGACAATTAAGTATGATGATAATCAATGCCGGGACTCAGTGGCAGAGCTGAATCATGTTTGCTAGCTCCAGTCCCGACATCGATGCATTGAACAGCTCTTGTACACAGAGCATATGGACACACAGTTTGGAGATGCTTGGCTCTGTGTAGAAGAGAAAATCCCTATGTAGAGATCAGGGGTCTGGCCAGGAGGTGGCATCCCCACCTCCCAGGTTTAGTTGTCTTCAGAGTGCTATAATGAGACATGAATAAAGAAATGTTGAGAAAGGATCCAGTCCTGGGAATTAAGTCCCACTGAAACTGTGGTTGGCCTTACTTCTCAGCAAACATGTATAAGATTGCACTGAATGGTACACTGGAAGCAGGGATGGGCAGAAGGTAGATGTCTGGGTGATTTGCAAGGGTTTCAAACTCTCAATTTGTCTAACAACAGCAACAGCTAAAAAGTATTTTCCCCTCCTAATTTAGGCTGATGAAAAGGCATGTTTGGAATAAAGCCTGAAGTGGATTTTTGTGTGAAAGGACTTGGGAGCTTGGTTCTGGAAGGAGCTTGTGTTGAGAGACACCCGCTTCCTTTCTTTTGCCTGTTCTCAGATTGGTTTAACAATTGATCCCTCTTCCTAGGGAATTCTGAAAACTATAGCTTTGTGAAGGTAATAGGGTTCTCCTAACAACTATCAGTAGCCTTAACAAACTACAGTTCCCAGGATTTTGGGGGGCAGGCCATGATTGTGGTACAATAGTGCAGATGTGGCCCAGCACAGTGGGGTCTCCTACACAAGTTCCTTTGGAATTAGGTTTACAACTATACCCTCTGTATCTGTCAAATCATCTCCTTGCAGCAAAGTGGTTTATCATTTGAGGTGTATTTTTACCAACTCCACTATTGCTCTCATTTTCTAGCCTTTTGCCTTATGGGGTCTACTCATAAGACACCAATGCTTACCTTCTCCAAGGTCTCCAGAGTCCGAGGATTGATTTTCCTAATGAAATTAACCTCACTTGTAGCGTAGTAATCGTCACCATTTCTCATTATGTTGATGAGACAGTTGTCTGTGAACTCAGGTATTGTGTGGGATAAATAACAGAATGCCCTGTGGTCAAGGGGAGGAAGGGGAAATTGCATCACAGTGATAATCTTTCCTATCAGCTTCACCAGGATACTTCTTTAAGTGCCAAGAAAATGTGAAAAACTGCTTTGGTACATATGCATGCACATTATTTGGTTAGACAATGTGTGTTAATCTGCAGCTGAACTTGTAAATACACCACATTCAATAGGATGGTACTTCAGGCAGCAACTAAATTCTACCTATGGCTCCGGCCTGGTGCTGCTCAGATGTTTTGGACTATGATTCCCATCAGCCCAAGTCACCAAGGCCAATGGTCAGGGATGGTGCAGTTGTTTGTCCAAATCATCTTGAAGACACCAGGTTGGGGGAAGACACCTGTGATAGGTCATTCACACATGCAAGGCACCACTTGTACAATACTCAAGGGATGGTATGTTTGTGAATTTGGCCTGTTGGTGGATTAAGTGTCATATATTTTATTTATCGGACAATTTTGACACTAAAAAGTGTCAAATAGACTTGATAAAGTAAAAATACAACACACAGAAGCAAAATAAGGCCAGAAAAAATGAGAAACACTGACAATGTAATATACATAAGATGCTAATCGAAGGACCAAGGAGCACCACCATAGGAGGCAACATCAGTTCACCAAAGGCCTGGGTAAACAGAGGACTTAGCTTGGCACCTAAAAACTGACAAAGATGGCACCAGGTGTGTTGAGCTAAGAACGGCATTCAGTAGATACTCTTGTGTGTCCTGTCTGCCATGTTGCTAGTATTTACTAAATTTTAAAAATTCTGAATAATGGAGTGTTGGGTAGCTAGGATGTCACATTCCTCTACTAACATAAGCAAAATGCATGTTGGAAAGCACCCAGGTATCTTTGTAATGCTGAAACAAACACACATTTCCCAGCTTAAGTAGTGACCCTTGGTATCAAGAATGAGGAGCCTCTGGCTTTCCAGGTGCTTTGAACTACAACTCCCATCCTTGGCCATTGCCATGATGGCTAGAGCCGATGGGAGTTGTATTCCAAAATCATCTGAGGGGCCATACATTCCCCACTCTACTTTATATGTCACATGTAATTGTAATCAAAGATAGGGGAGGGGTCAGGAACTTCTGGCTCAAGGGTTCTATGTGGCCCAAAGGGCCTCCCCCTCTAACTCACAGCCACTTCCCATGCCTACTTCCTCTCCTCCATCTGCCTCTCCTCCTAGGCCCCCTTTTCCTTGCTGTTGAACTGTTTCCCTCTGATCAGCACAAGTGGAATAGTAGAGAGGGGAGGTGTAGACTCAGCTGATTGATGGCAAATAGTATTTGTATCTGACAGGTATGCAGAGCTTGCATTACAATTTAATCATTGTGACCTGGGCAAAATTCCATACATACATACCCTCCGATTTATGCCAATGTTGGGTTTGCAAGTGACATGGTTATGTTAATGTGACTAAACAATTTCCTGCATTTGCCTATGTATGCAGAGGGAGGTGGAGACCTCTGAGTCAATGAAGGTGGGAGAGGAATCCTGTTCTCACGTAGGTATTTTTAAGGAGTCTGGACAACAATTTCCTTCGTTAAACCTATAGCTAGCAGTTAATAGCCCATAATGATCCATTGTGGTTCACCGTCAACAGAAGGAGCAGTCTGTGTATATGTGAAAACAGCACTTTGTAAGGAGGCATTATATTCATAAATAAGTAGAATAGGGAGAGTAGAGACGAGTGTGCCAACGCTGTGCTGCAACAGTGGCCTGGTTCACATGTAATTTACCATGGTTAATGATAAACATCATAAATAAACAACATTTTTACATAATGTTAAGCAATAGTTTAATAAACCATAGTTTAGCATTAGGTGCAAGCCAGGCTAGTGTCAACCTCCATGAGTTGTGAAGTTGACCATCTGCAGCTTGCTGTAGCTCAGTGGCAGGGCATCTGCTTTGCAATGAAGAAGGTCCCAGGATCCATCCCCAGCATCTCCAGGTAGGCCTGGGAAAGACTCTCTGCCTAAAGCCCTGAAGAGCTGTGGTAGATAATACTGAACTAGAGGAACCAATGGTAAGACAGCTTCTTATGAGCCTAGAAAATCAGGGTTCTATATTGTGTGGGGCGTTTCTTTGAGTAGCTCTGTGCTGCAGATGGTTGCCCTCCCACTCATGCAAGGTAATGGGGATGGTGACAAGAGGGTGGGCAGAGGGCAACCCTGGTTCCTTCTGAAGGACCTGAGAGAAGAGACACTGAGGAGCTAGGCCTCAAAGGGAAGCAGGGAAGAGCATCACATTGTGTATAGAAAGACTTGCTTACTTGGCAAATATATTTTTACATGGATCTGGATAAGCCATCGTTCCAAATTCTGACACCACGATTCTGTTTGCCTCAATATTGCAATTGTATGTGTCACTGCGGAGGTATTTACTTCGATAGAAAACTTCACCTGATAAGAAAAGAAAAGAAAAAGCTTTATATGCACATGTAAACCACACATGGATTGATTAATATGGTTCCAATTTCCCACTCATTATGCAAACTGAATTTGATACTTTTGTATAAAAGGCACACCTTAGTTTGACCTCAGCAGACATAGTTCTAAGCATGATTTTGGGACCACATATTAAGGACAGGAGAAGAACCCTGTTGGGTCAGGCCAAAGGGCTGTCTAATTCAGCATCCTGTCCTCACAGTGGCCAACCAGGGGCCTATGGGAAGCCTGCAAACAGCCCTTGAGCTAGAGGTAGGGGAGAGATTCAATGAACTTCACATTTAAAGGTGAGTCAGATGTTGTTGGACTCCAACTCCCATCAGGCCCAGCCAGTGGGGCCAATAGGAATTGCAGTCCAACAACATCTGGAAGGCATCACATAGGCTATCCCAAATATTTGCCATGAAAAATACAAATCTCATGATGCAGGACAAGGGTTAGAATCATAGAATTGTAGAGATGGAAGGGACCCTGAGAATCATCTAGTCCGACCTCCTGCAATTACAGGAATATGCAAATGTCCCATATGGAGATTGAGCCTGCAACCTTAGCATCAGCACCATTGCATGTCAAGGCCCCGAGCCCCCCTCCATTTGTTGAATAATAAAACACACGGCCACCAGTATTTCAGGTAAATGGGATAATTAAGGCCACAACTTTATTGGTTACAGAATATGAGTGGTATTGGCTTAGGCATTGGCATTGAACCGACTATATCTGACTCCGGCCTGCCATGCAGGTAGTCTAGTAAGGGTCAACCACTAGTAGGGGGAGCCCTGTTGATGTACATCAACTGAGAGCTCCCCCAGGGTCCCTGATGGGGTCGTGGCATGGCCCTAGCCCATACCCAGGCTTCAGACAAGATCCATCCCCCCCGATCCCTTTAACGGAATACTCTTAAAGAAGAGGAACAGGTAAACCAGGTTTTACCAATGCCTAACCGCAAGTTGCAAGTGAAGGCAACCGGCTGCTTCAGCACCCAAAAGAGGCAAAAGCAAAGAAAACTACTGCTTGTTTACACAGTGAAGCGGGAAGCTAAGGCAAGCAGAACAGGAGCAGCGGCAGAGATCCGACGAAAGAGGAGGTAAGAAGGGAGAACCCTCTGGCCGTGCGGCTGTTTAAATAATGCAAGCCACGCCCCCTGGCCGGCCGGATTGGTCGGCTGGGGGGCGTGATGCAGCCAGGACTCATCACCACGTCCCCCACTGTACATGGGGAGAACGTGTGGCCTGCCTGCAACACCGCACCCCGGGGAAGGGGAGCAGTCTACTCTAACCGACTGAGCTATCCAGGTTGTGTAAGAAGGTACTGGGTCTAGAAAAGGTTAGAAGCTTTTATAATCAAAGCACACAAAGGCATTTGTTTCAGAACAAGGAAGAAAACCCTTAACAATTCCAGATCGGCTGGGCCTGCCAATGACCCTGATTAGAAAAATCAAACTTCTCTACTTCACTGGCTGTGTTGTAAAAATGCAAATTGTGGAAACACGTTTACAAACTAAAGAAAATGCCAGAATAAGAATATGATAACAGTGAAATCCCCAAAACACAGCATCTGCTGTCCTGGAAACACACAACCTCTTCAAGCTTGTGCTGTGTTAAACAGAAAGCGCAGAGTGGTTACTTTTCACATGTTCAGAATTGTGGCAAAGTTCAGACCAGAAGTAATTGGGAAGGCAGAGAAAAGGATCATGTGAACTATTTGCTCCTGACCAAGCCAAGGTCACTTTGTTTTGGCTGCTGCTACTCCCCGTATTGGGGTCATTCATTACTATATAATGAATAGGCTGAAGAGTGAAACCTGTTTCACAAGTGGCCTACTTTCGTGCTTGGCTTCAGAAGCTAAAAAAAAACTGCAGAAGGGCAGACTTTAAGTCAGTGAAAACTAGGCTAATGTAGCAAGTTGCCCTTTTACCTTTGGGAAACCCATCAGATCTTGTGTGCATCACCATAAAGATGAATCTTACAGATTTTTTTATGGGCAGCCTGGCATTCCCTGGTGCTACACCCAGCCTCCATAAAGAGGCTTCTACTTCATGGCTTGAAGCAGGAAGGAAAGAAATCACCAGTGCAGACCTGCTTCCCTGGTCCCTGATCATGGAGCAGAGTTAAGACCTCAGCAACTGGGTTCAGAAGCTCGGAGAAAATGACTTTAACCATCTTCTCCAACCTGGTGCCCTCCAGATGTTTTGGACTACAATTCCAAATTGCCTAAGCCAGCATGGCCCAAGGTCAGGGATGATGGGCAGTATAGTCCCAAACAGCTGAAGAACTGTACAAGACTGGGAAATTCATGCCCCTCCCATCACCCCTTGGCCATGCTGGCTGGGCTGATGGGACAGGGGTCCCACAACATCTGGAAGGTCAAAGGTTCCACATCCCTGTTTAATGCACTGACTTTTAACCTAAAAGGCAAGAGCAGAGAAAATGCTGTGCCTCTTAACGTATGCGGAATACTTCCCCTTTATCACGCAGAAGTGAAAGTCACTAAGTACTTTCCCACCATCACATGTACAGTTCAGAAGCTGTCTTATTCCAGGTCAGATTATTTGTCCTCTAGCCTAGCAGGCAACTCCATAGCCCAGACTTTGCCAACCTGGAGACTTTCAGGTGTTTTGGACTATAACTCCTATCAACCCCCAAGCGATGGCTGGTAGCATCTCTCTAGGGTCTCCGGAAGAGGTCTTGCCCATCACTTGCTACCTGAGCAAATATCTGAAGATGCCAGGGATCGAATCTGGGACCTTCTGCACCCAAACAAGCTGTTCTTCCACTGGGTTGCAGTTCCTCCTTTAAACTGCACCAGGGTGTAAGGAAACAGGATCTAAGTCATGAGCCCAAACAGTGCTAGATATTTATAACGTATACTAAAGAAAGGGAGTGCCTGGCGTGCTCTGGTCCATGGGGTCACGAAGAGTTGGACACAACTAAATGACTAAACAACAACAAAGGGAGATTGCCATCACTGGATCTGAAGTTGAGAAGCTTTTTCTTTGGATTAGATCTCAGCTTCTCCCCTAAACTAGCATTCGCTGTCCAACAGTGGCTAGCCAATGCCTCTGGGAAACATCCATGCAGAGCTTGACAGAGAGAGCCATGACCTGTTGCCCACAAAAGCTTTAGCACATTAATTATGGCATGTCTCTGACATCACAAATGACTAATGCATTTATTGTGGCATAAGACACCTTGCTGCTCATCTCCTATGGTGTGTCTCCATCCTGTGGTAACTGGAGGTAAAATCTGCCTTTTGAGCACTCACTCTCCAATCAGCTGCATTGCACATTTGTGTGTAGAAGGGTTCAGTGACAGAGTATAAGCCCAGGCGTCCTCATCCTCGGCCCTCCAGATGTTTTGAGACTACAATTCCCATCATCCCTGACCACTGGTCCTGCTAGCTAGGGATCATGGGAGTTGTAGGCCAAAAACATTTGGAGGGCCGAGGTGGAGGAAGCCTCGTATAAGCTTTGCATGCAATGTCCCGGGTTTAATCCCCAACATCTCCAGGTCTGTCTCCTGCCTAGAATCCTGGAGAGCCCTTGTCTGTCAGTGCAGACAATACTGAGGTAGATGGACCAATGGTATGATTCAATAGAAGGCAGTTTCCTATGTTCCTCTTCAGTTTGTCTATTAGTCGGTGGCGGGGAAGAAGGGGGCTCTATCCAACATCTGATTGAACTCTGTTTTTGCAAAATCACTTAGTGGCACTCTGCCTATTTATTAGGGATGACAAAGATACTGTATTATACAGCAGGCTATGTTTTGTTAAAACTGGCATTAAATGTTTTTGTTGCTGAACTTGTATTTTGTGATATGGTGCAGAAATCTGGGATAACCCTAGTAAAGGTAAAGGGACCCCTGACCATTAGGTCCAGTCGTGACCGACTCTGGGGTTGCGGCGCTCATCTCACTTTATTGGCCGAGGGAGTCGGCGTACAGCTTCCGGGTCATGCGGCCAGCATGACTAAGCTGCTTCTGGCAAACCAGAGCAGCACACGGAAACGCCGTTTACCTTCCCACTGGAGCGGTACCTATTTATCTACTTGCACTTTGACATGCTTTCAAACTGCTAGGTTGGCAGGAGCAGGGACCAAGCAACGGGAGCTCACCCCGTCGTAGGGATTTGAACCGCCGACCTTCTGATCGGCAAGTCCTAGGCTCTGTGGTTTAACCCACAGCGCCACCCGTGTCCCTCTACTAGGGATAACTCTAGTAGAGAGGAATTCAGTGTAACCAAAAATAAGTTATGGTGTACACTAGTTGTAGTCCCACATTGTACACCTGAGACATTCTTCAGAATGGAAGTTGGCCTTCCTTCTTTAAAGGCACATGTTCATGAACCCGTAAGTTATAGATTGGACAAAGCCCTTCTCTATGTCAGCCCAACATTTCGCAAAACTGAATATTTTAAACCTGCAGAAAAGAGAAGGCTGGGCACAACCTTGTAGGCATTTGACAATGAGTTATTCAATTTTACCTGTATGGCATCTCAGGATGCCTCTGACGATAAGATCTGTGGCATCGTTTTAGTTGAAGATACCAAAACGGACTTTGAATAGATACAGAAGGTGATACATGAAACCAGAGATAGTCAATAGGGTGCCTTCCATTAAATAATAATACTAATGAAACAACAATTATTATTATTATAATAATTATAAAATGGATTTTTGTACTGCTCCCGCCAACCCAGAAAATACCAAGATAGCTATGCCTTAAACTTATGCCAGAAAATACCAAGACAGCTTCACATCAAAACACACACAAAATTTAATAAGAAAAATAGATTTTAGTAAACAACAGTTACCAAAGGCAACAGGAACCCAGGGAAAGCCTGGGTGGACAGATAGGTTTTTACTACTACTACTAATAGATAGGCAATACAAACAAGCTTACCATTTTTAATTGTAAAACTGTGCAACAAAGCCATGCCGTCGAACCAGTGATTGTATTTACTTTCCCCGATTGTATGCATGCCTGGACCGTTACGGAGAAGGATCCCCTCCATCCAGCTTGGGATCTCACCTGGAAAAGAAAGGGACTTTTTGCAGCAGGATATTTGTTTCTGCCTCAATGGAACCCCAGAAGTATTTCTGTTGAATGACCCCCAATTGCCCAGCCCTCACTCCTGCCAAATTAATATGGCAGGCTGAGATCAATTTTGCAACATGTCAAAGGTGACAGGATGGAGGTTGTTTGGTGATCTTAGAAATGGAAGGATGCTGCCAGACACAGGTGTCGGATGCATTAGGCAAAAAAGGTGTATTAAGTCAGTAGGGTGGCACCATCCCAATAAAGAAACCCTTCAAAAACCCCATACTACTCAAACTTCTGTTTCTCCCAACTGTTAGGATGGACCTACAAACTGCAAGTACTTCTGTAAGTATGTTTAGACACCCCTCCCCAACCATTTAGCTACTGGCAACACATTCTGAAGTGGAAGATCACCAAAAGGGAGGCGTAACCCTTGAACCTCTCTTATCCAGCTGCAGTCTGGGGAATAAAGCAGTTTGGCTGAGCAATTATCATGGATTACACGGATTTTTAGAGGGTAGGCCTATAATCTCTTCTATTTCTGATGTTTTGGTTGTGAGTGCCATTGTTTATATAGCCATAATGGCACCACCCACACGCAAGAGGGTGTTATCAGCAGAGTTGGAGAAGCCAGAGTTTTGCAAGTGTAGCAAATAAATCTTGAGAAATAACCCCAAGTGGGGGAGCGGGGCGGAGGAACTATCTAAAGCAGACCAATGAGAACTCAGCCGCCACAGAATGCTGACTGGTGGCTGCAAGGCAGGGGGCAGAAATGAAAAACCAGGGGGAAGAGAATGAAGTGGCTGGAATCCTGAACTGTCTGTTGTAGGTCCTACTTGTTACTGTATTGGCCTAATATAAGCCACACTTTCCCCCGAATTCCGACCATGAAAAGTTAAAGTGCGGCTCTATGGACTTTACATGTTTAGAGGCAGTGGTGGAGGACCATCCCTTACACAGAATTGGCCACCATGAGAAACTGTATACTGGGCTAGATAGGAACATAAGAAGCTGCCATATACTGAGTCAGAACCTTGGCCCAAGCTTAGTAATGTCTATATTAACTCTCCAGGGTTTTGGATGAAGGACATTCCCAGCCCTACATGGGATTAAACCTTGAACCTTCTGTATGTGAAACAGAGACTACCTCTGTAGATTTAGCTGACACCAGGAGCGCTCCTCTTTACATCCTTACAATCTTCACTTGAGTGGCAAATGCGGAATTCTCTCTTATTGTAAACAATAACAATCATACTGTCCATTTAAATCTACCTATCATTTAGTTCTGTGTGTATCTGTAGAAGTGGATGTCAACACACTTCACAAAGGCACTCATGCCGATGTAAATCCCAGATGAGCCAAGTCACAGTAATAATGCCAGTGCTAAGCTTATGATGCACTGACCATGGCAGAATTTATGACAGCAATATCTTCAAGCCATTGGTCATGCCAGAAAAAGGAAACCAGGATCCAAAGGCTCTGAAACTAGGCCAGTGAAACTCAAGGGAGCTTTAGATAATTCCCCTCCTTCAACAACCCTCTTCCTCATGCCCCATTGCGAAGTGCTTTTGAAAATGAAGGGAGCTTGGCTGTTCAAAGGAACAAGTAAAGAAGGAAAATAATCCAAGGGAGCTCGCCTCTTCTTGGCTCTCACTCAGCCAGCCTTCAGCAGCCTGGTGCCCTGCAGATGGTTCAGACTACAACTCCCTGCAGCCCTCAGCAATACTACATATGCTTACTTATCCTGTCTGAGTCGCAAACATTTCCAATGATGTCAATCTCATAACTTGTGTGTTCCCCTAATTATTATTCCTTTTATAACTTGAGGCAACTTTTCTCTTACTTAACTATCCTTTGTGCCAAGATACGTTTGCCCTAATATTTAACCCAAATCAAGCTACCCTCTTACAAGAGCAACATATTTCTTATAAAATGGCTTGATCTAATCCAGTATAAATGCCTTATGAAAGAGCTAGGTTTATCTAACATGCTTATTTGCATTACATGATGATTGACAGTGAAAGACGCGCAAACGCACACACACACCAAACAGGGAGACAGGAGCCAGGCAGGCAGAGAAGATGCGGTTCTTCCATTTTTATATGGGGATTTTAGCCACATGCACAAGGCATTTATAGGGAAGGAAGGAAGGATATGTTGGTGTCTCAGGTTTGAAATGCCAAACTTAGCTTTATTCTTGTGAGAGTCCCTGATGTGGATTAGTGCTATGGTATGTATGGCAGGGGTTGGTGGGGGAGCTAATACTTTTATGTCTCCAGCATGATTTGTGGTTGGTTCCTCTGTAATTTGGATTTTAAGAACTTGTATTAAACTAATTTAATTTGGTTTGATTTGTAATAATTTAGATTATTATTTTTTTTTAAATCAAAATGGCAATGCACAGTGGAAGTCAACCAAATCTTTTAAACCTGAATCTTTCACAGTGCTGATGGGTCTTGAACTTGTCTGGCTTTGAAGCTATTTTTGGATCTGGTATGCTAATGCAATGAAGAATATTTTGTATTCCCTCATTAGTTGTTGGTTGCAGTTTTGTAGGAAAACTAGGAGAAAGCCTTTCTTTAGAGCAATGAGATTTTATTTACTAAAGTAGCAAAGTGTCTGTCATTATGATGGGTCGGATACAGGTGGAGGAATGCTTTGTGCATCATAAGGAATCCCGGACATCTCAGTGGGTTCACCTGCTGTGCACCCATGCTATGAGATTCCTGTTCATGTGCAATGTTGAAACAAGACTTTGCCCACACCGCAGTAATGGCCCAATGGCTGGGTACAACTTTCTCCACACACCTGAATCATTTGTTTAGGTTTAGAAAATCGACTTCTGGCAAATCAAGCTACTGAGAATCAAGTCTTGCCTTATTGATATAACGTTGCCTCAACATCTGCTTAGACTTCCTCTGGGATCATGCTAGAATCTGGCAGAATATTGGGAACAGACTTTTAAATTTCCAAGCCTGCAAGCCACAACGAAAGGTTGCAGCACAATCTCACCTCTTAAAAGTAGTGCTCCGCTTTAGGGTGCCAGCCTCTCCATTCCATCCCCACCTTCATTTTGTGTGCCCCCCACAACAGTCAATTTTCTGTGGATATTGAACATGATTTATTCTTTTGCTGGAAGGAGAGGGTTTTGGGGGTATTTTTTGGTACTTCTGCAAAACTGTAGTTTCCTCTGAGGTTGCTTCTCTGTGAACCCAGTTTGGTTACCAACCTGTTAGTGCTTACCACCTGAGTTTGCTAAAAGAGAGAGCAACAAATCTATACTACATATTATTCTAATGCAGGGTTGGGGAAACATTCACCCGTTAGACTTGATGGAATGCACCTCCCATCATTCCTAACTATCTGCCAGGTTGCCTGAGGCTGGTCGGAGTTGTAGTCCAAAAAATATCTGAACAGCCACAAGTTCCCTATACCTGTTGTCTAGTGTGTGTTGTTGGTTGTGTAAGCCAGTGCAGTGTAGCAGTTGGCAAACCATGATGGGAATAAGGTTTACATCTCCAACTCAGCCATGAATATCTCATTGGGTGTACTTGAGCCCCCCAGCCAGCCCCCCCCTCTGTGTGTGTACACAGCACACACACAGCACACTTAAATCACATTGAAAGCACATTACTTCCTCAAATAATCTATGATTCTCTTATCACAATGCAACCATTACTAGCATCTTTAACAAAGTACAGTTCCCAGAATTCTTATATATCAGCCTCATCTACCTCTCAGGTTTGTTGTTAGACAAGGATCACAGGTGGATGGGTGAATAATCATGTATGCTGCCCTAAACTTCTTGGAGGAGCTGAGTGGGGGTTTTTTTTGGGGGGGGGGAATAAAGAAGTAAGCAAACAAAATGTAAGGAAGGAGAGATTTTTCGCTTCAATCTCCTCGCTAAACTTCCGCACATGCCTAAAACGTCCTTAGTTATTCCAGCGGGAATTTTAAGGTGATGAATTTTTATTTTGTGTGGTTTATTTCATGTACATTGCTTAGGTATATAAATGCCTTAGATAAATAAAACTGTAAGAAAAATGGAGCCGGGGGTGTGTGTAGCAATCTCTAGGTGCAAGCATTGAGGAAATGGCCAACTTGCTGACTAGGCAGATGAAAGCTCAGAGAGGCGAGGGGGAGGAAGAAGACGACGTTAAACCACCACCAGGGAAAAGTGAAAGTACGACTCCCCTCCCCTTATTTAGCTCCGAGGAAATCAACCTGCCCCCAGCTGTTTTGGACGTTTAAATGTATTTGGGCAAGTGTTACGCCACTTGTCCGCCTCAACCGGACTTTGAGGCTCAAGTCCAAGGGCAGTGAAGCCACATTCCCTCCCAGATGGTGATATAGGAAATGCTCATAAACAGGAAGTGGGGAGAGAAATAATTTATCTGCGATCCCTAAACTGCAACCCGATATATGTTTACTACGAAGTGGACCCCATTCAGCTCAGGCAGACCTGCCTCTGAGTAAACACGTCTAGGGAAAAGAAGTCTTCTCTGGAGAAAGGCAGGAACACCCCCCCCCCAAAAAAATCTGAGTTCCTTCGCAGTTGGCTAGCTGCCTGTTGCACTTACCCTGCACTTCTGCTCGGAGGGGCTCCGGGTGCTCCTCTTTATTTCTGGCAAAAATCGCTTCCATCATCCCTACAGGTGCTGCCATCGTCCCAGCCGGCGTTACTGACAGTGCGATTTGCAGCTTTCCTTTCCCATCTAAGGCTTTGGAGAAGGAGGGGGGGGACCCACCGATTTTTCTGGTTATTTATATTTACGGGGGTAAAAGGGTGAAGTCCGCCCCCAGCCGACTGCTAGTGGCTAAAGGGTGACCATGTGGTTTCTAAACGGCTGAGTATTAATCCGCAGGACTTTCTTTACTTTTCTGCTGAGCTTCACACTTTCTCTGCAAAGGCTAGTCCGCTCGCCCCGAAGTTGCGGGGTTTAGGATCACCTAGTTTGGAGGAGAGGAAATCCCTCCCAAATCGCCATCGGCTTCTCCTTAGCTTGGGAAGTTTGCTTCATTCGGCATGTCTTGTCTCCACTGCTTCGATATGTAATAGATTACTACTTCTGCTATAATCATACTGTTATTTGGCAAGATTAATATACCACATTGTGGTTTACATAAAATTGTATTATTAATTGTTGTTGTTATTAGACGTGTTAGTTGCTTGTTGCAAAAAGGTCTCCAAGTTACCTGCAACACGTTTAAAACAAATAAATATACATTATATCACAACAGCGGAACAAAACAAACCCCATAACAGCCACAGGATGCTTTGGGGGTATACCAGTAACAACTCCCTCCCCCAGCACCCCTTAGCCTACTCTATGAAAAGCATTATTCAGAATAGCAATTTGCACAACCCACTAAGGAATATAATAACATAATGAAATTCAAAACAGTAACATTTGCACATATTCAAAATCCAATTAAAACTATGTAGTTTAATTGATTCAATTAAACTGATGAACTCGATCCAGGGATACCAGCTTTTCAAAGTTTGATAGTCATTGGCACCTCCAGCACCTCATGCCGCCCGGTTACCTCTCAGCGCCTGCCTGGGTAATCCCACAGCACCACCAACTTTGGGAACCGCTGCCTTAGTGTATCAAAAGCCTTGGGGGGAAGTGTCAGCCTTTTCCTAGCACTGGAGCAATGCCAACGATGGTGCCAGATGGAGAAGAGCATTCCACAGATAGAATAAAATCTAAGGGTCTGAGTACAGTGGCGCCTCGCAAGACGAAATTAATTCGTTCCGCGAGTTTTGTCGTCTTGCGATTCTTTTCGTCTTGCAAAGCATGGTGTCGGGGAAGTTTTGGAAAAGCTTCAAAAATCACCAAAGTCTTTAAAAACCTAAAAAAGGCTACCACACCGCGTTCTATGAGTTGCTCCTCGAAGTCAAGTCGCAACTGTATTAACGGTGTTAAGAAAAAGGAAACAAACTTGCAAGATGTTTCCGTCTTGCGAAGCAAGCCCATAGGGAAAATTGTCTTGCGAAGCAGCTCAAAAAACCAAAAACCCTTTCGTCTAGCGAGTTTTTTGTCTTGCGAGGCATTCGTCTTGCGAGGTACCACTATATTATGTTCATATCAAGAGAGGCATATGAAATATCCATTTTAAAAATAGCAATAAAAACAGATTTTAAAAACAGCAGATTAAAATAATCAAAACATACTGTATATACTCGAGTATAAGCTGACCTTTTCAGCACATTTTTTATGCTGAAAAAGCCCCCCTTGGCTTATACTCGAGTGAGGGTCCTTTTGGACTTCTCCTCCTTCCTCCTCCTTGGCGGCGGAGAACCGAGCAGCCTGAAAGCAGCTTGTTCTTCCTCCGCCGCTGCCGCCACCAGCCTCTGGCTTATACTCGAGTCAATAAGTTTTCCCAGTTTTTTGTGGTAAAATTAGGTGCCTCAGCTTATATTCGAGTTGGATTATACTTGAGTATATACGGTAGATAAAATTAACGGTTTTAAATAAAAACACAAATGTACAGAATTAAGGTACAGTGGTACCTCTGGTTATGTACTTAAGAACAGACCTCCAGAACAAATTAACCTGAAACTGTTCATAACCTGAAGCACCACTTTAGCTAATGTGGCCTCCCGCTGCTGCCACGCCGCCACTTGATTTCTGTTCTCATCCTGAAGCAAAGTTCTTAACCCGAGGTAATATTCCTGGGTTAGTGGAGTCTGTAACCTGAAGCGTATGTAACCCGAGGTATCACTTTACGCATCTGGGTAGGGAAGTTTTTAGCAGCCATTTAAAAAGTAGTGTACAATGAAGTTACCTGCCTAATATCATTAGGCAGTGTATTCCAGAGAATAGGAACTGCCGCACTAAAATATCAGTTGCTTGCACAGCAAGCATTATTTGACACTTATAAAATGCCTGTTCTGCAGATCAAAGTGGTCAAGTGGGAAACCTGTGGATGCCCAGATGTGCCTGAACAACAACTCTAATAATTGGCTATGCTGGCCGGGGATGATTGGACTTGGAGTCCCACAACATCTGGAGGACCCAGCCCTGCCTGGAGATGCCAGGGACTTGGTACCTTCAGCACGCAAAGCAGATGCTCTACCACAACCCTACAGGTTTGGTATCAAGAACCTCGACATGGCCTTCAGCTGGCAGTATTGCAGCCACACATTTGACGGGCTTGTCCTCCTTAGTCTCTGTGCTTTGGCTATTGCTCAAGTCTGGGTTCATGAGACCAGATCCGTTCTACAAGGAAGATACAAGCCTAAGTGGGTGAAAACAGATAGTTATGGCAGGGAATAGGAAGTGGAGGGAGATGTAAGGGAAAGTGAGGCAAATATGCATACACTAACAACTTTTCAAAAATTGGTGTGCTCCCCCTCCCCATATCCATCCAACAGTGATTTACCAGTAATTTGTATCAGAAAATAGAAGATAGTCACAACAAAGGCTTTCAGATTAATAATAATAATAATAATAATAATAATAATAATAATAATAATAATAAAATTTAACTTTGAATGCTAGTAAAAGTAGCTCTTGTTGACTCTTACTCCCCCTTCTTTCCCTTCTGAAACTTGAACATCGCTAACTGTGAGGTTACATGCTCCACATGAAGACTCTTTGCACGACCCATTGCATGTCACAAAATCTCATGTGAATTAGACTTAGAAAATCAGAAGCTTATTAACCGCTGTCCCAGAATGTGTTTAAATCTCTCTTAATAACCAATTAAGCAATTAACATATGCGTCTGCTAGAACTAAATGGCAGTTTTTGCTGAATAAGGCTCTTGCTGCATAAGTTTGAAACTAGGTCCAGGAATATTTTAGATCTGCAAAATTTGTTCCTAGGTTGTTGAAGGGCAGAGCCACATATTATGAGAAAACCACAGGAGCCCTAATGCTGATCTTATCCTTGGGCTGTAAAGCCAAGGCTAGGAAGATACGTTACTGTGGAAAATGAACAAGTGGGAGCATCTCTGCCTTTTATAGAGAATCCAGGCAAATTTACTGTTAGTCTGTTGCATTTCTGCACTTTCTGTGTTGTCCTCCTGCTTTTAATCCCCCCCACCGCATAATCTGTGGCAATTAATCAATATGTAAGA
Organism: Podarcis liolepis; assembly: GCF_965112155.1. Classification (NCBI taxonomy): domain Eukaryota; kingdom Metazoa; phylum Chordata; class Lepidosauria; order Squamata; family Lacertidae; genus Podarcis; species Podarcis liolepis. Next base: position 52,244,719 of record NC_139561.1, on the reverse strand, counting down.
TACACTCACAGCATCAGCCTCTCCAATATAAACAAAACACTATTTAGGCTTTCACAAGTTATAGAATTCTCTCCATGGGAAGCTGACAGACTTTCTCTTTCTTCCCAATATTATATGGTATTCGAATATATTTTTATTCCAGGGGCAGGGGCAGGGGCAGGGGCAGGGGTTGCTGGAATTTAGTACAGCTGTACGTCTTTTTTTTATTTCTATGCAGTATTTTATTGTTATATTTTGGTTTTTGATGGAAGCTGCTTTTGGAAATTGATTTGAAAAGCAGAGTACAGTAGACATAATCAAACCAAACAAGCAATGAACCTGGGACATTTTGCGTGCCATGTTTGTGCTCCAGCATTAAGCTATCCATTGCATATTTCGAAGTGGAGCTATCAGGACCAGTCAGTGTCTATAACAGCCTAATCCCAAAAGCTTATCCAGTGCATGGCAAAGAAATGGAAAGCTGGAAAACTGTTTGGGTGCCAAAGGTGCACAGCCTTCTCCAGTGCAAAACACTGGTGGTCGGATGATGGAATGGAAAATGGAGTATCCTGTTTGGAAATCTGAGCAGGAGTACTCAACACTGCAACATTTTACTGCAGGTCTTACTCGTTCATTTCTTCTTCTATTTATCATAGTCAACAGCAGTTGAATGACAACAGGTAACAGCTAGCTACCTTTGAACCTGCCATTTATCTCTGTTGCTGTGTGGGGGAGAGGAGACTTAACTGTTTTAAACGTGGCTCTCTTATCAAGTGCACTTAAAACTGCATAATTCCGTAGTAAAAGCAGGGTCTGTAAATAAAAGTATTAGCAAGCTTGATGCATATATGAATCAGCCTGGGCAGTGTGTTATGAGCCAGCAGATGCAACAGCAAAATTGGTAAGTTCAGAACATAGCAATATATTCACTGAATTGATTGGGAGTTGTTACCTCCTTGTGCCAGGAGATGCAAGGTCTAACCATTATCATTGTTAGAGATTGCCTTGCGGGCGTGATACCTGTTGGCAATAAAGTAAAAGTGTATTTAATAGCTGAGGGCTGATCCAAGTTTCCTGATTTTGCTGAGAGGTTTCTGTGCGTCCGCTTAAGAACATCAGAAGACCCCTGCAGAACCAGGCCAAAGACTCATCTAGTCCAGCACCTTTTTCTCACAGGGGCCAAGCAGATGCCTATGGGGAACCCGCAAGCAGGACCTGAATGCAACTCTCCCCATGTGTGATGCTGAACAAATGGTATTCAGGGCCATCCTGCCTTCCAGAGTGGAATGCTTGTACACACGTAGGCTTTCTTCAAACCTTCAAACAAACCCATGTGAAACCCTAGCTGCAGCCACTCTGCTCTCCAAGCATGCACTCATTCCACCCACAAGTGTCACAAGAATAGCTCTTTAGTAAACAAATCGTATATTTATGAAGCTCTTGAATCTTTCAATAGACAGCTAAGCAACATTTATTTATTTATTTATTTGCCACACTTTGAGGGTATGTGCCTAGGACAGTGGTGTCCAAACTTTTTTCAAAAGAGGGCCAGATTTGACCAAAGGGCCAACCAAAGTTGTTGACCTTTTTTTGGGATTTAAGTTGTTGAGGTTAACTGACTGGTGGGCCGGATTAGGCCCCCAAAATGGACTTGGGCCATGCCTGGTCTAGAGCTGGAAAACCACTCAGCCACAAAGTTCACTAGGTGGGCTCAGGTCAGTCACAGTCTCCCAGCCTAACCTACCGTTGCTAACTTTGGGTGCGTGTACTGAGAATGTGTTGGTTTTTGTACCCAGTCAAGATAGCTTATCAAGGGAAGGTTTATTACATCTTACCAATTAAGATAAACACCTCAATAACCTTGTGACAGCACTAGCTGGAGCAGCTGACTCAGCTTATACAATACAGAAGAATGTATATTGTGAAATGAGCTTTGAGGAATCAAGAAAATCTCTTTGCCAGAAAAAGGGGACACGTTTCAGCACGGTGCCTTGGAAGTGGAGGGCAAGGAGGACATTTGGGTGAATGGGAACATGCAAAAATGAAAACTGCTACTATCAGTCTCCTTGGCTGTCTGTACCTTTTCTGATCCTCTCCTTAGGCGGATGGATTAACCTAGTTTCCTTTTGGTTAGCTAACATGGAAAGCTGCCTTATAGTGAGTCAGTCTATTGGATCATTTAGCTCACTATTGTCTACAATGAATAACAGTGGTTCTTAGGGTTTCAGACAGGACATTTCCAGCCCTGTCTGGAGATGCTGGAGAGTGAACCTGGGACCTTTTCTTTGTAAAGCAGGTGCTCTCTCACTGAGTCACAGTCCTTCCCCTCCAGCAGGAATAGCCAAAGTGGTGCATTCCTTCTATTGTTCAACTTCAACTCCCATCAGCCCAAGTCAACATGCCCAATGGTAAAGGATGGTGGGAGTTGTAACTAAACATCATCTGGGGGCATGGGGAACCACAAATATTGCCCACTTTTGCATAGAGGGATATAGGAAGCTGCCTTATATCAAGTTGGGTTTTCTAGCTCTGAACTGTCAACACTAGCACTGCAGGGGAGTTTTACCTGCAAGGCTCAACCACTGAGCTCAACCACTGAGCTATGACTGTTCTCCTACAAGAAAAACAAGAGCAACAACTCTCTTCGGCCTCTGCCAACATGCCCAACGTTCAGGGATGGTGTGGCTAATGGTTAGTAGAATAACAGAATCATAAAATTGTAGAGTTGGAAGTAACCCTGAAGGTCATCTAGCCCAAACACCTGCAAAGCAGTAATCTCAACCAAAGCATCCATGACAGATGGCCATCCAACCTCTGTTTAAAAACCTCCAATGAAGGAGTGTCCACCACCTTCCAAGGGAGTCCATTCCACTGTCAAACAGCTCTTACCACCAGAAAGTACTTTCTGATGTTTCATTGGCATCTCCTTCCTTGTAACTTGTATCCATTGGTTCAGGTCCTACCCTCCAGAGCAGGAGAAAACAAGCTTGCTCAATCCTCTATGTGACAACCCTTTAGATATCTGAAGGCGGCTATCATATTTCCTCTCAGTCTCCTCTTTACCAAGCTAAACATACCCAACTCCCTTTACCAAGCTAAACATACCCAACTCCCCCATAAGGGTTTGTTTTCAGACTGTTGATCATCTTGGTCACCCTCTTCTGCACATGTTCCAGCTTGTTAATGCCCTTCTTAAACTGTGGAGAGCAGAACTAGACATAGTACTACATGTGGGTTCTGACCAAGGCAGAATAGAGCAGAACTATTACTTCCCTTTGTCCTGGATACTATACATTTGTTGATCCAGCCTAGAACAGAATTAGCTGCTGTTAACCTTGTGGTCTACGAAGACCACAGATCCTTTTCACATGTCCTAGTGGCAAGCCAGGTGTCTACCATCTTATATTTAATGCAGCTGGTTATTCCTGCCTAAATGTAAAACCTTACATTTGTCCCTACTGAAATTCATTTTGTTAGTTTTGGCCCAGTTCTCCAATTTGTTAAGGTCATCTTGAATCCTGATTCTGTCTTCTGCAGCATTAGCTACCCCTCCCAGTTTGGTGTCAGATTGATTAACATCCCCTCAATTCCTTCACCCAAGTCATTTATAAAGATGTTGAATAACAACAAGCCCAGGACAGAACCCTGTGGCATCCCACTTGTCACTTTTTTCCAGGATTATGAGCATCCATTAATGAGCACTCTTTGGGTTCGGCCAGTCAAACAGCTACAAATCCACCTAACAGTTATCTTGTCCAGCCCACATTTTACCAGGTTCTCAGCAATACTATCATGAGGGATTTTGTCAAAAGCCATACTGAAATCAAGATACACTATGCCTACAGCATCCCCCTCATCCATCAAGCTAGTAACTCTGTCAAAGAAATGAGATTTGTCTGCCACAACTTGTTTTTGAGAAACCCATTCTGGGTCTTAGTAATCACAAAATCCTTTTCTAAGTGCTCACACACCAATTGTTTAATTAGCTTGTTCTAGACCTTTTCTGGTATCAGCATCAAGCTGGTCAGTCGGTAGTTACCTGGGTCTTCTTTCCCCCCATTTTGAAGATGGAGACAACATTTGCCTGCCTCCAGGAACATATGGAACATATGAAGCTGCCTTAAACGGAGTCTGTCCAGGACTTCTTCCTTGACATCTCAGACCAGGAGTGTTTCTCCTTTGTGTTTTTCACAACCTACATGATACACCAGGAGCTGACACAAAACATTTATGTATGCAAAGCGTGTGTTCTGCCACTGAGCTATGGCCCCTTCTGGCTAAGGGAACATAATGAAAAACATACCAGGAGTCCACCAGCTAAACAATGCATGCCTGTGTACTGTGATGTGACTTACAATATAATGCTTTACCTTAAAGTCCCTTTGTCCTCTTATGCCCTTTTGAGCTGGCTGGAATGGGGTGGCGTGAGACAGTCCTTCCATTGAGGGCAGTCTATACCATGAGCCAAGAGGCTGTAAAGTATAATAAGAACTTGTGGGGAATGAGGCACCATCCTGGGACAATTTCTTTGGGACTATTTGGAGTAAATGATTTCAGATCAGCAGGTGTTACATCCTGAAAAAATGCTCGTTCTGTGTAAGAGTCAACTCACATAGTTGCATATCAAAGGGGGTGATTTCTTGAAAGGATAGACATATGTAATATGAAAAAAAGGATCTCAGTTATGAATCCTTTGGGTATGGAAAGCTTCTTTTAGTTGCTGACTCCCAGGAGCCATCATTTTATTTTTCCAGAATATCTTGGACATTTTGTCATTCCAGGATATTCTGAGAAGAAAATAAGATTTGCCACCAAAAAAATGGCAGCGCTGACTGATGGCCACCATCCTGCCTCTTCCCTAATTTTTGGTGCTCCAGTGATCGTATATTCTAAATTTTGGAAAGGTAGAGAAATGAAGGGAAGCATGACCCATGCTAGATGTACCCATGCAAGCTCAATTAGGGTAGATTTAGGCTTCTGCAGAGTTAGACTCTGGGGTGTCTGTGCAGCAGGCCTTGATTCCATCCCTCAGCAGACATTGCATTATGATAATCACAGAAGGCTGATCAAGCATTTAGCAGTCCCACCTAAGTTGCCAGCTGCGAAACTGGTTAGGAGCATCACAGCTATAAAGACATTATGAGAGCTTAGCATCACAGAAGCATGTTCTGTTAGGATGACAGGTCTGGTAAAAAGCATAACAACCACTAGGCTAGTTATCAAGGCAAGGTCAGAGTATTTATTGTAAATACCAGTACTTGCCAGTACCAGTATGTCAGAGGCTGAAAGCCATATAGCATGATACATTTCCTGTCTCAGTGTGAGTCCATCTTTTGAAAATAATCTTATTGGTAATCAAAAGCAAAGTTTATATATATATATATAAAAACAAAAAACCCACACATACACAAGTTGAATGTTGGGTTGACAACTGAATTTTATCCCTCTCCTTATGCGTTTGATGGACTGTCTAGTTCCTCACTGGTGCTGGTAATTTCATGGGCACTGGCCAATACATCTCTACCACATTTATAACTGGGATCAGGGGGGGAAATTGTCTTTCCCCTAGTCCATCAAGCAAAGCCTGCAGAATAAGCTTATTGCAGCTGTCTCTCAAAATCCACACTTCTCTGAATTTTTCCGTGCAGGTCTTCACCCAGGTAATATGTACAAAAATGCATATACTGTGTAAAGAAAAGTAGGGTACCTTTTACCATATGTGGTGGGAATGTAAGAAAGTTAAGGACTTCTGGGAAATCTTAGTCTGTGATAGCCAAAGATTTTGAAATGATGTTTAAAAGAATGATATGCTGGAAAATATGTGTAAAAACCAATAAAAATATTATAAAATAAAACAAAAATGCATACACTGGGGTGAAGTGTGCATAAGCATTGATAGTGAAAATATCACAAAAATATTAGGCAAAATTGCATATAAAAATGTGTATTTCATGAGAAATTCGCACTGAAATGCTGATGAATTTTCATGAGGTCTTCAAAATAAATAAAATTGTAAACCAATGTGGAAATGTGGAAAACTGATATTAATTGAGGAAAAAAACAACAGGAAACCAACATGGATGGATGCACCCTTCTCTAGTGCATGCCCTGGTTCACATACTGAATGGAAAAACACAACTCCAATGTTTCATTGCAGATACAGAATTTCTGTCTGATTATTATGGTGCACCAGCTTTCTGAGTTTCTAAATGGTTATTTTGAGGTTGAATGCCCAGCTGCTAAGGTACAATAGCTTCTTTTACAGGATCCTTTATCTTTGGTTGCCATATGTCCAGTGGGTGTATATATCAAAGTAATCTTCTCTACTCACATGAAAGGCTATAAATTAAAGCCCACTGTGTATACTGTCTTTATTTGAACAATTGTACAATGGCCTGTCTCATATCCATTGGCACATCTTGGCATTAAGAAAAAAACGCTTTCCCCTGTGCAATAACCTTTGTTTATTGGGAGCAAGCTATTCCGCAGAGCCATTGCTAGTATTGTCCAGGGAAGGGAAGGTTGAGGCGAGAAGAGCATATGCCAGTGTAGAATGACACCCCAAATATCTGCAGAAAAGGTCAAAAAGAGTGGTGGGCTGCATCAGTCCCAAAACAGGACTTGGTAAGCTGCTGAATCAAACATGAAGCTCCTCATCATAAGCCTCATCATCCCTCTTGCCGTCAGTTCTACTGCAGAGGATTTCTCCCTTGTGGAGGGTATACCATGTTCAAAATACCAAGTGGCTTTCAATAGCTCATGCTATGAGTTTGTGAGGCTCCAGCGCACTTTCACGAGTGCCCAGAGCTGGTGTGAGAGAGGAGGGGGCCACCTGGTCTTTATTGAAAATGAAGAAACCCAGATGTTTCTGCAGGAGCACATCTCTGAGGACAACGAATGGTGGATCGGCATAACCTACAGTTCTTCCTCCAATGAAACTACTGAAGGTAGGGAAAAATAGAATCCCTGTTTTGTGAAATGTTGAGCGGGGGGGACGGGACATGTTAGCATAGTGTGGTGCAGGGGTTGGGAACCTGTGGTCCTAAATATGTTGTTGGACTATAACTTCCATAATCCCTAACTATTGGCCATGCTGGCTGGGACTGATGGGATTTGGAGTCTGACAGCATATTCAGGGCCATAGGTGTCTCACTCCCGGTTCAGAGTTTAGAACAGGGGTAGCCAATCTGGAATCCTCCAGATGTTGCTGACTACACTCCCATGACCCTTGGCCATTGGCCATGCTGCAGGGGGTTGGACTAGATGACCCTTGGGGTCCCTTCCAACTCTATGATTTTTATGATTTAGAGAGCACCATGGTTGGCTACACCTTGGTTAGTGTACCAGACCAAGACTGTGGAGACTCTGGTTCCTATCTCTGTTCAGCCATGAAGCTTGTTGGGTTGCCTTGGGGCAGCCAGTCACACTCTTTCAGCCTAGGCTTCCTCACAGGTTTGTTTTGAGGATAAAATAAGGGCTGAGGAGATTGTTGTGTTGCTATCTTGAGATCCTTGGAAGAAAGGTGGAGTAAAAATGTAATAAACAAGCATGCTGGATGTCAGTGGATTAAATTATGCTAAGATTTTTTTCACTGTACTACTGATGAAATATTAGCCAGCTGAGCCCCGGCGACATAGTCCTATATGAGCTGAACCCATAAGATATGCAAAAATGTGACCACCTCCCACAATCAATATCTAACTAATGGAAAATGCAGAATACTGGATATTTCCACTTTCATCTTATTTTCTTAAGGCAAGTTTCTGGTTTTAATGGTTGAATTTTAAAATTGAAAAGAAAAGAAAACCCCTCAGAAAATGTATATAACAGTGAAGATAACATACAAAAATGCATTATATTGAGGAAAATTGCTCGCTAGGAAAAATGCACTAAAATGCTGACAATTTTTTAAAAATTGCAAACTTGTGCAGAAATGTGCTAAACTGAATTCAGGACTGGAAAAAGGAGCAACTGAAAGAAACATAAATTGATAGATTCACTCATCCCAGTTGTTTAAGTAGGAGAGGCATGTACACTCACAATGCAGCTTCCTTCCATGCAGGGTCCATGGTTTGGCTCGATACCTCGAATATCACCTACAGCAAGTGGCACCAAGAACTGCCTTCCGTTCTCTCATCCTCATGTGGCTATATCCTGAGAAACACTGGCTATGACTGGGGTATAACAGAGAACTGCAGCCAGGAGTTTGACTTTATTTGCGAGTTTGGTAAGAGGTCCTAAACTGAACTTAAGGGTAACTACTTGTACCACACATCACCCCAAAAGAGTTAAAAAATAAGATTTGCACAGAACACAGATCTGCAGCAAAACACATAATTATAGGTGCAACATAGGACACTTAAAATAGAAGGCTGTCCTGTGTAATGCAACCTAACCCATGCATTTGAGAATGTATATTTATAGCTCGCTTGATTAGTGCTATTCCCTGAAATATGTTTATTAGCAGTTTCAGTGTGTGCACAATGCCATGCTCTCATTTCCACCAATAATAAACTCAAGTGGGGAGTGTCAGCAGTAATGGGCCAAATCAGGCCCATTTCAGCATGCTCAGGTGACCCTGTGGGCTTGGAGAAGCACAAAAGAAGGATGGAGTCCCATTCAGTAAGCTTGGTCAGTGGCCACTTGAATGATTTCTGAAGAACCCCTCACCCAAATCAGGGGCTGCAGGGGATGTGGGATGAGACATCCTGCAAAAGGTTTGTTGCATTTTACACTGCAACATCTTGTTGCAGGTCTCACTCGTGGTTGCTAGAATTTTCTCTCCTGCTTCTTTTCTGAATCTTATTCATGCCACCTAGAGGATCATTCTGGAAGTGCTCTCAACTCTATGAAATTCCCACTCAACTTTTTGGGAAAAGTAAAGGCATGGGATTCGTCATCTGGGGCAGGGAAGGGTTAAGAGGAAAAATAATGCTAGCGTGCTTTTCTCCAGGATTGAACACATTTTTTAAAATGGTCAGCTTTAAACCCGCTTAAATTTCCAAAATCCCACAGATCAGTATTTTAAAACTATCTTTGTTTTTAATAATGATGGTTCTATGTGTGTTTGTTTTAATGGTGATGGCCTTACGTATACTTGCTTTTAAGTGGGCTGTGTCTTTAGCCAACAATGCCACACACTCATGGTGTTTCTTGTATGCGTGTGCACAGAATCAGGCCACAGCATTGCCTGCGACAACTTCAATGCCACAGTGCAGTGTGGCTCAGGAGAAGTAATTCAGATTGGAGAAAGCTTTTATGGACGGAAAACACCTCACTTCTGTGTGCTAGAGACTCCCCTACAGTTTGATGTTGAAGAGGAATGTAGCTGGATAAGTGTAAAGGATGAAGTTGCAGGTAAGGCTTAGGTGACTTCAGTGTTTTGAACACAGATGGGGGAGAAAATTAATTCAGTGTGCATTTAAAGGCAAATCTATGTGGCATAGCAAGGCGCTAAGTGAAACGCAGCTAACCTTCAAAATCCACAGTTCTCCAAGTTTTGCAATCCTGTTCTCTGGCCAAGTAATGCATATAAAATACATACATTGTGGTAAAGTGTACATTGAACATCATTATATTAGCGAAAATGACATGCTACTGCATCAAACCTTGCAGGGCAGTGCCATGGACTCCAAGCATGCCAGGTGGCAGCTGATGGGACCTTCTTTGGAGATCCTTGTCCAAGTTTGGGAAGCTACCTGTCGGTTCAATACCACTGCATGGAAGGTAAGCAGAGGAACTTTCTCCACCCACAGGTACCATCAGCAGGTTGAGAAGCATCTCCCAGTGACCAGCTTGCACCTAGATGGACCAGTGCAGCCTGATTCGGTACAAGGCAATTTCACCCACATGACCTCTCCAAGGATGCAGAGAGGTGCTACTATTCTGTGCACTATTTTACAGGCTTGCGGCTGGCTGTGACGGAGGAAAGCTTTATCTTTGAAAACATCACCATATCAGTGAAGTGGCTCCTCTCTCCTTATTCTGGCAATCTCTCCTGCATCGTTAGCACCGGAGACGGAAACACCATTGATCCATACTACCCTCCAACGTAAGTCTACGTTTTTGCAGCCAGGCGATGAGGAAGTGAAGGTTTTGTTGCTTTCTTATTTGATGATGGTGATGATTGAAGACACCTTTCAAGTTGTCAGTGATGCCCCAAATCAGGAGAGCAGAACCTCACGCTTGGGGACTGAATCCCTTAAGGATTACCCAGCTGGTTCTCGAGACTCTCCCCATCACCCCAGACCTCACCTCTGACCGGGATGTGTCTTTGAGCTGTCAGACCTCATCTTCCTTGCCCGGTATATGTTTGTCGAGACATGCTTTTGCATGGCTGTAATGTAGCCTCCTGTACAAAGTAAGAGTCCCTTCCATTGCTCCTTCCTTCTGGCCATGCCCACCACCAGCATGCAGCCCCTGGAACATCAGAAGGGTATAAAGTGAAGGGGCTGGAAATAAGGAGGACTGGGGTGTGAGTGTGAAGTAGAGGGGAGAAGGTGCAGTAGCAAATCCAAACAGCTCTCCTTTTCCTCTGCCTTGGTCTGCCTGACCCATTCACCTCCCTCCTTCCCACGCTTCCCTTTTCTTCTCTCACACTTCTCAGGCTTCTCTGCTTGTCTGCCATCCATTTCCTCTCTTTCATTCCACTCTAGCTCTGCGTGCTACAGCATGCTATATCTCATGTCTCTAAGGGGCTCCCACATATGCCTGCATCAGGGCTGTCTTAAGCATATGCGGCCCTGGGGTGCAAATATCCGCCTGGTGCCCCCCCCCCAGGTTGCACAGTCCCAGGTGCGCAGGAGGGTGGAGCCGGCCAGCCGCCTCAGCGTCTCACTGGCTCGGTTGCCTCCAAACTTGCAGCGCAGAGCTGCCCGCAGAAGAGCCTGCTGCGGCGCTCCAACCGACGGGCGGGCTCTTCCCCGGACTCAACTCTTGGGCCCTGGACTCTCGGGCCTGGTGCCCCTGAGAGCCTGGCACCCGGGTGCCCCGCACCCCTAGCACCTATGGGTAAGACGGCCCTGGCCTGCATTCTGCTTGTGCCCGGTGTGGTGCTGGAATCAGTTCAGCCCAAAGGCACAAGCAGGACAGAGTGGGCAGGCTGCAGTGCTGAGGCCCACCTGAAAGTGGACTGAGGGTCAATGGTTGTCCCCTGGCTCTCAGACTGAAACACACTTTTTCTAGGTAGAAGAGAGAGAAAGACTTCCCAATGCCACAGCAAAAGAATGAAATGAATGCTTTAAATGCTGCAAAAATGATGCAATTTTAACTTGAAAAATGCACATATGAGCATTGTTGGAGAATGGAATGGATTATCCTGGAACAGGGTGTGGTTGTTGGTTGACTAAAATCCTAAACACAGTGGCGTAGCGTGGGTTGTCAGCACCCGGGGCAAGGCAAGTAATTTGCGCCCCCTAACCCGTGGATTTGCGCCCCCTAACCCGTGGATTTGTGCCCACTAACCCCCAGATGTTGCGCCCGGTGCGGCCGGCCCCCCCTGCACCCCCCACGCTACGCCACTGCCTAAACAGGAGCACTCGTGCTGCAACATTTTGTTGCAGGTTTGGCTTGTTCTGCTTCTAACGTGTTCCATTTTGCACCTCAAGCCTGTCTAGCAATGTGACCCATCGCTTCACATCTCCTGGCGAATTCACCATCTTTGTGGAGTGCACAACCAGCGAGTGGCACGTCACAGCTCAGAAACTGATCACCGTGCAAGACAAAATGGATGAGCTTTTGGTGACCGGGTGCTTCAGCAAATATGAAGTAGGGAACACTTCACATTGCAGGACTCTTTATGAAGAAGTGTTATGGATTCAGGTGGAACTTAATGGAGGTCAGAGCCAACACTTCGTTTTTGTTTATATATTCTTTTGCAGATCAATAGTAGTTTGAACAATGTACTTTCAGAGCACATAGGAGAGACTTTTGCTGGAATTGTCCTTTTTAAAAAACAAAACACCTTTCGTGCTTAGGGAGAAATTCAATTCAGTTTGCATTTGAAGGCAAATCCATGTAATTCAGACTTTCTTAAACCATACACATCCCAAAGCACGGTCTTTCTTTGAAATTAACACTTTTCCAAATTTTGAAATGTGGTTCTCCAACCAGGTAAGGTCCATTGACTTCCCATTTTAGACAGGTGTTGAAAACAGTTTTATTCCCAAAGGCATGTTGTAGCTGATTTCTGTCATTTAAAACTGTAAATTTGATGGATTGTTTTTTTTTTGCTTGTTTCAGTGCTGCTGTGTTTGACATCTGCCTCTGCTTTCTTTTTAATCGGTTTTATTATTTTTATATTTGATTCTTTTGTAATGCCATGCACACGGATGGTGCCAAATAAGTAAATAAACCACATTGCTATAGCATTACGGTAAATAAACTGATACAGTATTTAGTATATAAAATAAATGTTTTAAATGTTTTGCAAAAGGATGTGAAACGAGATATAATTTACACCACATTTTGGAAACCATTTCTCCTTTTCAGGTAGTGGAGTGACCTATACCGTGCTGGCTGATAACAAAACGCTGATGGAGTCCAGGGTGAAGGAAGGAATTGTTCCTCACAATCTCACCCTGGATGGCGCATCCCAACGGCTGATTGGTCCTGGCGTACATCATCTTGAAATAATTGCGTCCAGCAACACCACAGAAGCAGACGTTTCAGAAATCCTGACGGTTCATTTAGTAGAAGCAATCTCTGGTCTTCAGGCCACATTAAGCTCCCACTCTGTGGTTTTAGGAGAAGATCTGGAGATAAAAGTCTCTGTACATCATGGGTCTCCTGAGAAACTGAGGTTTGAGGTGACCGGGCTGAATGAGACCTTTTCCCACTTGAAGGACTTCACCGAAGGAGAAGCCGAGACCTACAGAATCCCAGTGAAGTCTGAAGGTACTTCCACACAAAAGCACAAACATGTAACTGAGCTAGATGAGTCTTCTTTTAAAAGTATGAAAAATGAGAGAGAAAGAGAAGGGAAGGGGGAATTTGCAGTGTACCATACATACACCACATGGGGGTGAGAAGGTGGAGCTCCCATCCCCTTTCCCTCTGTGGGCAAAGATAAAAAGTGGAGGCAATCCATAGTAGCTGAAGCTGGGTGCAGGGCAGGGAGCCAGGGCAGGTCAGGCAGGAAAGCAGGACAGGGTTTGGGCAGGAACTAGCAACCAACAATGCTGCTCCCACAACTTGGGACTGGGGCTGGCTGGCTTTTATCTGCCCCGAGGCATAGGGCGGCCCCGATCCTCTGGTGACTCGCCTCTCTTGGCCTGGGGGCGAGCACTCCTCCTGCGGGAACTTAGTTCCCTCCGCCTCTCTGCCCTGAGCCTCTGCAGCTCAGAAGAGGCTGGAGGGTTACCAGACCCAGAGGCAACCTCAGCTTCCTCTGATGGGGCTGAGAGTGGAGCACCTGCAGGCAGTGGGTCCTCCATCACCTCAGGAGCCAGAGCAGACTCAGCTGCACCTGAAGATCCAGCACAAGTGAGGACCCTTCAGGCTCAAGCCCCAGCCCTGGCTCAGCTGGTTCTGGAGGTGGGGAATCCTGTGCAGGCTGGGATCCCTCAGGTTCAGCATCCGAGTCCAAATCCCAGGCCATCACAGCAAGTGAGCAACAGCAAGGAGGAGGACTGGACCTACTGGGGGCATCTGGCACAAGGGGACCCCAAAAACTGAGGTTGGCCCTGAGACTGGTCAGATGACCAGTATTTGGGATGGAAAATAAGAACCCAGCTGGATGAGACCAAAGCCCAATCTTATGAATGGAGAACCTGTGGCCCTCCAGATGTTACATAGGGAGCTGCCTTATAATGAGTCAGACCACTGGTCCTTCTAGCACAGTATTGTCTCCCCAGCCCTACCCAGAGATGCCAGGGATTGAAATTGGAGCCCTCAGCTTGCAGAGCAGATGCTCTACCGCTCATGTATAGCCTTGCTTCACTGTTCCAAGGACTGGGATATTTGATTTGTGTTTTAATTCATAATTTTTTTTTACTAAATTGTTGTGCATTGCCAAGAGGACTACACTGATACATTCATAAATAACAGATATAGATATCACATAAATTAAAGCACCTTGTTCACTCAAAGTGCTAGAAAATCATGGGTGAAAGGGACTTGTCTTGTACTAATATTTTTGGCTCCATTTTTTGTCCATCAAGCCACATGAATCCATGTTCCCACCCCCTTTTTACAAGGTGGTACACTTCCCTGATTGGCACCAATAGACTTTGCGCCTGCCCTAACAAGTTTCACACCTTAATCTGCCTGACTCTGTGGATCTTTAGTTCCCAGCTTCTTATTCACCCTTATTCACCTTTTCCTGTGTCTTCTTTCCAGGTACCTTCCAGGTCAAAGTGTTTGCTATTAATGCTTTCTCGAACATGAGCACTGATGCAGGAACTGTAATCGTCTCATCTAACAGTTCTCACGAAGAAGGTAATAGCAGGCTCTTGATTATGCCAAATGATGACTTCATAAAATGAAGAGCAATCATACTTTTTAAATTACGGTATACTTCTGTCTTCTTTTCCTTTGCATTTTATTCATACTGTTGTGTGCTTCCCACTTCCAAGTGGTAAGAAGTTACAAAAACAGCATTATAGGATTTGGTATCCTTTTGATGAGAGGGCACCACAGACTTCTTAAACCAAAACCATTCTTAAACCGAGGCACGCTTTTCCTAATAAGGCCTCCTGCCACCGGTGCCCTTCCACCGTTCGGATTCCATTCTTAGACTGAGGTAAAGTTCTCAAACCAAGACACTATTTTCGGTTTTGCAGAGTTTGTAAACCAAATTGTTCTTAAACCGAGGTACCACTGTACATACCGCATTTTTCCGTGTATAAGACTCCCCAGGTATAAGACACCGCATACTTTTGGGGACCCCAAATTTAGAAAATGGGCATATGCACTATCTGTGTATAAGTCGCCCCCAGATTTTTAACCTTAATTTATAGTAAAAAAACCCTAGTCTTATACACGGAAAAGTACGGTAATCAGAGGACAAGGGAAACAAACAAGCACTCCTGCAGTTGGTAACATGTCCCTGTGGAACCATCCCTGGTTTCACTTCTGGTTTGATTTGACACTCCCACTGTTCCCATTCTCTCTCTCTCTCTCTCTCTTTCTCTCTCTCTCTCTCTCTCTCCACCCGCCCCCCCCCCCCGTTTCTTGCACACACATACATCACATTGGTGTGTGGACTCCACAGAAGGTTCCTAACAAGGTAATGTAGCCATCAGGCTGGAAAAGGTTTCCACCCCAAGCCTTATGGGAGGGCCCACCCTCACCACACTGGTTGGAAAGGGTTGCCCCTCCCCCTCTGCATTGGGCTGCGCATAGATTCCATATAATGGAGACATGGGACCAGATGGAACAGCTGGGTGCTTAGTACGAGGCAGCATGAGGCCCTGATAAATGAAGTCTGTCTCCCTCCTTCACATGAACAAACTGAATCCTTATACACTGTGATGCTTCGGGGAGCAATTTCTACCAGTTGCTCTGTAACTTTCACACAGACCTGGAAAAATAACCTTGATTTATACAGAAGAGGTCAGCATGGCATTTGCAGGTGCTATTGAAGCCTTCTGATTTATTCTTTGTGTTCAACAGATCCTCTTGAGGACAAAGAACAGTCCAATGTAAATGGTGAAAAAAGAGTTGTGAGTATCTATTAAAAGAAAGAATGAAAATAACGGAAAAATACTTTTGAAAATATTTGACAGGGATTAATGAACGGCTTTTCTTTCTTCTTGGTTAAGACACTGGATTTATTCAAGCTGATACCTTATGCCCTCTTGCCTGAGGGTAATCCCCATTGAACACAGTGGGACTTACTTCTAAGAAAGCATGCATTTGATTGCGCTGTTGTTGGGTTGTATCCAAGTAAGTTGTATTCAGAGTAGATGCAGTGACATGAATAAACCTAAGTTAGTCATGTCCATTAATTTCAGTGGGTCTACTTGGAGTAGGACCAATGCTGGGTATAAGCCACTGTATTTACTGAGGCTACAATCCTAACTATGCTTACTCTGAGGTAAGTTCTTCTGAACTCAATGGGACTTACTCCCAAGTAAGTGGAGTTAGTATGGAAGCCTACGTTTTATGTTTGGCTGTGCTTCAGCAAAACTATTAGGATGGCATCAAAGACAAAACCAGCCAACCAACAAAACCAGTTAATAAAAGAAAATATATGCCTGAAAAATTCCTGCATGTCTATGAAGTCTCTGTGGAGCCTTGGGAATGTCCATTCTTCCAGCCTTCATTCCCTGTCTGGAATGTGGGACTGATAATGGCTTATATCATGACAAGATTTTAAAAAGGGAATGATCTCACCAGATATCAAGGAGGCAAGAGGTACTTAAACCAAGGAAAACCTGTCCCAAAGCATAACACACCTAAGAATAAGACCCTTCTGGATCAGACCATCTAGCCCAGCTTCCTATTCCCACAGTGGGCAACCAGCTGCCTCTGGAAAGCTCACAAACAGCAGCTGGAATTCAGAGGCAGGCTACCTCCAACAGTGGTGGTAGCATACAGCCATCTTGGCTAGTAGTCACTGATAGAATTATCCTTCAGGAACTTGTCCAACCCCCTTTTTAAAGGCACCCACGTTGGTGGCCATCACTTCTTGTGGGAGCAAATTCCATGCTTCAACTATGTGCTGAGTGAAGGAGGACTTCATTTTGTCTGTCCTGAATCCCATGCCAAACAGTTTAACAGGATAGCCCCAGATTACGGTATCCTCCATCTTATTCACACCAAGCATAATTTTGCGCATATTTATCATGCCATTTTTTACTCTCTCCCCCCCCCCAACTAAAAAGTCCCAGATATTGTGGGGGCTTTCCTCATAGGGGAGTTGCTCCAACCCCTTGTTCATTCTGGTTACCTCTTTTCTGTGTCTGCTTGCACATGGAAGATGCAACTGCTCTGACAATTACTTTCCTTCGATCATTTCTGGTTTAGGATGACAAAGGGAAAAATAAGATCTACATTAAGCCCAGCCGCCATGCCAGCCTCTCCACAACAATCATTCTTGGCTGGCCTGAAGACAGCACTAATTCTACCTACACCTGGTCTTGCGGTATGTATGTTGTGTTTCACTGCCTTCTCCCCTTTACAATTGTGACCAGAACTCTCCATTCAAAAGAATATGAAAGTGTCCTCATGTTCTAAGCGAGCTGATGTGTTTGGTTTGTTTATCCGAGTTTAGGGCTGGGAGATCCATTTGATTCAGTTCACATTTAAAGGTGAACCTACCTAATTCACACATTCACACAGCCACCCTTTGACATTCTGATTTTGCAGTGCAATTCTCCAGCCACACAATGTGTACAAAAATGCATATACAGGGCTAAAGTGTCCAATATAAAAATACAACACTGGGCGCTGGGTTCTCTCAAATGATTCAGCTGAAAATTGCCTTTGAAGGTTACTGCTGGCCTGAATGGGACCAATGTGTGCAAGAGCATTCCATCCTCACAGACCAAAGAGAGATCCGGATCCCACCGGCTTGCTTACCTCCTCCCAGCTCTGCAGTGACCGTGAAAGTTACAGTCAAAAGCCCAGAGAAAGAAGAAAAACAGGATGAGCAATGCCTCTACATTACAGCAAAGCAGGATCTGAGCCTGCAGATCAGGTGTGCTGCACTTTATTTATTTCCTTGCGCTCTGAGGTTCTGACAGTGTCAGGTGAAAGCCTCATACAGAAGCTGTCAGAGGCAGTTTGCTCCTGAATTCTACTTGCTGGGAATCTTAAATGACTAGAGTGCCATTGTGCTCAGGTCCTACTTACAGGCTTCCCATTAGGGCATCTGGCTGGCCACCAGGAGAACAGGATGCTAGACTAGATGGGCCACTGGCCTGATCCAGCAGCCAGGCTCTTTTCTTAGATGCATGGAGAGGGTGAAGGATGGCAAGATGCTACCCTGACAGGTCAGGTGTGCTTGGGGAAGCCAACTAGGCAACAGGAGATCTCTTCAACAGGTAGACATTTGAGAATCCCAGTTGTGAGTATCACAGATGCACAGCATTGATTATATCATTCCACCCAAAAGCACAGAGCTCATTTGGTAAGCAAATACAGTTTGCTCCCCTTAGCTTGTTCCTTGAGCTTGCTAACTGCAGGTCCTGCCTTCCTCCTAGCTGCAAAATGAACTGCAAACCAGTGAATGTTACTGAAGACGTGACGCTCCTAGCATCCGTGGGGACAGACTCAAAGGCTACGCAGTACAAGTGGTACTTAGATTATACGTTCCACAGAAAGGTGAGCCTGTTGCCCATGTCAGAAATTCTGTACACACACAAAAGTTGAATCAATGAAATTTGCACTTTCTGAAACAATGTGAAAAACAAAACACAGGCATTTTTCAAAATATATACTTATTTGAATGTTATGATGCAGTTCCCCAACAAAACCATGCTTACAAAAACTCGATATATTAGGAAAAATTACTTGCAAAACTTCATTAAAAATGTGTTTGTTTGAAGAAATTTGCATTGAAACACTAATGAATTTCCGTGAGAATTATTTACAAAGAAATCTACAAATGGCTACAGAAATGTGGGGAACAGATTTTAAGACTGTAAAAAATGAAAAACTGAGAGAACAGAAATGGACAGATCCATCCTGTGTGTGAGATGACACTTGCTTTGACATAACATCATTTAACCTTCCCACAAACAAATCAGAAGGATATTCACTAAACAGCCAGCAGCAGACAACCTGCTTATTGAGTGTTTATCTTGATTTGTTTGCAGGGAGATTAGATGACATTGGCTATTTCATGACCAATTTTATCTTTCAGCAGGCCTATCCAGACACATGATATAGTTACATCTGTTTTTAAATTTATTTTATGTTTTTATTGTGATTTTTGTTTTTACATGTTTTCAGTTGTTTTAAAATGTTTTACATAAATATTTTTTTAAAAAAATACTGCATCATTGATGGGTTTTCTGCCCCGGGCAAGGTATCTGTTTAATAAAATTTTAAAAAATCAAATTTTGATTTCTCTGTGAGGAGGCTAGATGACCTGAAATCAGCCGCAGTCTGGATGCAGCCTTAGAGATAGAAGGCAAGACTATCAAAAGCTGGTTATCCTTTTGAAAGGGACAGGGGAGATATTAATGCAGCTGTTTGAGAACTAGGTGAAGACCTTGAGAACAGTCTTTTTGCTAGACATAGCAGAAAGGTGACCACAAGTCCATGTTTTAATCCATGTTTCTTCTGCTTTCTCTCTCTCTCCCCCTTGTGGTTCATTCCCCTCACCAGCCCAATCCTCTTCCACCAAGCTGTACCTTGAATGCTTTCCCACAGAGCTCCCTCACTTTGCTTCAGAGTGGCACACCAACGTTGGTGCTGAACAGCTCCTTCTTGCAAACCCAGGGAGAAGCTTTTCGAATTAAAGTAACAGGTGGGAGAGCCAGAATTTGGATAATCTGCATTTACTATGGCTTTAGTAGTAATTGTTTGCTTCCAACTGGTAGTTTTAATACTGCATGCTATCGATCGTTGTTTGTTTTCTACCTGTAAGCTGCTCTAAGCACTACTGAGTATTATTTTCATTACTATGAATTACCTGCCCTTCACTCTAAGACACCCAGGGCAGTTTACAACAATCCCTGTTTTAAAACAGCTGCTTTGGTTGCCGGTTCATTTCCAGGCTCAATTCAATGTATTAACAGGTTTAAGGTCTAAAACCTTAAATGATTCGGGCCCCCAAAATCTGAAAGACCACCTCCTTCCCTATATGGTGGCAGAGAAGACCCTCTTGATTGTTCCACCACCCTCAGAAGTTCAGTGAGTAGGGCATTCTCTGTGGCGGCCCCTAAATTGTGGAACTTCCTCCCCAGAATGCTGCAGCACACCTCTTTTCTCTTGTTTTTGACACCTGAGATGTACCCGCCTTATTTCTGGGATTTCTGTGTTTTAAACTGTTTTTAACATTGTCTTTCAATTATGCAAGAACTAAACAGAACCCCAGCCAGTAGTACAGCCGCTACATTTATAACCAATTTAAGTTTCCAAGACATCGTCAGGTAGAAGATTATCATATTATTAACTGCATTATAACAGCAACAACAAATGTGCAGTTCAGAGTTCTCTCTGGCACAAAGAACGGCAAATATTTCAAAGCCCCGCAGGATGAAACCTATGATGGGCATTGAAACAAACACTTCAGGGCTTTTTCAGACCTGTGGGAACACTTGGAATGGCTGCTGGGGGTTGTCTAGGTATTGCCAGGTAATGCATTTTGGGGGTTCTAAAATGGCTGCCAGCTGACACAGATGGGAGCCTATATACAAATGCTGCCACTAAGGTGTGATTGGCCCTGCCCTCGCCCATAGATATACGGATTTTATCCGAGCAAAGTTTCCTGGTGATCAGCCGGACATAGGAATAGTCCCGTGTGATCCTATTACCTGTATGAATTTTTTCTCTTCCCTGATAGAAGTTTTAACTCGCTTTTTTACTTCTCCAAGCTATGGAGTTAAAAACGATTATTTTAAATTTGGCGCCCCTTGGTTCAACTCTGCTTGTAAACTAGCCAGACTCCATCTACATACAATATATAATGACTATAAACTTTCCGGCGCTCTGGCCTTACCTCCATCTTATTCCCTAGCTAAAAAAGCATACAAACAGGCCCAGAAATCGGCCAAACGGGAATGGCATTTAAATCGCTGGCAGACTATAATTTCTGCCTCAAAATCTCATAACTCCCGGAAATTTTGGTCCTTAATAAAGGGAAGAAACACGAAATACCCCTTAACGGTGATCCCGGCCCCTACATGGGAGCAGTTCCTGAGAAAATATTTCTCAGTGGCAGAAGCTCCGGCCACTCACTGGAGACCTTCTAATCCCCTTCCCGTCTGGCCCAATACCGACCCTGCTGAAATCCTAGAATTGATAGCTGAGCTGAAAACTGGTAAGGCCCCTGGGCCAGATTTGGTCCCTGTTGAGGCTATAAAGTTACATTCTACATGGTGGGCAGGGATTTTAGCTAAAACGTTTGACGCAATAAATGCCACGGGCTTAATACCAGGAACGTGGAAGGAGGCCATTATAATTCCTATCTACAAAAAAGGCCCTCCCGGTGACCCAGGGAATTACCGGAATATCAGCCTGCTATCGTCCATTGGGAAAATATATGCCCGTTTTTTGCTGGCAAGGTTGATGAAATGGTCAGTTGAGGCTGACCTGATTGGGCATGAGCAAGCTGGATTTAGATCAAACCGATCCACAACAGACCAGGCAATTATTCTTTATCACTTAGCCCGGAAATACTCGACACCTCGACGGGGCCAACTTTGCGCAGCCTTCATAGATTTGAAAGCTGCGTTTGATAGTATTCCGAGGCAATTACTATGGGATAAACTTGCCTGCTGGGGAATAGACAGAAGGCTCCTGTGGCTTATCTCCCAACTTCATGCCGGGTCCGTGGCCAGGGTAAGAATATCCCCTGCTGGAGACCTAACTAACCCAGTGCCAGTAAATAAGGGTGTACGCCAGGGTTGTATTTTAGCACCTCTTCTTTTTAACTTATTTATCAGTGATATGAGGAACCCATTAATCGACTCACAAAAATTTATCCACACCCCCCGTATAGCAGATTATCGTTGTCCTTTACTTCTCTATGCAGATGATGCGGTACTACTCTCCTACTCCAGAGTGGGTTTAAGGAGGGCACTAAAGATTTTTGTGTCATATTGCCATTCTAATCATCTGTCTATCAACCACACCAAGTCCAAAGTACTGATATTTTCAAGGAGTCGAAAATTATATTCATGGAAATTGGAGGGCACGAAAATCGAACAAGTACATAAATTTAAATATTTAGGAATTTATTTTCAATATAATTTAGGGTGGAAAGCGCACGTTGAATATCTTCAAAACAAGACAAAAGCCCTATCACACTCCCTCCTCCGTTTTTTCTACTCTGAGGGGGCCTTATTCATCCCTGCGGCCTTGAAAGTGTATAGCATCAAAGTGATGGCCACAATGGCCTATGCTGCACCTTTATGGGCTGCCTTTGCAAACCTCTCACCTTTAGAGTCGCTTCAAAGCCAATTCTTACGCCGACTTTTAAAACTACCAACATGCGTAAGTAATGCGGCTATTCGCTTAGAAATGAAGATCCCCTCAGTGGAGTTAGTTTTATGGAGGAGAGTTTTGATTTATTGGATATCCCTATGGCATAAACTCCCGAACCACTATCTCATTCAAAGCATGTGGCGGGATGTCTTCACAAATTTGTGGTCAGGAAAAATCCATGCCAAATTGCTGTCCTATGAGATCTCGCCCACGGAATTGCTCAAACTGGATCTAAACGCGGCAAAAAGGTGTATAAATCAAAGGCTGGATGATGTGGAGCTATACCAAAATTTCTTAGCTGGTGGTGGAGCCTGCTCGCCGTTAAATCTCGGCATAACCCCTATCTATCGTGCTCCGTCCTACTTAACATCGCTTATAGCCGCATCTCACCGATATGCCTTCATTAGAGCCAGGTTCAATGTTTTTCCAACAAACGTGCTGAGACATAGATTCACTAAGGGCCAAGTCCCTTCAATGTGTGCTTGTGAAATGAAAACATCTGAATCTTTACATCATGTTATGTTTATCTGCCCTATGTACAGTTCAGCTCGTGCTAGTATACTAAACTCCATAATCCAGCCTATGGCTGACAAACCAGTAGACCTACAGCTTGCCTGGGTTCTTCAAGATGTAGATCCTTATATTACTCTACAGGTTGCTAAATTCCTAACAGCCGTCCTCTCGTACAAGAGACGGAATGGAATGTTAGCTGATTATTGATAGTTATAAGAATTTTTGATATTGACATCAGACATTGATTTTAGCGTAGTGCCTAAATTTTTAACTTTAATCTTAAATTTTTTTGTTTTGATTTGCCAATATTTGTCCTTGCGAGCTGTGAATTGTGTTATATTACTTGTGGCTTGTACGAGTCCGCTGTTTTATTTGATTTGTTTTGTGTGTTGTGCTTTATGATGGGCGTAAAGCCGAATAAACATTTTGATTTGAAGGTGTGATTGGTGGGAGGGGGGGAGGCAGGGTGAAGCATGGCCACTGCATGACCACACAGGTGTTGCTGCAGTGCAGCAAAATGTATAAGTAGTATTAATCCAAAAAGCCAAGTGCTCCTTTTGTGTCTCAATAGTATACAAACCATAGCAAACTCACCTTTGACTTGTTTTCTTTCTAAATTTGCCAGCTATGAGTGAGGACAAATATGGTGAAGACACCTATACTGTGAGCAGTGTGCCTCCACCTGTAGCCCCAGTATGTACTGTATCTCCTGCTCAAGGATCAGTGCTCACCAGCTTCTCCATCTCCTGTCATTCTCCCTGTCTGGTGGATCAGTGCCTTCCAGCTGACATCTCCTCACTCACATACTGCTTCTACCTGGAGACAAGTAAGAGTCAGGGGTGGCTGCTTGCATTCACTGTTTGTCTAAGGTTGGTTCTGGTAGCTGAATTCTCTCATAGGGATGGCATGTCAGTGTTTAGTGGGGTTAGAGGCAGAAGTGGTGTAACAAAAAGGGTGCTTCTTACTTTTATACAGTAAGTTACATTCCAGTAAAAGGCACATTCTGGGCATCCATCCAGGTAAGCAAGAGGCTATATATATATATATATATATATATATATATATATATATATATCTGAAATAAATAAATATACAATAAAATAAACATTCACAATTACAACATTCAGAATATAAAATAAACATTCACAATTCAATGACACATCCCAGCCTAGCAAAAGTATTCTAGAGGGTGCAGAGCAGGGCCAGGGGAAAGTGTGTCCTAGGAAAGGGGTGTGGCCTAGAGGGAGTCTCGAGGGCCAAATAGAGAAGCTTGGAGGGCCACATTTGGATGCTGGGTCTGTGGTTCCCCACCGTTATGCTAAGTGGTCAGGTTCTACAGTCCACAAGTAGCTTGTAGTAGCTAAGCTACTACTAAAGTGTGTAGAGGTGAAAATAACATTCAGAAATGGGTCATATCGGGGCAATTGTTTTGCAAAATTGCATAAGAAATGTGTGTATTTGGAGAAATTCACACTAAAATGAACTTTCATGGTGAATTTAAAAAATAAATCACAAGCTGATGGGGAACTGAACTTAAGGCTGGAAAAATGAGAAACCGAAACTGAGAAATTTGCTCCTCCCTACTCAGTTGTAGGGCATTGTAGTCCAGCAACAACAGTAAGGCCACAGGTTTCCCACCCCACCCTGTGTTAGAACCACTGGCTATAAATAGAAAATGACAAATAAATGTTCATCTGGCCATTGCAATCCAAGTCTAGATCAACACAGATCAAGAAATGCACTGCTGCTGCTGTCAGACTGGGTCATGGAAAAATTGGTTTCCTACTCTGTCACCTTCACCAATCTCCCTCCCTCCTCCAGATTCTCTTCTACACTGCGGACAAGAGCCTGTCCTACCTTCAGTTTATCTTCCACTTGGAGAAGCAGACAATAACTTTCTTTTATGGATTAACATTGGTGTGAGCAACGGCTATGGTGACACTGTTTATACCAATGCCACTGCCAGGGTAGGTGTGACTTCACTGGCTTCTGCTGTCTGTGCCTTTGCTATCTATATTATTATCTTCACATTCTATACAGCCATCTTAAGGTGATGTTCAATAAACACAGTTAAACACACACACACACACACACACACACACACGTAAATACATTTAAAACAAAACTGAGGCCGTACAAAATAGACACTCAAGGCAAAGACATCCACTCACCCTTGTGGTGTTGCTGGACAGCAGAGTCTCCCCCAAGAAATCCCAGGATTGGCTTCCTGTCCTGATGGGAGGAGAGGGTGGCTAAGGTGGTCGCTGTATTCTGGGGCCGGGTAGGAATTTGTCCACCAGGCAAATTGTCACCAGCCTGTTGGTTTTGCCTACCTCATAGCAATCGTCACAACTTGGTTGGGTATTGGGGCAATATCAATCTGGGATGGAGGGGAGGTTGTAGTCTCTGCCTGCCCCTCCAAATGCTGGACATCCCGTTAAAGGGATCTGGGGTGTGTGGCCATGTTTGCATGCCCAGCCGGAGCCTAGGACCATTGGCTCTCCCCCAGACACCAGTCTATATTTGATGTAAGTCTTAGGAACCCCTGTGTGGATTGACCATTGCGTCACTTCTGGCAGGCAGGCTGGAAGTATTTACTTGCCCCATGCCCAAGCCAAACCTCTCTCATCTGTATTCAATAAAGTTGTGGCCTGTTTCAATCCATAACCAGTCTCAATTGTCTTTCATTTCTCTGGGGGTAGAGGACTGGGGAGAATGACGACTGGTCCTGCAACCATTTATCCAGCTGCAATATCTTGTCAAAACAAAACTGTCTTCAATTGTTTCCAGAAAGTGCAGCCCAGTGAGTGGTTGTCTTTTCTCCACAGGAAGGCTCTGCCACAGAACAGATAGGGTGACAAACCCACACAGTTCAGGGGCTTGATCTGGTCCCCCTGAACACCCCCCCCCAATATACCACCTAATATCCCTCCTGATATCCCACCTATTTTGATAGTGGGATGAAAAGCAAAGCAAAGAAAGTACAGGTGACACAGCAGGTGGGTTTTTCTCAGAAAAGAAAATTCCACCTACTGTGTCTCCTCTATTATAGAAACATGTTGTCAACAACCCATTTACAATATTAAGCCCCTATCTGAAAACTTTCTTCTCACTGAGAACTGTTGGTGTCAGAGAACTGATTTGGATCAGGACTATAATGAGATGAAAAGCTTAAAGCCTTCTGCTGTATATCATGGTCCTGGCCTCAGCCTTGAGCATCTGCATCTGCTGTTTGTTTTCTAGCCACACAAGGGCTAAGAGGAGGGGACTAAGCCTAAGAATAACAACACATCTACTCTGGCATTCAGCAGCAAGAATGTCCTTGGTGGTTATGGAATGAACAACACAACTGTGT
Organism: Podarcis liolepis; assembly: GCF_965112155.1. Classification (NCBI taxonomy): domain Eukaryota; kingdom Metazoa; phylum Chordata; class Lepidosauria; order Squamata; family Lacertidae; genus Podarcis; species Podarcis liolepis. Next base: position 52,218,774 of record NC_139561.1, on the reverse strand, counting down.
GCATTTCCCCCTTGCTTTATCAGGTTCAACATCAGGACATAAGCAGCGGAAACCAGACCTTGCAAGCCATTATTTCAGAAAAATCGAACACTATCCTCAAAGGCGAGAACAACAGCATGACCCTGTTCCAGCTGTACAAGTCAGTGTCTTCTGTCCTTAATCTAGAAACAAAAGAAAAGAGTGTTAATTCATCTCTGCGGACAGATACACGGAAAGAGGTTAGCTGCACATATTGCATCCTGGAACCATTTTTGCTCAGGAGCCTTTGGTGTGTAAGCAGCATTTGTATAGTTTAGCTACTACAAGCTACTCATGGAATGTAGAATCAATATCTTCTGGTGTCATTGCTTGATCTGGGCAGACCACAGGTGCTTCCCCTCCCTCTCAGCTGTGGGGGCATAAGGCTGGCCACACCCTCTGTGACATCAGCACATTTTGCCCAATGGTAGTGACCCCTATGTAAACCCCCACTCAGCTAACAGCATTAAGAGTTGGGTAGGAAAGAAATAATTGTTTTAGCTGTTTACAACCTTTTCACCAACCAGTTATTTTAACGATTCCTCTGTTGTTTTTAATGGTGTACATATTGTTGTACACTGGCCTGATATTTTATGAGAGGGCAGTACATAATTACTTTTATAAATGCATATAAATTAAAAAAAACAGTGGGTCATTAATTAAAAGCTAGCTGGAATAAGAGCTTTACCACCCATTAAAAGATGGGAACATGGAGTCTAGCAAATCTCCACCAGCCCCACAATCCCAGCCCCAGCACCGAGAAGGCTCCTTCTCTCTTGCCTGCACACAGGATCTCGTATACAGGCACTACAGAGAGCAAGGTCTCCAAGGCCTGGTAGGCTCATGAAGGAGCAGGCAGTTTCTCTGACAAAATAAAAACTATTTAAACTTTTTTTAAAAAAAGGAGTAGCAGGCAGTTTCTGAAAGGCAACCTGGCCCTAAGCTGTTCAGTTTTAAAGCCAATACTCACACTTTATGTTAATCCTGGAAACAAATAGATAACTACAGCAGGTGGAATAAGTCTGCATTTATATGCTCTGATCTTCAAATGCCAGCAGCATTTTGCACAAAATGAAGCTTGGGGTCTATTTCCAAAGTTGTCCCCGCATAGACACCATTGCAGTAATCTTGTGTGAAATAATGAAATTACAACTCATCCTGTTAATGTGTCCTTTGCTAATAAGCAGGATATCCCTCAGATATGGCCTTGTTCCCCAGTTCCTGAAGCATTGTTTGGGTTTGGAAGCCAATTGTCACAAATAGGGTTTGTATTATTTTAGTGCTTTGGGGATCCAAATCCTATCTGGCACTGCCAAAATGCCTCTAGATGTGCAAATAAAAGAAGCCAGAGAAGTGTAAAGAATTGTTTAATTGGCATTAATAATGATCATTTTGAAAGTCACGGGGTAGCTGGTACTTATGCTCAAAAAGGCTACATGTTCATCTCACTAGGAACTCTTGTTATTGCAAACGGATTTATTCCACATTCATAAATTCCCTTCACTCTCATGCAGTTAATATATTCCTCTATTTATATGTTCAACTGGAAGATAAACTGCGAATTTGCAATTAGAGTGAATTTCAACTCAGATTAGGCATAAAAACCACTTCCCACCCTATAATTTACAGTAGGGGTGGGCAGACTTTAAGCTTGGTGAGGGTCTACTTTTTCCCATTGGGACTCTGAGGTCCCCAATTGAAGCCAAGTGCAAAATCTCGGCTCAAGAAGGTGCACATAGAATTGCAAGGCAAGATGCCTCTGAGCACATGCAGAGTTTAGGAATTTGTTTCGGTAGCAGAAAACGGCTCACATCCTAATTATTTAACCCACAAATCTATTTCTGCTTTCTCAAGCATTCTTGATTTCTGCAGCCCAAATGAGGAGGTGAAGGGCATGGGAGAGAAAGACTTTTGGTTGTTGCTATTGTTAAACCATTGGGAGCCGGAAATTCTATATGTATATTTTTATTTAAAAGCATTTCTAAACCACTTAAAAATCTCGAAGCTGTGTACACTATGTACAATATAAAAACAATATCCATTAAAACAAAAATATAGGCTAAAATCAATAGAAAGATATAAAAATATAAAAGCAGATTTAGGAGATTCATACACAAAACCCAGGATCCTATCTTATGGCAAACAGGGAAAGGCTGCGCAAAAAGATAAGTCTTTGTAAGACATCTGAAAGAGGAGATGCTTTATGTATGGCTGAGGGACAGACATTCCACAGAACAAGGGCAACAGCTGAAAATGCCCATTTTGGAGTCACCACCCTATGATAATCAGTAGCATGTTGCAAATCACAGGGTCACCAATGCACAGTCTCTAGATGCAGGTCTTCGTCTGGTGCCTGTGAAACCCTGAGCCCCCAATTTCACTGTCCACCTGATCCTGGAGTGGCAAGGGTGATTTTCTTGCTTGAAAAGTACATAGAGGAGGAAGCTGGAAGGGACACCCTTTGCCACTTCCTGCTTTCCCCACTATGTGCTTTTCAGGGTCCAGGTTAATTCTACTGGATCTGATGTTTTAGTCAGATCACATGGAAGTGTGAAATGTGTCTCTGCACTTTCTCTTTTTGTGTGTTGGGGTGGGGGGATGATCCAGGGGGAGATAAAGGGAAGTGATCAGAGTGGATGGTACCCATGGCACTCACTCAAAAATCCAGATGTGCCCATGGACCTAGAAAGGTTGGCAACTTCTGTACTAGTTGATCCTGTTCTTCCAGGGGAGGGTCTATTAGAAACAAGACAATAAATAACCAGTATTTATAGGGTCTCTAATGATCTGTCTTTGCATCCCCAGCTGCGAGAGCTGATGCTGACGACCCTCTCTGCTGTAAATGTAACATCAATGCAGACGGCTCTTAAGATGTCAGAGGTGCTCAAAGAAATCACTTACAGGAGTGAAGAGCTCTCTTCCTCTGCGCAGGTGAGTGGCTAGGCAATGTGCATTTCTTCATAACTGCGTGTGGTTCATGCAAAGAGGCAACAGTTGTATTGACAATGTGAGAATCTGAGATTAGTGGTGCTTTTAACAGACTGGTAAGGGGGGGGGGTTGAAAGTGGGGTGGAGGGAGGGAAATTGAAGGAACTATTCTATGATTAATTCTTAGAAGAAGGCAGTACTTATAAAACTGTCAATCACCTCTTTGGTGGCCTTAGACAACTGGAGTTGGGACAGAAATTTCACAGAGGAAAAGAAATCCACCTATGACTGATGGAACCCTCCACCTTGTACCAAACGTAAGAAGAGCCTTTCTGGGTCAGCCAAAGGTCTTCCTAGTCCAAGATCCTGTTCTCATATTGGCTAACCAGGAGCCAACAGCCCTCTCCCCACCTGTGATTCTCTGCAACTGGTATTATCAGTAACATACTGCCTCCAACAATGGGGGTAGAACATAGCCACCATGCCTAGTAGCCCTTGATAGCCTTATCCTCTATGAATTTGTCTAGTCCTCTTTTAGTAAAGTAAAGGGACCCCTGACCATTAGGTCCAGTCATGGCCGACTCTGGGGTTGCGGCACTCATCTCGCTTTACTGGCCGAGGGAGCCGGCATACAGCTTCTGGGTCATGTGACCAGCATGACTAAGCTGCTTCTGGTGAACCAGAGCAGCGCACGGAAATGCCGTTTACCTTCTCGCCGGAGCAGTACATATTTATCTACTTACACTTTGATGTGCTTTCGAACTGCTAGGTTAGCAGGAGCTGGGCGACAGGAGCTCACCCTGTTTTAAAACCATTCAAATTTTAAAACCAAATAGGTGTCCATCATCGCAGCCTTTTTGGGAAACAGATTCCATAGCTGTGTGAAATGTTTTCTTTTCTTGGTCCTGACTCTCCCAATGTTCAGTTTCATTGGATGGAAGCAAAACGTGTGTGTGTTGAGTACCCCCTGGCAGAGGGCCCTCACCAATCTACAGTGGGTTTGTGAGAGGTGCTACCCTGTCATTTGCTTATCACCTGAATTTGAGAAGAAGGGAGCTATGAAACACCTGCTAGTTTGTTCTCTTTAGCCTGGAGAGCTATGTCCACTTAGAGGCCTCTTTTCTCATTCAGGTGGAAGCCGGTAATACTTTGAAGGATGTCAGTGAATCCTTGCTGATTGTGAATGCTGAAGATGGCGAAGATGACCTGAAGCGCAAGGAGGCTGCCAGCTATCTATTCAATGCAGTGAGCAACGTCCTTGAAGCTGCTGTGCAGAATGGGACAGAGGATGCTGCTGCACCAGAGACTGCACAGGTGGTCACTTAACTATGAAAGGTCAAAGAGCTATGGCATGCAAAAGTATATATAGCATATTGTGACTATGGAAGGGTGTCATGGACTGGCTGGACACACAGAGCAATGGTGGGAGGCACCAGCTGGGAAACCATCAAAGGTAGAAGGTTCAGAGTGTGGTTTCTTTCTTCTGTCATAGAGTTTGGTATCACTGCAGCTTCTAAACACCATTGAAAACCTCCAGAGTGCTCTCTTGATTGGGAAGTTGCCTGACAATGAACCCATGGTGCTCACAGCCCCCTCTGCAGCTATGTACATCAACCGGTAAACAGATTTTTGCTATACTGCTTTTTCATCACCCTCCAGAAAAATGTAGCATAACTGCAGCAACTATCATCCCATTAACTATGTGGCAAGGCAACAACCCTAACAACAAAAATGACTTTGGATTTTTCAGTGGGGAATTTTTCATTTGTAAGTCAGTTGAAAGATCGGAGTCAAACAAGGTTACCCAGAAGGGAATGTAGCCCTCAGGCTCAGAAAGGTTGCCCATCTGTGATGAAGACAATATAGAGCTAGATGGAACAATAGTCTGACTTGGTTTAAGGCAGCCTCCTATGCCTTCTGCATTGTATGCAGGAGGTCCTGGATCCAATCCCCAGCATCTCTAGGTAGGGCTGAGAGAAACCTGCCTGAAACTTTGGAGAGCCACTGCCAGTCAGTGTAAACAATACTGAGCTAGATGAACCAATGGTCTGGCTTGGTATAAAGCAACTTCCTATGTTTTGGTTCCTACTTCTGTGATTTTCTCTTCTTTGCTTTCATCTTTTCTGACTTTTTCCTTATCTTTCTCTGGAAAGGTTGCAGACAGACAACGCAGACAGCACATCCATTCATATCTCTGACTCCAGCTCTGCCAGCTTCACTCTGCCCTCTGCCTCTTCTCTCAGCATCTCAGGAGACAGAGACGAGACAGTGGACATCAGGGCAAGTGTCCCGTTTTTACTGCGCTTTAGCTTGCTCTGGGAATTCATTTTCTTCCTTTCTTATTAAGGCTTTTATTGGCTTTAATAACAATATAAACAATGGGACTATAGAAACTGACCCACCTGTTCCCCACCTGCCCAATAAAGGGTGGAAAGGGGGGGGGAGGAAAGGTGTAGGGAACTAGAACAAACAGAAATAGGAAGTACATTTTACAAAGCTAAGTACAGAAAAAGAATACAAAAGAAAAAGTTCAGGTGCTTTGAGAGGCAGAAAAGAAGGAGATCAGCAGAAGAATTTTTATGCATTTGCATTTTGTAGGAATTTCATCTGGTTTTGTATGAATGTGTTGATATTGTATTTTACTTATATTTAAAAAATGCTGGAAGTTGCTTGGAGACATCTGTGTAACAAGCAACTAGCAAGTTAGAAGCAGAAGAAGCAGAAGGAGAAGAAGAAGAAGAAGTTGTTGCAGTGGTAGCACAATGGAGGTTTTTAAACATAGATTGGATGGTCATCTGCATTATGGGGGGTTGTGGGGTCCCTTCCAACTCTACAGTTCTATGATTCTATGATCAAATCTTTTTGGTTCTTAAAAATCTCTTCCTGTAGATGGTGAGCTTGTCTGTGAATCCCTTTTCCACAAGTGACAGCTTTGATATCCATGGTGCTGTGGGAGGCCTCTCCCTCACCAGCCTAGATGGACTGGTTATTCCAGTTAAGAACCTTACAGAAGACATTGAGGTAATTTTCCTTGTGTGCATTTCTGAAGGGCAGGACCATGTGCTTTTCTAAAAACAGGCCACTTCGTTCATTCATCATTGCTAACTGTATTGTGATGAGGGGAGAAGCCCAGCCCACCCAGGCTTGGATCCAACATTAGTCTTACTTATAGTAAAGCCATGGAAATTGGTGGACATTATTAACTAAGATTTAATTTAAATGGGTCTACACAAAGCAGGACTTAGTAGGCTCCAAACCACAGTTCCCCACCCCTGGCCTATGGTCAGGGTGATGGGAGTTGTAGTCCAGAACCATCTGGAAGGCCACAGGTTAACCACAGCATCCAAGACATGGTCTTAAGGCAGAGCTTTCAAACTTTTCATGTTGGTGGCACACTTCTTAGACATTCAATACTTCTTAGTAATTCAGTTTTACTAGGAAATCGGAGGTTAAATTGACCTGTTTCCAGCCCTGGGAGGAGCGCAGGGAACATTTGCCTGACACACCTGCACACTGCAGCCAAGATACTAACGTGTCACAACACACGGTTTGGAAAGCTCTGTCTTAAGGTATTGATGCAGGCACCTTGCTGAAGCCAAACAAGTCTGAATTTGGGCAGTGCTTGGCTTGAGACTGCCTGGGAAGGGGAAACCCCATTAAAGACATCTGGAGTTCCATAGAAAGAAGGTGGGGTAGAAATTTGATATATAAACACCCACACACTTGCATTTATACTTCAGCTGGGTCTCCCTGCTTGATGACAGCATAGGTTTTTAAAAAATTATCAGGGTTTGGGGGCATTTCCAGAATTGAATTGTTGGCATTTAATGCAGATAATGCTGCCAAGGAATTCAGCAACTGACAATGACCTGAATGTGTTGAATCTGGGAAACTTCGGTGCTCTCCAAGTCAATGTGACTTCAGTAAATGCATCTCTAGTGATCCATCTACAGCTGGACCAAGACATTCCACTTATCCTATATTTGGGATATGGCTATCACCCCAACGAGACTGACTATGAATTGATGACACGCCTTCCTCTCAACAGAAATTCAAGAGGTAAAAATAAACACTCTGATAGAGGTCCGGTTGCTTGCTCATAAACCAAAGGGTTATGTAAGCCTGTGTGAAAACTAAAAATCTTTCATGCAGGTTAGTTTGAGAATTAAGGGGTTTGTTTATAAAACCTTACTTGTCTGGGAAACCAATTGGAAGGTGGTAAAACCATTGAGAAAGACACAAACTCTAGGCAATGTTTGCAAGTGCTTTGTGGCTTGGGCTGTAAGGGGCTTGGGTAGCCTGAGGGTACCAGATGAAAGAAAGGCAGATCAAAGTGAGTGTCCCAATGACAAGGAAGACAGCACTCCAAAAAAGGAGGAGGAGCTGCGACTCTAATGCAAGAATCTTTAGAGAGAATGTTATGTTGAGAGACTGTTTAGTCTGAGGGAAAGCTGGGTGCATTTAACCTCTTTATTTCACTATACCCTTGTTGGTCCATTTGGGGTTTGCAATGTGTACATGTAATCTTTCTTACTTTACAACCTTTCCCACTAAGAACAACATTTTAATCTTTTTAGTTGACTTTTAATCGTGACTTATAAAACCTTTGTGGTCTCTTGTTAATGTTTCAAAGTCATGTTTTAACCACGTAAAAATGTTATAAATAAAGCAATAAGCATTGCTTAATCTGATCATACTTCCCTAGACTTCAGCTCAACCACATCTGTTCCAGATGTTGTATATTCCTGGATCCTTCACCCGGAAGACCTTATTTTTGGAGAAGGGACCTACTATTTCATTGTGAGACCAGAAACAGAACTGGAGTCCATGGCCACCCATGACATAAATGTTTCTGTCACTTGCTTTGTCTCCCAGTGTGTATTCTGGGATGAGCACCAAGGGAACTGGAACAGCTATGGATGCCACGTGAGTAGACAGAATATAATGCAGCGGAGGGGCATCCTGAGTAATGAAATTTGGGGGAGGACCGCAGCCTAATGGTAGAGCACCAGCCTAGCATGCAGAAGGTCCCAGGTTCAGTCCCTGGCATCTCCAGGTAGGGCAGAGGGAGACTTCTGCCTGGAATCTTGAAGAACCACTGCCAGTCAGAGTAGGCTGTATTGAGCTAGACAGAACAATAGTCTGGCTCAGGATAAGGCAGCTTCCTCTATTCCTATAAGGGGGGAAAAATCTACTCACAAGGTTTGCACAAAGCCACAAGCTTGTGAGTGGGTATTTTTGGATTCTTATAGGAATGTAGGGATAGATAGGTGGTCATAAAGACAACTATTCCTTGGCTTGCAGGTTGGCCCCAAAACAAACCCCAATGGCACTCAGTGTCTCTGTAACCACCTGACATTCTTTGGGAGCTCCTTCTTTGTGATGCCAAACTCCATTGACGTCAGCAGAACGGTGGAGTTGTTTGCCACCTTTGTGGACAACCCTGTGGTGGTGACAACTGTGGGCAGCATCTTCCTCGTGTACCTGCTGGTTCTGATCTGGGCCAGAAGAAAAGACATCCAAGATGACGCCAAAGTAAGTCTTGTTCTCAGCTAGAACTTGTCTCCCGCAATATGAAGCTGTTATCACCTGAGAAAGATCGGTGAAACAAGACATTATCTGGAAGCTGTTGGTTGCTTAGAGCTTCCTGCACTCAATTGGAAGCCACATCAGCCATGTTGGACAATCGGCTTCCAAAAAACATTCACAAACCAAAACACTCACTTCCGGGTTTGCGGTGTTTGGGAGCCAAAACATTCGAGTCACAAGGCGTTCCAGAACCAAGGTACAACTGTACAATAATAAATATTTTTACACTGTGTGGCTCTTTGTCATCCTTGCTGAAATGTACACTTTGCAACTGTAATAGACTTTTGTCTACTTGATCGTAAACTTCCTCTCGTTAATACGTTGATGTTACAGTCTTGTGCCTTTTTGGCACATTTTTGTACTTGTTACATAGAGCTGTGCCTTTGTATATGACTTGTTTTCATACTCCTTTAAACTGCCCTGAAATCTCTTGAAGAAGGGTAGTTAAGAAATATTTTTTAAATATGTATTTTTGAGATGGTGCAAAGAGGAAGAGGTAATCAGCATTCCATTTGAGGACCCTATGTGTTTCCTTTGAGGTGTGAATAAATTATGGGGTGAGGTGGGGAATCGGAGCTCATCCCTCAGCAAAAAAACACACCTGGTCCTATTTCCAGGTACATCTTAGATTCAGATTTAGTAATCATTCTCCTCTTCCCTGCATTGCATATCTTCATTCGTCATTTGCATGTCTTTGCTGATGCTGCCATAAAATCTCCAGGTGAAGATAACGGTGTTGGAGGACAACGACCCCTTTGCTCAGTATCGCTACCTGGTGACTGTTTTTACCGGACACCGTCGAGGCTCAGCTACAACCTCCAAGGTACCAATGGGGTCCTGGGCATTGTTGCACACAAGTAAGGAGCTGTAGCTCATGCCTGAAACCCTGGAGGCTATAAGTGCAAATCATAAAGCAGTAAATAGTGAAATAGCCCCTGGTCGTGTTCATGCACACCTGCATTTGCTCTGTTCAGACACCTATTCACAGCTCAGGATTTGGTGGCACGCAAGTACAGTACAAGCATGAACAAATTGCTATTCCAGGTGACTCTGACCTTGTACGGCCAGGAAGGGGAGAGTGAGCCACACCACCTGGTGGACCCCGACATGCCAGTCTTTGAGCGAGGAGGAGTGGATGTCTTCCTACTGTGTACACTGTTTCCACTCGGGGAACTGCAGAGCATCCGGCTGTGGCATGACAATTCAGGAGGCAGCCCGTCCTGGTATGCAAGGGGCAAAGAGATGGAACAGGGAAAGGGTCATCCTTTAAACTAGGGCTGGGAAAGAGGAGCCAGCTGATAGGCTGGATGCTGAGCTCCCCCATGGGCAGTAGCAGCCACTGAGACAGAGCCGGGTGAGGAGATGCTGCTCACCTGTTTTCCCAATATGGAGGTTGCTGCTGGTAACTGAGAGGGAGAGGGGTGAAGTTGGCTTGGTAAATCATGGTCAAGAGTGGATTGGCTAGGGTGCCCAATTGCATAAGAACAATCACTCATGGCACAAAATACTGCCGTGGGGGCTCTGGTGCACTTGTGTTGTGCGAATCTATCCCAAGTCAGTGCCGCTAGCTTCTTTCTGTTGTTTTTGTTCACAGGTATGTGAACCGTGTGCTGGTTCAGGATGTGGCCATGGATCAGAAATGGTATTTCCTCTGCAACTCTTGGCTAGCCATTGATGTCGGAGATTGTGTCCTCGATAAAGTGTTCCCCATAGCTACTGAGGAAGATATGAAGCAGTTCAGGTATGTTAGGCTGGACCAGAAGGAGCAGTTTCCTCTGGCTGCTTTGGCCCTACCAGAAATGCTTCCCCTGGTTATGAAGTAGAGAGTCCCTTGCACATGGGTTTTGTTGGTAATGCAGAAATGTGTGTGTGTGTGTAAGTAAAATAGTGTAGTGGGGTTGGTATGAATGCTATCTTTGTGTCCCCTGCAAGCCTGTGGTTTTATATCTGTAATTCTATAGTGGAAGGAACTACTGAAGCAGTTAAATTAATGGCCACCAAGACGGTTAAACATCTTTTTACGTGACTGAAGAATTGGCCAAGTATAGGTTTGTTGCCGTAGAAATGACTAGCTAGTAAAACTTACAGAAGGAGGCGGAAGGTCTTCTCCCCACGCCCTGGCCCCCTGGTTGGAGGTCATGTCTTCCTAGGTGTAAGAGAACAACAAGCCAGGGGCCAGTCTGGGAAGACAGATGCTCCTCGCCCAGCTAGAGATTATTAACAGGGTGAAGACTACAAGTCACACCAGAACGATTTATGCGACTCTGGTGGTTTCATTTGTCTGTGTTGTCATGAAGCCATGTATCCACAAAACAGTCTTACGTTTTAGCTTAAAATAAATGTTACTCGTGGTCCAGCCTGACACCTTCTTTGCTCCTCTGCAGCAATCTGTTTTTCATGAAGACCTCAAAGGGTTTCCGTGATGGGCATATTTGGTACTCCATTTTCAACCGCTCACCACGCAGCTCCTTCACGAGAGCCCAGAGGGTATCCTGCTGCTTCTCACTGCTTCTGTGCACCATGCTGACCAGCATCATGTTCTGGGGTGTGCCTAAGGATCCAGCTGACCAGAAAATGGATTTAGGTAACTGCATGCCAGCCTCACCACTTGAATTGGAACTGTGGTGAGAGCTAAGACAGAATGATGAACAAGGAAGGGGTTCTATAGATCTGAAGGGTTCTTCTTGCTTTGGATTGGCATCGCTGCTAGGTGACTTTAAGCAGGCTGCTACTTTGTTCATTTCTTTAGTTATTTGGGAATAACCATACTGGCCTACTCTGAAGGGCTGTTTGCGAGATTTCTGAGATTATCCATGTGAAGCACTTTGAGTGTGTGAAACCTATATAAATGCTTACTAGAAAGGCTTTCCAGCATGCATGGCTCAGCTTCTTAAGCAAAGAACATGGATTCATCAGGTCAGAGTGTTGACATACCAAATTTTGCAAATGAAATGCCTCTGTAATGAACCACATTTGGGATTTGTATTAGGAAAGGAGGATAATTTGCTTGGAGTATGGAATGTTAGGTAGGGAGGAATGTTGCATATATGTTTGGAATGTTGGAGTGTTAAGGTATGGAATGCTGGGACTTTAATAGGAATTTAGCTGGTTGCTGTTGCAAGAGGGTGGAGAGTAGAAGGAATAAGCAGAATGAGAATGGGTTTAGGAAAATAGTAATTCTAATGACTTTCATCCCAGTCTTCAGTTTTCTGTCAATTTGTTTTTATGCCTGAAAGAAAGACTCTGTTGTTCTAGAAGTACGTATTAGGTCGTTTCTCATTAAAATGCAAAGAAAATGAAAATTCTAACTGATCCCTAACTGCAAAGCCTCTCTTCTACCTGATGTTGCCAGGTAAAATAGAGTTCACGTGGCAGGAGGTGATGATTGGCTTTGAGAGCTCCTTCCTCATGTTCCCCATCAACTTGCTCATCGTCCAGATCTTCAGGAACATCCGGTCTCAGCCTAAGAAAGAGAAGAAACCAGGGAAAAGTGGGCGAGTGTCTCCCGACCTACCTGCGCCTCTGCACCAAGCTACTCAGAATATGTCACTCACTCCGGAGGCTGTGATCAAGGCAAGCCACGTGACTATACAAAGCTGCCTTATGCTGAGTCAAACATGTTTTGCCTACAGAAGGTGCCATCTCCACTTAGAAGGGTCAGGGAAGGACAAAAGCAGAAGGTCGCAGTTTCAAACCCCAGCACCTCCAGGTAGGGCTGAAAACAAGCTCCTGCCTAAAACTCTGGAAGCCACTGCTAGGCAGTCTTGAAAATATCAGGAAGCTTCCTATGTTCTCTGTTTGAGACCCTGCCAGTCAGAACAGACAATACTGACCTACATGAATGAAATAGCCTGACCTGGTGACAAGGCAAGCTTTCATGTTCCTGTTGCTCCACCTGACACTGGGGACTCTGATGAAATGGTTTATAAACTCTCCTAAATTTAAATAAACAAACAAACAAGACTCTGGGCATGATGATTTTATCCACCCACACCCCCATTCTTTAAAGTGCAATGTGTATTTCTTGATTTGAGAATACGGTAAACTGCGCTTCTGGTTTTGCAGACTGCCTTCCCTCTATCTGCTGCATGGGGCCTGGGATTTCTGCCCCAGAATCGTCCCCTGATGGCTCCACTGCGCCTGTGCAATCAAGGGCACAATGCCTGAGCAGTATAGGCTCAATTTCATGATAATATGTAGTCGCTCCTCTCCTCCAGCATTTTATTTCTTTGGAAAAGGAATTCAAGTACTGGTAGATTGTGGGGTGTTTCTGGTAGATACTGGTTGATCTCTGGATCTCCTTCCCCCCAAAATAAAAAATAACTTAAAAAGCTCAACAACTACTGCTTCCTCAAAAAAGCTCAACCACTCTGGCTTGCTAAGAAAAGCTAAACAACTTTGGTTTTCCAAAAAAACACAACAACTTTGATCCATCTAATGACAATGGGTAGAGCACGGTCAGTTTTTTAATACTGTGAGTACATCACAATCTGTTGGGAGTTGGACGTCCCTCGTACTGTATATAGGAACAAAGGAAACTGCCTTATACTGAGCCAGACACAACAGTCCATACAGCACAGTATGTCTACACTGACTGGCAGCTGCTCTACAGTGCTTTCAGGAAGGGTTCTCTCCCAGTCCTAACTGGAGATGCTGGGTATTGAAACAGGGGCCTTCTGGAAGCAGAGCAGGTGCCCTACCACTGAGCTATAGCATGTCCCCTAATTGCAAGATTCTGTTCATCTTTCTTTTTGGGTAAGAGGGGGGTGGTTTGTTTTGTTTTTAAGGGTTTGGGCCTGGATCAAGGTGGGGAAAACCTTGCATGTTTTCTGCATGAAACCAACACAGATGGCATTTTCATAATTTTGGCAAATTTGGATTTTCCCTCCCATTGCCACCATATCTTCCATACAGGATATCAGGCGAATTGCCAACTCCCTGTTCAAAACCCTCAAGGCCCCACTACCTTCCCCAGACCCTGATTTTGGCAAATCGACTGACATCAACAAGCTCTTGGCCTTGGTTGAGGACATTATCTGCCAGCAGAACAGGATCGGACAGGAATTTTATGACGAGAGCAAGAAGAAAGATGATCCAATTATCATCACCCTCGGCTTGGTGGATTTACAAGGTAAGTTACAAGCTGGCAATTTCCGATGCGGCAAAATTCCGGTAAGTGAAGGTGATAACAGCTCCCAAGGACACAGAACCATCTGGCAGGCAACACGGTCCTAGTGGCTGACATGCTCACTCTCTGAGACAGTTCACCAGGGCCAGCCTGAGACATTTTGCTGCCTGTTGGGGCAAAAAAATCTTAATTTCACACATATATTCATTGGGTTGGAACTGCTGGTGGCTGACCAGGAACGAGACCTTGGGATTCTAGTGTGTGGCAATTGTGAAAAAGGGGCAACTTTCATGTTAGGAATGATGAGAAAAATAACTGAATATAAAACTGCCAATATCATAATGCCTTTATACAAATCTATGGTGTGACTACATTTGTACTGTTCTGGCCAACTTAGAAAGCACAGTGTAAAGTTGGGAAGGGTTCAGGAAAAGAGCAACCAAAATGATTGAGGGGTGGAGCAACTCCCTATGGGGAACGTTTGCTGCCTTTGAGGCATTCTAGTTTACAGAAAAGGTGAGTTCAAGATGACATGCAGGAATCACAGGTAAGGAGTCCCTAACAAGTAGCCATCCAACCTCTGTTCGAAAGCCTCCTGTGAAGGAGAGTCCGTTCTACCATCAAACAGCTGTTACAAATGATGGTGTTCTTTTAATTTCCAAGTAAACAAGTTTTAGTTTTCCTCTCCCTCTAGAAAAGACAAGGACTCCAACTCCTGAAAAAGGAGTGGGTGAAAGGCTGAAGCATCGAGACTACAACCGCTGCCTCTACATGCAGCTACAGCATGTAGAAATGGAGATGGAGTTGTTGGGGCCTCATAGATTCCAGAGCCCACAAAGCTACTCCCAGGCTGTGAGGCAGGTTCGGCACATGAAGGACTTCCTGGAAAGCCAGCTGTGCTCTGCAGCATCCATCAGCGAGAGGTAAAATGATGAGTTTGGGGAAGGTCCAGAGGCCTCATGCCATTGCCCATGCATTTATCTTACATAAGAACATTTACAAGCTTTGCCTTGTTGACTTTTTCCTCATAGGACTCCTATGAGATGGGTCTGTTATTCCCAGTTTACAGTTTGGGGAAGGGAAAACTGAGGCCAAAAATCCACCATAAGGCCACAGGTTGTACTCAGCTAAGCTTTGCTCAGATTAGACCTACTGAGATGAATAGACCTAAATTAATCATGTCAACTGATTTCAGTCTAACCAAAATGTCACAAAGCAGCGTGCAGGCTTTTGAGTTCACTAGAACACTTCATTAAGCTAGACAGTAAACAGAGTGGGGGAGGAAAACGGGGTGGGGAGAATGAGAAAAAAAAAGTTAGCTCATGTAAAGTCATGGAGTCTGCAGGGTGGAATTAAGATGTTTTAAGATGGAATGAGGGACAAGGAAACAGACATTCAAACCCCTGTTTTGAGAATATAAAATTCAGTAGTTAATCTGTCAAGAGGTTTTTTTATCTAAGACCACACAGTGAGTGAATGACTGGGGGATGACAAGGACCATATCCCTACCATACTTTTAAAGCACTCTTACACACTTGTAATCTTTTTCATTCAACATTCTGCCCCCTCCTGGTTAAGATGCTTATTTAGCATTTTTTACCACTGCTTTGAGCTCTTGTATATGTCATGTAACCCAGCTTTCTTGCTTCACCAGAGGCTCACCAACTCCCAGCGTTCTCGGAGATGGCAAGAAGGAACCAACACCCAAAGGCCTGCCCTGGTGGTGTGTCTTCATTGCCTGGTCCCTGGTGGTCATCACCAGCGGCGTATCGGGATTCTTCACAATGCTGTACGGGCTGCATTATGGGAAGGACAACTCCATCAAGTGGCTGATCTCCATGGCCATCTCCTTCTTTGAAAGCCTTTTCATCACACAACCCTTAAAGGTAAGCTCCCTTAGGAACATTAGAAAGCTGTCCATCCAGCTCAGTATTGTCTGCACTGACTCCAGGGTTTCAAGCAGGGGTCTTCCACAGCCCTTCTTGGAGATTCCAGGGAGGGGACCTGGGGCATTCTACATGCAAAGCAGATACTCTACCACTGAAGACTGCCCTTCCTTTTCATCACAGGCTTTAGTTACATAAGGTTCAATGGCAGAAGCTCCATTTACATGTGTGCACACAAGTGGGAATGTCAGTGAATGGTCACAGCAGGATATTCAGGGCTTGGAAATGAAGAGGAGATCTGCATTGCTCACCAAGGGTTTTGTTTCTGTGGACCACTTGCAGAAGGGATGCTATGGGCACCTCTGGATATGCACTTTCATTCATCTGATTTTATCTGCTTGTTCCTAGCCTAAGGCCAAATCAGGGTACCAAGAGGCCATCTAAATATATGTGGGAAGAATTGCAGGGCTTTGTTCCGTCTTTTAATTTAATGTCTATACTACAAATGTAAACTGGTTTTAAATCTCTTTAAGCATGAGTCTGAACAAAGAGAAGCCTGGAATTTTTAGTTATTGGTTTAACTATAGAATTGCTGGCACCTTCAGAAACCATAGTTCTAACGGTGCATTATCTTAATTTGATATGTGCAAGGCAGCCTTCATTAATCAGTGGCATACTATTTGTGTCGTCTTCAGAAAGAGTGAAACAGATTCCTGGTGGCCAAATTTTCCAATATTCCACAGGCTTCATCTGCATTTAGAAAACACAATATCTTTACTGCCAATGCAAGGTGTCAGAAATGGATATTTTACACTAAGCTTATCTGTGCCAAAATATGTTTCTAGATCTGCAACAACTGTTTTCCAGGTACTGGGGTTTGCTGCTTTCTTTGCTCTGGTTCTTAAAAAGGTGGAACAGGAAGATGAGGAAAACACATCTATCAATGGCCAATTGTCTGCCCCAGGTAACTTATTAAGCTATTTTAATAACATGGCCTAGAATAACATTAGCCTTCCCTAATCTGGTGTCCTTCAAATGTAGCTGAACTATAACTGTCACCAGCCCTGGCTATTGGTCATGCTGACTGTGTCTGATGGGATTTGGTGTTCAAAACATCTGGAGGGCTGCTGATTGGGGAAAATTGACCTATAATTTATTTCCCCTGGCTTTGCAAAATATCACGACCAGGCTTTGATGGTAGGACAGAGAAAGCTAGAAGTAGTTGTAGTTCCAATTTAAAGTCCTCCTTCTGTTTGCCACCCATCAAGCTCCCAAAAGAAGGGGACTGCAGAGAAGGCCTTCTGAGGACTTTCTTAACAGCTAGGCAGGTTCATACGGCTGACCTCAACTTCTAAAGGATTGAGGAAGAGCAAAGTGCTGAATAGGGGCAAGTCTAGCAATAACTGCACAATTTGTGTAACCTGCATGTACAAATAGTTGCGCACTCATGTTATTCACATGTAATGTTCAATTGTTGTACTGTCTGTGTACCTATGCACATAGTCGCTGAGCTGTACAGATCAACAAGTGTGCCCTCTTTCATGCAAACACTGGAACACGGGTAGAAACAGTTTGAACTTGTGGTCAGTACATCATGCGAACAAACCTGATATCAAGAGACATCCTCTTCTGCAATTTGTGGACCATAAGGGGCAACCAGGACTCAGGAGCATCAGGCTTCCCTTGTGAAACTGCCTCTTGTTGTCACATCAGTTCCACTGGCAAAATTAGTACGCTGTACTGGACACCTGCCCAGTTTTCTTGTCATCTTTGAAAAGTGGAAGTTTCACTGCCTGTACAGCAGAGCTCCTCGCTCCACTTAGGCCCTTTTCTCGCTTGTGCAGAGATCTATTTTTATCTCACCTTAAGCCAAACATATTCTCTCCTGCCCATTTCAATAGCCATGATGGGTGTTAGATCACATGCACTGTTTGATATCGATGACCTTTTCTTTGCTCCAGTCAGTCTACGCTTTTTTGTCCATAATCCAAGGTACTAGGTAAGTTTGTGCTATTTTCCATTTCTAAATAATTCAGCTTCTCCATTGAAGTTCCTAAAGGGGTTTTTTAATGTGTATCCTTTGTTTTCCTAGTAAGAACCCAGTGCAGGTTACATAAACAATTGTATCAAATAAGCATCTTAGCCTAAAACAGAAGGGCAGTCAGCATTAAAAATCAGCTTACGGTTGGTGATGGAAGACTGAGTATTTATAGAGAGCTGTTGTTTTTTTAAATGAAACTATCGTGCTGCTGTTTTATAATTAACAATATACTGAGAGATGCTGTGGAGGCAAAGTGCAATCTAATCCATGTTTATCTGGAGGTAAGTCCCATAGTGCTCAGTAGGGCTTTCTCCCTAGTAAGTGTGTTTAGGATTGCTATACACGCTTAACCGAACAGTGAGTCACACTGAAGTCATTGGTTTCTCCTTCTGAGTCGACAAACATATATAAGATCGCACTATTAATCAGCTAGTGCGGGGGGTGGGGAACCTGTTACTGGACTCCAATTCCCATCATCCCTGACCAGGCTACTGGGGCTGATGGGAATTGCAGTCCAACAACAACTGGAGGACCACAGATTTCCCACGTGCTGAGGAAGTGACTGCAAGGAGATATACAAAGTAGCCTGCAATCCTTCCTGTCTGTCTGTCTGTCTGTCTGTCTGTCTGTCTATAATTGTGCCTGGAAATGGTCAAGAAACCAAAGAAGCTTTCATTGACTTTGACCCACAGAGCTCTAAATGAGCTGGGTACCTAAAGGAGTATGAATGTCCTTGGTAGCCTGGGGCACATCATACTGTTGCTGTTAAAATGTATTTTCTGTAGCATGAAAAGTAAGTAAGAACATTATGCAAAAACAACCACGAACCCTGCCCCCAGACTGTTGCTATTTTGGGGTGGGATTTGATAACTAGAATGTGCCTTTGAGCTCCTGATGATGCTTCTTGCTTGCCTGGATAGACAGAGATGTGTGAGCATTGTTGCTCCACCCACTTTTGCTTCTGACCCTGACCACCACTGAAATGTGACCATTGGAAGGATGCCTAGAAGAGAATGATTCCTCAGGCTGAAAAAGATTCCCCAGCCCTGGTGTAGGCCATCAAAACTAGCTCTAGGGCTAGTCTAAATTAGGCTTTCCCAATGGAAACTGTACTTTTCATACAGCCAAGAATGCGCTACCTGAGATTGGTGACACAGGCCTATTGCCATGGATTCACAGTCTCCAAAACATTGTCCCTCTCCTGTTGTTTTCAGCTGATAAATTCCAGGCTAGTAATAGGCTGCTGCCTCCTCTTCCTGTACAGGTGACCCAAACCCTATCTTTGGAGCTCGCAGAGACAGCGGAAGCAACATCTACCAGCCTCCCCCTTCTACCGACATTGAGAAAATGAAGAATAACCGTGTCAAGGAGCAGAAAGCATTTGCCCTGATTAGAGAAATATTGGGTACTTTTATGATTGCATTCTAAACATACTGTGAGGGGAGAGAGAATGGGCTTTAAAAGAAGATATGAGTTGGTTAGTTACTTATTTCCTTGTCAAGAAGACGGAGACAACAGGCTACACTGATTCACATAAAATGTGCTTGTCTGATTTATATGTATAGATGCACATTCAGAAATGATTACTGTAAATGTAAATAGAAATACAATAATCTCACCATGGGGAAGACTGATCGGGTGAGCTGTGTGCGGGTGGTGCTGTGGTCTAAACCACCGGGCCTCTTGGGTTTGCCAATTGGAAGGTTGGCAGTTTGAATCTACATGACGGTGTGAGCTCCCGTTGCTCTGTCCCAGCTTCTGCCAACCTAGCAGTTCGAAAGCATACCAGTGCAAGTAAATAAATAAATAGGTAAGGTAAACAAAAAGGGAGTGGGTGGCGCTGTAGAGGGAAGGTAAACAGCATTTCCATGCGCTCTGGCACTTGTCACAGTCCTCCATGCGCCAGTAGCAGTTTAGTCATGCTGACCAGATGACCTGGAAAGCTGTCTGTGGGCAAACACCGGCTCCCTTGGCCTTGAAAAGCTAGATGAGCACCGCACCCCATAGTTGCCTTTGACTGGACTTAACCATCCAGGGGTCCTTTGTTGTTGTTTAGTCGTTTAGTCGTGTCCGACTCTTCGCGACCCCATGGACCAGAGCACGCCAGGCAACTTCTGTCTTCCACTGCCTCCCGCAGTTTGGTCAGACTCATGTTTGTAACTTCGAGAACACTGTCCAACCATCTCATCCTCTGTCGTCCCCTTCTCCTTGTGCCCTCCATCTTTCCCAACATCAGGGTCTTTTCCAGGGAGTCTTCTCTTCTCATAAGGTGGCCAAAGTATTGGAGCCTCAGCTTCAGGATCTGTCCTTCCAGTGAGTGTTCAGGGCTAATTTCCTTAAGAATGGATGCGTTTGATCTTCTTGCAGTCCATGGGACTCTCAAGAGTCTCCTCCAGCACCATAATTCAAAAGCATCAATTCTTCGGCGATCAGCCTTCTTTATGGTCCAGCTCTCACTTCCATACATCACTACTGGGAAAACTACTGGTTCTTCCCATTCTGTTGTTTTCCTCTATTTCTTTGCATTGCTCGTTTAAGAAGGCCTTCTTGTCTCTCCTTGCTATTTTTTGGAAATCTGCATTCAATTTCCTGTATCTTTCACTATCTCCCTCGCATTTTGCTTGCCTTCTCTCTCCCGCTATTTGTAAGGCCTCGTTGGACAGCCACTTTGCTTTCTTGCATTTCCTTTTCATTGGGATGGTTTTAGTTGCTGCCTCCTGTATAATGTTGTGAGCCTCCATCCATAGTTCTTCAGGCACTCTGTCCACCAAATCTAAATCCTTAAACCTGTTCCTCACTTCCACTGTGTATTCATAAGGGATTTGACTTAGATTGTATCTTACCGGCCCAGTGGTTTTTCCTACTTTCTTCAGTTTAAGCTTGAATTTTGCTGTAAGAAGCTGATGATCTGAGCCACAGTCAGCTCCAGGTCTTGTTTTTGCTGACTGTATAGAGTTTCTCCATCTTTGGCTGCAGAGAATATAATCAATCTGATTTCGATGCTGCCCATCTGGTGATGTCCATGTGTAGAGTCGTCTTTTGTGTTGTTGGAAAAGAGTGTTTGTGATGACCAGCTTGTTCTCTTGGCAAAACTCTATTAGCCTTTGCCCTGCTTTGTTTTGAACTCCAAGGCCAAACTTGCTAGTTGTTCCTTTTATCTCTTGACTCCCTACTTTAGCATTCCAATCCCCTATAATGAGAACGTCCTTCTTTGGTGTCAATTCTATAAGGTGTTGTAAATCTTCATAGAACTGGTCAATTTCAGCTTCTTCAGCAGCAGTGGTTGGTGCATAAACTTGGATTACTGTGATGTTAAATGGTCTGCCTTGGATTCGTATCGAGATCATTCTATCATTTTTGAGATTGCATCCCAATACAGCTTTTGCCACTCTTTTGTTGACTAGGAGGGCCACTCCATTTCTTTTACGGGATTCTTGCCCACAGTAGTAGATATGATGGTCATCTGAACTGAATTCACCCATCCCCGTCCATTTTAGTTCACTGATGCCCAGGATGTCAATATTTATTCTTACCATCTCATTTTTGACATTCAACTTACCCAGGTTCATGGTTCTTACATTCCAGGTTTCTATGCAATATTTTTCTTTACAGCATTGGACTTTCCTTTCGCTTCCAGGCATATCCGCAACTGAGCGTCCTTTTGGCTTTGGCCCAGCCGCTTCATCAGCTCTGAATCTACTTGGACTTGTCCTCCGCTCTTCCTCAGTAGCATGTTGGACGCCTTCCGACCTGAGGGGCTCATCTTCCAGCGTCATAACTTTTATATGCCTGTTGTCTTTGTCCATGGAGTTTTCTTGGCAGGGATACTGGAGTGGCTTGCCGGTTCCTGCTCCAGGTGGATCACGTTTGGTCAAAACTCTCCACTATGACCTGTTCATCTTGAGTGGCCCTGCACGGCATAGCTCATAGCTTCTCTGAGTTATTCAAGCCCCTTCACCACGGCAAGGCAGTGATCCATGAAGGGGCCAGGGGTCCTTTACCTTTACCTTTTTTACTGCTTACTGTTGATGGACAACTTTCAATGCCCCTTCTTCCTTGAAACAAGGCCCTTTCTTCTTTATAGGATTCTTTATCTTTAAACTGGATTTGGGCTGGGCAATAGGGAACTCTTCAAATAGAAGATTGTCCTCTGGGCCATTAAAAACAAACCAGCAAGGACATGTCCAGTTTAGAAAAGCTTTTATCTTAAGCGGTCCACAAAGTAAACATGGGATGTTACCTTAGGGACCATAAGCACAGTACAATTTTGTGTGTGTCCAATACCTTAGCATTTAAAAATTAGAACCAAATGAAAATGGATATTGCCCCTCATAAAAACATATGCCACAATCATTATGCCGTAATCCTAACCAGTGGAACCTTAACCATATCTACTCAGAATTCAATAGGACTTACTCCCAGGTAACTCAATTAGGATTAGGGTGGCAATGTTTGCTGTTGTGTTCTTGCACACTTCTTGAATTGTTTTTTAAGGTGTGTTTGCAAAGGTACAGAAAAACCTGTGTTCGTACTACAGTTGCACAAAGTAGAATGAGCCATTTGCAATGAATTAGCTCCTGTCTGGAAGCACCTTTGGAAACCTATTGGGTTTCTTCTTTGCTTTCATATTGCTTTGCTCTCCTCTCTCCAGCCTACTTGGGTTTCTTGTGGATGCTGCTTTTGGTTGCCTATGGGCAGCGAGATCCTAACTCCTATTACCTGAACAAACACATTGAGAACAGCTTCACAGACGGATTCCAAGACGTCTTCAGTTATCAGGACTTCTTCAAATGGGCCAGAACCACCTTAGTCAGCAACTTGTACAGCTCACACCAAGGTACAGAGATTCATTTCATTTTGTTTCATTTCAGTTATTTATTAAATTTCTATACCACCTTTCATCCAAAGATCAGAGGCAGTTTACAATATAAAAACACAAAAATACATAACAGATTAACAAACAAAAAACCCATATATTGTTTAATGAGCCAAAAGCCTGGGAAGAGTTCTAAAGCCCAGATACAGAGGCATGGAAGGCTGCATTTGGCCCTCTGGGCCTTAGGTTTCCCATCTCTGCTTTAAAGCATCTCCTCTTCCAATATACTGCTGTCTGTACCCCAGAGTCATCAGTGGAAGCCCTTCTGCAAGTACCCCCTGAGAAAGTGGCTGTAAGAGAGAGGGGCCGTCTCTCTTGTGGCTCCTCTGTTATGGAGTGCTAGATCTTGGGATATTCACCTGGTGCTTACATTAATTTGTTTTTTTGGCACCAGACACTCTTCAGTTCACCGAGTTGTGTTTTTTAAGGGCTTTCTTGTTTTAGCATGGACATATTTTTAATTTATTACTGGAATAATTTTAGGCTCAGCTGGCTGTGTTTTTTATGGTAGCGATGAGGAGACTGAAACCTAGGGGCCAAATGTGCCTCACCAGGGATCTCTGTCTGGCATTCAGACTCTGGCACAGTAGGAGACGTGGCTCTTCGACTGAAAAAGATCTGCCTTTTAAAGGATTTTCGCCTTATGAAGTTTTTATACAAGCAAATACAGTTAGCATTGCATTGTGCTGCCTCAGTTGCTGCTTCTTAGTCTCTGTTTCTTTGCATCTTGTGCTTTTTTTACGAGGGTTTGCTTGTCACTCAGACGACATTGCCATAAATGAAATAAATAAAATGAGTAAATAAAAAACTGTTGGTGGGGTACAAATTAACTTTGAAAGCATTGCAAATGACTGTGGGAGGATTTGCCTTTTCAAACACTTTCTCTCCCCCTCCCCCCTTAAATTTCAACAAGGCTTTATCACGGATGGCAACTCCAAGCTGGTGGGCAGTGCCCGAATTCGCCAGGTGCGAGTGAAGGGCAACACCTGCCCAATAGATCCCAAACTGCAGCTGACGGTTGGCAAGTGCCATGCTTCTTATTCTTTCGACACGGAGGACATGGCAGACTATGGAGCGCACTGGAACATCTCTTCCCTTGATAACTCATCAGAACTCAGTTCTGCATGGCAGTATCAGAGCCAGTCCAAACTGAGAGGGCACCCAATCTGGGGCAAACTGGCTGTCTACAGAGGTGGTGGATATGTGGTTCACTTGGGGACAGATGCCCACAATGCCTCCAGGTAGCTTATCTCTGCTTATTTGTGCTTCCACTGTAGTAGTGGTAGCAGCAGCAATAGTTTAATCAGTTAGATTAATTCAGGGGTTGGGAATCCTTGGCCCCACCTGGTTCTAGGGTCCCATCCCACCCATTAGCAGTTCAGTGGGAAGCAACCAAGGGAGAGAAGATGGGGTGTTGATGTTTTGCAAAGCATGCAGTTGCAGCTCCAGATTTGGTACAGATTGGGGAAAGTCTTAGCAGAGAGGTAAACTTACGTTTCCTTGTAAATATTCAGAGTTTCTGCATTTTCTAATTGCATACATGCCATTTCCAGGGTGTGACTGCATTTTGAAGTTTGGGACTTTGGATAACTGTTAGGCAAGGCTTGCATTTCAATGGTGTATTGATATTATTTGTATTCTTCTCCTGGAGCTATAGAGTTCTTTTTACCTTTTGCACAGTCAAGCCAGATAAAGTGGGGTTGAGGGTGTCTATGCTGGCTGTGGCTAATGGGAGTTGTCTTTCAAACCATCTGGAAGGTGCTAGGTTGGGAAAGGCTAGTTTAGACCAATGGCCGATCTAAGGGCATTTCGAATGTTCTAGATTGAATGCTTTGTTACTGCAGGAAATGGGGTTCCACCCTCTTTTCTGCTGGATCATCAGATTGGATTTGGCAACCTCTTGACTCCTTAGCATCTTAACATTTTTAGGACCTCAGGATGTGATTGCACATTCCTCACTTTGTATTTTGGCAGAATCCTCCAGTACCTCTTCAATAACGTTTGGCTGGATACATTTACGAGAGCTGTGTTTGTTGAGTTCACTGTCTACAATGCAAATGTGAACCTCTTCTGCATTGTAAGCCTCATGTTTGAAACCAATGCCTTAGGTAAGAGCCTGACATCTGCGCCAGTGTTTTCATGTAAGAAAAAAGCAGTGCCTACATTACTCTGGGAGTTTGCCTGGCACATTTTGTCTCCACATTGATGTAGTAATTCAATATCAACCCAGCATATTACATGGATACAGTGAGCCAGACAGAAAAAGGAACAGGGTTTCCATACCTTTAACAGCTACAATACATAGAAGAGGGCATTTCAGATTTGTACATTTTGTCTTAACCCTCCACAATAAGCTGCACCTGCTGTCCGACAGAACAGAATACTGACTTCTGCTTTGATTTCGCAGGGGCTTTCTTCACGCGGTCTGAGCTGCAGAGTGTCCGGCTTTATCCATACACAGATGGTCTGCATATCTTTGTGATAGCAGCAGAAGTCATTTATTTCCTGTTTGTCATATACTACATGGTGGGACAGGTAAGGATATCAGACTGGATCAAGCCAATGGTCCATTTGCTCCAGCATCCAACAGTAGCCAGCCACATGCCTCTGTGCGCAGTAGCACTCTTTTGCTCTTGGTTCTCAGCGACTGGTATTTAGAGGCATGGTACCTCTGAACAGTGGAAGGCATTCTCTTCCACCCTGAGCCAGGAAAGCGAACTTTGTTGGTGATATGAATCTGGAATTTCTTGTGCCACAGTTGAGAACAATGCTGCTAAACCAGACTTCCTCAAATTAGTCCTTCCAGATGTTTTTAAGTGAAGCTCTCACCATCCCTGGCCATTGCCCATATTCGCTGAGGCTGATGCAGATTGGAAGTCATCAACATCTGATGAATACACTAGTCCCCCATGCATTCTGGAGACCAGACACTCATATTGTTTGGTCACATATGTTCCAGGGCTTGCGAATCCTATCAGCAGCCCTGGCTGCCACCAGCCCTGACACTTAAGTGTTCCTGATTATTACGTATAGTGCTTGTAACTCCTGCTGCCAGTCAACTGCCACACCTTGCAGGCATGGACTAAGTAACCCAGACAGTGTAATTGTATAGATGTCTTCTCAGAAATAAGTCCCACACTTAGTTCTATGGGACTTTGTCCAGGTAGGTGTGCAGAGGCCTGCAGCCAAAGACTTGTTATGAGACAGCTGTCCTTCTTTTTGTGACCACCCTGAAGTTTTGGGATGCTGTCCTACAAACTGATTGGCTTTCTCTTTTGCATGGAATTTCCAGAACATCATTGGAGATAAAGGAGTACCTAAGGCTGCATTCGGACAAGTCTCTACACATGCATCGTGAATATAGTTGGGAATAGATAACAGTTTGCAGAGCAGAATGCCATCAGAAGTGTTTTCCTTAGCTTCTTTTCCATGTTGAATCTCTGTAGGTCAGGCAGAGAAAGCAGAGGCAGCCGCCAGCCAGAAAAAGCTGGAGACCCTCTCTGCATTCCAGCAGCTCTCTCATTTAACTGACTGTGTGATCCTTGGATATGAAGTCATGCTTGGCTACTCATCGAAATGAGGTTGCATTGTAGCAACACAATCTGCCTTTCTCCCTAACAATCACTTAATGCATTCTTTGGAACTGAACACCTTGTTCCTGCAGGGAAAGCTCATGCGCGCTCTGAAATGGAATTACTTCCGAAGCAAGTGGAACCTGTTGGAACTGGCCATCATTTCCATCAGCTGGAGCGCCCTGTTGGTGTTTGTAAGACGGACAATCTTGGGCTTGCGGGACATCAGCTACTATCAGGAGCATAAGGATGAGTAAGGGCTCCCCATCCTGCCACTTTGCAAACTCTCCATCCCATCAGGGGGAGAAAAGGGAAGAATGTTTAAGCATCCTTGGTGATCTATGGATGCTCCCTGTGGAATTTGATGTCTGTGAATTCCAATGCAAACTGACCTGATTTGCATCTCCCAAATATAATTATCATTTGATTTTGGCACTTGTACAAATGCTGCAGTACAGTCCTTGGCATTAAAGAGTACCAAAATGTATTAAAATAAAAATGTATGGTTTCAGAAAAAGGTCTTTAGAAAAATGTGGATTTAGATATATTTTTTGAAAAAAGTTTTTAAACACAAGTTTTTAATATAATTTTGTGGAGGTTTTTTTTAAAAAAACTGCAAGCTCAAAATGGATGGGATGGGTCGCATGAAATTCACATAGACCTTTTTTTTGCAAGGCATTTTTTCAACTTTGTAATTGCTACTGCTTGCATCCATAAAGATTATGTAAAATACAATTAATGTGCGTCTCCCAGGTTTTTGCTCTGAGAGAAGCTGTCCAATTTTAAGGGCTTATGTTTCAATTGGAAAATAATGGATTGGTTGACTTGCCCAACTCCACCTTTCCTCCAAGAAGCAGCTCAAGGAGACAAACATGATTCTCACCTGCCATGTGAAGCAGATCAGGCTGAGAAAGAAAGAGACTTGCCCAAAAAAATTCAGTGAACCTTGTGGCTGAGCCAATATCTGAACCTAGGTCTCTTCAGTCCCAGCCTGACATTGTAACCATTACACAACACTGCCTCATTACTGGGACTGGTAGAGCAGAGAGCAGAAAGGTCAATGACAGGCAGTGTCAACTAATTCTAGTTTAGGGAAGTTTTTAATGTTTGATGTTTTATTGTGCTTTTAATATTCTGTTCGAGCTGCCCAGAATGGCTGGGGAAACGCAGCCAGATGGGAGGGGTATAAATAAATTATTATTATTATTATTATTATTATTATTATTATTATTATCCTCTTCCCTGGTGAGTTTTAAAAAGCAACACTGAGACAAAAGAGGAGGAGGAAGCTGACATCTAGAGAGAGCCCCAGGACTGGTTATAAGGAAGGAAAGAAGCAGGCAGGCAAGCAGGTGGAGGGTAACTAAGGTTAGTGGAGCCATGCTCCATGTGCCCTAACAGAATAGCCTCCACTATGTCATAACGATTCCCATATTCCTTCAGGTTTGCAAGCTTCAACCAAACAGCGACTGTTGATGCAGTTCTGGGCTACCTGATTGCCTTTCTGGTTCTTCTTGCCACTGTGAAACTCTGGCATCTCCTGCGGCTGAACCCAAAGCTGAACATGATCACCTCAACCCTGAGGAGGGCCTGGGGGGACATATCAGGATTTGCAACTGTGATTATAATCATGTTCCTTGCCTACTCCATAGCGGTGAGTACCCATGTCTTCCATCTATTCCCAATTGGTTTTCTGGCTCTCTCTCTCTCTCCCCTCGCCCCCTACCAACCCTCCATAATTTGGATTAGTTTGCTCCTATTTTTTTTAGAGTCCTGTCTGTTATACAGATGTAGTCAAAATGGTACCTTCCAGATGCTGTTGGACTACAATTCCCATCAGCCCCAGATATCAAGGATGATGACAATGAGTTCAACTTACTACACACTCGTCACCCTAAGGTCCCAGAGCAGGTTACAGCCACTTAAAATACAATATTAAAAACAGGTTGAAACAAATTTCAACCCAAAGGTGGTTTCTTTCGGGGGTAAGTCATGACTCTTAAAGCGGTATGAGTGCTTTAAACATATGCAGAAGCTGAGGCCTAAAGCACAGGGGGCTTGTGAAAGCAACTGGCAGCAACAGTAATTATGTTTTCAAGCAGGGCTCATTTCTCAGTTGCAACCTCAGCTTTAACCTAAACCTTCATCTCTGCAGTAAAGAGACACCAACCGCTCCAATACACCCTGTGTCTAAGCAGAAAAATAACCATGTGTATTATGGAGAACCTAGTCTGCCCAGTAATCTGTGTCACTTGCTAACTGGCCTTGTGATTTGGGTGAGAAACTGTTTTCCTCCCATTTTTATAATTTGCAGACAAACTTGATATACGGCTGGAAGTTGAACTCTTACAAGACCCTGTTTGATTCTGCAGAGACAATGGTCAGTCTTCAGCTTGGAATCTTCAACTATGAAGAGGTATGGTTTATCCTTCAGAGGTTTTTTCCCTTGTAACTAAGGTTGAATTAAATGAAATGAACCACATATCTGTTGTCTTATTTATTTAGCACCATCCACACACATAGTTTTGCCAACCCCATCTTAAACTATCTATATTTTGCAATGCCGTTCTCCAACCAATAAATTTGTACAAAAAGCAAAAACCATGCATCTATCAGCAAAAGTAACATTCAAAAATGTATCATATTAGGGAACATTGCCTTGCAAACATGTGTATATTAGGGAGAAACTGCATATAAACATGTGTCTATTATGGGGGGGAATGCAGTAAAATGCTGGTGAATTTTCAGGACTTCTTCTTTTTTTTAATGCAAACTACAGTGGTACCACGGGTTAAGTACTTAATTCGTTCCGGAGATCCGTTCTTAACCTGAAGCACCACTTTAGCTAATGGGGCCTCCCGCTGCCACCGCGTTGCCGGAGCACGATTTCTGTTCTCATCCTGAAGCAAAGTTCTTAACCCGAGGTACTATTTCTGGGTTAGCGGAGTCTGTAACCTGAAGCATCTGTAACCCGAGGTACCACTGTAATGCGAAATGTGGAGAACTGAACTTAGGAAGAGAAAAATGAGAAACGGAGAGAAAATTAAATGTACAGATTCACCCATCCCTAGTTATCATAAGACAACCTTCCTCAACCTTGTTTGATTCCCATCTTCCATCATCCCCAGCCAGCATGGCTGATGGTCAGCAATTATGGGAGTCCGAAACATCAGGAGGGCAACAAGCTGGGAAAGGCTGTGGATGGATATTGGGACTACTGTAAGTGGTTTACCAAAGGCTTCATGAAAAGGCGTGTTTTGAGCAAAGCAATAAAGGTGAAATCACCTTTTGGGGTTTTGAAAAGCAGTTCTGGGTATAAAGGGGAAGAAAGGACGAAAGTTGACTAAGCAGGAAGAGACCTTTGGACAGGTGAGGGTGGTGGAAAAGGAGGAGCAAAAGTCACAGGCAATGATGCATTGGAATGGGAGAGGCAAGAGGGAACACATTTTTTTTACTTTTCGTAATGCTACCCCCTGCTCCCACTGAAGTACGGTAGTATAACTTGTACATAAAAAAACAGCAACACATACCTTAAGCATTACTTATCCTCAAAATATACAAAGAAACACTCTCTTCAGTATTAAGGCAGAGTGCATTTGGGCAAACATGATGCTTACACAAGACACCAGCAAACTAAATAATTCACAAGTACTGTCCCTGAAAATAATGTTCTCTTCCCAGAAGAAGATAACAATATCCCTTATTGTAACATATATGTCTCTTTCAGGTCTTGGACTACAATCCCATCTTGGGCTCCTTCTTAATTGGCTCCTGCATCATTTTTATGACATTTGTGGTGTTGAATCTCTTCATTTCTGTGATCCTTGTCGCTTTCAGTGAGGAACAGAAACATTATCAGGTTTGTCCACAGAAGTAATATGTGAATTTCCACATTTAAGGATGCCATCAGCCCTGGTCTGTACATATATATGTATACTGGGAGATCCGACTAATCAAGGACCTGCACAGGCCGAGTTCAAATGTAACACTACTAAACCATGGTTTAGTACTACGTACAGTGGTACCTCTGGTTAAGAACTTAATTTGTTCCGGGGGTCCATTCTTAACCTGAAACTGTTCTTAAACTGAGGTACCACTTTAGCTAATGGGGCCTCCTGCTCCTGCTGCGCCGCCGCCACACAATTTCTGTTCTTATCCTGAAGTAAAGTTCTTAACCTGAGGTACTACTTCTGGGTTAGCAGAGTCTGTAACCTAACGTGTTTGTAACCACTGTACATGGACATCAGGCTTGCCTGCTCCCCTTCCACTCCTCCCATTACTTTCAAGAATGTTGTCCTGTTTTATGAACCAGGAAACCTGCTATACAACTGTGGTAAATTTCAGAACAAGCCAGTTTCAAACTGTGGGTTGTGATGCTGGTTTGTTTAAGTAACTGGTTTGTTTAAAGCCAGGATTCCTGGTTCATACAACAAAACAAACAGATAATTCTTACAGAACAAACATCTGTAGATCTCTGCCTACTGGCTGTGCAGGAGGCGGGAAGGGGAGAGTCCGAGCCCAATTCTTTACTCTCCACAACTCATCCACGAGACTAAACCATGGTGTTAGCATTAAGTGTGGGGCCCTGGCCTGGTTCACATGACACAGTAATCCACTTTGCTTCTCCCCCGTCTTTTTACTCCTTCCTGCACTAAGCTAAGCCAC
Organism: Podarcis liolepis; assembly: GCF_965112155.1. NCBI lineage: Eukaryota > Metazoa > Chordata > Lepidosauria > Squamata > Lacertidae > Podarcis > Podarcis liolepis. Next base: position 52,188,071 of record NC_139561.1, on the reverse strand, counting down.
GGTATGGCTCAGTGTGCTGTCCAAACCTCATCTTGTGATTGAGCTTGCTAACTATGAACTAGAACGAAAAATTACCCCCCCAATACATTTTCCTGTTTGTCTTCCTTTCTTTTGGCAGTAATTTTTAGTATCTGTCTGCAGCCTAATCACATGCACATTAATCAGCAGGTTTAGTTTGACTGACAATCTACTCATAAGGAAATTCACATACAGTATTATCCTGGCCACACTACAGTTTACTGCAGTGTGCTACTACAATGTTTAACATGACTGTTTCGTGTTCTACTTTTTCCTGCCTGTAGTTATCATCAGCACCACAAATTCTACACAAGCCCAGGATGCAATTCAGTTATATCTATACTCATACAAACTGTATTGTGTGTGTGTCTGTGTGCTTTTTAGGCTTCTGAAGAGGAAGAGATTGTTGACCTAATGCTGAAGAAAATTTGCAGCTTCCTTGGAATAAAATGTAAAACTGACCATAAACCAGCCTCTGACAAGAAACTAGAAGAACCTGTGATGAGCAACTAACAACTGGTCTTCTTACCCACTTCAACTTACAGCTCTTGCAGCTGCCTTTAGATATTGTGGCTTCCATGTTTGTGAAATGTTGTGGCAGACAGCAGGATTACTTCCATTGACTGAGGTCTTGATGTGCTCTCCAGTAATTGTACTTAAGATACTGGCCTTAACTCTGTACTGATAAATGTGAAAATGAGTGCTTGACAGAACTATAGAACTGATGCTTGCTTGATTATGCATACTGCTTTATTCTGTACTTATTCCACAGCGTAGTATAATAAAAGCTAAGAATCCAAAGCATTGTACAGCTTCATTGTTTATAACAAATTATAAAATCATTACCAGTTCAATTCATAATTTATTCTTAGAAAATGCTTTATTTGGAAATGTATAAAATCATTCACGGTGTGGAGAAAATGGATGAGGAGGAAACCTCTCTGAGTACTAGAACTTGGGACCATACAAGAAAGCTGAGTGTTGGAATATTCAGGACAAAAGATAATACTTCTTTACACAGCACATCATTAAATGGTTGAATTTGCTCCCCACAAGATGTAGAGATGGCCATCAGCTTAGATAGCTTTAAGAAAATTGTACAAATCCAAAGAGAATAAAGCTATCAGTGACTATTAGCCACAATGATTACTTTCACTTTCCAGTCTCTGAGGCAGTACTGCTCTGAATACCAGTTGATGTGGTGAGCACTGTTGCATTTATGTCCTGCTTGTCAGCTTCCCAGGGGCATCTGGTTCACAACTGGGAGAACTGTTGCTGGACTAGATGGGCCTTTGGCCTGGGGAGGGCCATTAGAGAGGTGTAGAGAGCCATGTTTGGCCCTTGGGCCCAAGGTTCCCCGCCTCTGTCCTAAAACATTAACTGAGGAAGTGGTGTCCACAGAGAATAGGAAGAAACAAACAATAATGCTAGGACATGTATTGATTGCACACACAGTTTGCATTTCAACTGGCTGGAGATTTAAAGTGTGTGTGTTAATGGCTGAACCTATGGAATCAGAAGTAAGCAATGTAGCTGACTCCCAGAGAAGTGCATTATTAGATTGCACTTTAGCTGCTCCTATAAATTAGCCATTATGCTATATGCTTTTAGTTATTTATTCATGTATTACATTTATATTTCACCTTTCCTTAAGTGCATGATTCTCCCCCTCCCCATTTTATCCTCCACTGCAAACCTGTGATGTAGGTAAGCTGAGAGACACGGAGTAGCCCAAGGTCATCCAGTGAGCTTCAAGGCTGAGGAAGGGATTTGAACCCTGGTCCTCCAGTTCGGAGTCCCAACAACTACACCACACTGCTCTTCGGCACACAGCTATCTGCATTTTGGGACTCTCATTAGAGGGAACAGGGCTCTATGGAGCTTGTCACGATGGGCTCCTAAAGTGCAAAAAGTACCACTCCTCTACTTATTATGGGATGCACTCCTCCAACTTGTTTCCGGCGAGAGTAAAAACAAAACTCCTAAGGGTTTGTCAGAATAGTGTTTATATGGCTTGAAGCAAGCTTTTAGACGAACGACGAGCTGCTTGTGTTGGCTCTTCCTTTTGGGGTGATTTTCTGCTAAATGCTACTGCTCTTAATTTTTTTACTGTTACTTTTTTAAAAAAAACAACACGCCACTTTTTCTTTTTTGCAAGCCGCCCAGAGGACACGGTCGATGGCGGTTAATAAATGCCTAAAGTAAAATAAAGGAAGCAGCAGCTGCCGCGGCAACCCGCTTCCCGCACATCCCCCCCCCCGCACTCTCCTCCTCCTCCTCGCCGGCCAGGCCAAGCCAGGCCCCCTTCCGAAAGGCCCGCCTCCCCCTTGTCCTCCGCCGCCGCCTCCCTCGCCGGCTTGTCCCCTCTGGCCCCGGCCGCGTCTCTGTGCAGCGGCCCCGCCATGGCAGCGGCACTGGCGGCCTTGCGAGCGCTGCGGCGGGTTGGGCCTGGCACGGCTTCTGCCGCCGCCGCCGCTGCTCCTTGTGCAGCCGGCTTGGCCAGGCCCCGTCGCGCCTTAGTCGGCTGCTCCCAGGCCGCCTGGGCCAATAGCAGCAGCAACAGCCAGGCCGCCCCGGCTCGGAGGCTCAGCACCAGCCCCGCGTTGCTGCTCGCCGGTGAGTCGCGGCGGGGAGGAGAGGAAGCGAGAGGGATGAATGGGCGCCGTGGGGTCACGGGGCGGAGAAGTGGGCGGCGGAGGGTGCAGTGCAAGGGGCCCGATCCGGAGGCAAGGTCTCCTGCGCAAGGAAGCCCTTTGCAATGAATGGGAGCTGCGGAGGAGCTTCAGTCGCTCTCGTTGGGTGGAGGGAGGGGGTGCTGCTGCTGCTACTGCTTTGCAACCCAAGCCTGCACGTGCCTTTCTCAGAAGGAAGCCCCTGAGAATCGAGAGGCGGCTTACTCCCAAGTAAGCGTGCCTAAGAGTGCAGCTGGGCAGCCCAAACTTGTGCGGGTTTACCTCACTTGAGTTCAAAGAGGCTTATTCCCCCAGCAGCCGGTCATAAATTTGCAGCTTGTTTGCTGCTACACACCATGCATTTAAAGCACATCCCCTGTCCCCAATGAATCCTGGGAACTGCAGTTTGAGCAGAGCTACAATTCCCAGCACCCTTAACAAACTACAGTTCCTGAAGTTCTTTTTTTTGGGGGGGGTAGAGGGATATGAGTTAAATGTGTAAGTAAAGGTAAAGGGACCCCTGACCATTAGGTCCAGTGTGACCGACTCTGGGGTTGCAGCGCTCATCTCGCTTTATTGGCCGAGGGAGCCGGCGTACAGCTTCCGGGTCATGTGGCCAGAATGACTAAGCCGCTTTTGGCGAACCAGAGCAGCGCACGGAAACGCCGTTTACCTTCCCACCAGAGTGGTACCTATTTATCTACTTGCACTTTGACATGCTTTCAAACTGCTAGGTGGGCAGGAGCAGGGACCGAGCAATGGGAGCTCACCCCGTTGTGCGGATTCGAACCGCTGACCTTCTGATCACCAGCTCTGATCCTAGGCTCTGTGGTTTAACCCACAGCGCCATCCGCGTCCCTCAGTTAAATGTGTACAGAGCCTCAAAAACTGCAGTCCTAAACACACCTGGGTGTGAGCCCCATTGAGTTCAATAGGACTTACTTTTGAGTAGACAAAGTTAGGATGGAGCTTTTCAGTACTGCAATCCTGAGCACATTTATTTGGAGTAAGCACTGTTGAACACAGTGGGACTCATTTCTGAGTAACATGCCTAGGATTTAATTGTGCAAAACTTATTGGGATATTTAACCTATCGAGGCAGGAGGGAAGGGATTGCTTTGGTTGACCTAGCTATGGGTGTTCAAACTTAAAATCTGTCTTGTGTGCAGTACAGAGTTTGTGCTGTTATTGGCTCATAGGCTGACTTTATGCAGTCTTTACCCTGCATTTTTGCAGGATTCGAATCATGCTTCCTGCATGCCCAAGACCTAATCAAAGAATAGAGGTCAGGGTTGCATTCCTTCATTACCCCATAAATGTTAATAAACATCCATGGAAGCACTGTGGTCCGTACAGGGTTAATTTTATTGCAGCATTTGCTTAGTTTGCCATTCATATCCAGTGGCACACCCACTCTGATTGGATCTGACTCTTTGGACTGGGTCTTGTGTTGCTGTGCGGCATAGTAATTTATTGCATTGCTTGTCATTCCCTATGCACCCTCATTTTTTCTCAGATTAAATTCTGCAAGATGGGGATGGAGGGTTTTTTTTGTTTTTGTTTTGCAGCAGGCATATGGAATTAGGGTCATGAGATTTTACACCACAGTACTGTTAATGTAACCTCAGGCCCAGGTGGCTGAATGTGACCCTCTATGCCTCTCTGTATGGCCTTCAGGACTCTTTCCAGGGTACACCCTTCCCTAGGCCGCATCCCACGTCCCGCACCAGCCCTGCTCTGTACTATTACCTGCTTGTAATGTGTCCTTGAACTCTGATAATTCCTATTGCTTGCCTGCACGGAGCAGGGGTGTTTATGTGGAAACCTCTGGTGGCTGGAATGTAGCCTACTGTACAAAGGTAAGAGTTGCATCCATTGCCCACATCACTTTTGCTTTTGTACCCAATTGGCAGGTTGCCCACAAAGCAGTGCAGCCCTTGGGCCAAAATAGGCCCTGCCATCCCTGTATCATTTAAGGTGCTGCAAGGCTTCACTCACTTGAATGGTAGATTGTGCTGCAGAACTTCTTTCAAGTGGTGTATGCATATTGGTGGGACCACTAAGATGTGCTTGCTCATGGTGGAGAAAAAAGGGGAGAAAGATTTAGGGAGAGGGTCCCGGGAGGGGAGGGACAGCTTTATTTTCATGCAAGATTGGGCAAAGGACTCTGTGCGAGTGGTGTGAGATTTCAAGGGTACTAGGCGTGCTTGCCCAGGGTCTGTGTTTCCTTTGGGACAATGAGGTGCAGAAGAGACTGTGGCATCTTGATCATATATGGTTTATTTGCACGTATTTACAACCAGAGTCTAGATAGAGGAAGTTCCCAGCATTACACTCTTGCTGCTCTCATAGGGGCAGGAGCAGATTGCCTGTTCCTCTCATGGCTGCCATGTTGGATCCAAAAACTGCCAGCAAACATTCAACTTGGCCTCTACTTTCCTGCTTGCCAAACTGCAAGCCCACCACAGTTGTGCCCCTCCCTTCTGAAACTGGGCTTTTGTCTCCGCTAACTCTCTCTCACCTCAGGAGGGGATTTTCCCATTTGTTTTCCTGCCCAGAGAGTCTCTGTGAATAGCCTCTTTGATCAACCATTTCTTTGTGGTCTTCTAAAGGTCCATCTCTCCAGGCAATTACTTCATCAGGAAAGCAGCCTGGCTTTTTTAACAGGCTAAATTCAATGTTTGGCACCCCAGATTTAGAAAGGGGGTCCAGAATTAGAAGGGGAGTCCAGGCATCCCACAGATTTATAGCACTGTGGGCTATTTTATGATATTTGACTGTGGTGTGTTGACTGGAATCCCAGCTTTTCTCGCTGGTTTTAATTAACTGCAGGGAAGTGCAAACATAATTCATAGATGGACAATATCCAAAGGAGCTTCACTTCTAAGGAGTGAAGCAAATAAGGAGAAACAATTTGCCACATACTATTTCAGTACATTTGATTTACCACATATTATTTCTGCAGTGGTGATTTTTATTATTGTTCAGGACTAACACACCAGAAGTCCTAAGGAGTGAAGCTCCTTTGGATAATGAAATTGATGCACAGCTTGGATTTGGGAGTGGTATTTTTTTTGTACTTGAAATAGGAAAGCAGGCTATCTTTTTCTAATTCCTGCTTGCAAACTTGGAACTAGGAAATCAAGTGCTTTTTTATGCTGATACATTTTAAGGTAAAACATTGAGGCAAAAAATGTGTTTAGAGAAAGCAAGGTGTGTTGAAATGTTCTGTTTGCTTCATTCAGCCCGTCGATTCACAGACAAGCATGAATGGATAACAGTTGAAAACAGTATTGGAACCGTAGGAATCAGCAACTTTGCACAGGTACTGCTTCTCTCTCTCTCAGCTTTGTGTTGCAAAATTGACATCTATCAGCCTTTTCTGTTGGCCTTGGTCTTTGGCTCCTTTATTGCCTATTCTGCATGTAGAGCCAAATTGTAGACTTGGAACTCCAACATTATTGGCCACTTTAAACCATCCTCTCCTCCCTTCAGCAGTTTGGCTCTGTATCTTACACTTAGGACTCAATGGGAACCTTGGCTCAAAGCTTTTTGTTTGTTTAATTGTTGATAATACTTTTTAATGCGTTTATGGGGCTGAATACGTCCTTGTAACTGGGGTTGGAAAATCCCCAGGTGCTTGGTTAGTTCCCTATGCACCTAAATATTTCAATAGGGTCTATGATTTTGCAGACAGAACAACAACAAAATGGCTGTGTGTGTGCTGGAGCCTAAGAAATAGAAATGTTTATTGCCCTGCTTATATATTTATTGCCTCATTTGCAGTGGTGGTGGTGATGGATAGCACCTGAACCTTTGCTCTCTGCATAGGAACCATGTAATTTCTTAAATGAGATTGGGACTGCAAGTGTCACTTGCTCTGCATCCAGCTTGGCTGGTTGCAACTTGCGTAAGACCCAGAGCAGAGCTTTCTCGTGGCATCCTTGAAAAGTTCCTCCATTCCTCATCTGTAAAAATAAAGAGCAGCTGTTTGAAAAGGCTTTCCTCACCGCCCAAAAGCACATGGCCAAATTTTATTGTGTCAAAAAAACATGTACAGAAATGCATATACTAGGGCAAAGCGTGCATAATTAGATGTGTTGTATTGGTGAAAATAGCATAGAAAATGCACCATATTAGGGAATATTGCTTTGCAAAAACATGTAGTTTAGACAAAATAGTATACAGAAATTAGGAGGAATTTGTGCTAAAGTGCTGATTAATTTTCATGAGGACTTTTTTAAAAATTGCAAACTGATATAAAAATGTGGAGTGTTAAATTTCAGAAAAACTGAGAGAAAATTGATGGATTCACCCATCCTTAACCAGCAGACAGACTGCCACATAGGCAGATCCTTGCCCTATGCCTACCTTCTGTGCCCTCCAGCTGTTTTGGACTATACCTGTGGTTGGGGCTCTTGGGAGTCGTAGTCCATAACAGCTGGAGGGCAACCGGTTGGCAGGTGTTGCCCTATGCTATGCCAAAGCCAGAGATACTGTAACCAGTAAAGTTATAGCCATGTTTAACCCATCCACAGATCTTGTGGTATTTCATTGCTCTTGCTTCTCTAAACCTGGATATGCCTGGTGCACAACCTATTATTTATTTGTTTGTTTGTTTTATTTAATAATAATAATAATAATAATAATAATAATAATAATAATAATAATAATATTTTTTATTTATATCCTGCCCTCCCCAGCCGAAGCTGGGCTCAGGGCGGCTAACATCAATAAAATAATACAACATTCTAAAATAATTTCATTATAAAATTAATTCAAATCAAATTAATGGCAACCATTGGGCTGGAATTCACAGCATAACAAGGAAGCTTGCAACAGGTTAAATAAAATCAGTCTCTAGCTCTTTATAAAACATTTAAAAGTCAGTAGATGCTGGTTGGCTTAAACAAAAAATCTTGCAGTAAAGGCCTGTCTGAACAGTGCAGTTTTCAGAAGATATCTGAAAGAAGGGACGGTTCTTGCTGAACCTCTACAGGTGGGCAGTTCCACAAAGCAGGCGGGGGAGACCTGACCCTCAGGGTCTCTTCCCACTCTACAATTCCATGATCAGAGGGTCTCAGGGATGAAGGCGGAGTACAAGGGATCAGGCGGTCCCTAAGGTACCTTGGGCCCAAGTTGTGTAAGGGCTTTATGAATTAACACAAGATTCTTGGAGCAGGCCCAGTGGCAAAATCAGCAACCAGTGTTGCTCTCCTTGTTGCATTACAAGAGGGAGGATGGAGCGATTGCTGCAATACAATGCACACACAAAGGTAGTCTGGGAAAGGGGGCCAGGTCCTTCCCTAACAACAGCTGTAAGTGGCTGGATGGTAGTAACATGGGTCTTTGTGTGTCTCAGGTGCTCCGAAGCTGGTGTGGCTGAGAGACTCCACAGCTGCTTCTCTCTTCATTCATCACCCTCCAGTTTGACTTTGCTGTGTATGAGAAGCCAGTTATATTATCCTTGATAAATCAGTCATGTTTATGACTTGTTTGTGATACAGTTCATTTGCCAGACTAAAGCGTATTCAGAGACAGGTGTGGGAAGCTTTGCAGCCCATGTTTGATATGGTTTTGGGGAACTGCAATAGGAATAGTGCCACCAGCTTCTGGGGTGTGTGGATTATAATGCTGTGCATTTGTTCCTTTCTTAAATTCTTGCCAGGAGGAAGGCGGGGGGTGGGATTCCAACTTTTTGATAGCTTTCTCAGTTAACAATTCTTGCTGATGTCTGAATGTTTTTGTTTCAGGAAGCACTAGGAGACGTTGTTTATTGTAGTCTTCCAGAAATTGGAACAAAGCTGAACAAACAGGGTAAGCGAATTTCTTTACTTTTTGGCACTTTTAACACATTGCAACATTGGCAGAAAGCAATGCATTTTGATTTAAATGGTAGCGGCTTTCTTGGATTAGAACTCCAAAGGCTAATTTAGGTATTTTTCAACAGCTTGAGCATACCAAGTTGTTTGTTTGTGTGTGTGTGTGTGTGTTTATGGACTTTGAATAGAAGGCTCCTTCTGTTTCCCCACCTCCAATGTTACGGCACAAGCAACTTTTAAAAGATCGTTACTTTGGAAAGTTGGTCATGTGGAATTGGGGTGGGGTGGGGTCCTGTTGTTGGAAATTGCATCTTTGGGCTTGCTTACGCAAGCAGATCTAATTGTGCACCCACTGAGATCTAAGCCTTCTCCTTTCATAGCCTCCACTCTTGTAAAGAGGGAGAGGAAACATCGTTTTTCCTCTCTAATGTTGTGTACACATTATAGCAGCTTTAAAACAAAGTAGTGTTGCTTCTTTCCTGCTGCATTTCAAACCACATTTGCACATCATTGCACATATCGGTACAGTTGGATGTGTTGCCAGGTGGCCTGCTGTCTGTCTCCACTAATGGATGGGGAGGGGATGTGGGTGTTTTCTTATTGCTTATGTTTTTCTAATCGGATCAAAGCTGGCTTGGGGAAAAACACATCAAAATGCAATATTTCTCAAGAAACTACAGGATCGTAGCTAACGCTATGTGTACACGGCTTCACATAGGGAGCGCACTGGATGCAGAGTAAAGATGTACACCACCTAGGCTGAAATTGAGCTTGGATTTACCTGAATTCCTAATCTTTCAACACTGGAGCTCCCTGCCTTTAGAAAATTCTTGTGGCAGCGCAAAGTAGCTCTCAACTTCCTCGAAGCCCAGTTAATTCAGTTTCTAAATTAAATGCTTTGCTCTCTTCAATTCTGTATTTCAGATGAGTTTGGTGCTTTGGAAAGTGTGAAGGCTGCTAGTGAACTCTATTCCCCCCTCACAGGAGAAGTAACGGAAATCAACACTGCCCTTGCTGATAATCCAGGACTTGTCAACAAATCTTGCTACCAAGATGGTAAGGGAGGCATCTTAACTTTGCAAAAGTGTTTCCGCCATCATTGAGTTGGAAGGATAACAGTGGAACTCATTTTGTATCGTCTTGTGCTTGCGGCAGTGAGGTTTATTTGAAAGCATTTTTATCCCATTCATCAGCTGAAAATGCCCACAAAGCATTTTATAAATATCAGTGATAAGGTAGTCCCTACTCTCAGGCTGATGGGAAAGGGACATGGAGAGAGGAGGAGCAAAGCAAACTCAGCACTATATCTTAGGTCCAGAGTTCTTTCAATGACCATTCTGAAAAGATTGCAAGGAAAGGGAGAGCCAAGAGTTGCTGATATTTCAGCAGAGAGGCCCTGCAGTTCCATCTCCTTTTCTCCTATAGCCACGAATGGAATGGCTTATATATGTATTCTCATCTTCAGCTAGTGAAAAGTTACCTGTTTCCTTTGAGACTTTTATGCTTGTCGACATGAATGGAAATTGCTGTGGTCAGGAGCCAGCATTTTACTAGAGCTCCAGGGAGTTGTGTGTGCCGCTGCTGCTGCTTCTGCTTCTAATTGAGTTGCTTTTATGCTCATAGGTTGGCTTATCAAGATGACTGTGGATAACCCTTCAGAATTTGATGAACTCATGAGTGAAGATGCATATGAAAAATACATAAAATCTATTGAGGAGTGATCCAAATGTTAACAGTAAACCAATGCAGACCATTTTCTTCACTGTAGATTGTCCTAAATTAGTGGTGTACAGAAGGTTCAACTCTGAGCAGCTTATCCAGGAAATTTTCAAGGAAAATATGCCGGCTTTGATTCAAATTGTGCTGATCCATGCCCACAAGTGACTGCAAGTCAAAACATTTTCATTTGGGGTGGCGTGTCTATCTTCACTTCTAGTACATGTATTGTTTTTTAGTCGAATAAATGTAATTATAGGATGTCAAGAGTTTGAAGTTCATAATTACATCTGGAGTAGAATAATCTTTGTTCCTAAAATAAACCTAAGCATTGATAAAGTAGAACTGTAACAGCCTTAATTTCACAGCACAAACTGTGCTTTTCAGCTCCACGGGTTTTATTCCCTCCCCAAGACAGCAGTCTGCTTTCAATCACGTTTTGTAATATTAAGGCTGCATTGCTGCCTTCAGAATTAGTGAAGGTTCCAGGTGACTAGAGCAGAACCAGATTTCACCTTTTTAAGTGAAACTGTGGAGGTGTGGCGATCCTCTGCAGATAAGGCTCCCTGCTTTGCCTTGGAACAGATAACAGAAGTTAATAAAAAATCCTGACTTTACCAAGTGTGTTTGCTGTTCTTTTTGTGTGTGTTCTACAGTAGCCTCTCTGGGGTTAATATTTAAATGATGAGCTTTCAGGTGGCATTTTGGAATGTGCAGGATCAATCTTCAGTGTAGTGCATTTGGCTGATTGGAGGGTCTGCCCTACAAATTCTAAGCAATGTTTTGAAACTGTCAAATGAGCTGGGTTAGGTTATCTGGGGAACTGAAAACGTCAGTGTGCAGCCTGTGGTGGAGTTAAATGGCAGTCAAAGATAAGTCTAATAATCCGTAGTACAGTTCCGGAGGTCCGTACTTAACCTGCATCTGTTCTTAATCTGAAGCACCACTTTAGCTAATGGGGCCTTCCGCTGCCACCGCGCTGCCGGAGCACGATTTCTGTTCTCATCCTGAAGCAAAGTTCTTAACCTGAGGTAATATTTCTGGGTTAGCAGAGTCTGTGACCTGAAGCTTATGTAACCTGAAGCATATGTAACCCGAGGTACCATTGTAGTTACGTTTTTAATAACTGTTGTTGAAAGCATTCTCCTTGACAAAGATGCAATGAAGATAAGGGTCAGGCAGTCAATCTGTAATGAATAGTACTCCAACTGCTTGGGGTATCAGCTGTGTTAATGACACTGATAAAGCAGCATGTGATCTGAGGCATGTGCCCAGGGATCATTCAGATTGTGCCTACCCACCTCTGACAATACGAGGGATTTTTGGATAGGTCTCTTGAATTTCTTGGGCAGCAGACTTACTTGGCTTAGCACCAGCCCAGGGTAAAGAACACAGCAAGGAAATGCCTTTCTGAAGTCTGGGAACAGATGAAACAGTTTTTCATTTCCCTCAGTGTATTCTTCTTTATGATTTTATTTACTTACTGTATTTATATCTCACCTTTTTCTCAAGATGGTATGCATGGTTCTTCCCCTCCACATTTAATCCCCAGAACAACCTTCGGAAGTAGGTTAGGCTGAGAAGCAGTGACTGGCCCGAGGTCGCCCAGTGAGCTTCATGGCCAAGTGGGGATTTGAACCCAGGTCTCTCAGTTCCCAATCTGACACTCTTAACCACTATACCACACTTGCTCATCTTTTCTTGGCACATCAATATAACTTTCCTTGACACATCAGCTCTGCAGATGGGAAAGTGGGGTTGACGCATGGATTTTTGTTCTTCCTCAGTGACATTAAGAAAAAGGCAAGAATGGGTGGACTCCTGTGTTATCAACCCCCTTCCCTTAAAGGCATCCACTTGGTGGCCATCACTACTTCTTGTAGGCAGTTCCAGAGTTTTAACTATGTGATGTGTGAAGAAGCACTTCCTTTGGTCTGTCCTGCATCTTCATTAGTATTATGGGAAAGAATCACATTCTCCATGCCATGCCTAATTCTCTACCCCTCTATCATGTCCTTCCTTACTTGCCATTTTTCTAAACTAAAAAGCCTCCCATGTTAAACATTTCCTCAAAAGGGGAGTTGCTCCAACCTCTGGAATCATTTTCACTGTCATTTTCTGAACCTTTTCCAGGTCTGCAGCAGCCTTTTTCAGGTATGGGGACCGGGGCTCCGCCCAGTGTGACTGCACCATAGACAGATTAGTATAATTGCATTATGATACAGCAGAGCTTTCCAAACTTCATGTTGGTGACACTTTTAGACATGCATCATTTCATGACACAGTAATTCAGTTTTACTAGCAAACAGGAGGTTAAACTGTGAACCGTCCTGAGACCCCTGGGTATAGGGCGGTATATAAATTCTAACCCCTCCCCCCAAAAACCTAACCCCTTTCCAGCTCCGGGAGGAGAGTGGGGAGCATTGACAAGACACACATACACACACACTGCAACTGACAAACTTAACGTGTTGCCACACACAGTTTGGAAAGTTCTGTGATACAGGGTATGGGATTTTATTTTCAGTCCCTTTCCATAATGATCCCTCATGTTGCCTTTTTCACTGCTGTCACACACTAGGTTGATGTCTTCATTAAGTTTATGCTCAGAGAACAATAAGAGCAAAAACGCCCACAGAGGCTTTGAAGTAATTAAACCCATTGCAGACAAATTCAAAAATGCCCAAGAAGAATTAGTGAGCGGGACAGGAATGGGATAGGCACTCCTAGAGCAATTTTTGGTAAATCCCAACTCCCCCCCCATACATTAATAAATAGGATGTCCCAACAATTTCTCCAGGTCTCCCTTAAACCTGGCTCCAGCTCTCACAGACTGTTTGAAGTGATGTCTAAACATACCTCTTGCGAGAGGCTGAGATGATTGTTCCTGTCAGTGACTTTGAGCGGGTCATTCACTCGCTGCAAATGTCGTAAGGGATAGGAATGTTGGCAGAAAGGCAGGCAGGTTGCCCCATCAATTTCAGGCTGTCCTGAGGCCCACAGGAGGCTGCACTTGAGAGAGAGGGTTTAGGGAATGTTTCATCCACTCAGAAGGATGAAATGTGGAGGGCCACAGGTTAGCTACCTCTGGCCTAGTTCTTGTTCAGATGTGTGAGCCCTTTTCTGATGTTCTGTGAAATGGACACAGGAGGGGTGCCCTGGATGTGCATTCATTAGAATGTCCTAACGGGGATCCCTGCTATACACACACTGGGCTCTATCCTTGCAATTGGGAACCTGCCAGTTTAACATGTGGGAGCACTGGTTTTAGATACTGTATTAATCTGATAATTTGTCAAAATTTGCCCATCTGTGATAGAGGACCTTGTGTAAGCACTTCAGTTCAGTGCAGGGATAGGGGAACCTGTGGCCTTCCAGACGTTTTTAGTCTCCAACTCCCATCAGCATAAATAAAAATAGTGCACTGAAAAGGATATGTGATCAAGTAGGTGAACATTATGGTCTGCAGCCTAAAACCTTGAAAGACACACTGAGGTTTGCTTAACACATTCCAGTGCTTTGACCCTTTGCTTCCATTGCCCTTTGAAATATTTGTGACGGCAAGCTCAGGAAGTCAAGGTCAGAGTGTCCCACTAGCATCCGCCAGCACATGGCACCAAGTACCAGAAACTGGGCACAAGACCCCCTGCAACTAGTCACCCATGAGACAATTCTACTCCATACATTAAAAGTCAAGGTTCCGAGACATTTGGAATGCATTTTTGGAACTCTTCACCGAGTAACAGCCACAAATTAGATGCAATGGGAGGCACAAGGCAGGGATGGAAACTTCCCCAACTTAATGGATGCTAATCTAGGACTACAGCAGAACATTAATACTTACTTATCCTAATCCTTATCTGAATGTGCATAACTGAACACTGTAATAGTATGCTAAACAAATGAATAACAGAGATGAAAATACTGCAGCTTAAAAAAAGAAAAAGTGTGAGGTTGGAGGATGATAATGTGAAAACCCTAATAAATCATGGATTTTTAAAAAGTGCTTGCTGCACTCCCTCCAGTAGAGGGAGATGGTGCTTTGCCAAGCAACAGGTTTGTGCGCAGAAGCACATGAGCAGACAAATGCGCTTTCCTAAGGAACATAAACCAGAATACAACATGGTTAACATGTATACATAGGTCTATTGATCTTACTGTGTTTTAATAGTGGATTGTAGCATAAGGCTATATTATGATGATACTGTTTGACAGATTCGAGTCCCTGGCATCTCCAGGTGGTGCTTGGAGATATTCCTGCCTAAAACTCTGGAAGGTCAGCTGCAGGTCAGTGTAGACAATACTGAGCTAGCTTGACCAATGCTCTGGCTCTGTATAAGAGAGTTTCCTATGTACCCCCCCCCCCCATCAGTATGCTGTGGCCTAGTACATAGTCTGAACAAACACAAGGCACTTCCTTTGAGGAAGGACGTATCTTTCCTTTGATAACCTTAATTTTCAATCAGTCGGCTGCAAAACACTTGGTGCAGCCTGCTGGGAAAATAACAGGCACAACCGACAAGCTGTTATTTCCAAGCTGCTTCCTAGGGAGAACATTCAAGAACAGCCATTGTGTGTGCTTGCGCCTTTCTTTTTGACACAGGCAACAGCTTAAAGAAAGCTATAGCCAATCCAGGTATCCAGCACTCCACTGCAGTCAAGAAAGGAGGGTGAAGGAGCAAATGGGTAGGGTGACCAATCATTAGCACACTGAGCTGGCATGCAGGGCAGTGTGTTCCCCCAAAAGACGCCTATCTAGTTCAGCCAACCAAATGCCCAAGGGAAGCCTGCAAACAGGACCAGACTGCAACTCCCAGCCACTGGTAGATAGAGGCATGCCATGGAGGTTCAACATAGCCATCATGACTAGTAGCCATTGAAAGCCTTGCCCTCTGAATTTGTCATAATCCTCTTTAGGAGCAAAGAGTTTTAACTATGCAGCATGCGGAAAAAGCCATTTTAGAGTACTATCCCGAATCTTCCACAATGAGCTTCGTTGAATGGCCCCAAATTCTAGTATTTTGACAGAATGAGGAAAAAATTGCCAATCTATTATAAATCATCCAGCCATCTACCAGCAGACTCTGTCTTCTGCCCACGCTAAGCTTGGATGGTGTATTTAGCAACAGATTCATATGATGGAGTCATCTAGCTGTGCTGATGTCTTTATTCTGAGCAGCTAAAGTAGCAACCCAACGATCAAGGAACTTCATGCTGTGTGTTTCGATCTGGGAGTCCATTTGCTGCTGTGTTGTGTTAGCTTGCTTGCCGTATTGGAATAATGAATCCTGGAAAACTTGCTTTGTAGGGGGTAGAACATAATCAATTACATATCATTTGCAAGCAACAAAGACAGCAAACACCGATTGCATTCACAGGATAGATTTTTGTTATGGACATGGGATGAGTAAGCAAACTGGCAATTTTCACTCCTCTCTCTATTGGCACTCTCTGTTGTCCCTATGCCCTCCACTGTTGCACCTAAGGAAAAATAAAAGTAGACCTGGCAAGCCAGAAGCCTGTCCATGCCCAAGTTGCATCATAGATTAGGGATGGGCATCCTGTCAACACAAAGGACCACATATATTTGTCCATTTTTGTTTGCTTATTAATCACTTTTAACGAGGCACCCCAAAGCAACTTACAATATAATAAAAACACATGCAAAACAGTTACGTATTAAAAAATCAAAACAACTGCATACATACATATTTTTGTGTGGGCCTGGTTAAAACAACAGCACACACATAAAATCATTTCAGATCCAATGCAGACACCAACTAGAATAAAGCTCTCCATTTAGAAGGCTTGTTAAAAGAGGAAAGTCTTTAGCAGGCACTGAAAAGACAATTGAGAAAGTGCCTGTTTGATATATAATGGGAGGCAGTTCCAAAGGATAGGAAATGTCCCACTAGAGGCCCAATTCCAACATCCTGGGGAACAGACCTAGGATTATTTGGGTTTGTAGAAGATGAGACTATATGCTCTTTCTTCCTGTTTGTTTTTTAGCTGATAAATAAAATGCTAGCTGAATTCATTTTTAACCTGATGTGGCTGCTATTTTTTATTCTGCTACCGTTTCGCTATTTTTGTTAGGTTTATTGATTTGCTGCTTAAACTGCTTTTTGAGTGATTGTTGTAATGCTTTATTCCTAGGAGTATTTTTTCTACTGAAGGTGGGGTACAAATTTTTATAAGTGACCCATCTGTTTTTGCTGCCTGCTTGCCTGTGTCAGCAAAATGGATGCGGGTTTGCAAGCCCCACATCTGGCCGCAATAAACTAACGGGGGAGAGTTCAGCTTGGTGAAGTCACAGGTTGTGCAGAACCTGTGGCTCTTCACATGCTGTTGGACTCCAACTCCCATCAGTCCCAACCAGTATGGCCAATGGTTAGGGATGATGGGACCTGTAGTCCAGCAGGTGTCTGTAGGGCATATATAAAGGTCTGTTGTGGAACAAGTGCCTTGTTACTCCATCGGGAAATGAAAGGTGGTATATACATTCCAGGAAATAAGTTGCAAAATCGTGTCAAGTAGCAAAGCATTGTTCCATGGGCAAATGATAGGGCCGTGTATACAGACCCACCTACCTAATCTCTCCTGCAGGATACTGTTCTGCAAACACAGTCCATGTGGGCGGAGGATTTGAAAAGCAGCAGGAATCAACCCTGCTGGGATCTGTGTCTCCAGGGCACGCTAGGGATGCTTGGCTGCCACTTGCCCAACTCCTCAGCCCAACAGCCCCTGATCACTCTGGGCAGCCTGATCCTCCTTCTTCTTCTCTGGCAATCACTCGTAGCCGAGTAAGATCGTCTTCCATGAACACGGTCTTAGCAGTGAGTCCATAAGTGACTGTAGAGGCCAATTATGGATCCACACGTCCTTCCACAGTGGGGACATAGGTTTCTGGGTGGGAGTTGATCACGGTGAGAGTTTGTCAAATGTGCCTTCCTCTTAGCACTTTCGCCCTGAGTTTGAGCGTCTTTAAAGCCCATGACACCTTTGGTAAAGGCTGTTCTCCAACTGGAGCGCTTGCAGGCTTGCAGAGTTGTCTCCACCTAACTCAGTCAAAGCCTGGATCCCCTCAGGTTGGCCTGATTCTGTTTGAGCTTTGGCCAAATCCAGTGCATATCCTTAGAAAACAGGTGAAACAAAAAAGCTGTTTTCTACACGTGGTACCCAGGCTGTCTTACCTCTGCAAATCTTGCTGTGTGTGGAGATGGCCAAAAGTACTTGAGTCCCACTCGAGATGAACAGGGGATGCAGAGTGACTGATGCTGAGTGGATTGCCCCCCCCCCCCCAGCACTCAACTTGTTAGCAGGGTCATTGAGAGTATCAACGCAGCAGCCTCCCTGTGTCAAATTAAATTAGCAGCAAGCCAATTACCACAACAGCTTTGTCGGCTAAGCTGACGGTGGCTGGCGCATCTCAATGTCTTCATCACAGAATGAGTGACAAATCTGGCTGCCTCTTTGCCTGGTGCCTCTGCCGTCAACTGATAGAGGATAAAAGATTCTCTTTCACTTTCCATCCCTTGGGAGACATGGGATTTACAATGGTCTCAGATTGCTATCTCTACCGCGAGATGACAGCAGAGTAATCAAACCTGACATTTAAAGGACACGAAGAGACTGCGTATCGCTGGAGCAGGTGGAGAAAGGCAGGTCATTGCTCTGGCAGCCCTTGGAAGGTGGAAACGTGAGATCTCCCCTTTGCTGAACGGGTGGCAAGAGCCTGGGAGCCAAAGGCAGGCAGGCAAAGTTGAGTCAGATCTCCTACCCACTTTTCACACTGCACACCAAGAGTTCGCCTGAGCACACTGAGCCTTCCCAGCTGCCCAGCTTTGGTTCCGGTTCTGTTGAGACTCATCGCCTGAGTTTGCAATAAGGAGGAATGATATAAATAGCATTCCTGTCAATATAATAATCAGCACACCCATATCAACAAAATATTGATAGAAAAGGCAGAAACCATTCAAAAACAGTTCAGTAACCCAAAATATAATAACAATAACTTTAAAATGATAGACATAACATTTTTTTTACCTACCATGTCTAGTAACAACTGCCATTATAGTAAAGCTTTAGTTTTGGGATGTCCTCCAGGGCTTCACACAAGACACATTTCATGTGATTGGTTGAACACTAATTCTGGTCATGTAAAAAGTGCTGTTAAAATGAAATAAATTACAGGCTGAAATGAGGGATAAACCTGGCTCTTATTGACTATGGGTATAAAACTGAGGGAGAAGGAGAGTAATCTTAATTATAGTTTGACATACTCTCAAGTTTTATATTCTCCAATCTTGACAGTATTTGAGTACCTGCTTATCTACTCCTCTGCTTGCCCCAAAAGGCTGTGTTTCCCCCCTGGAGGATGCTTACCTGGGAGAAATTGCTGCAGCAAATGTCCTAGAGTTGGCAACACAGGTGTAGTAGAGAAAACCTTTTGGGACTGTCGAGAGACTGCCAGAAATTAGCCTGGGTCTCCTGTTCCAACAAAAACAGCAAACCTCTGCTTGTAGTCTGTATCTTGCCGAGTACAAAGCTTCCCTTTCTGCTCTTGAGATCCCAGTGGGTTTCCCATGGCTTCCATGTGGTCCCCGGACTATAGGAGTTTCAAAATAGCAGTAGAGGCATTGGTTTTGTAATGTTTCTGAGCTCCCGCTTGCCTCTGTGACTCCAAACAGGAAGGCACATGCTCTGTGAACGTGGATGCAGGCAGCACAGCTGCCAGAGAAACGTGGCCTAACAGGAGACAAGGCATCATCCTTTGCCTCTGGGAGAAGTGCAAAAAGCGAGTGCTGTGTTAAGATTTAAAAAAAGGAGGGAGAAGTAGCACAGCCCTGAACTCCTTGTAGCATCTGCTAGTAAGACCACATAACATTGGTCCAGCTGGGTGAGGCCAAAGGTCCATCTCTATCATGTGATCCTTGGTGCAAATTTCACACACACCGTGGTCAAAACTTGAGAGGGCTGCAAGCTTGTGTGCAAAAAATCAAATAAAAAACCCGTCCTCCCCTCCCTGCACCCAGCAAACTTAGTGTGCCCAGTTAGGTTTGGCCATTTGCCCTGACATGCTGGGCATCTATGCAGGTGTTCTCCCCACCCCCACCAATCCCCAGACAAAGCACTTAAATTTGCATGCCCACTGTCACCTGCAGCCTGAAGTGGTACAGTCCATGAAAAGCCTGGCCACTCTGTTTGGCTGATTGTATAACTGGGCCACTATTGAAAGTGGCCTCTATCGCTGCTGTGTCTGCGGGTTCTGACTCTGCCCAGTCTCATATGTTTAAATATTTTCTAACAGGAGCAGTTGTGATGGTAGCATACTAGGAGTCCTGACGACTCTTGTCAGGAGAGGCATCAAATACTACAGTAAAGTCATACTCAAACAAAGGTATCATAGACGATTCCTGATTGTATCTCTGTCACTTAATATTTTATTTTTTAAAGGAGCCAAGGAAGGGAGGAGTGAGTTTGATTGCAGCAGTAGCCATAGCAGAAGGAGTGTTTAACCTTCCCTAGGACCACATCATTTTCCTTCCTCCTCTCTCTCTCTCTCTCTCTCTCTCTCTCTCTCTCTCTCTCTCTTATATACACGTTGGCCAAACTGTACTGTACATAAAACTGAGCCTTACTGAACCTGGTGCCCTTCTCTCATCAGATCCAGACAGCATGATGGGAATTATAGTCAAAGAATGTGTCGTCCAAAGCCTGACAGCTGTAGTCCAAGCATCGGTAACCTTGAGGCTGGATTACTGCAATGCACTCTGTGTGGGGCTGCCCTTGGGCCTGTTTTGGAAACTCCAGCTGGTATTGAATGTAGCTGCAAGATTGCTGAGGGTTGCATCTGGCTGACAACAAGTGACAGCATTGTTAAAGCACCTGCACTGGCAGCCCATCTACTGCTGACTCAGGTCCAAGGTCCTTGTATTTACAAAGCTTAGGTCCAGGGTACCACAGGAACCCTTGATCACTGAGGTCATCCGCAGGAGTGTCAGTGGTTATGCCCTGAGTTAGTGTGGTTCATTGGACAACAAGATACCAAGCCTTTAGTCATTTGCCCAGTCCTGTGGAATACTCTGCAAACAGAGGTTTAGCAGACACCTTCTGTTTCAACTTTTAAGCTCCTTCTGAAAACTTTTCTATTCTGTCAGGCTTATGCAGGCAATTAAGAGTATGTTTTTCCACAATAGCTAGCTTGATTTCTGATTCTATGTTTTGAAATACGTTTTTATTGCATTGATTTTTGTACAATTGTTGTAAACTGTTCTGTTGTGGGGGTTTTTATGAATATGGGGTGAGGTGGGGAGGCTGATTACGATCAGCATCAGCTTTGTGCCATGCAATCCTGGGGTGGGGGGTGGGGACATTCACCACCAAAGTTTGCTGCAGGAAGGAAGCCAGTGTAGTGTAGTGGTTAGAATGCAGGACTAAAACCTTGGAGATAAACGTAAAGGGACCCCTGACCATCAGGTCCAGTCGTGGCTGACTCTGGGGTTGCGGCACTCATCTCGCTTTATTGGCCGAGGGAGCTGGCGTATAGCTTCCGGGTCATGTGGCCAGCATGGCTAAGCTGCTTCTGGTGAACCAGAGCAGCGTACGGAAACACCGTTTACCTTCCTGTCGGAGTAGTACCTATTTATCTACTTGCACTGGTGTGCTTTCAAACTGCTAGGTTGGCAGGAGCAGGGACTGAGCAACGGGAGCTCACCCCATCACGGGGATTTGAACCGCCGACTTTCTGATCGGCAAGTCCTAGGCTCAGTGGTTTAACCCACAGTGCCACCCGCGTCCAAAAAACCTTGGAGACCAGGGCTCAAATCCCTACTCAGCTAGGAAGTTTGCTAGGTGACCTTGGTCCAGTCGCAGCCTCTTAGCCTAACCCACCTCACAGGGTTCTTGTGGGAATTAAACGAGGGAGAGAACCAGGTACAGTGGTACCTTGCAAGACGAATGCCTCGCAAGACGAAAAACTCGCAAGACGAAAGAGTTTTTCATTTTTTGAGTTGCTTCGCAAGACGAATTTCCCTATGGGCTTGCTTTGCAAGATGAAAACGTCTTGTAAGTTTTCAATGCATTCCTATGGGAAACCGTGCTTCGCAAGACGAAAAATTCGCAAGACGAAAAAACTCGCAGAACGAATTAATTTCGTCTTGCGAGGCACCACTGTATTCCACTTTGAGCTCCTTGGAGAAAATGGTGGAGTATATATGCAATAAATACACATGTAATGCAATACTGTTGAAAGCTACTTTAAAAAGACAACGGGTATGTTAAATCGCTCATTTAATTCTTTCTCACACAAACTAAACTGCTGTTAGCCCTGCTGGTGCATGATAGATGTCCTTGCATTTCTTTTCTTCAGCAAGTTTAGTAGTTCTAGGGCACAGATTTATAGTGGGTTGGAGCATTAACCTCTCTTTGTCCCCAGCACTGCTGCTTCAACTGAGAGCATCCACAGAAGAATGGAGTCAGGAGATCCAAAATGGACCTTCCATCATTTGCAGGCTCCCAAGGTGTTCCTTTGTGCTTCCCTTTATTATAGGAAAGCTCAAGTTAAAAAGAGCAGCTCAGGATTGGCATATGTGAAGCCCTCAAGACCACTCAGATGTGACAAATTCTATGGATGATTGTTGTCCTTATGGTGAAGGGCAATTCATGGTGAATTGCTTGCATTAAAAAAAACCCTGTAAAAAAACCACGCCTTTTCTTTCTATCCATTTCAGATCTGTTTTGGTGCACTGGGCACCATTTTTGATGTTACACCAATGTTCAGTCAAAGTGGGAAATTGCCAGTTTAATTTCACAGTGCATACCAACTATGACCGGCCTACGTGACTTGTGCTTCATTAGACCATATTTTATTTAAGAGCTACACTGAGCTGCAAGCTAGACAATGCCTTTTAAAGTTCCTGCTCCAGGAGTCCTGGCTGCTGCTTAGAGCACAGGCTTTGAAAGAAGGGGTCTTCCTTGGTCAAAATATTTCATTCACTAATGACATTTGATTGAAGACCATTATTTAAGAGACCTGCCTTCAAGGGAATAGAGGTAATCTCCCCTCCTCTTGCTTTACTTAAAAATATGAGAGATGATTAACTATAAGGAGGGCACTGAAGTTCTCTAAATAAGAACTGAGATTAGTAGCTCACTTCTTTCATTCTCTCCCCACCCCCGCAAAGGCTTTGAGAGGGAAGAAGAATTGTGTTAAAGCAATTAAGGACACCATAATTAAAGTCATTGGAGCTCAGTCACAGAGCTTTTGCTATTACAAACCAGGACTAAAAAGGCATGGATACTTCTTTTAAAGATGACATGGGGGGCATGTGGGGAGGGAAGGTGTGTCACCCTTACCCCCCCCAAAATGTACACAGTGCAATTGTGCTTCAGACCATGGGAAGGGGAAAAGGGTGGCAGGCAGAAGAAGGCTGGCATTGCACTCTCTGGGTGATGAAGTTGAATGCTCGGGGGGGGGGGGGAATGAAAGATTTCTAAGTACAGTGGTACCTCAGGTTACAGATGCTTCAGGTTACAGACGCTTCAGGTTACAGACTCCGCTAACCCAGAAATAGTACCTCGGGTTAAGAACTTTGCTTCAGGATGAGAACAGAAATTGGGAAGCAGCAGCGGGAGGCCCCATTAGCTAAAGTGGTACTTCAGGTTAAGAACAGTTTCAGGTTTAAGAACTGACCTCCAGAACGAATTACGTTCTTAACCCAAGGTACCACTGTATTTGACTTCAACATTCAAGGCTGGCAATCGATTTGGAGGGGGGGAGGCAGCACTTTGGCGCTTTCCCAACAACAGCTGTTTCTATTCCTTTTACTGCTTTAACACATTTGATTTCCCTCCCCCTTGCATTGTTTTTGCTGATTTAGCTGTTTTTATTGTTTGCTGCCCTGAGAGAGAAAAACACTGAAAAGCAAGATGTAAGTTAGCATAGGAAGAGCCCTGCTGGATCCAGCCAAAGGCCTCTCTAGCCCAGCATCCTGCTCTCACAGTGGCCAAGCAGATGTCAGTGGGAAGCCCCTGAGTAGGACCCTCCTCTCACCTGTCATTCAGCAAGGGCCATTCAGAGGCATGCTGCCTCCGAGAGGAAAGGCAGAACACAAGCATCATGGCTAGCTGCCACTCATTGCCTTTCCCTCAGTGAATTTGTTTAATCCTCTTTTGAAGCTGTCCAAGATGATGATGCTTTGTTTTTTTATATAAATGGACAGTCTCTGTGATAGGGCAACCTGAGAGGTAGTGAGTGACTAACCCAGAATCAGCCAATGAGCTTCACAGCTGTATGCAGGTCTCTTCTCAGCGTGGTAGGATCCAGACGTTAGGGGCTACAATTTCCATCTTCTGCCCCAGAGGAGTGCTCTGGTTTTAGTCTCATGGTACATATATCAAAAAGGACAATCCCTTCCTGAGAGGGAAAAGGCCCAGGAGGTGGGGGTGGAAGAAGGAGGCCTCTCCCCCCCCCCCCCGCCGGCCTCCTCCAAGCTAATAATATTGCCATAATTTTATGAGGCATTAAAAAAACAGGCGAGGATAACAGATGCTTTTAAGACACTGTTATGGGTTTGTGCGATTTGATTACTGCTTTGCCTGAAGTGCTGCCTGACAGGAGTCAATGATTTGACAGAAATGCCCTTAATGTTCCTTTAGTGGCAGCCAATGCTCTCATGAATAAGCAAAGCGTGGGATCCGAGACCAGCATTCTGCAAGGCTGCAAGAGAAAAGCAGGCAGGGCTTGTTTTGGTTTTTCACATTGAATTTTGGGGACAGACAGACCTGAAAGAGGTTTAGTTTGGCTGAAGCTAAAGCTCTGTGAGGTGAAATGGATCTCCCACTCTCTGGGGATCTGCTGCTCCACTGTGGGCATCCCTTGCTCCCAATATAATCTACTTGTCTATTTAGTAAACAAAGTTATGAAAGATGGTGTTGAAGCTCTACAGCAGCCTTCGCCAACCCGGTGCCCTCCCATCAGACAGAATGTGCTGGCTAGGGCTGATGGGAGTGGTAGTCCAAAGGATCTTGAGGGCACCAGGTTGGCGAAGGCTGCTGTAAGACTACAATGGGGAAACTCCAGGCCTGCAGGTGTTGTTGGACCGCAGGTCTCAACAGCCAATCAGCATTTATTTAAGATTGTAAGAGCAGGAGGGTAACCTGAACATGCATTTGCAGAACAAGCGCATTAGAAAAACAAAGTGGCACCTTAAATGCCATTTATTATTATGGCATATGCCAATGTGGGTTCGAGTCTTCTTCCTCAGACTCAAGTAGACTCCAGCCCATGAAAGCTTATGCCATAATAACATTTCAACTTTTTTTTGTCTGCTGCAAAAAAACTTAACATGAGTATCCCTCTGGGATGAAAAAAAAGAAGCCTTTAAACAGTATTGTATCATGTCAGCATAGCCTATGTTAAATCAACAAATACGGAAACATATACAATGCTCTGTTTTAAAAGCAATGGAGTGAGGAAGGGTCTTGATAGGAGCATAAAATACGTCTGGCATACACTGCAAAAGCCAGCTTTGAACACGGAATTTGCATAAAGGGTATCAGGATGAAAACAGGTGGCAATGTGGTTATATAGCACTGAACTAGTGAAGCAGGGCTCTCTCTCTCTCTCTCTCTCTCTCTCTCTCTCTCTCTCTCTCGTGTGTGTGTGTGTGTGTGTGTGTGAGAGAGAGAGAGAGAGAGAGAGAGAGAGAGAGAGAAATCCTAACAGCAAAGCACCTTAGGAGGCCTCCATTTTATTACTGCAGAGAATGAGTCAGGAATTTTATAGGCTGCTGCAGTTGCTTGTTAAATCTCTGCATCTGCCATTGTTGCCTTAACCGCGGCTCACAATGGCAAAAATTGTACTTGGGGAAAAGAGGAGCAATGGAAAGTGCTCTCATCTCACCTTTGGAGAAAGGGAAGCCTAAACAACAGTGATGGTGCTCCTCGCCCCCCCCCCACTGCACCCCAAACATAGCCTACACCTATGGGAACTCTTACCATTACAGCTCAATTCATACATCACATCAAATCATGCCTAAGGAATCTTAACCATGTTAAGAGTGATGCAATGAACTGACAAAGTGCATTGGCACACGGATGTATTTGCAAATTAGGGAGGGTTTGCAAAATGGTGGGTGTTCATTGTGGCTTGGGGGGAAATGTGCATGTCACAGCTGTTGGTTCTGCTTCCAGAGCCCACCATACCTACAGACCACAAATGGAATATTTAAAGGAGAAGAAAAAACTCGCCCTCATAGTTGCCCTGGGAGAGCAATTTTCCGGATGCTGTTGTGGTTGAGAAAGGTTAGCCCTCCTCTGTCCCTGTGCTGAGGTCTGGAGGATATAATTAAGACCAAATGAAGATATAGCTGCAGACGATGCATTAAGCGTAACATATAGTTTCACCCTTAGACGGACATCAGACTAGAACCAATTGTCAGACACAGCACACTACTGGTCTTCAGTGCGTGGGATATACATTCAGCCTCTGGGGCTGAGGTTCCCCGTGCCTGCTTTAGAAATTCTGACCAAGAGAACCTCTGCCTTCCATCTAGAAAGTTTTTGAATGGATATGTTAGCGAGAAAGGCTAAATATAGATGTTACCCATGAACGTAGAACGCATACAGAACAGATATTTTCTCAGGATCACACTCCCATTTTGCACCATTCAAGTTTAATGACAATTAGTAATGACACATTTATAAATTCTACTTTTCACCATAATAGTACAACCAGTGACTGGCTAATGCTTTAGGTAGACAAGATATGTAATGTTGTCATAAGGCAAGATATATTACATTTGTATTCACTGGCTTCAGAAAGAGTAGAAGGCATTAATATCAAATGACATGAAGTATTTTTTTTAACCAAAATAATACCAGTAATATTAATCAGAAAAAAACTACAAACCAAACAACATCTCAAGTACAAACATTACAGAATTCAGATACCAGTTTGCATCCAGCAGTTAAGAAATAGCTTTGAAGAAAGTCAAGATGTGTGGAAATAAATAACAAAAAAAGTTATACTATCACAACAGGAACATGTTGCTAAATAAGAACTCTTCTCCAAGAGCTACTAATTTGGGCATAACCCACCCAGAGGCTTTTCTGTGCAAATCCTGCTGAAATGAATAGTAGCTTCAGGACTGAACGTGCTCCTGTACACACTTACCTGGGAGTAAGCCCCAGAGGACCCACTCTTGAGTAGACCTGCACAGGATTTCAGTGCTATGATGACTAGTGAGATAACTACTTTAAACTAGGCTAGTTTGGTTTCAAAAAGCAGAATGTTATCCTCAACCCCAGAACCAAATTACTGTGTTTATGGAAATGAAACAAAGCTTTGCAGTCCAATCCTATGGATGTATGTTCAGAATGACATCCCACTTACTTCACCAGAACTTATAGCTGCTGTGGGCATGGGACTGGATCAGAAAAATTCACAGGGCAACCCCAATACCTGTGTACCCATAAGGAAGCCCCTTTGAGTCCAATGAGGCTTACCTGCAGCCAGGTAACTGAGTACAGGATCACAACCTTAGCTTTGTCTGTCAAATACACTTTTGTAACCTTGGGATAGGCTTGCAAGACTTAGCCTGTGAGGCCAGAGTAAAAAACAACAAAAACT
Source organism: Podarcis liolepis (assembly GCF_965112155.1). Classification (NCBI taxonomy): domain Eukaryota; kingdom Metazoa; phylum Chordata; class Lepidosauria; order Squamata; family Lacertidae; genus Podarcis; species Podarcis liolepis. The sequence goes on along the minus strand of NC_139561.1, from coordinate 52,161,210 downwards.
ATTTGTCCAATATAAAAGTGTTCAATATTAAAATTAGTAATTTTAGTCATTGCTACAACAGTGGATGATTGCCAGATTATTTTTGTCTAGCATTAGCACTATCCACAGTACACACACAAACACACACACACAGGATATAATAGGACTATAAATCCATATTATCAAAAAGGCAACAATGCATTTTGCATTGTAGAAAGGATCTCATTTAACTTTCCTGGAGAGAAAAAATCAGTTTTCTACAGCACCCTACTGGTGTCTGCTTGAGTGTTAAGACTAATTGCGCTGCTATTAAGCTTTCTGAACCCTTTGCTGTAGGGAATCACAACACAGAAACACTTAACCCCTTGTCAACTTCAAGAAAATAAATTTAAAATGTAAGTTCAACAACACAGCTTGCTGTACAATTGTATGCAAGTTTACTTAGGAGTATGTCTCCCTGTGTTCAATAGAACTAAGTATACATGTACAGAGCTGTAGTCTTAAAAGTGCTTAATTGCAATACGGTCATGTCCTTTTCAAGTCCTCTCTTCTCTTTTTTAAATAAAAAAACTGAAACACAGAAGGTGACTAGATTATTGCATAGAAAAAGCATTGGTAAATATATGCTTTTATTTTTAGAGATGGTATGTTTTGTGGAACTATGTTTAACTAGAACAAAGGCCAAGCATTCTAAAGTTGCACAAATTACGTTTAAATGGAGAAAAGTTTACCTATGCTCTTTGGAACTGCTAGTGTACATACCATATTTCTAAATACATTTACTCTTTTTGCATGCTAACTTTTAGTCAATGACAAGACAATGCTAATGTTTTATGGTTTTGTGTAATGAACTCTTTACAGAAAGTTAAGCTAATTATTAAAGAAATATTCCCCCCAAGGGCTACAAAGGACAAGATCACAGCTACCACACTTGCAATGGGCTATGTGACAAACGGACTTGTGATTCAGCCTTTCCCACGACACACAGGGTGCACACAAGATACACTTACGACAGAAGTTTATTCAAGTTTTGCATAAGAATCGTGCATATCAATTAAAAATGTAAAAGCAAATTCCTTCAGAGAAGAACTTCCTCTTTGTGTGAATGCTAAAAAAATGTGCAAGAGAAATAATACCCACCCAGGAGTGCCAATGCAGCGTAAGATTACAACACATTTGTAAAATAAACTCTGCACAGAATCAACCCCATAAAAAAACCTAAGATTTGATTACATATGTGTGTGTGTAAAAATACATCTGCATAAGAGTTGTGCAAATATATATTACACTATGATCTATATTATTATTTTTTATGCTCAATATATGAATGTGGTTTATAGAGATGCACAAAAAGACATTTCTCACCGCTACATCTTTCACTACAATAAAAGCAAAAGTTTAAAAGCCCATTGGGCTTTTGAAAACACTGGCTCAAATGTCCAAAGGACATTGTTCTGACAGCAGGATGGGGGAAACGCTAGTCCAGTTTCTGTGTTTACGATATAAACTCATCCTGAAGCCATAAAACATATTCTTTAAGAATTAAGAAAATAATTTAAGGACCACATCCGATGTTGTAGTGATTATCCTTAGAAGGCACCTAAACAATCTGAATTCACTGTGGGTTGACTTCTTTTTTGAGGATATAGATTTTGCAGATTTTTGCCTGCAAGCCTCATCAATCCATGCTTCAGCTGGCTGATAAAAGAACAATGTTATGCATGAACAAACATTTGTTCATGCGGTAGTTTATGAGCAAAAGCAACTGGGTAGCTCCCCTTTCGATAAACAGCATAGGGGTGCAAGAGCAGGAGCTCTCAAATCACTTTTACATAGCTAAGAGAAGCTCATGTTAAAGAGCATAATTTATATAGGGAGGTAGAGAGGGGGCACTCTACATTTTAATCACTCTTTTAAAAGCAGTGCTCATGGGTTGACAACACATTTAGTTTAAAAAGGAGCAGCTAAGATCTTTACCTGAGTGCTGTATTTGTTGAGAGCGTTACTAAAGGTTTTCTATATGGATGAAAGGAACCAGGCGAAATATTGCACATTTCAATAAAACATGGCACATTTCATAAAGCTACATCATTACGCTGGCAGTAAGCTTATGAACACAAAAGCTAAACTACAAAGCATCTACAATGAGGAAACGCACACACTTCGGCTACCTGCTAAACCCATGGATTTCAAACATTCCACCTTCAATATGGCACATCTTGCGATCGTCTATTACAGAGCCCCCACTTGGCTACAAAAAGATTCTGGAACATTCTCTAGGGCACCCACACATTCAGTCGTCACCAGCAGTGGTGCAGTTAGGTAATTTCAGACTCTGGACTTAATGGAAGTCCACTTTAGAAGCAAAGTGCATTACTTCACACTGTGGTGAACCAATTGCACCTGTGGTTTGAGATCTCAAAATCCTGGCCTGACAGCTCTCTCCTATCCAGATATTCTGGCCCTCACTGCTGCCCCTCACGGGCTGAGCAACATACCCAGCATTCCTCAGAGGCTCTATGCTGTGTGAGTGAAGATTATTCATGGTGAACAAGCTGTCTTTATCTGGGAAGCTTGCCCGCTATTGCTTCCTCTTCATGGAGGAACCCCTTATAAGCTTCCAAGGAAGCTAAAGGGTTTCACAGATTCAAATCACTGCTCAACATTCTTCTTTGGAGGAAGACATTCTAATGCTATGAGGAAAGGATGATTGGCGTGCGCTGGTTTGTGTTAAGATTAAGACAGATACAGCAGACAGTTTCTCTAAAAATATATTGCATTTAAAAACACTCATGTTTCCTCCCAGGGAAAAAATATATAGATCTATTATATATATATATATTAGACTCTACCTTGGCAATATATAGCTTTATAGCTTTGCTTTATGAGAGTACTGTACACATTTGGTTCACATGAATAACTGGCTCATACCTGGGTCCACAGAAGTTACAGTCAACAAAACCAGGTTTAAGTGCAGCTCCTTGAAAAGCTGTCAATATGCAGAAAAGTGCTGCTTGCTGCTCTGTAGGTAACACCATTGAGTTCTAGCTCATTTATCTATCACAGTGCTAGGCAGCAACCTCTTGTAAGCATTTGACTACATACAGACTGCAGCGATATACATACACACAAACACACACACAATTTGTTTTTAAAAGTGCTCCTCGTCAGTGTTACAGGGTTCTTAGCAGTGCTTAAAAGAAACTATTTTACTAATGCTCTGTATACAAATAATAGATCGTGTCACTGATACAATACAGTATATGGGATTGCTAAGTATTAATGTTGTCGGCCAGCTTTGGTCTCCTTGTCTGGAAAGTAAAGCACAGATCTGCAGCAGTTCCCTGCCTGCTGCCCTGCACTTGAACATATACAGACTGTTACTTTTAGTCATTTTCCATATATTCTCTTCGAAAACTGCTGCTTGCAATTTACATGCTGGGAACCCGATCCTGAAAATGTTTGCATGTAGGCTTAAAAATATACGCATGGGCTCAGAGCATGTTTGAGTATGAAATCAGCCCTACCAGCTCACTTACTAAAAAAAGATCACTGGGAGATCAAGAGACCCAATCCAGATTAAGTAACTCGAGCAACCTAAGTGGTCCGAGGATTCTTTCTGGTAGATAAAGGGGAGGGGAGGAAAAGCACTGCCACCCCCTCTGAATACAGTTAGCACACAAGCTTAAAGCATGTGCTGGACCAAAAGCCAAGTATCTCAAAAGAATATTTGTTTCTAGGCTTGCTCCACGTATTATCATGCACACATAAGTCCACCGACATTTGGAAAGCTACTGTAAGCGTTGGAGAGATACTGTTAATGCGAGTACACGAGCAGCAGCACACAGCTCTCAAATAGTGCAACTTTTCCGCCCCCTTCCTAGTGTTGCTCCTGAGCCTTCAGAGGTGGCCAGGTTCAGAGAAATTAAGCAGTCAAGCTGTTCCTATCATTGCATCAGGATAGGATATCACTGGGCATTTACTAGTGCCCGTGTCCCAGTGGAAGGCTCAGCCTCTGAATTTTTCTTGCTGTTGCTGCTTGTTGCTGGCACTGACTACAGCAAAGGGAATGAACAGGAACTCCTGCATGCCCCTTCCAATATGGCATACACTGGGTCAAGAGGGAGCTGCAACTGAATGGCCAGTGCAACTGTGGTGAAGAAGTGGAGAAGGCAGCTCACTGAGAATATCTTGTTCAACTGCTCCCCACCCCTCAGAAACAGGCTGCTGCCATGCCAGGAACTGTACCACTTGCTTAATTTCTTATTGGCGTTAAAGGCACAGGCACAAAACAAAAAAAGGCGGCAATGCTGCTGCAAGGATACCCTTTAGAAACACAGAATTTAAAACAGCGGCATGAAGCATGATTGTTATTTGCTGGGCATTAACTGATGGTGCAGTGCTGCGATTCTGCATTCAGTCTTCCTACCCAAAGCAACAGCTGTGAGAACGGCTGTTTTTCAAAACAGCTCCAAAGATGCAGCCATGCTCAAGCTACTATAATGTATTTTGCCTTTACAAGTTGCTTTATCTCTCTCTCATAACTGCAAATTATTTGTACCATGTGTAGTCCCCCCCCCTGCTTAAAAACTTACATTAAGCCAAAAGCCCTCCCTTCCTAAGAACATTGGTCCTGATATGAACAGGCAGCAGTCAAAGGTGAATTTCAAAAATAGCAGCATAAGGAATATTTACAAACTTATTTATTCTTATAGCCTAGGAGCATAGGAAGCTGCCTTAGGCTGAGTCATATCACTAGTTCATCCAGCCCACGACCGTCCACAATGACCAGCAGTGGCTCTCCAGGGTTTCACACAAGGGTCCCAGCCCTTCCTGAAGATGCTGTGGACTAGAGACCTTCTGCATGCCAAGCAGCTGCTCTACCACAGAGCTAACACAGCAGCCTGCCGTGTCCTTGACTTTTTCTGCAGTCCGGGGCAAGCAGAATTGCTTGGCATCTCTTGGATCGCCATGCATGGCTGCTGCATCATCTGAAGCGGTGCCGACTTGGTCAAAGGCCAAGCAACTCTCCCTCCATGAGGAATAGCTAGTGAGTTGCACTGAATAAGGGCTGAAGAAGTTCCAAGGAGAAAAGAAAGGAGATGGCTTGCAAAAATAAATAAATCTGAATGTCATTTTTTAAAATGACATTCCATTAAAAGATTCCATTAATTTTGCTCTCTTGTCTTAAGGCGCAAAGAAGTGACCCAAACATAAATAAATAAATAAATAAACACAAAAAGACCCAGGCCACAATCCGCTGGAGAGTTCAGCCCCGCTGAAATGTCTCCGCCATCTCCGAGGAGTGCAACAGGAAAATTCCTCAGTGGATTATTCTCCCTCTTGACAGCGTCAGTGGCCCAGGCTCTATTTGTGGATATATTTTGTGCCCATCCATTGTGGGAGGGATTTTGATAAGGGAATAAAGTCAACACAACCAATGTCCATTGCAGCTAAGTCAATGGACTTAAAGTGAGGTTTAAGTTCTCACTTAAATTTATCCACCATCTTGCAACACACCTGAATAACAATCAAGATAAGGCCTCTTTTCTTCAGAAAAGCACACATGATTCACCCCGAAGAGCTGAGCAATCTCACTTGAGTCAACAGGATTACAACTCATCACATCCCTGATAAGATATAGGGCAGGGGTGGGGAACATTTGACTCTCCAGATGTTGCTGAGCTCTCTCTCCTATCAACCGCAGCCAACATGGCCAATAATCAAGGCTGAAGGGTGTTGAAGTTCAACACCATCTGGAGGGCCAAAGGTTTCCCATAATAGGGTTTTCATAAAAGAAACATCTGCACCACCTCTGTACTGTACTGAGGGGGGGGGAATGAAAATTCAACACAGTATTTCTTCTATGTGTCCTTCCACACATACCGTATTTTTCACTCTATAAGACGCACCAGACCACAAGACGCAACTAGTTTTTGGAGGAGGAAAACAAGAAAAAAAATATTCTGAATCTCAGAAGCCAGAACAGCAAGAGGGATCACTGCGCAGTGAAAGCAGCGATCCCTCTTGCTGTTCTGGCTTCTGGGATAGCCGTGCAGCCTGCATTCGCTCCATAAGACACACACACATTTCCCCTTACTTTTTAGGAGGGAAAAAGTGAGTCTTATAGAGCAAAAAATACGGTAACTAAAAACAAACAGAAAGATTCTGATTCTAATTTCTAGAGGGGAATAGATTAGAGTATCTGGCATCTGATGGGAAAGCCCTTGCCTAAAGAAAATTCTCATTCAATTCCTTTTCACTCTGTTTTCCAAATGTCAAGACTTTTTTTTCCATGTATCCACATAACTCGGACCTGTGGTTTGAGTGTTATACTCCCCTGTCCAGTTCACAAGTAACACATAAACATGGCTTTAGCACTATGTGGAAGAAACGTCATGAGCCCGAGTGAAATGATGGATTTGTGCACTCTCCCCTGCGGATGAGCAAGTATATTGACAGTGCTTTCTTTCTATCTCCTGCTATAATACATTCTATGTTATTTTCATTAACAGATGTACTTTACCCTAGTATGTGCATTTTTGTTCACATTACTTGTCTGGGGAACTGTTCTGCAAAATTCATTGAAGTGTGAATTTCAAAGGATGGCTGCATTTCGGTTCACAGATTGTTGTGCAAAGTACAGATGAGGTATGTTCTCCTTGAAATGAGAAAGGAAATGGATTTTGTCCTCATCCTATTCTTCCACCACATCTCTTCTTCTCCCACACAGGTGGAAGGACTTTTGCTGAGTTTTGTTTTGCCTCCACAGAAACTTAGTTCAGTGTTATGTACAAACCAGGGACCCTGCTTTACAACAAATAAACAAGCAAGTTTCATGACCAATATTCTTGGTTGGTACATAAAGCTAAGCCAATTTTTTGTTTTTGTTTTTTAAAGCAAATCTAAACTTGATAGAACTGCTCCTTCCAACTGCAGGGGTGGAAGAGTGCATAAGCATGATGCTTCACTCTGGCTCATAGAGACTCATATCCATGTAGCACTAAATCATGGTTTACTGTTATGTGTAGACACAGCCATTGTTTCCCATCCAACTTAAACATGGCTATACTGCATGCATTTCATGATAATACTGGTTCACAGCATACAGAAGCTTCAGCAGTGACAGAATAACTCAAAGACATCTTTACAGGAATACCAGTTGCTCACCAAGAGTGCACATTTTGATGAAGCCAAAGACTGATGTACACGCAAAGAGAACACCTAAGTTTCAGTGGACATTTAATAGGCTGATCCGGAAAGCAAGGCTGGAAAAAACATTCAGTTCCCAGAGTGCCAGCATCAGATTCCTGTGGACAAGTGTTCAAGCTAAGAGGAAGACATAACACCATCGGTTGGGTACAGGATTTATACATGAATCTCTAGTCATTTGGAATCAGCAGAACTGTTAGAGCACACATGCTTTCATTTTCAAATTCCTGGCCTAAGTCTGCATACACACTGACTTGAGACTAAGCCTCAATGCCCTTGCATCAGAACACATATACATAGGCTCAGGTTGCAAGTACAGCCAAAAAGCAGGTTAGGCTGTATGCTTTTTTCACCATTTCCCTTAGGTATCATATCAGAACAGTTGTTTGCTTTTTCAGTCACAATTGGGACAATCTCAGGTAGCCTAAGCACTTAGAAATTTGAAATAATTATTCAGCCATCTGCAGTGCCAGTGCCTCAAAATTTGATTCTAGCACCTAAAAATGGCAACACACTTAGGAATTGGAAATAGTTTTCCAGTTCTGCTCCAAACACGTAGTCAAAAATAGTATCAAGCCACTGGTTTACACATCTTGTCACTCTGTTACAGTCTAGTGTAATATCCTAGGTTGTTATACTGCAAGCAGCTGTTTCATAACAGAAAAAAGGAGGAAGCTTACAGTGTAAGAAATCGTTGCCCTTGCAAGTTATTACAACACTACTTTCCCGTACTTTGCCTGCAAGTTGTTCCTCTGACGGAAGCTTGAAACGGCTCCTCCCCTCCCCCCAATATATTTCTCAAAATATAAAATATAAACCATCTGTATTTAACCTGGAAACACACAATTTTGAAAATATCATCTGATGGTGTATATAAATAAGGGAACATCTTACAATTCAAGACACAGCAAGTGAAGAATGGCAGAGGAGAAGGTACCCGCATGAGAACAGGAGACAAGGTCCCGTGGTCCAGACCAGCTTGAGGAAGAGAAGGCTGTGGGGCTTGAGTAAGTCAGGTGGTCTTCCGTGATCTGGAAAGAAACCTCACTGGATAACCTCTCAAAAGCAGACACATACAAAACCCTCAGTGGAACTGAGAGAGCAGCGCTGTGGTCTGCTGAATTCTAGCGATGAACAGACCACATCCCTACAGACTGGGGTTTCTGTGCAGATTCTTCTCACATCATGGTGAACTGAAACCACCCAGACCTAAACACATTTCACTAGGCGATACAAGTGGACGTGCAGATCATGTGTGTTCCCCAACCCCCCCCCCAGCAGCTTGAGCCTGGCTCACCCCTCCTCCCCCATTTGAGATGCAGACAAATCAATTGTACTGATTCAGTAATCTGCATTGCCCTTTCCCACTGCTTCAGGCAGGTTAGCTGACATCTTTTGAAAGACACAGCTTGCACATTGATTGGCTTAAATGTATATTCACTCCCTCTTTCCTCTTTTTAAAAAGAGGAGCAGATTTGTTTCTTTTTCTTGCTGAAAACCTATTTCAGCGAAAAGGGGAAATGTGGGCTAGTGATGTCACTTAGCTTTCAGCCAATCAGCACTGAAAACAGCCAGCTCTTGCTGCAAGTTGCAGGCTGGTTCTCCCTGATCCAGATATGGGAGAAGATTCTACACTTAAGCAAAATGCAGTGAGTGAGTTTCTACAGTGAGTTCTCCGTTTATGGTATAATGTATGTCACCTACTGTACTCCTCACTGAGGAAGCTAACCTATGTCTGGGCTGGACAGCCTCAAACTGCAGGTATGTCTCATATGATGGGAGTGTCTTTTTAAAATCCCTACACACAGAAAACTAGCATGTCTCTCTGACATGCCAATTTTCATGGTGGAGAGATTTCTTATTTTAAAAACAGGAGCATTCCATCATGCCTGCCTTCATTGCAGTACTAGGTGTTACTATACCCAGAGATTGCTCTGCGTGAGTACTAAGCTGGAGTTGTCATGGTGCTTACCTCCCCTTAAATATCTGATTAGAACTGCAAGCCTCCTTGCCAAGTGAGATTTGATCAAGGCTGGTTGGAGGGCAACTCAAAGGTGGTTGGAGATGGACAAAGTGAGCCACAAACAAACAAAGCTATTACCTATTGCAATCCAATGGAGGTTAATTTGGAAAGGGGACTTTTGGACTCTTGTTTTCCACATCCACTGGCCACAAGGAAAGATGAGCTTAACAGAGAAGAGCCACCCGACGGCTCTGCCTTTAACGACGGGTCATTTTCCTCCTCGGTCCTCACGTCCGACCATGCACCCTATCCTAAAAGAAACTCTCCTGGGTGTCGCCATATCCGTTGAGGGAAAGGAGCCTGCTGCTCTCCGCCAAGGTGGAGAGGAGGCCCCTCGAGCCGTCGGAGAACCTCGGCGGGGCGGCCGGCGCGCCTCCTTCCTCAGATGAAGTGGATCCAGGCGCCGGCGCCCGGCTCGTGGCCCGAGGCGGCCGCCGGCCTCTGCCTGGCGCGCAGCCGGTAGTTGTGGCCGTCGTTGTTGTCCCAGTACTCGGCGTCGGCCACGCAGTAGCGCACGGCGAACTCCAGCAGCGTGGTGCCCGCGCCCACGGGCAGGTGGAAGGCGAAGCGGTCGCTGTGGCCGTTGGGCGGCGGCGGCAGGTAGGCGGCGGGCACCTCGTTGCAGCTGGCCCAGCGGTTGAGCGTGTAGCGCACCGACACTTGCTTCTCGTAGGCCACGTTGAGGACGCGCACGGCGCCGCGCAGCCCCGACGCCTCGGGGCGCACCCACTCCAGCCTCACCTTGTGCTGCCGGACGCGCTCGGCGAAGCCCGCGCTGGCGCCCGGCTGCGGCGGGAAGAGCGGCTCCAGCACGGGCGCCGGCGGCCCGAAGAGCACCGGCTCCAGCTCGCCCAGCGACGGCGGCTTGCGCGTCTTGAGCAGGTCGGCGGCGCGCGGCGGCAGCGGGAAAGGCGAGGCGGCCAGCGGCGCCGGCGGCACCCGGGGCACGTCGGCCTGGCAGAAGTGGCGCACGGCGATCAGCTCCAGGCCCAGCGAGTCGGCGAAGCGCACCGTCTTGCGGCGGGACGGGCTCTGCTGCAGCGCCGGCCGTAAGCCCCGCTCGCCCGGCGTGGGCAGAGACTTGGCCCGGCGCCGGAGGGTCGGGCTGGGAGGCACCGACGGCAGCGTGGGCTCCCGGCCGCGGGAAGAGGGCGAGGCGGGCGGAGGAGAGGTCGGCGGCGACGGGGAGCGAGGGGCGGGCAGCGGGGGCGGCTTCGGGGGGGCGACAGCCGCTGCCGCCGCCTCTGGGGTCACCGGCGGGGAGGGCGGCGGCGGCGAGGAGCAGGGCGGCGGAGACGACGACGACGACAGCGGCCCCTCGACGGGCTCGGGCTCCGGGCTGCAGCCCCCCTTGCACTGGTCGGCTAGGCTGCCGTAGAGGCAGGCGCTGCAGCTGAAGTTGCGCGGGAGGTAGAGGCGCGGCGGCGGCGTAGGCACTGACGCGTGCACGGAGCCGGCCTTGTCCATGGCGGCGGCAGTGGCGGGGCGCTCTCCTCGGAGGGGGCCGTCGGGCAGGAGCCTCCGTTCACGGCGGCGGCGGCGGCTACAGCCGGCTCTCCGGCGGCGCCATGGCGCGCCTGGGCACCTTTCCCGCTACCTCGGGGCTGGGCTGCGGGGCTCACCTGGGCCGGCTTGCAGACGCGACGGGTCACGATCCAGCTCGGAGCCCGGCGCGGCGCGGCGCCTCTCCTCTCCCTCGGTGCTGGGAAGACGTTCCTCTCGTTCGCGGCCGCGGGAACAACCGAGCGCGCACGTCGCTGCTGTGACCGTGAGTTGCCCGCTGAGCTCCGCGTCTGGCGGTGGCAGCCCTACTCCCGCAGACCCCGGCACGATGGAGGGGGAGACCACCGTGACGCGCCGCGGCTCCGGGGCTGCTGCTGACGTCGTGGAGTCATGCAGCCGCCGCCGCCGCAGCAAAATATACGCATCCCGGGCCTCGTGTCATCTTTCCAATTCATCACGGCTCTGCTCTCCGCCCCTTCATCTCCGCCTCGCCTGCTCGCTCCTCTGCCCCCGCCGCCTCCCTCCTTGTCATCTCGGCTCACGATCAACCCGCCCGCCCCCCCCTGCAAACTGTGACGATTGTGCCACCCGCCTTCCTTCCTCTTCTTCTTCCCCCTCACCCCCCCTGCCGTGTCCTTAAGTACTTGATCCCAAAGCAAAGGGAGGGGGCGGCGGGAGGGATTCCCCCGGAGAAGACTCCCTCCCTCCCCGCTCCAGTCTGTTACCGGAATAGCAGAATCAAAGGCTCCCTGGGAAACCTAAGTCCGCGGCAGAGAGGAGATGCAGCTGGCTTGCGCGCCGGATCTGCCAGCGTAGATTTAAAAAGGAGGAAATCCAGTTTAATCCCATGTAATGCATTTTTCAATAAATCGGCCGCGCTCGGGAGTGCAGAGCTGCTCAGTCACGGTCAAGAACAAAAGGTACTCATTAGGCGCCGAATGAGCTTGATTGGTTCCATTTTCTTGAAAGAAAGTTAATTATGATTTTAATAAGGAAGATCAGGGAGGAAAATAATGCTAGTTCAATGTGAGCAGAATGAATTTTGTCACCTGTTCAATATTCCTCGGTTAAATATAATGCAGCCTCCATGTTTTGATTTGTGAATGAGATTTATGGAAATGGCATAAATAACGGAGAAACTAATCCTGTATTATAGTGCATGGGAGCAGCTACGCGACTTGTGCTTGACTAAGCATAGGAAAGACCAAGCATCACTGCCATTTTGATGTCTCTCCGAGTTAAGATTGTTGTCGTTTCCACCTGAACCCTTAATCGAACAACAAAAAATTAAACAGGATTCAGGCAGAGGACTCTGGAGGTGGCTAGAGCAGCAATATTTATGGAAGAAAGAGACGTGACAACAAAGGAATTCCATATTATCTTCTATACTAGTGCAAATAACAGCAAACCAGAATATCACTAAGTAGGTTTCTTATTCGCCATTCCTGATCTAAATGCACGTATCAGAGGCAGATTTAGGGGTGCATGATCAGTTTGGTTGCACTGGGTGTGGAGCCTTGGGAACACCACAAATATGCTTTAGGATGGAGTACGTTGTGTCAAATTTTGGCACTACACAAAAAACTATAAAGGGTTAGCTGAGTCCTGTGTTCAGAGTCTTCAATTGCCTGAAGTTTACGCTGGTCATCTGCCAGGAGGAAAGAAGGAAAGATTGATGATTTTAGGCTGATCCATGTCTGCTATATTCATCAGGGAAAGTTTAGAAATGAGAAGTAACTTTTTTTTGGTTTATTTTAATACAATTTCATGTTCTAGATATTCTAGATATTCTGTTAATAAAACAAACATTTGTTTAAAATACAGTTTGTGTGGTTTGATCAAAGGGGAGTCTGTACAACCGATATTATCTCAAATCACACCTTGGGCCTTTTAACCATGGTAGAGTTGAACTGCTCTTTATTCAGCAGGTGATGGTATCTAACTCTCTGATAGGGTGGTTTTTAAGCTGCTTGTGGAGAAGCTATCTGGAAAATCTCTGCACTTTTTGTAAAAAGGGTCATCCTTTCAGCGCTCGGGAGAACAATTTACACACCATGTACAAATAAATAATAGGCTCTTAGCTCATGATAGCTCATGTAAAATTATGCATCCTCAGATAAAGAATAGCCAACGGTTTTTGTCTGAAAACTATTTTATGTCCACATACTTTGGCAGAAATAGCAGTGTTCCTTGGGGACTTCTCATTCTAAGCAAGGCATGCTTGCTGAAAGTGTGGAATCCATTATCTGGCAAAGGATTTTGCATCCTAAGGTGCCAAACATCAATACAATACCTAATTAAACTAATTAGGTTTTTGTAAACAATTGGTTATCCTTATTCAAACACTGAGAAACATGGTCAAATTTTAATGAATTTCAGATCATTTACAAAGCTGCTATCTTGTGTAAACCACTAAACTCTAATATTAGTGTTTATGTCAGAAGAGGAATTGCAATATATGTAGAAAAGAAGCAGCTTTTAAAGCATGTTAAAAATATTTCAGAATTAGTTAATAAAGTCCCCCCCTCTTACTTGCACTGTAATTTGGATAAATATAGAAGAAGAGAGGACTAAGTAAGTGTAATTATGTTTTTCCTTCTGTATTTTGGGGGCGGGGGGCGGGAAGGGATGTTGCCAAATTTCTGTGACAAAGATTGTCTCAGTTCTTGTAACTATTTGTTTCAGAATGTAGTTTTTCCATTCATCTGTTCTCTGTGCATTTGGACACCTTTTAAACCATCATTACCAAATTTGGCCTGATGATGTCTGTGATCAAGGAGCAGAATTTGTTCTATGTTTGGGTATGATTGGATGCCCTTTTGATTCAAGATGATGGACTGAATGTTTCTAAACCATTGCTTTTAACTACTGACTTCAAAACTGCACTGATTTTTTATTTAGTTTCTCAGAATTCTTGAGCAATGTCAGATACACTGTTGCCAAACCTCTATAGCTGGAGAAATAATTTAGCAAAGGTAATCTCTGTGTATAACTATTTGACACAGACACACACACACATTTAGAACATTTGTATCTTTCTTTTAAAAAGTTTGAGATGACTTCCAATAAAATAACACAATATTAACAAAACACAATTTAAAATTACATAAATGGCAGCAGCCAAAAGTGGTGCATTCTTGCAGAATCAGAAATGCCCACTTTGTCAGAGACTTTTGGGAAGGAGCTGGGTTTCATGGCCTTTTTGAAAGACAATCACAAGAACTGTGTGACTTCAGACTTCAGGGTAGTGATTTTATAACTTCAATGGCAGTGAAGTCCCCACTCTCTGTCCCTGCTCACTTCATGTAGGCACATGGAGCTAGGGCCCTCTGGTAGAAAATGGAATTTTTTTGCGGGGTGGGTGGGTAGAAAGCACAGTTTCTTTGTGAAAGAAACATTAGTGTAGCAGAGAAAGCAGTCTGCAGTAGATTACATTTGTTGTGTTTTGCTCTGACACCCACTCCCATGGAGCAAGGCAGGTTGCAGGACCACTGATAGACCTGAGTCGCTGACTTGTTCTGAACTTCTGACAGAAGCTGAGAACAGACTGGGGCCTTCTAAGCCTCTGCCTCCAGACTACCTTTTTGCCCACTTTTAGAGGCTTCAGATTCTTAAAGGACCAGCCCTCTAATCTGCCCTTCTCCACCCTTCGATCACCTTCTGCCTTGTGAGCACCCTGTCCTGCTGGAGCACTGAGGTACTGTGGGAGCCATTTGGTTCCCCAGGCTGAATGGAAGGTGTCTGCCAGAATCTTGCCTCAACACCTCGTGTCTCTGATGGTCCTGGATATTCTTCTGAAGGCTCCTATCTGGCCTCTTTGGGTGCAGTGCTCTCCTGACCTCCAGTCAGAGCCTTCAACTTGGTTTCCTCATCTGATGCCTCAGCAGCCTCTGACTTTTGTGTCTGGATTGCTGCTGGATTCGAGGGTTGTGACAAACTTAAATCCCGAGTTTCTGAAAGAACGTATCACCCTGCCTGTACGCAAATATCTCTAGTGGAAGCCCTGGTAGTGACCTCCTCACCCAGTGAGATCCATGGGGTGGGGACTAAGTGTGCTTTCTTAGTACTGGCTCCCTGCCTCTGGAATGACCTCTCTTCTGAACTGCATCTCACCATGACATTGCTCTTGCTTTTTCATTGGGTGAAGATGCATCTCTTTGCTCAGGCTTTTGGGGAAGGGTGAGGTACACTGGACTGGATTTTTAAAAATTGCTGCTGCTGGTTTTTTTACACATAATTTATGTTGGCTTGTTTAAATATTATTGTTTAACTTCTGGTTTCAATTGTATGCATTTCTCCCCTGCAACCTTTGGATGAAGGGCATACTATAAAAATGATAAATAAATAATAAACGACTACAATACATTCTTTGTTTTGATAATATGTATCTTTAGCTCAGGGGAATATGAAGGCACTTCTTTCAGAGTTTCCTGAGTCACTCTGATTTTTCACTGCAGTCATGTGTTCATGCCCTTAGTGTGGTGATTATCATTTTCCTCTAGGGCTTGTTCCTGCTTAGACAAACATGCAGGATTTTAAAAAGAAAAATCTACAGATGAGCCAAGGAGGTTTAAATGGTCTCACTTCACTTTTGATTATGTCACACTGCTTTGATTAAAACAAGGAACACCCTTTCTGCTGTGTAAATAACAGTCATGTTAATGTTCACTGAAATGACCTTATTGCAGAACACACCTGTTCATAACCGTTCATAAAAGTTCATAGCAGAAAAGAAAATATTTGAAAAACTGAAGGACTGAGCACTGGGAATATATGATTGTCACTCTCCGTCCCAAAAACATATTTAACACCTTTATTGACCAAACACTTCTAAATTGTAAGCCAGTTTTGTGATCATGAATAGATCACTCCATTTTTGGTAAGATGTTCAAAGGACAATTTTCTTTCTGAATTTTCAAACCTGTTATAAAAATAAAACATGCTCATGGACTCTTATTACAGCAACAAGTTACTGTACTGGTATGTGAATTCTTACCTTAAACTTTGTAGCAATATGAACCTAATTTTGTATATGCCAGAAATATGTAGTTATAAACCTTCTATAAGCAGGAACCAGATTTCACAAAGACAATATCTCTTTTAAGATTAAATTTATGATCCAGGAACTGTAAAGATAAAGGTTGTGTCCTCTTCATTTCAAACTTGTGTCTCAGGAAGGTAGTAGTAAACCAGAAGATATGTACAAACAACAGTTCAAAGGTTTTGGTGTTCTGTTACTAACTCACTAGGTAAGCCCCTTCCCTTCCCATAGAAGTTAGGTTTGATCGAAGTATACTTAAACCCCAAGCAAACAGCTCCAACCACTCTTCCTTTGCTACTTACTTTTATTTGACTGCAGACCAAAGGAACAGGTGAGAGATTTGTCTCCTTGCTGATGTAGGGTTCTGAGGAAGAGCCCAAGGTGACTTCACACCATACATTTAAAGTGTGACTTAAAACAGTCATGGCTTTTTCTAAATGGTCTCGGCCCAGTATACCTGAAGGAGCATCTCCACCCCCATCGCTCAGCTGAGACGCTGAGGTCCTCCTCCAAGGGCCTTCTGCTGGTTCCCTCACTGCAAGAAGCAAAGTTACAGGGAAGCAGGCAGAGGGCCTTTTCGGTAGTGGCACCCTTCCTGTGGAATGCCCTCCCTTCAGATGTAAAGGGGATAAAGAATTACAGAACTTTTAGAAGACATCTGAAGGCAGCCCTGTATCGGGAGGTTTTCAATGCTTGATGTTTTTATTATTTTTTAGATATGCTATATCTAATGCATATACAGTGGTACCTCTGGCTATGTACTTAATTCGTTCTGGAGGTCCGTTCTTAACCTGAAACTGTTCTTAACCTGAAGCACCACTTTAGCTAATGGGGTCTCCTGCTGCTGCCGCGCCACCGGAGCACGATTTCTGTTCTCATCCTGAAGCAAAGTTCTTAACCCAAGGTACTATTTCTGGGTTAGCGGAGTCTGTAACCTGAAGCGTATGTAACCTGAAGCGTATGTAACCCGAGGTACCACTGTATATATGCAGTGTAGTCTAATATATGCAGTGTAGTGGTTAAGAGCAGTAGACTTGCAATCTGGTGAACCGGGTTCAAGTCCCCGCTCCTCCACATGCAGCTGCTGGGTGACCTTGGGCCAGTCACACTTCTCTGAAGTCTCTCAGCCTTGCTTGCCTCACAGAGTGTTTGTTGTGGGAAAGTAAGGAAAAAGAGATTGTGAGCCACTTTGAGACTCCTTA
The DNA here is from genome assembly GCF_965112155.1 of Podarcis liolepis. Lineage (NCBI taxonomy): Eukaryota > Metazoa > Chordata > Lepidosauria > Squamata > Lacertidae > Podarcis > Podarcis liolepis. The sequence continues at coordinate 52,144,250 of NC_139561.1, read as the reverse complement.
GGGTAGTGATAAAGCAGGAAATCAAATCCAAACTCCTCCTCTTCTTCTATAAGTTGCCCAGAGTGGCTGGGGAAACCCAGCCAGATGGGTGGGGTATAAATAATAAAATTATCATTCATTATTTATTTTCCCATAGGAAACACTGGGGATCATAGCTGTGCGTGGGAAATAGGATTCTCCTAACAATTCTTAGGACCCTTAACAAACTGTAGCTCCCAGAATTATTTCTGGGAAGCCATGACTGTTTAAAGTTGTATCACTGCTTTAAATGTATGGTTGTGAATGTGGCCTGTCAGAAGGCACAGATCTCAAATTCTTGACTTTGCACTACACTTGCTCATAAGATCAGTTACACTCTTATTTTAATTTCTTTAATTTCTCTTTAGTGTGAATCTGTTTCTCACGCTCCAGGTTTTTGGATAGCTGGGAACTCTTTTTGAGACTAAGATGTGTGACTATGAATCATATTGGCCGCCTGCATAACTGTAAAACTTGCTGTCCAAAGCAACACTCATATACCCACTGTCTTTTGTTTCTGTGTAATAAACTAATATGTTTATACTTCCTGGTGTGACTACTTCTTAGCTGAGCATATGGGTGAAAGGTATACATATATGCATTTTAAATAGACACATGTCCTGATTCCACGCAAAAGGCTTCATTTCTCTCAGTAGGGTATTGCTGGCTCCATAGACATGATGTGGGTTCAAACGCACACCTCATAACACACTTTTCTGTTTTCTTCTGAGTGCACGGTGCTCACTGTATGAGTCAGCCACATAGGAAGCTGAACTGACATGTTTACTCCCAGGTGATGGATTATCTTGACATAGCGGAAAATTGCTAAAGGAGTGACTCTCTTGACCCTCGCTACTAGTAGCAATACATTTTTGAAGCTGAATTTTGTTGCATGTGTGGCCTGTCCCATCTGTGTTTGCGATGGAAGCACATGTTCAGACTTCTGATGGGGAGCAGGGAGGGGCAGTTTTATGCGGCAAACAGTTGCCACGGGAAGGGCTGAGCTCTCCTTTTCCTCTGGCTGCTGCAAAGCTCCCTCTCCCAACAACTCTAGACCAAGAAGGGCCATTGGTCTAGTAGTGTTACAGGCAGAATCTGCATAGCTGTCAACCTTCCTTTTTTTTGCGGGAAATTCCCTTATTCCAGCGCCGTTTCCCGCTGCTATCATGGATTGTTAGATATCCCGTAGACCAGTGTTCCCCAACCTTGGGCCTCCAGCTGTTTTTGGACTACAGCTCCCATCATCCCTCGCTAGCAAGACCAGTGGTCAAGAATGATGGGAATTGTAGTCCAAAAACAGCTGGAGGCCCAAGGTTGGGGAACACTGCCGTAGACGGTCCCCAGGACAGGGGAGGCAGCTGATCCCTTATTTTCGAGGCTGCTGATCCCTATTTTCAAATCTGAAAGTTGACAGCTATGAGAATCTGGCCAAGATCATCATGGTGGAGGGACTCTTTAGCTTAATGTTCTATCTTGGCTCACTTCTTGATGTGCTAGCTTTCAACTTGCAGAGCTTATGGGATGATGCTGATGCTGATGCTGAGAGCCAGTGTGGTGTAACGGGCTGTTATCATGTGAGACTAGCAGCAGGGAGACTGGTGTCCAAAATCCCAACTCGGCCACACGGAAATCACACGCTGGGTGACTTGGTTCGGGCCAGTAACCAGCCCAACCCACCTCGCAGGGCTGTTGTGAGGATTAAATGAGAGCGAACCGTGTCGCCCACCTTGAATCCCATGGAGGAAAAAGTGGGATATAAATGCAAGGAATAATACTGGCAATGAGCCCCTCTCGCCCCGCCCGCCCGCCAGCCTTTGTTCGCTACTTCTCCCCCTCAGGCCCGGCTTCCTAAACAATCGCCGCCTCCCCTTGGCCCCGCCCCCTTTCCTCCCGCGCGCCGCGCCTTCCTCCCCTCCCTCACAACGACCGCTCCCGTCACCTGGGGCAACGGCTTTGAGGCGGGAGGGGGCGGGCGGTGACGGCGACAGAGGCGCGGGGCGGCGAGGGGACTGTGAGCGCAGCGGAGGCCCCACCCACCTCCCGGAGCAGCGCCGCCGCCGCCGCTCAACCCCCTGGTCCGTCCGTCGGTGTGCCCTCGTCGCCGTGTTCCCCTCCTTCCCTCTCTGGGTCCCGCGTGGGGGACTGGCAGGCGGAGGAGGAGGCTGAGGCGGGTCACAAGACTTGCGGGGGGAGGAGGAAGGGGCACGAGGAACGCCGAAAGGAGGCCTTATTATGGGGTGAGTCCGAGGGGGCCAGAGGAGGGGAACGGGCCGAAACTGGAGCCACGCCACGGGGACAGTTCGGGAAAGCAAGGCGAGGCGGGGGACCTCTGAGCGCGTGCAGAGCGCTCCCACAAAGTAACTCTTACTCAGCCCCAGTGCCTAGCCGAGTGTTTCCCAAACTTGGGTCACCAGCTGTGTTTGGACTACAACTCCCAGCATCCCAAGGTAGCAGAACCAGTGGTCACGGATGATGGGGATTGTAGTTCAGAAACAGCTGGAGACCCAAGTTTGGGAAACAGTGGTCTAGCCCAACCTTTCTCAACCTTGGGTCCACAGATGATGTTGGACTACAACACCCATCATTTTTTAGCCAGCAAGACCAGTGGGCAAGGATGAGGGGAGTTGTAGTACAACATCTGTGGACCTAAGGATGAGAAAGGTTGGGGTTTCCCAAACTTGGGTCTCCAGCTGTTTTTGAACTGCAGTTCTCGTCATCCCTGACCACTGTTCCTGCTAGCTAGGGATGGTGGGAGTTGTAGTCCAAAAACAGTTGGAGACCCAAGTTTGGGAAACACTGGGCTAGCCATACACAACTGGGATTTTTAAAAAGAAGGGTGTTCCTGACTAGCCCCAATGTCTTTCCATAGGTAACTGGTGCTTTAAGATAAGGGTGCCCCTGACCGTGCACAGTCACTGCCATCCACCCTCCTGCAAGTTACTGGGACATGTCAGCAAGTTCTGAAATGAGGGGCATGGTTGCTGTGAGAACACTTGACAGCTTGTTTTCTGAATAACAGTGTAACACAGGGAGGAATAGTCTTCTAAAAGAAAAAGAAATGGTATTAAATTATGGGAAGGAAGAACATATGGGGGAAGTAGGGAAAGACAGAGGTGAAGCTAAGGGTGAAGACAGCAATTCATTGTACTGCAGGGTACTCAACGTTTTGGGGCCTGAGAGTATATTTGGAAATGGAAGAAAAACTCATGGGCATCACAAGCTACCCATTTCACATAAGAACTGCCAGTGCTCAGACCCTGCTCCCTGTCCAATCCAGGCAAAACATCCCCAAAACTAATAAAACACTTTGCAGACCCCAGCATTATGTAAGGTGGTGAAAATTTTAATTCTCTTCTCTTCATTGAAGACAAATGCCTAGCAATGCAGTCTTTTCACTGGACTTTAGGAAACACGTTTCCATCACACTTTAGAACTGATATCTGCTTTCATTCTAAGGCAGGGGTGGACAACCTTATTGTTCCTCAGGGACACATGTAGCTGATGGGCGATACTTGGGGAACTTGTACCAGTTTGTGTGGCTGGTCCAGTCTTGGCAGTGGGCTGGAGCATTAACATCCACACACCCAACTTACACCCACATCAAAACACAGGATTTTTTTTGGAAGATGGGGACAAAGTAATACAGTCGTAGCTTGGATCCCAAATGCCTTGTGAGTTGAACGTTTTGGCTCCCAAACTCCGCAAACACGGAAGTGAGTGTTCCGGTTTGTGAATGTTCTTTGGAACCTGAATGTCTGAAGGGGCTTCCTTGGCTTCCGATTGGCTGCAGAAGCTTCCTGCAGCCAATCGGAAGCCACGCCTTGGTTTCCGAACATTTTGGAAGTTGAACGGACTTTCAGGACAGATTCCGTTTGACTTCCGAGGTACCACTGTATAGGGATGATATCTGTAAATAAATTCCCATTTCTTTGATCTATTTGAAGCATCTTGGGCTTCTGGGTGTAGTCTTTCTGAGGGAAGGGTCCCAGTTAATTAGTATAATGTGCCACCAGTGTGGAGAGCCTGCTACAGGATTGCTCAAGGTCAGGGGTTGGCAACCTAAGGCCCATGGACCGGAAGTGGCTCACAGAGGCTGTTTAACAGGCCCACGAGCCGCCCGCTTGGCGAGTCCCTGCGCGCTGTGTTAAACCCACGTGGTGCGGGGACTCTCTTCCGTGGCTCCAGAAATCGCTTCTGCGCATGCGCAGATGCCGGAAATAGCATCTGCGCATGTCTGTGGCGCTGGAAGTCGCTTCTGCGCATGCCCAGATGCTGAAAATTGCTTCTGCGCAGGCGTGATATTGGGTGTCTGGGCATGCGCAGAAGCAATTTCCGGTGCCACAGGCATGCACAGACATGATTTCTCGCATTGCACCGGCCCGGCCCACGGAGGATCTCCGCAGGAGTGATCCGGCACATGCCTGGTAAGCCTTGCCGACCCCTGTTCAAGGTCATAGAAATGGTGCAAAAATGAACTTTGTAGCAGCAGCTGGATAGTTTTCTAATATGTACATTATCTAATGTTGGGAAAACTAGGCCCTAGGCTGTGATTGGCAAAAATCTGCCTTGTAACCAGCCTTTTGATATTAATAAGTAGCCTTTGACTTAGTTTGGGGGCCCCCATTCAGATGAAGGATTGTGTTGCAATGACCTGGATGTAGCTTGCTGGTGGGATCTGTGACTACGGGGTTGATGGTAGTGTGAGGCAAGCTAATGCTGTTCTTTTTGGTCTGTACGTGAATTCCCAAAAGTTTTTTTGTTTCTTAAATTGTAATTTTTAGTATGAAAAGGATTCCATTTTAGTCTTGTGGTCTCTTAATAAAGTATTTGTCTTTATCTATTGCTGTGGCTTCTTGTGGTAGGCCTTTGCTCTAAATCTGGCACCTGGTTTTCACTACTGAGTAATTTGTGGGTTTGGGGCTTAGAGAACAAGGAGTGGATATTTGGCTCTTGGCTAGTTGAATTCCAAGGGCTCCAAAAAGAAATCTGAGTGTCCCCTGACTTAGATTTGGAAAACTTTTCAGGAGTGGAGGCTGGGCAGGATTGATTTTCCCTGGGCATCATTCAGCTTGGCTGCAGAGTTGAGAAATTAGCCCTGGGTAGGGAGGAATAATACCTGCTCCTTTGTTCTAGGCTAGAAGGGGTGAGATAGGAATAAGGAATGCTTACCATCATAGCTCCCATCTCAAAACAAAATGTTATTCAATCCCTTCTTTATCATACAAGTCTAGAAATAATGTGGGTGCTGTGATGCAGAGCTGCTATGCAGTTCCTGAGTCAGCAGGACTCCTGTCCGGTGGGGTAAAAAGCATGTCCTTGTATTCTGTTAAAGGATTTTAGAGGTAAAAAGTACTTGTTATCACCGAGCAACAGCTGGTCAGTAAAAAAATAAACATACCAATTTGTTTCATTCATGCTATTATAAAATAAATTGTCTAACTGCAGTATTATTACTTTTTTAAAAAAATCCTTAAAACACAGGCAGAGCGCGTGTAACCTACAGAGTCAGCAAGTGTAATGACTTCCTCTGAACAGAAGCAAAATGAAATAGAGTCTGAAAGAGTCGCTGGAAATACAAGAATTGTGGAAACAGAATTGCGCTGCACCTACCCAAATGAGAGGCGGGAGAGGAATCAGATTTACACCCTTCTAAGCATCAGTAACAGCATAAATGAACAAGAGGAAAGGTCCTTGGATTGTACTAATGGAACAGGATGGGAGGAAGCTGTGAGTAAGAATTTTATGTTGTGAACATTTATACTCTCAGTCACCAGTTATCCATTAAAAAGAATCTGCCATAATATAGTGTAGTTTATAAATGGGCACCACTTGTCTCCTAGGGACTGGTTCAAATGTAGTATACCGGTAAGTTGAAGCATCTTGTGTTCAAATGTGCATTCTGATGAGTATAAGAATTATATCATTGGTTTCAAATCCATCAGGTGATACCGTTGCAGAAGTCCATTTAGTTATAGAGGTCTCTCTTGCTGAATCTTTTCAATATAAATGTTGCTGCTGTGGATGCGTGCACCTTCCCTCACCTTAAGTTGCAATACTACCTATAGCCCTGCCTAGACAGAGTTAGCTTTGCCTTGTCCATACATGCTGTGGAAAATCCAAGTCTGACTACTCTAGTGGACTTGGAGAGGCCTTTGGAAACTATTTGTTATCTTCAATTACTTCAGAATATGGCAACTAAACTGTTGACTGGAACAAGCCACTTGGAATGTAGCTTGCCAATTTTCTGTGGCTTCTAATTTGATTCCAAGGATTTTCCAAGATACTGGTTGTGACAGGTTTTAACATATAAAATCTCACATGGCTTCGGACCAGAGTATCTGAAGGCTTGACTGCTCCTATATGAACCTGCTTGATTTTTAAGACATTCATCAGAGGCCTTGCTTTGGGTGCTTCCACTTTCAGATGGAAAGTGGGTGGCAATCAGATAGTAGTATCCTGGTTTTGGAAGATTTTCTCCAGGGACAAATTGACTGGCACGTACTCTTAGCCTTTAGAATGAGGTTGTATTCTCCTGTATTCAACTGTATTCTCCTGAATTTTTAATTAATTGTTTTAACATTTCCTTTGCTGCTGAGTACGTTTGTTGACATTCTTGCGGTTTGTATTGTTTCTGTATTGTAGTTCTTAAACTTTCTTAGCTGCTTAGAAAGTTTATATACTCAGATGTGGGAGAAAATTATTTTAAAGAAAATATTTAAAAACAAAACTCTTGTGACACGTCCATTTAGCGTGATAAAAACATTTAGGAGATAGACCGAGCTTTAATCCATAAAAATCTATGCCATGATAAACGTGTTAATCTTTAAGGAATGGCAAGAATCTTGTTGATCTATTTACAAAGGAATTAATAAAAATAAATTATAGGTATTAATAATTTCACCCTGTCCAGACTAAAGTCAGTGGTGTTGGGTTCCTAAATTTACATAAAATATAATCCTTAAATTAGACAATGCTTTTGAAGAAATTATTATGATTATAGTATTTGTGATTTGGTTCAGGTTAGTATATGAAGCCTGGGACACAGGTGGCACTGTGCGTTAAACCACAGAGCCTAGGGCTTGCCGATCGAAAGGTTGGCAGTTCGAATCCCTGTGATGGGGTGAGCTCCCGTTGCTTGGTCCCTTCTCCTGTCAACCTAGCAGTTCGAAAGCACGAAGTGCAAGTAGATAAATAGGTACCACTCCAGCGGGAAGGTAAATTGCGTTTCAATGAGCTGCTCTGGTTCGCCAGAAGCGGCTTAGTCATTCTGGCCACATGATCCGAAGTTGTACGCCAGCTCCCTCGGCCAATAAAGCGAGATGAGCGCCGCAACCCCAGAGTTGACCACGACTAGACCTAATGGTCAGGGTTCCCTTTACCCCTTTACCTTAGTCTATGTAGCAATGCTTTAATTCTTTGCTCAGGGTACTCTACACTTTCCCATTATATGTCATTTTAAAGATGTGCAGCTGGCGCTATGCATGGAAATAAGTCAGCCTGCATTTACTGGGGCTTATGCCCAAGTAAGTCTTCATATGACTGCAGTTAATTGTGTAATTACTTTTACAGTTTTCTTGTATTTTGGATTGTGAAGCAAATGTCAAAGCTTTTCTTCCTACTGCTATGCTATTGTTACTCTATTTTTAGGCTCATGTTTACTACATTTTTTTGAGCTCTGCTTTGTGTCCTGATATCTGTATCTAATTAAGAAGCCCTGTGGTTATGTCCACATGGTACTTATTTTTAGGGCTGCAATCCTGCCAGTGGCTTCATCCAGAGTCCATCCTTTCCTTGTATACATGCTTTGCATTTCCTAGCTTATAACACCTTGCAAGTGTTGGGGGAAGAGAATGACCAGCAAGGTCTAGTGATGCTTTCTTGTGAGAGGGAGCAATCCGAGCCACCTTGAAGGAAGCAGATATGTACCTTCTCTTAACCTGCAGACTGTTCCATCTATTAGTTGCTAATTTCTCATTTGTGAATAAAAGTTACCCAGTAGGTAATTATCACAACCCTGATTGCAATCCTGCTATTTTTCCTAAATTTCTCAGCAGGTTTTGTTACCATCAGTTATGATATTATTCTGGTGTATATTTCCAGGGACATTGTGCTTCAGTTCCTATGTGGAGAGCCATTTCAGAATGTGGTGCTGAGAGATCATCACTATTGTATTATGCAGGGATTTATTTTGTCTCTTATGCTGTTTAGAATCTCTTCTGTATGAAAATCCTGAGGTCCTTTGGGATCCTGGAGTAAGGTGCCATCCGTATGCTGCTGACATTTTCTTGTAAAATTCAGAAGTGGTGGTGGATAAGATGAACTGATGTCTGAAATGAGTAATAATAATAATAATAATAATAATAATAATAATAATAATAATTTATACCCTTTCCATCTGGCTGGGTTGCATGAACTGGATGCATGCTAACTAACTGAAGCTCAATCCAGACAAGATGGAGGTACTGATTATAATTGGTTTATAAGTGGTTTAGCCTGATACGTTGAGTCTATTTTGGGTGGTTTTGCATTTCCTTGAAGAATTAGGTGCAGAGCTTGGAGATTTGTTTAGATCTATTCTTATATCTGGATGCCCAAGTGAGATGTTGCATGAAGCACTTTCTGCCAGTTTCAGCTGCTATGCCAGTTTTCACCCCTCCTCTTGATGACTCTCTTATGTTAAGCTAATGCAGTCTCTTCATAGAATTATAGAATTGTAGTGTTGGAAGAGACCCTGAGGATCATCTAGTCCAACCCCCTACAAAGCAGGAATATGCAGCTGTCCCATAAGGGGATCGAACCTGCAACCTTGGCATTATCATGCTCTAATCAACTGACCTATCCAGACTCAAATGGAAGGGGATGCCTTAGAAGACTACTGAGAAGCCACAACTAGCCCATAATATGTTTGGTCGAATGGAACGCATTACACAAGTGCATAAACATATTCAGTGGTTAGATGTCTATTTCCAAATACAATTCATAGTGCTGTTGTTAACCTTTAAAGCTGTGTAGCTCAGGTTGCAGATATCTGCAGGACCGCTGCCTGAATGCTGAGATTCTCTTCAGAGGCCCTTCTGTGGGTGTCCTTTGCCTGTTTTATATCCTACTTTTCGAGGCAAAAGACATTTTTAAAGCAGCTTACAATGTAGCAGAGCAAGTATAACAATGTCAAAACAATAAAAATTCAGTTCTATTAACTAAGATTCTAGTTAGGAGATAATGCATCCTGATTCAGAGCAAAAAATTGGACTGGATCATCTTTGAAGGAGTTTGCCATAGTGTGGTCTGGTTTTGTCATAATCAGGAATGTGGCAGTAGGCTACTATGCAATGGTTGTCTTTCATGGGCATGAGGATATAGTTTATGTTACTCCAGTGGACCAGGAATTATTGACCAAACAGCAAAGCTGTCCTTGAAGAACACTTTCACATAGTCAGGAGTGCATGATCCAGCTTTCCATCTTGTATTCAAACTCGGGCTCATAACAGGCACCACTGGAGAAGTTACTGTGGAAGGTATTTATGCTGACAGACTAGTAGGTGGCAGCTTTCAGAACCATAACTGTTCCCAGAAGCAAAGCTAACATAACCTAAGGGTTTGCTTACAAGTGCTCAGCCTGGCTGCTGTGATGGTACCTATTTTGGCTTTTGTATGGTACATAGGACTCCATGCTAGCAATGCCACCATGCTTCAGTGTTTTGCCTGGCACAGATTATTCAGACTTTTTTTGCTTTGGGTGAAGTTCTTTCTATTTATGACTGTCTTTACAGATAGACCAATCAGATTTCTGGACACCAAGTACAGGGCCTGGACACCAAGTACAGGGCCTTTTCAGTGATAGTCCTGCATCTTTGGAACTCCCTCCCATAAGAACCTCCTGGCCTCCTGCTTCAGAGTTTTCAGAGGGCCTTAAAGAGTTTTTTTGGTTGTTGTGTGCAACTTTTTGGGGATGGTGTTGCTGGCTTTTATTTGTTTCATGTGCTCTATTCTGTTGTTTATATTAATTGTGGTGTGGTTTTAGGATATTGGTTTAAATGTGATGGTACACTGCCTTAGGAGGACTTGTCCTTAAAACTGAATTGAAAATAACTTGTGAGTTTACTGCAAGGTGCTCTGAGAACTTCATGGTAGATATAATATTCACTATTTTTTAAAAAACCCCTGAAAGGATTGATCAGAACACTTGTTGTGCCAGGGTGAGATTACGCAGCCTTCACAGCTGACTTCCTACTACTGGCAATGGGGCTGTTCTGGAGAAAAGCAACTTGTGTTTTCTAGAGGTACAGCACTTCCAGTTGTGCACTAAAGTATAGTATAGTATAGTATAGTATAGTATAGTATAGTATAGTATAGTATAGTATAGTATAGTATAGTATAGTATAGTGTGTCTATGGAGCACTGAAGTACAGATAATTGCTTTAGCCCATTGTCTGCTTTTAAAAAAAGCAAGTCTCGTCCTTTCTTCTATAAAATATTTTATACTTTCTATTACTTAAAAGAAAATTCAGTACTGAGGCTAGAATCCCATTGTCCCTAGGAGGGTGTGCCAGGGGGCCACTGGATGTTTCAAATCTCCAAGTTGAGGGCGGAGAACCTCATAAGGCCTCTTCCAGCCACTATGGAAGTCACTGTGGCCATTTGTCTTACCAATGTCAGAGTTCAAATGTTGGTTGGAGCAAAGAAAGAGGTTGGTTTGGATTTAAATCCTTTCCATATCCCTGACTCCACCCCTGCCCAATAAATAAATTGAGATAAATAAATGTCAGCCTTCGAACTGACATATGTATTTTCCTTTCTACTGGAAACATTCGGAAAGAAATAATAAAAACTTAGAAGACAAGCACTTAGAAAGGACAAATAAAAAAGAGCACCACACTTTCCACCTTTTTGTTTTGCTCTAAAGAAAGCATTAAGAACATGAATAATAGCTTTTGGTCCTCCCATTTGAGACTAAAAATTAGCCATAATATGATATGCACAGCTTTGTTATTTAAGTAGACTGGTATGAAACAAAAGTCGGGAGTTGACTTGTGCTGGACCTTCTTGTTTAGTACTAAACTATGACTCATTTAAGGTCTGCTCAACAGTCTTATCTGACTTTCTTGATAATGGGGCATTATTTTAAAATGGTCTAGGAACCTCATATCAATTACACTTTTTTTGAGCAGATAATATCTTTTCCTGCATATTGGTCCACAGTTAAAATTAGCAAGAGATTACCAGTAAATCTAGTTGCTCTGCTGCTTAAAATACTAACTTATATTCACATCATTTTGCTCTCAGGTCCAAGGCTGGGGCAAAACAGCCCCATTTGCTTATCTTCAGCTACAGAAGAAAGCTAGAAAAGCAAAGACAAGTGAGTCTGTCAGTGGATGCCAGTCTGTCAGTGGATGCCTTTACTGCTTAGATCTGAATCAAGTTATTGACAAAAGTTTGGAACAAGACCCCAAGGGTACAGAACCATTGAAAACTGATTTCAAATTAAGTACATGTGCTGCCACAGATCGTATTCCAGAAAAACAGCAGACTCTGCTTTTACAGAGTGCAACCATAGACTCTTCTGCAACAGAAGACTCTAAAAAGGAAAATTGTTATGGCAAAATATATTCTGGTCACACATCCCAAGGAGAAAAGAAAAAAGTGTCCTTAAAGGATGTTCAAGCTACTTTAAGTGAAAGGAGATTTTTTCTAATGAAAGAGAGTCCTCTCTTCCAAGGAGAAAAGAGAACAGTGCCAATAAAGGAGTATAGTATACTGACTACAGGAAAACACAAAACTCTAGAAACTGTGAAATACAAAGACACAAAAGGCTACGAGCCTCCCATATGTAATCATGTTGGCACTGAAACTGCTACTGTTAAGCCATCATTAGTACTACCACCTCTGAAAGATGCAACTCTCAAAACCACCCTGGATCCTTCAGCAAAGAAAAGCAAGACTGTTACTTCCCAGGCAAGTGAAAAATCATTCCATGCTGTTTCCGAGACAAGTTGCTGTGGTCAGGTTTTTAAAACCAAAGAGCAAAAGAGTGAAAAAAGAATAGACACAATGTGTAATGCAGTGAAGGAGCAAATAAAAATGCATGAAATAGCCTCTTTTGACTCAAGGCTTTCCAAGACTTCATTCATCTCAAGAAACCCAGATCGTTGCTACTGGCATTGCTCATTTGCACCAGATACAAAAATGGCAACCATGTCTAATTCAATTGCACTGCGAAGACACAATCATCTCAACAGCATGCATTTTCTGCATACAAAAGGAGCGCGAATCAACAAAGTTAATGAGATGCAAGACCCTTGCACCAGAAGCAGGAGTCACACTGGAACCAAACAAGGAAATGAGTCAAAAACACAGGAGATCCCTCTGCTTTCTGGACTATTCCCTTCCTTAACGGTCAGCCGTGTTGCAATAGCTGCATTGCCCTTTAGGCTGACCTGACTTTTTAAATTGTAATTTCTTGTTGGGCTATTCATGGATTTGTTTGGAGCACTCTGTATAATGAGAAAAAATACTGAAAAGTCATTGTAAAGCAGACTGGGCAGATTTGTTAATTTGCATAGGTGCTATTTTGAATAGAGTTGACTGCCACTCATTTCTGTACAAAATTAAAATACCAATTGATTACCTCTTACAATATGATAATGGTTTCAGTAGATCCTTAAATATGTTTAGTTGAACTAATAGAGTCTGCAGTGTAGACTCAGGCTCTCAGAGATGAGCCTTAATGTGCATTGCCTGGATGATGCCCCCAGTTTGCCAAAAACTTTTTGTCTTTAAAAGTACACCTAGCTAGTTCTTATTTAGAAAATTGGGCATAGCGTTTCAGTACTTCCAATCCCCACTGTATGTATGGTAAATGCAAGCTACTTTGGTCTGTTTTGTTCTTATTAGTCCTTTTGCTTGGGAAGGACCACTGCAGAAGCACCATGACCTGTGTAGTTTGTCTTCTCAAGGAATACTTGAACTACTGCACCAAACTCAGAATAGATGGGCAAGGGATCAGATTTTGCCTAAATTAAGCCCGTACAATTTGGAAGTCATCGAGCCATACATAGCCACAATGCCTGTTTTTGCTCTCTGTCAAGGATGGCAATAGAAGGCTGTCAAATATCTGTCAGGCCAGACTAAGTTGCTCATGAGCTATATTTATCTCAATGAGTTGTACAGTTGTACAGGCCTAGACCAAGTGCTTCACCATATGGAATCTAGAAAAGTACCAAAAATTGTCTGCGTAGTCTCTGCCACAATGATGTACTATTTTCAAGTGTCCTCCAATTTGTGCAAAGCCTTAGCTGTTTTTAGATGTTGTAAAAAGTTTATTTTTAAAGTTTTCTTTTATGTTTAATGTTCAAACAATGTGTAGATAAGACTAAGGAAGCAAAGTTAATATTTAGTTATATTTGTGTGTGTAGAATTGACTGTATATACTTCGTGATTTGTTTATGTCAGCTAGGACTTGTCCCCCTCTGCAAAATTAGGTAACTCACATTGCTTTATAATCTAGATAGCTTCAATAAAATACTTTTCTGTATGCACAGTGACAGCATGTTCCTCAGTATTTCAATCCAAGAGATTTTCCTGTCAACATCTGCCATAATTATCCTACACCTTATCTGATGCATTTGGAGTAGCAGGAAGGTAATGACATTTCTGGATATCCAATTGCAAGAGTCCCAATGTCACTCACCCATGATTCATGGAATCCACTTATATTTGATCAACTGTACAGAAACTTGTTCAAGTAGTTTTATTATAAAATCTTGCCAAATTCTTTTTAGTTTCAAACAAACAAGTTTGCACATAAACTGATCGTAGTCCTTGAACTAAATATTTTGAGTTCTTATGCAAAAAAAAATCTGAGAGCTGAGTGGCCTTTTCCTTTTGGTTTTGGTGATGGTAGCAAGGGCTCTCACCAGGAATTCATGTGCATAAACCTCCTGCAAGAACACAGTAGGCTAGTTGAAAAAATGAACTTTTTTGACAAGCAGCTTGCTTTCTTGTTCTTAAAACAGGCATGAAATTATTTAAAGCAAAAGTGTTCAATAGCATGACCATTTTTTCAGGATTCATCAGGGCCTACAAAGAAGGGATTAAAACAGTGACTGACAGAAATGTTGTAACAAACATGCAATATCTTTAAGAAACCACACCTGTTTCTACAAGTGTGGGGCAAAGATTTTTGGGGTGAACCACCAATTAAATGGTGTGAATTCCTCACCCCCCCATTATAGGAGACAAAATTGCTCGAACCATTATAAACTGTTTATTTGAATTGCCTTTTCTTGAATTGGCTGCTAGACTTAACCCTTCCTCTTGCTCCTACTACCACTTCTGTAGAAATGCTGGTTTTAGTGAACATTGTTGAAGGGCTTCCTGCTACCCTCATTGCACATCACATTTACTGCTAAGAATTGTGAAATTCTGTGCTCCAGTTTAAAACAAAACAAAACAGGGCTTAAGCAAAGTTTTGGATAATGGATGGATACAAGCAGTCGTTTACAAAGTGGTTGCTTAACCATGCTATAGCTGTAACCACTTGCTGAGTCAGTTACCTGTGTGATCCTGTTAGGCCAAGTGGATGAAAGTTTTACCTCTCATACAAAATACAGACAGTTAAATGGTTGTCAGTCTTCACCTATGTAGACTTGTACCTTGTGAAATAATGGCTTTACAGAAAATAACATGTCATACTTAAGGACCCATTAATATGTGTTTTCATTTTTCAAAATTACAAGCAGAATAAAATGTCAATAAATTTTAATTCTTTGTGAGCATAAATAAACTTGGAAGTTTCTTTTCTAATGATTCCATTGATGAGTGAACCAAAATAAATAGCAGCTACTTTTCAGTGAATTTAAAATGATTGATCTTGTTACTTACCAGCTAAACCAAGTTAGTGAGCTGAAAAGCCATGCTTGATAGTACTTACAAGTCATGCTTCCTGATGCTGCAGTTATGAAAACTTCAAAAAGCAATTTGGCATTACAATGAACAAAGTATGAATTTTGTATTACTTAGTCGAGGGTGTGGTGTGGGGGGGAAGGCTGTGGCCCTCCGGAGATGACTGGACTCGTTCCCCTCCTTGAACACAGTGGGGCCCACTTCTGGGTAGGTATGTCCAGGGCCAGGCTGCATATTCCACTGATTTCAGTGGGAAAGATTTAAGCATGTTCATAATGCTAACTGAAAATAAGTAGGGACTTTAAAAGTATCTTAGCGTTGGTTGGGTCATGCCCTTTGTTTTAACTCCCCTTTTCTGCCCTGCATAAAGAGAACAGATGCCACAATCCAATACTCAATGGTGCATGCTCCAAAATAAGTGTATATAGGATTACATACACAAGTAAATGTGTGTAGCATTACATACTAACACAAGTGTGTATTGCTAACTAGCTTTTAAAATAGCATATATATTTAACAGTTTTTTTCTTAGTTCTTCTGTGGACTTTGTCAATGATAACAGTGTGGAATTTAGCTGTGATTTCATTCTTTTTTAAAAAATTGTGGTGTTTTTTTTTAAAAAAATCATACTATTGATTTTCTTTTAAACACTTGAGTTTTTTTTTTTAAAAAATCACCATTATATCAAATGTGGAAAAATAGGGGGATAACAGCATGGATAATGTACATCACAAAGAATGTGAGACTACAGCAGAATTTAATAATCATTTAGCTTTAAAAATATAGAGCCTTCTTTAGATACAAATAATCATTTGATTCCCCCCCCCCGCAAATGCACCCCAAGACCCTCCTGAATTTATATCCATTAAAAAAAAACTTTACCAGTTCTGTGGACACCCTACTGTGATTCAGTTATACCAGAATATTTTTTGGTGATTCTCCCGGGACTCCCATGCCGATGTATCCTTTAAAAAAGGAGTACACCTGCTTTTACACTTTCGCCACTTTGGCAAGTGGCCCCCAGAGGGCTGACATTGGGTTTTTTAAATAGGATTTCATTACTAACTTGGTTCAATAAATCATCACCAGCAGGACATATCCAATATAACATTTAGTGGAAAATTCTCATTTTTCAAATGAAAGTCCTAGAGAGCATGGAAAAGTTACCTAACATGACATTGAAAAGTTTAAGAAGAATTTGGCCAAAATTCACTACAAGTTTTGTATAGAGGTTTGGTGAAATTCATTATATTAAGTGTTTTTTGTGAAAGTGAAAGATTCACGTTTTTGGTGTGGCTGCAAGACTCTGAATTTAAAGGCACCATCTTTTCCCCTCCCTTTTTTCCTTCCAGGAACAAGGCTGGGGGAGAGCTACTCCTTTCGCATGCTGTAAGATCCAAAAAGAGACCAAGAAACCAAGAGTAACCAAAACAGTCTCAAGCATCTCTCACCAGAATATGGTGCCTGCTAATAAGAAAAACATGGCCTGGGTAACACAGTTGGCAAGAGAGAGACAAAAAATGGACGACAAATTTACTGAAGGAGAACCAGTTTCAAGCAACAAAAAGATTGAAGTTTCGTGCATCAAACCATACAACTATGTCCCAATGATGACAGCCCATGCCGAGGGAGACAGAAAGAGAGGGAAATTAGACTCTATCCAAACATTCCTAGGTGAAAAAAGGAGCTTGCCAATAAAGGAATATGAAATCAAGTACTCACAACGGCAGACAGAACCTGACATCCTGAAATATAATGAGATCGGCCTGCCCAGAGTAATCCACGGTAATCCTCCTAACAGCTTGAGCTGTATAACCTTAAATGCATTTTTGGTCTTCAGACCAGACGAAGGCAATGTAATCAATTTGCATCTGGAGCCTCCTTCAAAGCATGAAGCAACAGCAGTCAAGAGAACTGAGGAAGAGGACAGCACGGACGCAGTCTCCTATAGCCACGTAATTAAAAAAGTAAAGCAGAAGAGTGAAAAAAAAGTTGGTATGAATAATACGGTGAAAAAGCAAATACAAAAATCATGTATCGCCCTTTGACTTGTCCATGGTGCTCAGCTATTTTGTCTCGTCTTCAAAGCTGTTTGACTTTTTCCTTTGTACTGAATTAAGATTACATTCAAGCTATCTTCCCTTCCCAATCATTGCTATTCTAAATGCAGTACGAACACCTGCATGGTTTGTGCTGCCCTTGTAAAATTGTGATAGTAGCAAGGGCAATTACATTAATAATGAGGGAGCTTTAACTCAACAGGACTGATCATCTCAATTAATTGGCAGTGACTAATTTTAAACCAGTGAGGCCAAAGAGCTGGGACTTAAGGGGTACTCTTGGTTTCTGAAGCTATTTTGGTTCTAGTAGTTTGCTATAATTCAGAATGACTATATATTAAGGTGGTCATTCTTTCTCCCAATATCTGGAGCCCCAAAGCACCATGGGTGGTTTTGGGTTGGCACACTTGGCCTTCCCAATTGCCCCTTTCAGTGGTAGCACAAACAGCCAGAGAAGCTCATCCCATTAGGAAGCCCTACAGAGCACACTCCTCTGGCCCCAGGATAAGAACAGCTGCCACCAGAAGGAAATCCCTCCATTCCCTATGAATGAAAGCTTTTTGCAAGACCCAAATGCTACAGGGGATACTGAAATTACTGTCTCTGCAGCAGGTCAAGGAACCATGAAGCCATTCTTACAACAGTGGATGCCAGTTTTGTAAAGCAAGGATGCCTTGATTAGTTTTGATTGATACATCAGTTACAATTGTGCCAACCCTCCCAATTTCCTCAAAAAAAATTAGGGAAACCAAGACCAAATCATGGGACGTAGGAATTGCTACAGTACTATAATAAGGGACAGTATTTTGAGTCCAACACAATTCAGCATTTGGGGTATGGGGGAGAAAGAAACCTATTTACAGGTAGTTTTCACAGGTTTATGGGGGGAAACCATTGAATTTGCTGTGTTTTAAATATTGCAAATTTTGATGTTACAATATATTATTATTATTATTATTAAATAAAAATGCAATATATTAAGACTGCAGACAGGGCACTGAATATTAGTGCTGTAAGGTTGCAGGTTAGAATTGCAGTCAAGCACAATCCAAAATACTTTTTTTGCAACACTGGGGCAATGATATTTTGAATGTCAGCTTATACCCTAAAACTAATTTGCTGAGAATAGGGAGCCTTAGCATTAGAACTTTGGCTGGTTATGAAAATCTAATTCTATTAATCCTTCGTGATTCTTCAGTTAGAAGAGTTATTCCCTAACTCTTGTGTTTGTTTGTTTTTTAAAAAGCTTATAGTGGAATAATTATTTCCCTCCTCACCCCAAAACATAGGTCAATTGTGTGGCAGTATAGTTGTGCCAGTTGTGCCTACCTGAGATGCAGAAGAGCTTCCTTCCTACTGATGAGTAAAAAGCCCTCCCTGCCCAATGCCTACTGCATTTTAGACTTTAAAAATAATATTCTTATAATGTGGAATTTTCCTTTACAGTAAACATGGGCTAAATATAGTCCACAAACTTTTTTTTTAAAAATCACCAATTAAGTTAGGATACATCAAGTACAGCCTTCAAACTATAATTATTCTCTTAGCATGGCAGCAAAATCTTATAATTATTTGGAGGCTTAGTTCTAAGAGGTCAGATAACCATACATTAAAATGAGTAGCCTTTTCCTTTTACATGACCTCTAAGAAACTTCATGGGTTTGGTGCTTGTCCTTTAATAAATGGCGCTCTGAAACACAGGGCTTATCCACACTTCCTCTTGTCCTGCTGCTTTCCCCCAGTGAAAACCCACTCCTCATCACTCGGAGCAAACAGCAATTTGGGTTTCCCCCAGATTGCCATTTTTTCCAAGCTAAAGAGCTGGTTTCCCCTTGAAAGCGAGCATGGCAAGGGGGAAACCACTTGGACTGAGCTTTCTAGGTGTGGCACAAACTAAAGTGTGGATGAACCCCAAGGCTTCACAGAGGAGTCTGCAGAACTTTTTAATGTGTTTTTAATGTGTTACTGTTTTTGCTGCCAATAAAGAGGCTAAAATAAATACCTTTTTATTTTAGTGTAAACTACTAAGTAGTTTGGTGAAATAGCCAGAATTACACATAGAGGAGTCAGTCTTTGAAATGTTCTCTTTGGTCATATTGTTTTTTTTTTGGGAAAAAATTCTGACCCCCAAACACCTCTATCAAAGAACATGCCACCTGTGGGCAAATGTACCCTAACCCTTGCCATCCCTTCCAACATTTGAAGCTGCTTTGAAGGTCTTGGGGGGAGGGGGGTGAATAAGAGAGGGAGCACTTCCTTGCTGTCTTAAGATGTGAGCTTGATGTGGATCTCCACCTTTTTTTGATGCCCACCCCAATACCCTAGCCCCACTGAACAAAACAGCTTCAAGCAGGCATTTGTACACGTGTGGTGAAGGCACAGAGGCTAATGCACTCCTTCAGAGTGCCCCTGTAGGCCCTACACTCTCCAGATTGGCTCTTGCTGCTGCTGGAGACAGAAAAGTATGTGGGGGTCAGCCCCAGACCCAGCAGCTAGCATGCCTGCCTATCATGGCCCCCTTGTGACCACAGAAGGATCAAGGTGGTGAAGCACGGGATCCCAGTTACAAAGAGGAGGTGCTGAGGGAGATTTGAAGGCTGTATACAGCAAGCCTTTCATTTACTTTTGAGTGCATGGATGGGGTTGTGGATGCAGAGGTGGAGGGGCATAGCACAGGTGAGGGGAAAGAAGAGTAGATGGAGAGGGAGGCAAACATAGCAACTAAGTGATAAAATAATATGAACGACAGAGAAACGAACAGACAAACAGAATGGAAGAGAAAGAATAGTTGGTATGAGAGGGTTTGTGTATGTGTGTGTTTGAGACTGGATGGAGGATGGAAGCATGTCTGTTGTGTGTAAGGATGGAAGGGGTTGGCTTATGTGAGGAGAATGGTTGATGAAATGGGGAAAAGCTGTGAGGAAAAAGGGGTGGGCTATCCGTTGGCTCCAGCCTTGCCTACTGCCGTTATGCGGCCTCTGACCACCTTTCCCCCACAGAATGCAGCCCCTGCATTCAGAACTGTTGGCCACCCCATATTAAACCATAGCCACGCTTGCATAGCCCTGGGAAAAGAATGCCAGCATGGCTACATCTCCTGCAGTCACGCCCCATCATTTGCAAACCCCTTGCATCAGGGCAAAACCATACCCTTTATCACTACTTTGGTTTTAAGGCAAGGAATAAAAAAGAAATGCTATCTCCATCCACACAGCCAAAGGCTATTGCACTACAGCAATTTGACAGGGGCTAGTGAAAAGTGTGACATTGCGTTTCTATTTCACAGTATAATCCACTTTCTAGACCCAACTATTTCTTTTCAATAGAGGAATGAAATGGCAAAGTGTTCAAGTAACCGTTTAGTGTAAAACAAGAGGCAGGGGAGGAAAACTGGTGAGTTAAGGCAGAAAGACATTTATTTGTTCATCTTTGTGACATAAATGTGTTTCATTATATATACAGGTAGGCCCTTAACCTGAACAGTTTTATTCAAGACAGAGAGTTCATTTATTTAAAGCTCACAGTATTTGCAATTCTATGCATGCAGTTGTGTGTGCAAACACCTAATGGACAGAGAAGAGTCAGTTCTACCATTTTACTGTCTGAAAGCAGAGGAAACTGTGCACTTGCATGTTGGTCTAAATTGTCATTGCATGCACGTGTAAGATTAATGTGCTCTTTGGCATTTCATCTTGATTAGCTGCCTGAAGAGAATACGTATGCATCGGAGGAGAAAAAGGAGGCTTGTGGCTCCATAAAGAATAACAGATTTAATTGTAGTAGATACATTTGATCTTTAACAAAGTGAGCACAAATGAGAGGGAGGAAACCCCTAGAAAAAGAGGACTACTCTGTCCCTAAATGTGGCAGAAAGGAGGGTGTAGTAAAAATTGCAGCTGCAAACGAGAATGAGATTTTCTTTCACTTACCCATATCCAGCCAGATATTAAAACTGTAATCATATGACAACCTCCTCTTAAAGGCAACAGGCCAGTTTCATTTTTATTCAGGATCCCTCCAGCCCATCTGCTCCTTACCCCCTCAGTGAGGAAATGGAAGTCATTCTCTTGAGGCTAGAAAACAGCAGCACTGTATTGTTTCCTTGCAAAAACTCCATAAAGTGCAAGAATTGGATATAGAAAATGTTCAATGATATACATGATCGATGCAGGAATTTAATATGGTGTCATTCAGATGTTTCATCTACATGCCAAGGTTCTGATACAACCCTTGTCCCTTTAATAGATAAACTGTGTGTATTGACTCATTTTCACATTTCAGGCAACTTGCAGTGGACAAAACCCCTTAGTTCACTGGTATTGTTCAATGACACGATATTGCTTCTGACATGGTATACCCATGCTTAGGCTGCAGGTGGGGGCTCACATTATTGAATGCTCCTCCATACAAAAGGATTCCCTCTTATTTTCTGTATGAAAAACTAGGTATTAGGGAATTTTTTTTAAAAAATGCAGGGGGTTTGAGGTGTAATCAAGCATACGTGTTCCCATCTGCAGCCCATACACAGCCTAGACACGTTTATTCACAGTGCAATCCTACATTTAGTCAGAAACAAGTCCCCAACCTCCAAAAACCCAAATCCCCTTAAAGCATGCAGAGGCTCACAGAGTTTCATTTCCAGTGTCTGTGTACGCCATCTCAATCTGCAGCCAGATGTGAAGCATGTGTGTGTGTGTATGTATGCACACCTAGAATTTTTCTTGAAAATTAGCAAGCATAATGAAATGAAATACCATACTTTGATCCAGCAAGAGTAAGACATCACACTAAGTTCTGCAACTCAGGTTTTTTGTTTTCAAGTTTAGAAATATCAATTAAGCAGACTAGTGCTATTTCGTGGTGCAAAATGATATTCAAGAATGTTCCTTTAAAAGTTAATATAAGCTTTGCAAACAATTAAGAGGTGGTTGTCTATTTCCTGCATGCTCATCCTCTTTTACTCTTTCATCCATCTTGAACCAGCTACAATGACAGGCAAATA
This sequence comes from Podarcis liolepis, assembly GCF_965112155.1. Taxonomy (NCBI): domain Eukaryota; kingdom Metazoa; phylum Chordata; class Lepidosauria; order Squamata; family Lacertidae; genus Podarcis; species Podarcis liolepis. The sequence continues at coordinate 52,122,269 of NC_139561.1, read as the reverse complement.
TCCTGGGTGCATCTACTGCCACAGGTAACCTCTAATGCTGCCTTTGCCAACCTGGCTGTGTTGGCTAGGGCTTATGGGAACATCTGGAAGGCACCAGGTTGGCAAAGGCTACTGTACAGTGATTGTGAACGAGTTACAGTGCTGCCTCGCAAGACGAAATTAATTCGTTCCGCAAGTTTTTTCTTCTTGCGAGTTTTTCGTCTTGCGATGCACGGTTTCCCATAGGAATGCATTGAAAATCAATTAATGCGTTCCTAGGGAAACCGCCTTCAGACCAGGTCCGGGGACAGTCTGTCCCCCGACCTCTTCTGAAGGCTGGGGGGGGAACAAGGGCTTTTCTTCCCACCCCCAGCCTTCAGAAAGCTGTTCTGAAGGCTGGTGGTGGGAAGAAAAGCCCTTCTTCCCACCTCCCGCCCCGCAAGCTCCGGGGACAGGAGGGCTTTGCTGCCGACCGCCAGCATTTTAAAAGCCCCTGCTGTCCCGGGGCGATTTTAAAATGCTGGCGGACGGGAGCAGAGAAGCAGCCCCCTGCGACCCTCTCCCGGCTGGAGAGGTGACGTGCGCCTATGGCAGGAGCCTCCATAGGCGCGCGTCACCTCTCCAGCCGGGAGAGGGTCGCAGGGGGCTGCTTCTTTGCTGTCCCGGGGAGATTTTAAAATGCTGGGGGTCGGCAGCGAAGCGTTCGCTCCCGTCCGCCAGCATTTTAAGATCGCCCAGGGCAGCGGAGAAGTCTCCGCTGTCCCGGGAAGGCAGGCGGGGGGAGCAAAGACTTTTGCCCCCCGCCGGCCTTCAGAAGAGGTCCAGGACCTCTTCTGAAGGCCGGCTGTGGGCGAAAGTCTTTGCTCCCGACCGCCAGCAATTTAAAACAGGTCCCCGGAGATTTCCCTATGGGCTTTCGTCTTGCGAAGCAAGCCCATAGGGAAATTCGTCTTGCGAAGCGCCTCCAAAACAGAAAACCCTTTCGTCTTGCGGGTTTTCCGTCTTGCGAGGCATTCGTCTTGCTGGGTACCACTGTATTTTACTTTCTAAAATGATACTAAACAACTCACCCAGTACAGTGAGTGTTAGGCCCTGTTTTCAGATGCTCAAAAATGACAACTAATATATCCCTCTAGAAGCAGGCATGAGAAAGGAAGCAACCAAACCCTGGAAGGAACAGCTTGCCAAAGTTTCTTGTGGCTTGCCTGAGATGGGTAGTAACTTGTAGTACTTGCCTTATTATCATTGCCGAAAAACAAATATGGTTGGTCTTTAGTTCAAGTTAATTTTAACCCTTAACTGAAGAAAAAGTGAAGAATTTCAAGGATGAGTCTTTCCCTATAGAAGACAGGACTCAAGTTAGAGCTGATGTACCGTATTTTTCGCACGATAGGACGCACCGGACAATAGGACACACTTTGTTTTAGAGGGGGGAGAACAAGAAAAAAAAATTCTCCCCCTCTCTGCCCAGCGCCCCTTCAGTGAAGCGGCAGGAGGTGCTGCACAGCGAGGGGGAGAACTTTCCCCCTCCTGTTTTCCCGCTCTAAAACAAGGTGCGGTTTAAGGTGCGTTCAGGCGGCTACCTTGGAAGCCTGGAGAGCGAGAGGGGTCGGTGTGCACTGACCCCTCTCGCTCTCCAGGCTTCAGGTTCCTTTAGACCTGCTCTTTGGGGCTGGCGGGGGGAAGCCCACCACCAGCCCCAAAGAGCAGGTCAGGGAGCAGTGGAAAGGGGCAGCGGAGAGGCTCCTGCCATAGCCACGTCACCTCCCCAGCCAGGAGAGCACGGGCGGGGCTAAAGCAGCCCCCCGCGACCCTCTCCCGGCTGGGGAGGTGACGTGGGGCTATAGCAGGAGCCTCTACAGCCCCGCGTCACCTCTCCAGCCGGGAGAGCGCGCGCGGGGATAAAGAAGCACCCCGCGAGGCTCCTGCCATTGCCCCGCGTCACCTCCCCAGCTGGGAGAGGGTCGCGGGGTACTTCTTTATCCCCCCGCGCGCTCTCCCGGCTGGAGAGGTGACGCAGGGCTGTAGAGGCTCCTGCCATTGCCCCGCGTCACCTCCCCAGCCGGGAGAGGGTCGCGGAGCTATGGCGTCTTCGCTCCATAGGACGCACACACATTTCCCCTTCATTTTTGAAGGGGAAAAAGTGCGTCCTATAGAGCGAAAAATACGGTAAATGTCAGTTGACTATATGCACCATGCATGCTGTATTATACTTGGGATTGTAAGGAAGATCATGCCTGTATATATCAGTGCCCATCAGACTGAGAGAAAGGCATTTCTTGTTTCTTATTACTATAGCAATCAGGGCTAGTCACACAAACACTAAGATATCAGTATGTATATTACCATCTTTCACCTTCTATGAAGTAGAAGATTAATATGTAGAAGCTGAGCAGGACATTCTTAGTTTGCTTTTGACAACATGCTGAGTTTGATAGGTTGCGGAGGGCTGGGTGGTTTAGATCTAACAAGGGATAATCTCCAGCTCAGAAGGAGGATATGTGGTATCAACCTCTATTCAGGTCAGCTGGTTCACGTTGACAGAAACTTACCTTCCTGTAGCTATTGTGTCATGCAAGTGGGCCCTCTGTGTCTAGGTCATGACAATCATGCTAAACACTTGTATATAAACCAATTATTTAAAAATTCAAATCTGTTTACTGCTTCCTCATTAGCAGGTAGGTTACCCCGATTGCTAGAAAATACTATGGAATTGGAAAACCAAAGGCAGAAGATGTAGCTTATGCACCAAACTCCCTTTAATTAACTTATATTAATCAAATACAAGGATTGTGTGCAGACAGTTGCAAACTGAGCAACATTCTGGTTCAATCACTCTGATGAAATGGTGGGGGGAAACAATCAATAGAAACAAAGAACAAAATGTTACAAGATTCATTTCGAAGACAGGCTCAAAATCTCCTTTAAAAGGATGCCAGGAACGTGAAAGGTGTTCAGAGACCAGGTCTTTTCTGCAAATATGACTAGGCTGAGAGTCAATATTTTCTCTCTATAGCAAATATATTCTTGGAATCTTCTACTAAAGAAAGAAGATAGCCAAAGGTAGGGCATGCAGGAGATCTGCCATTCCTGGATGGCTTTTAAGTCTTCTTCTATGAGTCCAAGGAGTGTGGAACATTTCTTCCCCCACAAGCAGAAATCCATGGATTGATTTAGTCACAGCAGCAGTTCAAGGCGAGCTATTGCATAAGCACCCTATGTAGGATAAGATACCAGTAACAGAATAGAGCCCAAAGGTCAATCTGCACTATTGGCACTGGCACTACACATCTATAAGTAGCTGCTTAAAGACAATCACATCAACTTAAGAAGGCGATTATATGCCAACATGATCTCCACTGCATTAGTGGTACTTTGATTAAGGTGTGGGGGACCCAGAACAGCTGCCTGTTTTGTTTGTGGAAAAGCTTAATATACATACTCATATTAGTGCCTGAACACCCTGACCACAGATACGCATCAACAATTCAAACCCAATTCAAGGTGCCTTTAATCAAAAGTGCACCTAGGCTACTACATTCTGAACTGTAAGTACCAAGCTGTACACCACAGCAAGCCGGATGACACTAGCTTTGCACTGGAAGCACTAGGAGAGCACTAAGCTTCAGTGGGATAAGGGACTTTTTAGTTGCATCCCAACAAGAGTATAGTTAAATCTCTGGAGTGCTATCTTTTTAATGTATTTTACATTGTTGTGAACCAACCTGGGATCTTATGGTGGAAGGGCAAATAATAAATCAAATAATAAATAATTTATGTGACCATGAAGGAATAACAGTACCACTCCTGACTGGCAATTGACCTTAGATCAAAACAACTTGCATGATACATAAAGAGTGCACCCTAGTGATGTCATTACTTCACTGCTGCCTGGGACTCTGACCAAACTGCATCATTTCAGCTTCATCACTTGTTAAACAGCATCAATCTAGAGATTGATTGAAGAACAGTGTGTAACCTGCATCAACCTTGAAGCTGTTTGCCACTCTTTGGCTGAAGCATTCAGCTGGTGCATACCAAAGTGTTATGTACGTACAGGACCCAGTTGAGAGTTCTTCCAAATGCTTATCCAAGGCTCATTGGGAAATAGATGCACAATTCTGCAGAATAAATGCTCAATTCTGCAGAATAAATGCTTGGAGAGAGAAAAAATAAACCCTGCATACAATTAATGAAGATTGCAAATATCCAGTGTAGGATATTCTCTTCAATAAACAAAAAATGGAAATAGAAGTTTCTGAAGAACATCAACAGATAACACTGAGCAGTTGCTAACACTTTAGACTTTGCACAGAGTATGCTGGGTAAGAGTTAGACGGTAAGACACAAAATCAGTGTGGAAGTGATGGGCCTATGCTGACAGACCATTAGCAGCACTATACAAAGACAACAACAGGCCCTACCACTGAACATGGTGCTCTCCAGATGCTGCTGAACTCCCAACTCCCATCAGCCTCAGCCAGTAGGGACAATTGTCAGGGATGATAACAGTTGTAGCCCAGGAACATCTGGAGGACCACAGATCCTCCATCCTAGCCCTAAGTTTTTTTTGCTCTTTGAAAGATAAGTTGTTCTTGGAGGAGCTGAGGGCTCAACATGAATTTAAAGAATTCAATCACAAACAGAACTTTATGTCCAACAGCAGGTAAAAGCTGTAGTTGAACACATGCCATCTGCTACTATGATGAACAATTTCCTTTACCACTTGGTAGAAGAGCTTCCTAGTAATCTTGTCCTGAGCAGATAGGAACTCATTGCTTTCTCATAGTTTGCCTTGCAGCTATGTTTCCAAAGTGATTGTTTGACATAAGCTCTTAGGACAGATAAAAAAGAAAAAAGGTACATTGGAAATTTTAGTCAATAATCCCTTTTCAGAGGCAATGAAAACCAGCAGCTCTGAAGAGTTGCTGACACAAAATACACTGAATTAAATAACATATATCCAAGTGTATATATGAAGTATCCTCTCTCATTTCTGCATTGGTGCCTTCCTTTCTTTTCCTTACTTAATATAGATTTTTGCAAGCCATTGAGCTTAATTCCAAACTGTCTGCTAGAATTTGGCAAGACTGTTCAGAAACTAAACTTACAGGGTACTAACATTGTTTCAAGAAAATTGAATCCATGATCAACAAGGATTTACCCATGCTAAACATGTTGGGTTGTATTCAACATTAGTCAAACACTGAGCAGACCAACCAAAATTAATGGACATGGCTAAATTAGATTAATTTCAGTAATCCTAGTTTGAGTATAGCTTAGCTGTACAGTATCCAAAGTGTACTGCTGCACATTTTTCTTAGCATGGTGATGTCAATATTCAGTTGTCCACCTACCCACAGTCGCAAGTATGAAGTCTTACTAAATTTATATGGATTAGAAGCCAGATGAGACACACACACACACACACACAGAGAGAGAGAGAGAGAGAGAGAAAGAAAACTTGTTCTGTACTTTGGTTGGTTTTCTAGCAAGCAACAAGCTGCTGCAAGTATGTAGGGCACATTCCTGCCAAATTGTTAGCCTATGTCACAGCAACATGCGGAAGCGTGAATCTGTAGGAATTCTTGGGCACAACCATGATGTAACCCCAGTAGAGCTAAATTGCAACAATGAACTCCAAAAACAAGAAGAAAAAAGAGAAGAGCTCCATTTTCAGGATTTGGGGAATGAGTCAGAATTTAAAGAAAACTAGGTTTTGGTCCATTAAAAAACAAACACCTACAGCACAATTCCATGTTTGATTACTCAAGAACTCCACTCTGTTTAGTGGACTTCTTCCCAAGTACAGGACTGCTGCGTTAATAGTAAAGATCAGAGGACAGGTATTACTAACAGCTATGAGTTTGGAACTTAAAAGAGTTTTTTTAAAAAATGTAACTCAGCATAGCAGAGGGCAGACACAAGATTACTACCAGTTATGAAGTGTTCAAACATACACAAACACACAGCAGTGAACATATGCACACAGGATTCATATTAGTAAACACAAAACAGTTACAAGTACCTTATAGTAGGACACAGTTTGTAAACCAACCATATGTGGTCAATTACATTCAGTGGAGGTGACTTGAATGTCAGTTTCTCCTACCCACACATAAATTAATCCTCAAAGAAAAGAGAGTTTGAGAACAGCACTCAATGGTTTGATTTATCAGGACCCTGAAACAGAGAACACAATTCTGCACAAGTCTGTGTTTCGACTGAACTGAACTGTGACTCCATTGTATTCCAGGCCAAGTCAGCCAACAAAAAGTCATCCATAGCAGTCTGAGTCTCATTGCTAGTAAGAAATAAACTGCCAAGGGTTTCAAAGCAGCTATCCATGGTCTGTGTTTCAGCACTATTCAGCTGGACTTTGCTTTCTGCCATTTGGTTAGAGGAATTTTTTGCAGGAAAATGCACTTCTGTCTGTGTTTCAGTATCAGATGAGTCTGTGCTCATAGAGAAGGTAGACTGTTTCAAGATGCTCCCCAAAGGCAAATAGGGGCTGTCTAAAAAGAAATTTAAGTCTGTCTGGGTCTGTGTGTCAAACATCTCCAAACCTAAGAAATTGGGATTACCCCTGCAGCTATAGGACTGGGTGGCATTATCTGAAAATAAATCTGTCTGGGTTTCAATATCTAGCAACTCCAAGACTGGCTCAGAGTTCAGCTGGGTCTCTTCTGTCTGTGTCTGGATATTGGAGGCTGTGAAGAAATCCTCAATGTCAAAATCAATTCCTGCGTTCTGCGTAGGGCCAGAAGGCAAGGGTGTGCCAGCATGCGAGCTAGTGTCAGTCAAAAGACTACGGTTATCCAATGACTGACCCGCTGTGTTATTCGAAAAAATAGTTTCAAGATCGTTCAGTAACTCCATTGTCTGGGTCTGATTGTCTGTCATAACCTGCTGTGGGAGAATATTATTTTGTGCACTGAAGCTGATAACTGGCTCACACTTAGTGTCTGGACTCAAAGATTTGCAGCTTCCTCTTTGTAGCAGACTTTGACCCAGGCCTGCAGCCATTAAGTTGCTGCCTGGAAGTCCCACTGTGGTTGAATCACTGAATGATGAACTAACACTGTCAAAAATGTCATTGCACATTACAGCCTGGTCCATTTGTACTCTCCCATCAATATCTTTCTGCGACCTATTGGTCTGAGTCTCCCGAGAAATTCCACATGACTGAAAGCAAGCCTGTGCAAGTGCATCTGTCTGAGCAGCTATGGAAGAAGTCAACTTTGAACTGGGTAACAGTGTCTGTGTCTGCACATTAATTGGCAACAAAACCTGAGAGCTGAATGTCAGGTCTGTTTGAGAACAAGAGGACACCGATGAATCAGGGGTCCAGGCTGCAGATGTCACAAAGTTCTGCGAAATATAAGATAAGTCCGTCTGCACATTTGTTGAACAAATCCCGTTCTTGTAGCATATGGCTTCCAGATCTTGGATTGTATTATCTGATGCACCTTTACCCAAATTGACCTGGATACCTGTGCTGACTGGCTCAACACTGCCAGCATTTTTGGTTTTTGAAAGGGGCAAGGTGCTTTTAAATGCAAGCGTTTCAGCCTCCAGTCCTGGTATCATAAATCCTACCGGCAGAGGCATTAAGTGAACAGTACTCATAACAGAGCCTTTGTCATCAACGGCAACTACAACGGGTTTGACAGAAGAGTCTGGTGCTGATACAAAGATAGGCAATTGAGTAAGCTGCATTACAGGGAGTTTAACCAAAGCCACTTTTGGCTTTGGCAGAAGCAACTTTGGTGAATTTTTTGGCTGCGTTTGTGTTTGCTTAGTAGTATAGGAACAGCTAGAATCTTCAAAGGAAGCTGCTGGCTTCATCTCAGAGGTCTCCAAGTCTTTAGTGCTAGTACATCTGGTCTGGACACTGGCAGAAGCTCCTTTAAGTTTTTCTCCCACCAACTGATTGGATACAGAGGTTTCAATTTTCCTTTTCTTACTTGGTGGATCCCTGTAAATATTACAAAATCTTTGACTAGGTACAGCTGTAGCACATACTCCTTCATTCCCTCCAAATCTTTCCCACCCCACCACTTTTACCATTTCTATAACAGAATTTAGAATAATGTGAATTGTTTGCCTTGAAAGCATACTTAGAGAAATCAAAATAGTAACACACTGAATTATGGTAATGTTAAGCAGAAAACTGCATTGTTGGGTAAATAAGTCAGAGTTACAGTTAAACTCTGTGCCTAGGCTATTCAACCAAAGAATAATCTTACAGCAGTTTAGCAGCCAACAATGCTGACCTAAAAGTAAAACTTGCACTGCAATTCCACACAGTCTATAATACTGCATTTTGATAAAGGACTTCAAAAGCAGTAGTCACCCTGCCTCCCCACATTGAATGGAAATGCATTCTGAATTCTTAGATAGTTCAAACAGAATCACTTTTACTGGTGGCAGCATGTTGGGTAATAATTGATTGTATAAAAGCCTGGAAAAATCCATGCCTCTTTAGTTATCCTTAAAAAAAATTGTTGGTAAGATAAGGGAAGCTGTCAGTGGCAGTGATCTTCACAGAATGGTGTTAGAACTCCTCCCCCTTCCAATGTTTTAAGGCAAATATATGTGCACATATATGAAACAGTTAACAAAGGAAAAATGTTGCCCTTACCTATGTTCAACAGGGATCTCATGCTGTGTCCTATAAATATGAGACAATAATGCTGTCCTGCTAGCATAGGGGCATCCACAAGTACACTGGAAAGACTTGCCACAGTCCTCACTATGTCGCTTCAGATCCCATATGGTGCCATAGGAATTGCTGCATTTATCACATTTATGCTTCTTTTCAGCATGCATTTTCATAAAATGCTGAAATATAAAAACAAAAGTTAGGCAAGTTATAGGAAACTGCCTTGGACAGCACTGGTTCACCTAGTTCAGTATTGTCTACACTGACTGGCAGCGGCTTCAGGATTTCAGACTGGGCTTTTTCTGAGCCCTACCTGGAGATGCCAGTGCTCTGTCACTGAGCGATGGTCCTTCCCAAACAAAAGAAAGTGGTACTATGTTTGAGACACAAAGCTGTTCAAGTTCCAGCCTTGTCTATGCATGACAAGGCACTTTTAAGCATGCTGTCAACAACTGAATTTTCCATAATTTTTGATGCATTTTCATGCATTTTTAAATGACTGACTGGAGTTGATAGAGGGGGTTCAAGATTTTTCTTGAATTCCTGAAAATGGTTAAAACATGGGAATGAAAGTCCATATGCACTATCTGGCTGCACCTCAACTCAATAAATACTACAACTGATTTTAACAATTCCACTCTTTCAAAAGTTATTAAGAATCAGAGAATGCATTTCTTAGAAGATCCAGACCTCTGACATGCAACCTGCATGAAGTTTGCAGTTAAGGTTCTCAATAATCTACACAGGCCCATTGTAAATTTTACAGTTATGTACTTCTGGTGAAAAGAGGGCATATTACAGAGAGTTAAAGGAGTAATTGAATTAACTAGTCAGAGCTCTACAGCAAAATTACCCTCCAATTTGTTCCTTTCATTTTCAGCTACTGAAGGCATATCTCAGCACATTTAATAAGTTTGATTTTCTAACAAAAGAGTAGTATGTATAAAACCTGTGCAATGATGCTGCAGGCTCCCAGTTCCATGAGGGCTCTTTCCCAACACACTGATCCCATAAACAATAGACAACTGACAACATGAAATGACATTCATATGAAGCTTCTCTTATTATGGTATACATTTACACAGAAATCTTGCAATTCAGAAAGATGCATGGCTCTTGAATAAGATGTTCCATATAAATTATATTGTTCTATTTATTGAATAATGTAGTTAGAATACATACCTGCCGTACAAGAGAAAATTGTGAAAAAGGCCTTTCTGGTCCTCTAGGGCAACCTTCAATAGGACAGCAGTAGTATTTCTGTGGCGTTTTCAAGTCTTTCCTTATTGCAGGATTTATTTTTCCATCCTGTAGGAGAATAATATTATTAAATTGTATCTAATGTTTGGGGCTCAGAAGTATCTGGAATACAAATAAAGCTTGTCTTTATACAGCATTTTGCCTGCCTGCCAGCATACTGAAGAGATTCTCCACTTGAAACTTCTGTACATGTTTCAGTTATTCCCTATATGGAATAAAAAACTTTAGGTAGTTTACATCCCAGCTCACTCTAATTGCCTAGATTATGTGACAGGTAGTTGATTATTCACTAACCCAGTTGGGTCAATCCTGGCTAAATAAGCAGAGGTATGTACAAGGCTTTTGCTCATGTGCTCTATCCCATGTGCTCTGATTTAGAGAAGCCGTCCTGGTTTCTGATTTGATCCCAGAATGTCCTGCTTTTCCTTAGGATGTTCCTGTTTTCACTGAAGAAATTTTAGAGGGTATGGAGTTATCTAACCCCCGAGCTGTCTGAAGGCAATACTGTATAGGGAAGGTTTTTTAATGTTTCATTATGTTTTCATATATGTTGGAAGCTGCCCAGAGTGGCTGGGGCAACCCAGTAAGATGTGTGGGGTATAAATAGTAAAATTATCATTATGGAATGGGATGTCCCTATTTTCATCGGAGAAATGTTGGAGGGTATGCTATCCTCATGCTGCCACTTTTTTCCTTGGCACGCTGTGAGAAGCAAGGCAATTTTCAATTAACGATAGGTCCCAGTAACATAGTTACAATGTTCCAAACCACCCAGGATTTTAAACCATGGTTTGAAAATGTTCCAAACCTGAGACAACCAGTTTCCTAGTGCTAGTGTAATAAGAGTAGATGAAGAATTCTGGGGTTAATTTTGGGGCACCAAGAAGGAGGGAAGGGTGTGTGTGGACACAAGGCTTATTCACATCTGGGCTTGTTAAACCAAGAAGATATGATTGAGTGATCATTGTCACTTAGGAAACAGAAACATTTTGCAGAAAACATTATGCTGAACTTTTAGACCAAACGATTTAGAACCAAACATCTCACCGCAAGAGAGTGTAATATTAAATTCAAAACAAACTGAAGCTAAGGAGACTAGTGCTATACCAATGACTTGTGATGTCAGAGCCATGAACCAGATCAAGGAACCACTGACTGCTCCAGTCTCTCCATAGCTGAACTTGAGCAGGTTTTTGAGCATACTGTGGTACAGAGCAAGCATGGACAAAAACACAGAATAATGAACATATTATTTCCTATAATATTATATTTAAACATGCAAAGTTTCCGGCACTTCTGGTTGGAAAGATTTGCTTGAAATATGTGTGGATATGGCTCCTAAAATCTCAGAAGCCAGAAGGAAATCAGTAGGATTTCCAGTAGCTTTGAGATAGGGCTTAATTCCAGTAGTTTGGGGACAAGGATTAAGTGCGTAACATTACAAAATAGTTTGATTGCAGAAGTATATGGGTGTGGTTCAATTAATACAAAATTTGGTGTCAAATTTGGACTGCAGAACTTTTAAAGGCTTTTTAAAGTGTGGCATTCTCTTTATACATTAAGGAACCCAAGCATTCGTAATCCAAGGCTTTCCAAACCAGCTGCATTAGATACATGCTCAGACTGGCTGGAATGTAAGTTTCATCATCGGTGCAAAACCTCTTCTCTAACTTCTTTTTATCTTCCCTTTCAAAAAGGAGTGGGGAAAGTGTGAGGGAACAGCCTAGAGATGCTAAAACCTGAAATGCAACGATTCAGTCCTGAAGAATGCAGGAAGACTCTCTCTACTCTTCAGGCCCTCCCTACCCTTCTGTTAATAAACAGCAGTGGTAGCATATATAAATCCCTAGGAATGAAAAATATTTCCAAACCTTAAGCAAAAGAATCTTTAAAAACAACAAAAAGCTGCCAGCATTTATTTATTTATTACATTTTTCATCTTAGGCTTCCACCCATCCATTTTATCTTCACAACTACTACATGAAGTAAGTTAGGCTGAAGAATAATGACTGCCTCAAGGTGACCTAGTGAGATCCATGAATGAGTGGTGACTTAAAACTGGCTCACAGACCCATTGACTGGAGTCTTCCTGTTTATTTTACAGAGCTCAGTTTCCCCATATACAATGCAAGTCTCACTTCAAAATTCACTCAAAAGGGTATACAGATTTCCATTTACTCATAGTTCTAAAGCACTGTCAGGTATCTTAACTGTCTACTGTAATATGGGCACTAAAATATAGAATACCATTTTGAGAAAACTCTTTGTTGGTTGGAGCAAAAATAAGTCTGAAAAGATATCTCTGAGGTAAAAGCCCAACAAGCCATTATGCCACCCTGCGATATGTAAAGGGATGAGGAGAGATTACAAGGAGTCCAAGTAGGACCTGTTGCAATATTATTGTCACATTACTTCAAAATCTTAATTAAGTCAGTACTTTCCAAACAAAGTATCTGGCTGCAAGATGGAGGACACTGTTTTATAAACACTCGTTTTGCTCTAAATAGCTACAGCTTCCCACCAGAGGTTTTATCAAGCACTTCTGGAAGGGATTTGGAGGAAGCCGCCAGCCACTTCCCATTAAAGGTCACATTTCAAATTTGGAAAGAGATTAAAACTTAAATAATATTATCAACAAAGTACAATCAGAAGCAGGAACCCAACCATAAAGGCAGTAGCAAAGATGTGAGTACTTCACTTAAATACCAGGATTTTGAAAACAGCACCATGGGCTCGGGCACAAAGCTCATTTTCAAGATAAACACAAGAGAAGAGAAAGTTACGGGAGAAAAGAAAGATTAGCGGTAGGGATTCTGGCTTTGGTGAGAGGAGGTTTCCTTGCTTAGCCTGAAATACACAGAGCAGCTGAAGGAATCTGTAATTAAGTACAGTGAGCCTTTCATAGCTACAGTGATTAGGTTACTAGGGTTTCAGGCTAGGTCTGGGAAGGTTATGAAGTTGTCCTTACCTGGGGCATACTCAGAGATTTTAAGAAAAGTACAGTGGTACCAGGTTCTCAACATCTTGGTTCTCAAACAACTTGGAACCCAAACACTGCAAACCCAGCAGGAAGTGTTCTGGTTTGTGAAATTTTTTCGGAAGCTGAGCATGCTCCGTTTTGAGTGCCACACTTCCGTTTTGAGGTCTGTCTGTTTTTGCTATTTATTTTGCATTTTTGTAGCTCTTTTTTGTTTTGATTTTGTGACAGTGTGGAACCCAGTTCAGCTACTGATTGATTGGTTGTGTGACTGCAGTACATTGATTATTGCTTTCATTTTATGGATCAATGATATCGTTAGATAGTAAAATTCATGTTAAATTGCTGTTTTAGGGGTTGTTTTTAAAAGTCTGGAATGGATTAATCCATTTTGCATTACTTTCTATGGGAAAGCGCGCTTTGGTTTTGGAACGCTTTGGTTTTGGAACAGACTTCCGGAATGGATTAAGTTTGAGAACCAAGGTACCACTGTACAGAGTGAATTTGTGGAATGAAAGAGCACATAGGTTGATATAAAGCAATGTAGATGGTGAGGGGATACTGTTCACTGAACCTAGAAAGCTTAGATGAAGTACAGTTTCAGAGCTTAGGAAGGGATTTCTAAATATTTTAAATGGGGATGCTCTTGCCTGATTTTAACAACAGCACAGCTTGGCGGGCAGGATGTTTGGCTGGAGTGAGGAATCAGGAAGGGCTGCAACAAGGCCAAATGAAGCTGCAACTTGTATCAGTGGGCCATAGTAGTTGAAGGATTCTGAGAGTTTGAATAAACCCTGACCTGCACCTAGTACATTTATAGAAGAGCCTAAGAAACAGATTTTAGGGTGGGTTTATAATTTGGCCCTTCAAGAGGCGCCTCCTCATATTTGCTTACAGAAAAAGCTTTTTAGTGTGTAAATATGTTTGTGTGAGAGAGTGTACAGGAGGATCATAGTGAGGGGATTTGTCAGATGCTTATGGTGAGGGTCACAGATTAGTGGTGCCACTACTTGTCTCCTTTTTGCAGAAAGACATATCATCATATGGGGCTAAATAGGTGGTGGCAGCAGCAAGTGTCTGGAAGGTCCAGTTCAAATTATGTAGTCTCTTGAGACTTCTAGTTCGGGCTTTGGTTCTAAACCTGCTTACTATGAGGGAGCAAGATCAGTGGTTCTCCAATATTACAGGCAAGTCTTCCCCAGCCCTGTTACTCAAACAACCCTTTACAGTGGTACCTCGGGTTACATATGCTTCAGGTTACATACGCTTCAGGTTACAGACTCTGCTAACCCAGAAATAGTACCTCGGGTTAAGAACTTTGCTTCAGGATGAGAACAGAAATCGTGCTCCGGTGGCACGGCGGCAGCAGGAGGCCCCATTAGCTGAAGTGGTGCTTCAGGTTAAGAACAGTTTCAGGTTAAGAACGGACCTCCAGAACGAATTCAGTACTTAACCCGAGTTACCACTGTACTTATGTTACACATTGTTCTAGGTCAAGCAGAATGTGTGGTGGATGATTACCAATTACGGTATGTATTGCAACTCTGTGAATGAATGGTTAGAATGGATACTTTCTGCTGAAAAATTACTAAAGGAAAGGAAGTAGGATGGCAGCTGAGCTGAACTGCTGAGTATCACAAATGAACAAAGCATTAGAATTCTGCCTCTACAGAATCATCATGAAGCTACAGAGTTAAGAACCCACAATAAGAGCCACAGTCCTTGGAAGTCACAGGCTAACCTATTATTAACAGAAATTCCAGAAGCATGAGAGGAAAATAACATTTCAAGGATAGCTGGTACCCAGTCTTCCCCAGGAAGAACAGAAAACATCCTGATAATGCCAAAGTTACTTGCAATTATGATGCCAATCCACCAAGTTATGAACTAGAGAATTTTGGGAAGTACTAAGTGAACAGACGAAGAGGCTCAGATGATCAAGTTATTGAGGGATAAAAGGTATTAGAGGGACAGAACCATTTGGGGAGGGGCAAGATCTCTGCAGTGTAAAGCTTCCACCACAAACCCCACTCCATCACAGAGTGTTTGTGAGTGTATGAGACCTCTCTAACTTTGATTTCAATAAACCCAGTGTTTTGCCTCCCCCCTATTAGACCCTCACTAACTTATTTCAGGCTGAGTATAGTCTGACTATACTCCCAACATTTGGAGATACTGATGATTGAACCTGAAACCTTCTACATTCAAAGCATATGAAATGAGGTTACAGTGGGTTGGGTTTCCATGGGTCTTCTCTGAGTAGAACTAACCTTGGATACAGCCCATTATACTGACTCAAAGGACAAAGTATGGCACTTTCATATACCATATTCATATGACTTAGATCAGGAATGGCAATGTGGTGGCCACCAGTTGTTATGGACTATGATCCCCCCATAATATCTGATCACTGGCCATGATGGCTGGGGCTGATGGTGGCAGCTGTAGTCCAAAATGTCTAGAGGGCACCATGTTGGCTACTCCCAGTCTTACACCAATGGTTATCTAATTCAGTATTTTCTATCTTGACTGGCCACAGGTCTCTTGGATCTCAAGGATATTTATTTCCCAATAAGATACTTTTAACTGGAGGTGCTGAGTACTGAACAAGGAATCTTCTGCATGAGCAACTAGGGAGCTACTTCACACCAAATCTGATCAAATGGTTCATCCAGCCCAGTATCATCTGCCACAACTAGCAGAAATCGAATCTTGTACCAAGACTGAACCTGGAGCTTTGTGCAAGCAAAGGATGTGCATCAATTTAGCTATGGGCCCTTCCTAACATTTGCTTTTTTAAAAAAGGTATTTTATTACCATGGTTGTATGGCATCCTGGCAGCTTTGCTAGATATGCCTGAAACCTTTAAATAAAGCTAGGAAGTAACTGTGAGTGGGAAAGGGAGTCTCTGAGTTTTGATTTAACATTGTACTGGCACACCACTTTTCAAGCAAAGAAAATGAGCTCACAACAACAACAGAGCATTAAAAAGATATTAAGAATGCCGCTGGAGGAGGGAGGGAGGGGAAAGGGGTATCTGAGGTAAATCAACCAAAAGGGGGTGGGGTGCAGAGAATAGGAAAAGGGCTTTTGTTGCTGTGATTATTATTAATAACTGTCTATAGCTACCAGTTAATAATTATTGCCTGGGATATGAAGAGGGGCTGAATATTATAATTAATACTTGAATTTTGCCAGCTACCCACCAATACTTGGGAACTTTGTGAACAAACCAATGCTGGAAGGGAGTGATTATTAACATTAACATTTGAATTCAGATAGCCGCCATCAATGAAAACAATTGAATTCTGATATCTGAAGAATTCTGTGAATTCTGAATTCTGTGTATCTGAAGAAGTGTGCATGCACACGAAAGCTCATACCAAGAACTAACTTAGTTGGTCTTTAAGGTGCTACTGGAAGGAATTTTTTTATTTTGACTATGGCAGACCAACACGGCTACCTATCTGTAACTGAATTCTGATAGCTACCCATCAGTAGTACATTGTTACCTGGGAAGCTTATAAAGAAACCGAATGCTAAAAAGTGGGGCTGAAATGAAACCCCTCTCTGGCGCGCCTCTGGAAGGAGAGGGAAGGCGCTGGGTCCCCGGAGGAGCGGGAGAGGGGAGGGCGCCGCCGGAGCCGCTTACCTGCTGCTGCTGCACGCCGTGGGCCTTGCTGAGGTGCATGCTCAGCGCCGGCGGGTTGGGCAGCACTTTGCCGCAGCCGGGCACCGTGCACAGGATGTTGCTCCTGACGGCCCGCGAGAGCTCCGTCACCGAGGGCCTCACCAGCTCCCACGGGCTCGACGGCCGCTCGCGGGGGCCGCGCGGCGCCGAGCGCGGAGGGCGGCCGAGCCCCAGTCCCAGGCCGGGCCGCCGAGCGGGCGGCGCCCGTGTCACGGCTGTTACCGCGGCTCCTCCTGCCGCCGCCGCTGCTGCTGCCGTAGCCGCCATGTTGCTCTCGGCCGTTCCCGATCCGCCGACCGGCGGGGCACTTCCGGTGGCGGGAGGAGAGGGAGAAAGAGCGTGGAAGGGAACTCGGCGGAGAGAGTGACAGGGAGCTCATACATATTTATACCTGGCGTTTTCCATATTCATGAGGGGCGCGCGTTCTACGAAACAAGTCCCACACCCAGTTTGCGCCTAGTGCCTTCCAGATATTATCCGCGGCTGGAAATAAAAGTAGATCAGCATTTTCTATCTCTCCATTTGTAAAATGGAATATGGCTTATTGATAAGAATGTGGACAAAACAGGGTGGTGGTTACCCCCCCCCCAATTCAGCAGTTGCATATGAAAGACCTTGGATTCTAAGGCCTGACCGCAACTGAGAACCGATAGGTAGAAATTCTTTTGTTATTTGCAAAAGTTTGTTTGCAACTTGTGTACATCCATGGGCGTAGCCAGGCTTCATGTTGGGGAGGGGGCAGGCTTCATGTTAGGGGGCAAATCCTCAGTTTATTAACCCCTGCCGATGCCCATGTGTACATCCTCAGATGAACTCAATCCCATTTTACACAGGATCAAAGCGCAAAAAAAGGTATGAATTTTTCCAAATGTATGAAGCTATGGATGTCATTAACACTGGAATACAGATCTTTACATTCCAAATCTGTTAAATGAACTCAAATTGATATGTACACACAGTGCTTTTTCTGAGGGGACACAGGGGTACGCATACCCCTAAACGTTTTATGAATCTTTGTACTTTTGTCCATTTACTGTATCCCCCCCCCAATTTGAACTATAAAATTGTGTTTTTCTTCCAAGTCAAAATGAGTACCCCACAACATGTGAATTAACTTCAAAACAGGTTTGGACATTAAATAAGAATAGGAAGAAAATCTAAAAAAGGCTTATATTAAAGAAGGAATACAGTTAGCAGTTGGATTAAATATTCATTAATGTCAGTGTTTAACCTTTAAAAATTCAAAATAATGATTTTACATCTATAGTAAATAAATTTCTGATTCTCTAAAATATGCTGTCTCTCAACCTTCTTTGGAAATCTGATTGTAATTCAACAGAGGCACACATACTTGATATAAAAGAGATACTACCAGTATAATGGGGCCAGTTACATGCTCAGACTTTGCAGTGCTTTGAATCAGGGTATTTTGTTATTCAGAGGGGGTGGCTGCTTCAGAGTTTGTCTCATTATACTGTACACAGCTTGAGTTTTGTATACATCATATCACTATCACTACTGATGACTACATTTGGGGGTAAAACAGCAAGAATGTGTAAGCCACTGGACTAGAGAACAAGGAAATGCATTACTAATTCCAGTTCTTCGATAAGCACACTACTGTATTAAATGGGAAGTGGCAGTAAATGTAATAGCTTTATTTACTCTTGTGAAAAAACTTGGACTCAAGCAGTTATAAGCTTTCATTTATTTAATCACACAGCTATTTAAAAACTAATATTACAAGCACCATGTTTATTATAATTTTAATATCATATCAATAAGAATTTTAGTTTCATTTGGTTAAACAATCAAGCACTTTGATATCACATCTAACTTCAGTTATTTGCTAAAGAAGTTCACCTACTCATTGTCCAGGAAGTACACACAGACTCTGGTCAACTGGTCACACCAGCTAGCAGGCTACAGCCTGCTAAGATGTCATATTGTAATCTGACCAACTGAATTGTAAGAAGTTTATGGGAATAGATTCCATGTTGTTTTATTTTGCTGAAGAGAAATAATCCACTCCTTTGTCTAAAAATGTCATTAGCTTGCAAGGGTTTGTGATAGTGCACTTTTTCTCTCATTAATTCTAAAATAGTTCCTGGCTTTTTGGGTGATGCAAGTAAGTAATGGTGAAGGGGGAACATCTGCCAGCCCTAGAATAGAAGAAAACAAAATTAGAATCAGTTCTAAGTTTTGCATATGGTTCCATATTGCCTTGAAATTACAGCTGTCCAAAGAACAAAACAGTTGGTGGGACCTGTCTTTTAAGGGTCACATAAGCCTTTTCTTTTAAATACAGCTCTTCACTTGGTCTATGCACTTGCATTTTATTCTAGATCACTATAATAGTCTATAATCCTCTGCATGTTACACTAGACCAGGACTGGAGAACTGATGACCCTTAATTAGCCATGCTTATTACAACTCTCATAATTTGCCTTACTTACTAGATGTCATAGGGGTTGGTCCAATAGTTCCCTACCCCACACTAGGGGACCATTAGTCAAGTTCAGCCCCTAATGTCTCCTGCTTGCATAGTTTGATACATTTCAGTTTCTCACTCCCCTGTGCAAGTCAAGCAATAGGAACTGAAGTCCGAACATTCAGCTGCAGTGCTTAAGGGCTCTGAAGATGTTATGGAATCCTTTGCCTGCATCTTAGCTTATGTTGGAATGTTGGCACAGCCAATATTCCTCAAATCAATTTTTGGCACTTAAATACAGTAGAACCTATACTTATGACTGCCTCTACTTGGGCCTGATCCAAGTTGCGACCATGGCAAACCCGGAAGTAAATACCGGGTTTGCTGCGATTTGTGCATGCGCCAAAGTGGCTGCCGCTGAATGCACCTGCACACAACAGCGCTTCTACCAGCGACCCTGATCGACTTATGGACGGACCTCTGGAATTGATTACGTCTGTAAGTAGAGGTTCCACTGACAAGTGAAACAGAGTATATTTTGCCAGTTGTCTGATTATCAGCTGTCATTTAAAGCCTAAACCAGTTTTAAAACATTAAAAGATTAAAAATAAGTTTGGCAGTGGTGGTACTGAAACTCAGGAATTACTGCTTCTATGGAATCCTTATGCACCAGATAAGCATACAATACATAATACTATGAGTGTGCATTCTCAGACACTGGAACACTTACCGGCAGGTGCTAGGGATTTCAGTGACTCTAAAAGATGAGGACTAGAAAACTTGACCATACATCTAAACGGGTCTTTATTGTTCAAGATACCATTTTCTTGTTCATTTCTGAGCATAGTCTCAAGCTGTAAGTCAAATCAATAAATGGGTTTATAAAAAAGAGCTCTTTGTAGCTTATAATAAGCAGATAATTATTTTTACAGTTCAAAGTGCTAAAACTACACTTCATTTTCAGCCAACAGATTATTACACTCAGGATCCTGGTTTAAGATACCATGGTGGTCCATTAATTATCTGCTCTCAGAATCCAACAGTTATCCTTTCTCGCACCTCATTTTAAAAGAGCTTTATGCATTTTCTTTAAGAAATCTACAAACAGGAACAGCAACTTTTTCAGATTTTACAATCCTGTTTTTTCCAAAGTACTTATGTTTTCTTAAGTATGTGTGTGTATACACACACACACACACACACACAGAGAGCCAATCAGTGAAGCTTGAGCTCAACATATGGAGAAGTATATCACTCTGGTGGAATTCTACCTGTATTGTACCACTTTACTTGGGCCTTCTGTCACAAAGGCATTAAAGAAAACAGGTTCAATAGATGTGCATTAAAAAAAACCAAAGAGTGCCCCCCTGTGGCAAATAGGCAACAATGCCTAAAACAGCCTCATTCATAGTTTTAAAGAACCCAAAACACCTGCAGCAATTTTGATTCCATTTTTATCACTGCACTAAGCTACATATTCTAATTTACTGTCTCAGCATTGCTACAGTATTGGCTCAATTAAAAAGCATAAGAATTACTTCAGTCTCAGTACACTACCCTCTGGGGTAGTTGTGAATTGAGAAAAGTACTTTAACATTTCAAGACTATGATGTATCAATTACAACATCAAAGAAATATCACCATTCTGTATACAGGGTAATGATCTGCATGCACGGCTGGAAATCCCATGTCTATGTAAAATAGTTAATTTAAGAAAAATAAGCCATTTAAGCCCAGGGTTTTAGATTGTATTTCAAGCAGTCTATACAGTATAAGAATGGACTCATGCAACACTGAGGAACAAATCAATACTCTTTCAGTTAGTACAATGAAATCTGCACGCTAACAGTTGACCTATCTTATAAAAATTGTAGGGCTGCTACAGAAATAGAAAACTTTGTCAATAATATGAATTTTAGGCCACAAACAACTCTAATTGAACATAGGAACTTACTTCTGAGTAAACAAATGGGATTGAAGTGGTAATAGAATAAACAGAATAAAAACTGAACTTGTTTGTGCATCTTACACAGGGGAGTACCTCCCCTGAGATGGTGCCTACCATACAGTTTCATATATTCCTGTATTTCTTTTTAATCTGATTAATGGCACCTTTTTCAGTTGATCAAATAGTCTTATTCAATTAATCGAAGTAGTTAACTGACACTTCAGCCCTAAGTATTGTTTTGTGCAAAAATAATTTTTATAGAATACATATACATAATAAATGTATATTTGTGCATTAAAATTATATAATATGCATTAAATATAATTTTACCTTGTATTGTGCAAACTCTAGTTTTGGCTGAGGACCATCACCAAAGGCTTCCTCATTAATTCTTTCAGTTCTTTCCTTTTTAAGTTTATCTTCCTTAACTATATTTGGATCCACTGAAAGTACAGAACCATATAAAATTTCATGTAGAATGTTATCCTTTTCAAAGTGGCATTCAGAACTGGACAGAATTCCAAAGATGTAAAGGTCATGATGCAACAGAGTAAGACATACACACGCAGTCCACTGTTGTGTGCTTGAAGTACTATATGAATTGTGCTGCAGTGCCCCCCCCATTCATTTACTCTATAACATACTAAAAGTGAACATATCAACACCAGAGAAAGCTATGAACTTCCAGCTGTGAGTTAAATGCATGCAAGACAAATATTAGCCACTATTTAAGTTTCTGAATATTTATTTAAATATTTTAGAAGATTGATAAATCTCTCCAATTAGTGCACAACTTGCTGAACCACTTCCTGTGCACATGCACATAGGGGATCTGGGCACCCCAAAACAGATAGTCATGTGGTAAACATGGACCTCCTTACAATGGCCAGACTTCTTAATATTTAAATATGCTGTTTTGCTATATAGAGTTTTAAACCAAGATATTATGGATACCTCTTTGCAGAATGCAATTTCGTTCTTGTTGAGGTTGTGGGTGATGAGTTTGAAATTTCTGGAGGAGGGGGGTCCATGGAGAGATAGAATAGTGATAGAACATTGTTAGTGTATTTTTGCCTCTAATGAGTGATTGTCTGAAACTGCATTGCATTCAATGCTTGTCCTACTTAGAGAAGACCCACTAAAGTGAATGGGCATGACTAAATTAGGTCCATCAATTTCAATGGGTCTACTCCAAGTAGGACTTTGTATACAACCAATATTCCAAGTTCATTGACTTAAGATCCAGTTTGCATGCCATGAGAAACTGTTAACTATATATTATGCTTAATGACTCCATCAGGGCTATTTTGCTCCTCCTTCTAGTTTATGAAGAAACAAACCAAATCACTGGCTTAGCATCACAAAATTGCAATCTGATTTATATTAAAAATGCTGACTTCTTGTTGTGGTTTGTTTAGAGGAAAACAAACCACAACCTCTGCTTTGAACATTAGACTAAACCAAGTATTTTTCCTTCTTGCCAGTGCTCAGTGAAGGACCCTTGGCTCAACTCTCTCTTCAATAACCACGAAATGTAGCCAAGAACAAACCTTGGCTACAGCTCATGGTTAGTGAACAGAGTTCTTAACCACAAGCTGCAGTTCAGACAGCACATCAAGCCAAACCTTGGCTTAGCACAATAGCAAAAAGGACAGGGGAGGGGCAAAGTGGATTAGCAAGGTTCAGCTTAGCATGTAATGCAAAGCAGTTCAATGTCATATTTTGAGATTAAGTGATAACAGACAGAAATGATAAAAACTCAATAACGGCTCTAAAAGCAGGAGGGAAACTAATTCTGGCCTTTATTATCTCTTCCTGATTGTAAGACTGTACAGCTCTGTAGCACTATAAGCAATCTCTTTGAAGGAAAAAATTTCCTTACCTCCTGAGAATTTTAGAAGCAGGCCTAAGATTTAACCCCCCCCAAAAAAATTTTTTTTGACTTAGAATAGTATACTTAAATAACTTACCTGGCTACATCGCTTAAGTAAAATATCTTTAAGTGAGTCTAAACAATGGCTTCGGAGGTCCATTTCATGGATGTCATTGTAACTGGCGGCAATCAGCAGGGCCTTTAATTAAAAATGAAGGTGCTAGTTTAGTTGGAGTTGAAAGAGTTGTTCCATTATTTCTGTTTTAGAATTGGAATTTGATATTGAATTTCAGAGTATACACCTCTGTAGGATATCACGCAACTGAGCAGTAATTTCCAGTTGCTTGTTCATTCACTCTTACTAAATCTAAGTTTAGAAATTACCTTGAAGATGACAGACAAACAAATCTTTACCAGACATAATGTATTTACCTGCAAAAGTAACGGTTTGCAGTTCTTATTTCTAGAGCTGGATATGAACACATAAGGAGTCTGTGAAATGTAAGCTACATAGGATGGCTTGTATTGGTTGGGCTTTGTATACTGTGTTCCCCATGCAATGCGAATCCAAATTGCATTGTCTTCAAACTCTTTAAAGCTGATAGTTACCTGAAGTAAAGATAAAGGAAAAATATATATTGCAGTCTAGCTGGCAGAAGTGGGCACTCAAAGTACTGAGAACCCTATATTTAAAGGCCAAGAAGTATAGACATAGTTGTTTCTTATATGTGTGCTACAAGAGGCAGCAAACACATCATGAACTACTTTAACACAATGGTTTCTACAATGTATACAAAGAAGTTATGAGATATGAAGCACACCTAATTACCTTCCAATATGATACTAAATACTGCATTTTTTTAAAAAAACAAACAAACCCAAGGATCACTGCTAAATTGGATAGATGGTAGACATTTCTCCATTTAGTTTCAAATTACTATAAATTTACATTATTTTTATACAACAGGATAACAAAACATTTAAGAGAACCCAAAATATTAGCATTGTTTATGCTCACATTTTTCAAAGCTGACTGAAGACTTCTTTTAAATTTCTTTTTAAAATCTGCCAAGTCAAAAATGTCATATTCATCACCTGCCAATAAAATAAAACATTTTAAAATAAGCTTCATTCCAAACATAACTTGCATTATTTTAGTTCAAGCATGCAAAATACCAAATTATTTATTTATTATTAATAATTTTAAAATCCTGCTCTTTAGTTAAAAACTTTTCTGAGACGGTCTCATATCCGTGCCCTCAGGAATGCAATCAAAAATATGAAATACAAAACAAAAAAGGGTTGGGAGAGAAATAAAATTTAGTCACTGTTCCTCAGTTCTTATAATGATCACCTGGAATTACAGGAATTCAAGGAGAGAAGGGGCCAAAGTTTCTGATCTTCCAGCAGAGTTTATGGAAAGATCCCGCAGTACCTTCTCCTATAGGATGGAATGGCTGCTGTAGACAATAGTTCTGGAAAGGGCATAATAAAGTTGCTCTTTCCTCAAAGCAAGTCTAGAGCTGGTGTAATGAAAACTAATCTGCCACCCTGGCTGGCATGAGTTGGTGAGGCTTAGGATATGGTGGTGGATCCATACATACACACATCCCAGTTAGATTGCTCTGTTCATTTCCTGGGGGAAATGTTTTATTATGGAAGGAAGAAGTATATCTTGGCCTTTAAGTAGCATTAAGAAAAACCCAACCCTTTGAGCTCTGCTAAACAGTCAAAGGTCTGCAAGAAAAACAGCAAAATTTTAGAGGTTTCCAGCAAGTTTTATAAGATAGCTGACATAATCCACTTTAAAGTTAGGACAAGCAAAATAAGACTATAACATATAACTGGGCACTTCACTTATTTATATAATGCTTTTGATAATTATAAACACTTACTACCTTCTTTTGTCATTTGATAAACAGTCCAAAGCTTTTTGTCCCTGTATGTGTAGTTGTCTGAGGAAAAATATTTGACAATAAACAGCATTGCTTATTAACACAAGAATCCATAATTGTTATAAGCTAGCAACTCCTCCCTACACAATACAGGAATTTCATATTTCATTTTGCTGATTAGTCAACAGTTTTGCTCTTTGTTACAGAAAGGATGGCTAAATTCTGTATGCTTGGGAACTGATATCTATTACGCATTCTGGAGATTAGAACAATCCAACCCAACCCTTTTCATGGATGATCAGTTTCCATATAATAAAATTGGTTCCACCCAACAATTAAGAGCTTCACAGAAATAGGACATGTGTTTTCAAATGGTAAGATATAAACAGATTTCCAAATAGTGCAGATACATACTATTCTCATTGGCCACATTTGCAGATACAGTGGTGCCTCGCAAGATGAAAATAATCCGTTCCGCGAGTCTCTTCGTCTAGCGGTTTTTTCGTCTTGCGAAGCAACCCTATTAGCGGCTTAGCGCTATTAGCGGTTTAGCGGCTATTAAAGGCTTAGCGGCTTAGAAAAAGGGAGGGAAAGCGAAAAAAATCGCAAGACTTGCAAGACGTTTTCGTCTTGCGAATCAAGCCCATAGGGAAATTCGTCTTGCGAAGCGCATCGAAAAACGGAAAACCCTTTCGTCTAGCGGATTTTTCGTCTTGCGAGGCATTTGTCTTGCGGGGCACCAATGTAACTCTAATTTTGGCTTACTAAACAATACTGTACACAGATACTCCCACTTTCCTCATCCCTTCATGCAGCCAAAATTTACTTCCCTAACAAGTATAATTGTCAGCAAATTTTAATATCATTCTGATTTTATTTGCATAGGGCCATTTGTGCCCAAAATTTCTTCAGGAGCCAAATCCAACCTGCAAGTGACTAGTTGAGTTATTTCTTCTTATTGTTATTTCTACCATAAAGCAGCTTACAAGAAATGTGAATACAATAAAGATCAAATATTTACCCAAACATTTATTCCAAATTATGAGAGGAAGAGAAATTATGGTTCCTTAACTTGACATTGGATATAGATTCTTTCAACCTCCATTTACTTTTCAAAAATTGAAGCAAACTAGAAATCAATGCATGATCTGGGGTACTGTAGTTACATTTTAACATTTCACAATGTAAACTATAAATAGCTGCAATGTAAATGTTTACCAAATACTAATTTCAGATCACAATGGAATTCAAACCTTCAGATTCTGACAAATATTCAAGCTTGTATTTAGTGAGTTATGCAAATACCATTTAATAGTACTGTAATCCTATAAACACTTGTGGCAGTAAGCCAAATTAAACAGTGACACTTGTAAATAAACAGAGGATGAAGTTGAAAAGAGCATCCTATTTCCTTATCTGGCTCTAAATGTAATTCAAGCTATGTATACTGCAAATAAATGAAATCTTAGTCTAGTAGAAACTTCTTTGCTTTGGGAATGTTCATTGGGGAATACGATTACAGTACTGGCTAAACACAATTACTGGGTTGGAGAGGACTCTTGCCTTCTGAAGATGGTACATGGATAGCTGGGCCTAGTATCACTGTGTAATGAAAACAATACCATCAAATTAAGAGGAAAGGGGAGTGATCAACTACCTTGTATTACCTAAAAGTTAAATGATTTATTTTTTCGACAAGACAAATATTAATCTAATCAAAAGGAAGTGCTGAGTGCTTAACCAAAATCTAACTGATTTATACCAAAACAGAAACTAATCACAACAACAACAAAATATAAGAAAACACTTCACTTACAAATTATGTCTAGATCTGCTGCACGCTGGATAGTTGCATGGTTTTCCTTCAAGACAATAAGAACAACTAATCAAAAAAGTTAGACGATCTTATATAGGCCCAAATTGCATACAATGGCAAGCCACAGTTTTTTCCAAATATACTGGTGCATGCTTCACACCAGCCCCCTCCCCTCCATGTCATGTTAGGAGAAAACAAAGTAGAACAGTGACCTTGTATTACTTGCGAACCAGCATTAGTGGTTTGTTTTCTCTAAACAGGTAAGCAAATGTGTGAGCATTCGTTCCCACATAAAACCAAGTCTATGCCCTGATTTGTTTTCTCGAAGCATGAAGGAGGGGGTGGAGGTGAAAGAGCTGTGTGCACCAGCATGCTACTCATTCACAGTAAACCATGGTTCATGGCTTACTCTTATGTCCAGATCTGGTTAAAAACTGCATTTGTATTAAAATAATATTTTACAGCTCTGAACCTGTAAAATCTATTAGTTATTCATTAGTTGCTTCATTGACAAGAAACTGGGGGCACTCCATCACAGATGAACAAGGGCTACAACAGTCATGGATTTTGTTGAAATTCTGCAGAATCATTATACAAATCAAAATGTATCTACAGCCAAAGTACCCCTGAGCCTCACCACAATTGCTCCAAGGTCACATTTCCCATACAACATGTACAATTTGTAACAGACTGTCAGCGGGAGGGGTTTGTGGCCCTGTCCCCAGGGTTCCAGTTACACAGTGCTCAGATTTCTGGATTAGGTGCTAAAAGGAGCTCCATCATCACATTGTCCTGCTATACTCCAGCACTGGAGCAAGAAGATACAGTATGCTCCAGTTCTCAGAACTGGAACAAGATATGCACCCCAAAGGCCAAAGCCAGTGCTATTTTCTACATCAGGCTTCCTTAAACTTGGCCCTTCAGATGTTTTGAGACTACAATTCCCATCATCCCTGTCCACTGGTTCTGCTAGCTAGGGATCATGGGAGTTATAGGCCAAAAAAACAACTGTAGGGCTGAGTTTGAGGAAGCCTGTTCTACATCATTGCCCATGCAAGGAATAATAGTGACAGAAAAAAGATGGGGTATAAATGTAAGAAAAATGTGCCCCCCAATGTGCATTCAAAATTCTCACACTGCAAAGATCACTACTTTTCACACATGCTCCCATGTGCTCACATCACTGCCTCATCCTCTTATTTGGGTGAAGACATCACCAAAGGTCTGGTGGGTCCTCTATTAAAGGCACTTGAGAAAGATTTCAGTATTAAGAGACCAACTCCCATTAAAAGTAATTTTAAAACACAGACCATCAATAGTACAGTCATAGTACTTAAATAGTACGGTACTATGTTTCCCAGTAAGCATGTGTTTTATTTTATGCAGAAAAAACAATGACATCTGTACAAATTTCACAATGATCCTTCCAATACTGTTCTCACCTCACATAGCCGAACTACTTCTTGGGACACATTTTCCTTTAGCTGATGGATGTTTAAAGACTGAAGCTGAGTTTCAGACAGAAACCCCCATGTGGCCAGCATTTTCCCCATTTCGGAACGTGGGATTCGCAGCACAGTTCTTCTAATGAATTCAGCTACTCTCTCATCCATAATGAAGACCCTTCAAAATAAAATAGAGATTAAATATTCAGATACATTACACCAGGTATCCCCAACCTTCGGCCCTCCAGATGTTTTGGACTACAATTCCCATCATCCCTGACCACTGGTCCTGTTAGCCAGGGATCATGGGAATTGTAGGCCAAAACATCTGGAGGGCTGCAGGTGGGGATGCCTGCATTACACACTGAAGATAGAAAGCATGCAGCGGCTGTGAAAAAGGTAAATCCAATACAGTATTAAGAATTAGTAGGAAAGGGATTGAAAATAAATGGCAAGAATTGAAATGCTACTATAAGTATTTGCTGCAGCCACATCTGGAATCCTGTTACAAGTCTGTCTTCATCTTAAAATGGTATCACGAAGCTTCAAAAACCCCAGCCACAACCCTAAAATAATTACAGGCTTGAAACACCTTCCGAACAAGAGATGAGCTAAAGTTTTAGAAGCTTAGGAGTTTTGAAAATATAATTAAGAGGGTAGGATAGTAATATTTACAAAATTATGTTGGCAGAAGTATAGGTGAGAAACCTCTCAGTGGTATAGCTACATATTCCCAAAATTCAGGATAATCACAACAAATTTAGATATTCATCACTTGAGATTTTAAGGTCTAGTCATACTATAAAGTAGAACCTACTGTGAATCAATCATCCTATCCACAACAAGTAGATATTAAATACTTATTTTCTCCTGTGTTTTGGCTACATCAGCTTGCTTCAGAAGCCAGTACAGGACACACTATTACAACAGGGGTAATCCGTGTGGTACCTTCCAGATCCTATTGGACTCCATCTCTCATCAACCCTAGTCAGCACCGCCAATAGTCAGGGATGATGCAAGCTGTAGTTCAATTACATCTACATTCTATTTTTATCTTGCCATTCCTCCAAATACATGTTCCCCTCATTTTATCCTCACAACCTCTGTGAGGTAGACCAGGCTGAGAAAGGAAGTGACTGGTGCATGGTTACTCTCCGTGAGCTCTGTGGATTAATGAGGATGTGAATCTGGGACTATCAGATACCTGCTTTTAGTCTGGCACAGTAAGTGCCACTTTATACTGGCTTTTACTCTTGTGAGAGCAGTGCAACATAAGCATACACTGGACCCTACTTTCTTCTGAGAGTTGTTGGAAGATATATTTTTGTAAGAGGGTACCGTATTTTGTTTTTACAATCAAGTTGTCTATAAATGTTATTGAATATAAAAATGCTTGAAGTATGCAAAATAACAGAGCGTCTCTGACCATCTTGGTGGCAAAAGCCCATGGGGTCCTAGGCACACACATGGGGTCTGTGTCCCTTTGGGGAAGAGAAGACATGGCAGAGAATGTCACGCTTTAAAAAATATGGTTTATTCACCTATTTACACCTTCAGCCTGAATGAAGTCCAGATTTTACACCATAGTCATTCCAAAAGGTAGCAGTATAAGTAGCCTGCAGCCAGCACACTCCAAATGATGGATCTCAGCTCTTTTATCCTTCTTCACCTAGCTCCCACCCAGCTGTTACCCTGGCAACCTCCCAAATCCCCAGTCTCAGTTCACACCTGGGGGCAAGAGGGAAGTTTCGTTGTCTTGCTAACCGACTCTATTGTACACTTGATAGCTGTAGCTCCACCAGGTTGGTTTGCATAAACCAGTCCAGGAATTGCCTGCCTGGCACAGCTGTGAAGTTGATGTCTTAATCCACATCCCATTTAATCAAACTCCTAATAGTTAATTATTCCTAGAGTTTGGGGAGGGATCCCCCCAGATCTATTATATCCTCATCAATGAGCAGCAACATTCTCCCACACTCCAACCCACTCACTGACATTACCGGTACTTTGGGGACTACGGGGCGGGGCTCCTATGCCCTTTATCCCTGCTGGCTGGGGCTGATGGGAGCTGCAGTCTCAAAACACCAGGAGGGCTCGACATCCGGCACCCCAGGCCCAAAGGCCATGACTCGGGTCAAACCCTCTCGGCCACGAAGCTCTCACTGGCTGCGACTTCCTCTCCCGGTCCTATCCTACCTCACAGGGTTGTCGCCAGGACGAAATGGGGATCCCACTATGTTAACGGCCGTTCTGAGCTCCTCGGAGGAAGAGCCGGATAAAAATAAACTGACTGATTTACAACGTACCGTTTCCCCGGCTCGCTTTCTTCTGAGGGAAAGGGGCTGCCCCTGTTACCTCAGCGGCGCTCCCCCACCCTCAAGTCGAACTTACTCGGCCCCGTCCTTCCCATCTCCGGCGTCCAGCCGCCGCCTCTTTGCCATCTTCTTTTTCGGCTTACGAAGCCCTCCCGCCGCCCGCCGCGGCCGCCAAACCGTCCCCTCAGCTTTGAACCAGCCAATCAGCTGCCGCCTTCTCGTCCTCCAAAGCCAATCACCGCCCTAGCTGTGCCACGCGCCGCCTTGGCGGCTGCGCAGAGCTCGAACCGCGATAATCAAGAGAAGCCCCCTAGCGTTCCTCGTCTCCTGTTCCGATTGTGCCGGCGTTAGTATAGTGTGCTATCAGCTGCAGCAGGAGAAGAGGCGGGATTTCCGTGTGACGGAAGCGGTCAAGAAACAACAACTTCCGGGTCTGAACGAAGCTTACATCCGGGTTTTGCCCTTTCTTTGAATTTCCGTCTGTTCCAGGCGTGCTGGGAGTTTTGCAGAACTTAGGTAGGTAGGTGTGAAGCGGGGTCTTCAGTAAGCGGGTGTTTGTGTGACTTTGAGTGAAAATGTGAGAGAGGAGGAAGAATAAGAATGGCAAGGATGTTGAATTCTGTTGACTGCTCGTTTATATCTATTGTATTATATCATGGGGAAATTATGTAATGTATTTATGCAATATATGTTGAGTTGTATCTGACCAATTCATATTCAGCGTAGATCCATTGAAATTAATGGAGTGGAGGGACACATTTATGCCATTCATATCTCCTCCAGCCCAGCGGAATGGGGAGTAGTAATATTTCTGGAATTTCAGTACTTTCGTTGTTATAGCAAATCAGGATTTTATTTATTTATTTTTTGCTGTTTAAGAGAATAAGAAGAGCCTGCTGGATCAGGCCAATGGCCTGTATATAGCATAACATCATTTTCTCCCAGTGGCAAACCAGATGCCTGTGGAAAGCCTGAAAGCAGGATCTGAACGGAGATCCTTTGACAGTGGAGATGGAACCCAGCCGTAGGTAGCCTTATTCAACATGAATTTGCTACCCATGCTGATCGTATAGTTTTATAGTTCCATAGTTTTAACTGTGTGCTGTGCTTTTATAAAACCCAGTCTTAAAAAACAATACTGTATGCTGTGCGAAAATGTACTTTCAGTCCTTTCGTTCTTACATTTATGTATATTTCTGTATACTTTGAAAATGGATTTAGATTTATGATGTGTCCGTATGCTAGTATGTTCTCACTAAAACTGTGATTAAAAACAATATTAGGAACAGCAAAAAATCTCAAACTAGGCTTGCTCACTGCATTGTAGTGTTGTCCTAATAAAGCTCTCCCCTCCCTTGTCATATTGTGTTGGGAAATGGGTAGCTATGCTGGATTTGTACTTCTACCTTCTATTGTTCTTTTATTGACTATTTTATGATTTTATATACTATAAGCAGGCTTTGGTGGGAGAGGGCATTCTCTGTGCCAGCCCTTAAGTTGTGGAATTAGCTCACCACAGAGATGTGTCTTGCACTTACACTATATAGTTTCGATTGTATGTTGAAGATACATCACTTTACCCTCGCCTTTAGTGCCTGAGCTATGTATTTTTAGGACCCACCCAGTTCTCTTGACTGTAATTTGTTTGTAATGTTGCTATAATCCACCCTGGGACCTTATTGTAAAGGATGGCTAAGAAATCAAATCAACAACAACAACAACACTTTGTGCACCACATTCTACAGTATGACTGGCTTCTGAAACTGTAGTTTTTGTGAAAAAGGTTGGGATCTTAAAGTAGCTTATGGTGTGGCTAAACCTTGTATATCGAACAAAAACTAGCCTATGTATAAATTTGGGTCACTCCAAGCTTTCCGGCAGCTGAATTCTACAAATGGAATAGAAGCACTCTTTGAATGAATGAATTTTATAGTGGTGGTTACTAGAAAAGCATCTTAATAGTTATGCTTGCTTTTCTTGGCCATGGCACCACCTTGTGGTCATTCGTATATACACTTTGTTGTTGTCCTGTGGGTTGTAAATAGCTTCTATGTGCATTTAAATAGAAACCAACTCACAGCCTGCTTTTAGAGAGAGAAATATAATGGTGCATATTAATCACGCCAGGACTGGAAGTTAAATCAGGCTTGGCGGAAGCTTTCCTACAATTTATGCCATTTTCAGTGAGAAATGATCCCATCTTCCTTAAAAAGATGATGAAAACTCTTGCTAGTTAGCAAACAGTTGCTATGAAAACCTGTTCACCCAAGCCATGTCAGGCTTTCTGCAATCCCTCAGAGGCTTTTTTCACACTTCCCATCTTTAAAGTGTAGATTTTTCACATCTAACTATCCATTTTTAATCTGCCTTTCTTGTTTCTGTGGTGAAAGCTTGGCTGCAGCTGTAACACTGCTGGCTAAGTAACAATTGTGCTGCACAGTGAAATATCGCAATATGGTACTATGTAAGGCTGACACCAGTGACATGGAGTACAAATTCTTCCAGTACTTCCTTTTCCTGTGGAAGTTTTTCCATTTCATAATTTCGCTAGTAATGATTAATGCATGGCAATTGTGAATATATACAAGGCAATCTCGGCAGTTTCAAAGCTTCGTTTACTAAATACAAATAAAATAAGCATGCTAAATTAGATCACCCTGTAGGACAACAGAAAATGTTCTGATGAAGACTGAAAAATTGTCAATACAAAATTTTCTGTAATACCCGTGTCACTGTCTGAGGCATGCAGTTTTTAAAAATATTTTTTGGGTTATATAAGTCTGAGGGGTTTCTGTATTTCTGCAAACTCTGAGGTTCCTCCAAGGTGCCTGATATCTCCTCTGTATGTGTGTGTGTGTTTGTGGTGTCACTTATGCCACTTAAAGAACCTGATTCGGAGAAGGAGTTCACTATTAGCCCATTTTGTCAAACCTATATACTGAGAGTAGACGGTTAGGTCTCCTTAGGGGACATAAAGCTGTTCCATTCATTCTGTAAGAGAGTAAAAAAAACCCTGGCAGCCTACTATTTATTGAACAGTGCTCCCTCCTGAGGAAGAAGAGAAATGTCATTTCTGTGGGGGCTCCTTAATATCCTGAGGTTAAATGTATTGAGCCGAGATAATTCTGCTTTGTGATCAATATAAATAAATCATCTCTTGAATTTTGACAGAACAGTCTTGCTCATTTTCTTCTGCGAACTCAGTGGTGCAGAATGATTTGACTGTGGAAAGAGAGAATGGTTAGAGCAAGGCACTGGCATAATAGCTCAGTAGCAGAGTGCAAACAGACATCTGGGGACGAAGCTTTGTGTGTGTGTATATGTGTGTATATGCAGTTGTTGTCCCCCCCCCCTTTGCTTTGTATGATGAGGGGAGGATGATGCAGCCACTGCATCAAAGAAACAAAGAAACAGTGGGGTCACTCAGGGGAGAAGATGGTGAAATGCAAACAGGGGACACAGAAAGGGCTGAACTCCTCAACGCCTTCTTTGCCTCAGTCTTCTCCGATAAAGAAAACAATGCCCGACCTGAAGAATTTGGAGCAAATGATTCAGCAAAGGAAACACAGCCCAGAATAACTAAGGAGATAGTACAAGAATACTTGGCTAGTTTAGATGTATTCAAGTCTCCAGGGCCAGATGAACTGCATCCAAGAGTATTAAAAGAACTGGCAGATGTGATCTCAGAACCACTGGCAGTCATCTTTGAGAATTCCTGGAGAACAGGCGAAGTCCCGGCAGACTGGAGGAGGGCAAATGTTGTCCCTATTTTCAAAAAGGGGAAAAGAGAGGTCCCAAATAATTACCGCCCAGTCAGTCTGACATCAATACCAGGGAAGATTCTGGAGCAGATCATTAAGCAAACAGTCTGTGAGCACCTAGAAAGGAATGCTGTGATCACCAACAGTCAGCATGGATTTCTGAAAAATAAGTCATGTCAGACTAACCTGATCTCGTTTTTTGACAGGATTACAAGCCTGGTAGATGAAGGGAACGCAGTGGATGTAGCCTACCTTGATTTCAGCAAGGCATTTGACAAGGTGCCCCATGATATTCTTGTAAAGAAGCTGGTAAAATGCGGTCTTGACTATGCTACCACTCAGTGGATTTGTAACTGGCTGACTGACCGAACCCAAAGGGTGCTCATCAATGGTTCCTCTTCATCCTGGAGAAGAGTGACTAGTGGGGTGCCACAGGGTTCTGTCTTGGGCCCGGTCTTATTCAACATCTTTATCAACGACTTGGATGATGGACTCAAGGGCATCCTGATCAAATTTGCAGATGACACCAAACTGGGAGGGGTGGCTAACACCCCAGAGGACAGGATCACACTTCAAAACGACCTTGACAGATTAGAGAACTGGGCAAAAACAAACAAGATGAATTTTAACAGGGAGAAATGTAAAGTATTGCACTTGGGCAAAAAAAATGAGAGGCACAAATACAAGATGGGTGACACCTGGCTTGAGAGCAGTACATGTGAAAAGGATCTAGGAGTCTTGGTTGACCACAAACTTGACATGAGCCAACAGTGTGACGCGGCAACTAAAAAAGCCAATGCAATTCTGGGCTGCATCAATAGGAGCATAGCATCTAGATCAAGGGAAGTAATAGTGCCACTGTATTCTGCTCTGGTCAGACCTCACCTGGAGTACTGTGTCCAGTTCTGGGCACCACAATTCAAGAAGGACACTGACAAACTGGAACGTGTCCAGAGGAGGGCAACCAAAATGGTCAAAGGCCTGGAAACGATGCCTTATGAGGAACGGCTAAGGGAGCTGGGCATGTTTAGCCTGGAGAAGAGGAGGTTAAGGGGTGATATGATAGCCATGTTCAAATATATAAAAGGATGTCACATAGAGGAGGGAGAAAGGTTGTTTTCTGCTGCTCCAGAGAAGCGGACACGGAGCAATGGATCCAAACTACAAGAAAGAAGATTCCACCTAAATATTAGGAAGAACTTCCTGACAGTAAGAGCTGTTCGACAGTGGAATTTGCTGCCAAGGAGTGTGGTGGAGTCTCCTCCTTTGGAGGTCTTTAAGCAGAGGCTTGACAACCATATGTCAGGAGTGCTCTGATGGTGTTTCCTGCTTGGCAGGGGGTTGGACTCGATGGCCCTTGTGGTCTCTTCCAACTCTATGATTCTATGATTCTATGATTCTATGATTCTATGCACTCGTGTAGATGCAATGCGAATAATACTTGCTCTGATAAACCACTAATTATCTGAATATAGGAAGCTGCCTTATACTGAGTCAGGCCAGTGGTCCATGTGGCTCAGAGTACTGGGCAGAGGCTCTGCAGGGTTTCAAATATGACACATCCCCAGTTTTACCAGGAGATGCCAGGGACCGAACCTGCAAACGTCTGTGTGCAAAGCAGATGCCCTACCACTGAACTACAACCCTTCACTTGTCAAAGGCTAAATATCTTCTAGCTCAGTGTTCATTCGTCTAGACCTGTATTGTCTACACTGACCAGCAGTGGCTGTCTAGGGTTCCATGTGGAGTTTCTCCCAGCCCTACCTGAAGATGCCAGGGATTGAACCTGAGACGTTTTTCATCCAAAGCAGACATGCTACCACTGAGCTATGGCCCTTTCCCAAATTTATTCCATTACTATTTTATTTTGCCTTTCTCTCAAGCAGCTCAGGACAATAAGGAGAGTCTCCAGCTTAATTTTATCCTCACAACAATCCTGAGAAGTATGTTTGGCTGGGAGTGAGAGAGTGACTGGCCCAGGGTCACGCAATTAGCTCTATGGCCAAGAGAGGATTTGAAACTGGGTCTCATTAGTCTCAAAAAGTTAAAGGACCCCTGACCGTTAAGTCCAGTCGCGGACAACTGTGGGGTTGCGGCGCTCATCTCACTTTACTGGCCGAGGGAGCCGACGTTTGTCCGCAGACAGTTTTTCCGGGTCATGTGGCCAGCATGACTAAGCTGCTTCTGGTGAAACCAGAGCAGAGCACAGAAATGTTGTTTACCTTCCTGCCGGAGTGGTACCTATTTATCTACTTGCACTTTGACGTGCTTTCGAACTGCTAGGTTGGCAGGAGCAGGGACCAAGCTCCGGGAGCTCACCCCATGGCGGGGATTCGAACCGCTGACCTTCCGATCGGCAAGCCCAAGGCTCAGTGGTTTAGACCACAGCGCCACCTGACACTATCTACTAGGACCTTGGCCAGGGACAGCTATCAAACTTGTGTGGGATCTTTTGCATGCAATGCTTGTGCTCTACCAGTGAGTTATGGCCTCTCTTTATATTATAACAAATTATTAACAATGGTATGGTCAATAATTGCATCTCTGTGTGCCTTTTGCACCTTTATCCTGTCAGTGAGTGCAGTATGACACAGTACAGTAAACTTTTCTTGCTTTTCACTGCCCTGTGATCTTCAGATCAAGGGCAGTATACAAATTTAATAAATAATAGCAATAAAAATTTCACCAATCGCCATTGCATCTTTCCAAGAAATAATAGTTTCAGAAAGATGATACCCAGGGAATGTAGAAACCTATGCTGGAGTGTTAACTTGATGTTCTATGTATCCAATATTGTGTTGCAAAAACTATTATATATAAAAATTATGCAGTTGTTGGAGTACCAAATAGTTTTCTCACACATACATACACGCATCCATGTGTACACAAACAAACAAACATTCCTTCTTTCCTTCCTTCCTTTACTGGCTTCAAGCCTTGTGTGTTTCTTGAAAATATCCATCTGATTTTAAACTCACATAGTTTTACCAAAGTCCAAGTTGAATAAAGTGGGACCTGTTTTTATCAAGGTCCAAGTTTTCTGTAAACATTCTGATTTTGTAGGTTTTTAATTGAATTCTGACTTCCTGTCCTTGCAGTAGTAAGCATATATACACAATCACATTATGAACACAAACTGCAGTAACTTTTAAAAACAAAGTTCAGCAGACAGAATTTTGATTTTTAAAAAATGCCATTCATGTTTCCCCCCCACAGTTGTGAATTGACAGATAACAGCAGGCGCACAAGTCAGATTTCCCAGGTAAGTACTAATTTTTATATTGTTCCAGGCTTTCAAAGGTTAGAAATAGCTGCCTTACACAGAGGCAGACATTTGATCCATTTAGCTCAGTATTCCCTACACCAGACCTTTCCGAACTTTTCGTGTTGGTGACACTTTTTAGACATGCATAATTTTGCAACACAGTAATTCAATTTTACTAGCAAACTGGAGGCTAAACTAACCCCTCTCTAGCCCTGGGAGAAGCATGGGGAGCGTTCACGCAACACACCAACACATTGCAGCTGACACACTAGCGTGTCATGACAAACAGTTTGGCAAGCTCTGCCCTACACTGACTGGAAGCAGCTCTCCCATGTTTAAATTACTTACGTATCCTCACAACAATGCTATGAGGTAGGTTGTCCTGGGAGACAGTGATTTGCCCAGGGCTATGCTATAAGCTTCACAGGTGAGCAGGGGTTTGTATTTATGTATCACGTACAAACCTTATATTTTGTTTTGTCAATGTAAAAACTGCTTCAGCCATTTTTCCCTGCCAAAGAAGAAAATGAACTTAAGTTTTTCTTTCTTAAACAAATGACTTTTTTTAAAAAAATGCTTGCTAGCTATTGGAACAGAGCCAAAATCCAGTTGTTGTAGCTTTATAAGTTTTGACCTGGAAGTCCTTTATGTTATGTTGCACTGTCCACTACAAATATTTCTCTTCTTTATTCTATGCATCCAAGCCCAGTGCATTTTATTTTCTGCGTGTAAATTTTACAATTTTGATGGTTGTATTTGATAAATTGCAGGCGTTGGATCTACGTTACTAATACCAGTTCTTAAAATGTGTTAAGCTTGAAGGTGTTGCTTAAAATCTCCTTTTAAATAATAATATAAAAAACATGGTGATAGTTATAGTCACGCTGGTTCTATGCACTTCCAGTACCAGGAGGGAGCATTTGTCTGAATAGCAGTTCTTAGGCTTCACAAGAGAAGAGTGCTATTGCTTCTGATTGGTCACCATGGGACACAGGAAACGGCTAGATCGGGCCTTTTTGGTCTGACCCAGGAGGTTTCTTTTTACGTTCTGACCTAGCCAGGCTCTTATTTTCTTTCTTGTTCTCTTTGGTTCTTCCCTCTCCCTCCCTGGAGAGAAATGAGTACAAAGCAATTCTTCTTCTTTTTTAAAATAATTTTTATTAACAGGCCAATCACATCACATTATCCAAATCACATTAATTCCAAATTATACAGCCAAATTTTAAATTTTGTTGGGGGTACCCGTACATCAAGCTCCGAACGAGTCCAAACATCACTTGTATTGTGGCTTTAATTAAACAGTTCTATCCAGTGCAATCCAGATAGTCCTTTATTACTTTCTTCATTTTCTTGTTGTTATCATATATTCCTTTCTTTGCGATCTCTGATAATCTTCACAAGAGATTAGAGACAGGCATCCTCTGTGTGGGTTTTGTACACTCCAAAGATCATACCACTCAGGGACAGCCGCCATTCCACGCTTCCATAAAAAAATTAATCTTCGGTCTGTCCTTTAATTTTCTCAGGCTTGCCAAGTATATCAGGAGGGCTCTGTCAGGTTAAGATCACATTCCAACCGTCCTTCTCATTCCAATGGTCCTGATTCTCCTCCCCCGTCTTTCTTTCTCAGGCAAGCCTGTCTTAGCGAGACGCCATTTTAAGCTGCGTCATAAAATTTTCCTCTGTTCTCGTTGTTTACCAATCATCTCTTTAACTATAATCCACTCCACACAGTTCTTGAATTCCTGCTTGTGGTTAGTAAAACGCAACGATCTTATTTCTTTCTGGAGTGGAGGGTTATTAATATCACATAAAGCAAAGCAAAGAAAAGTTTTTTCCTCCACCCCCCCTTCATTCCAAACATACAGTCTCTTAATGGTGGTTCATCAGTTGATTTACTTATCCATCCGTCACTCCGGTCACAGAGATCCATTAATCAGCAGTCTTATCTCTCGAACGTTGCTTGATGTATGTGCTTTAGCTTCATTCCAATCATATGTTTCCAATTATAATTCCGAGCTAAAGCAAACCAGCACGCACTGATTGGAACCGGCGTCAGGAAGAGCCGAGCTCATAGAGGGCTCGTGCCAAGTGACCTGCACCCCCTTCTCTCGAATCCGGGGGTGCATTGTGGACACCACTGGCAAGGCAGCCCCCCCATCTCCTTGGGGGGGTAGGAAGACTGCATACTTCCCATAGCAGCCTCTTAATTACCTGATGGCTGTGCTCTGCCCCTGCTCAGAAACAGCATGCTTCTGAATACCAGGTGCTGGAAACCTCAGGAGGGGAGAGGGCTCTTGTGCTCAGGTCCTGTTTGGGAGCTTCTCACAGGCCTCTGGTTGGCTGCTGTGAGAAGAGGATGCTGGACTAGATAGGTCACTGGCCTGATCTTGCAGGATTCATCTTATGTTCTTGTACCTTCTGAATTTGGTCTGAAGTTTCGGGAGCTACCGAATTATCTTTGGGCTACTTTATAGAAGCCGTCCTTCATATCTGTTCAAAATCTCTCCAAAAGGGGCTTTGTCCAAAGCGGAGGCCCACACATTGTG
The DNA here is from genome assembly GCF_965112155.1 of Podarcis liolepis. Classification (NCBI taxonomy): domain Eukaryota; kingdom Metazoa; phylum Chordata; class Lepidosauria; order Squamata; family Lacertidae; genus Podarcis; species Podarcis liolepis. The sequence continues at coordinate 52,082,399 of NC_139561.1, read as the reverse complement.
CTTGTGCTTTGCTTTTGGCCTTCTCGCTGGCATGGGTGAGAAGCAAGATGCGAAACCTAAACAGGCCTTTGTTCTTACCTTCTCAGGTTTTTACATTCTTATCTGTTCCATTTACCACTTTGGTATATGTCTTCTTGGCCAGCTAGCTTCTGATTTCTCGCTCACCCTAAAAGCTCAAAGGGGTGTGACAGCCCTTCCTTATCTCATTTTGTAGGTTGCCTCTAACTTGCCAAAGCTGAATAGCTTTCAAGATGGGCTACAGGAAAATTATCCTGAGGTCGTGCTCCCTTCTCTATATACTATACAATCACAAAAACACCCGATAGATCAGGTTTATTAAACTTGGTTGTTCACGCTTGGTATTTCTGATACTCTGGGCTTATGGCTAGACCCTTGAGGTCAACTTTGAAAGCCTTGCAGGAAGATTTACTTCTTGATTACTTTTTGAAGCAGTTGCACACCTTGATGCCTGGGGATACGTGTTGAAAGCACGGTTAGTGGCGCACATACCCAGGCAGCCAGAAGCTGAGACATTTACTGCTGCTCTATTCCTGTATAGTTAACAGAGATGAGGTGGAAATAGAGCTTCAGCTTTGAAAAAATGATTAATGGAAGCTGAGGTGTGGCAGAGCAGAAACTAGTAGCAAAAGGTCACCCCACAGAAGCTGCATTGGGGGCGGGTAAGGGACACACAGAGAAGCCCAACAGATACTGGGGATAAATGTATTGATACCCGATGTATGAATTTCAACATATTTTGAACCAATTGTGCTTTATCAGACAACTGTGTTCTCTGCCCTTTTTTTAAAAAAAGTCTTTCTTCAAAAGGAGTCATTGCCTAATCTACTGATTCTCTTCATCATTATGTATGTGGGGCTCAGAGGACCCCGTTCTATTTAAAACTAAATTTGCAGTGATTTATGGCTAGAATCCAAAGAGCCAGTCCTGCAGCGCAGACCTTTGCACAAGCATTCAGGAATGAGTTACCCTCAGTTCAGTGGGATTAAGCTCAAATGTTCTTATTAGGATTGCAGCTGTGGGTTCATACAAGGGGCTTAAACTAGCCCAATGGGACTGATTTACCTGGGCAGCTGATGCTCTCCCCATTCCCTACGTGTCTGGGATGCATCATAAACTATATGAAACGCCCCAAGGTTTCAAAACCAGTTTGCTGCTCTTTGAGCTCACAGAACCAGTTTCCTAATTTGTTGGCTCCTGGCCCATTTTATCTGTTGATAAGTGAGTATGTAAGGTTTTTTCCACTATGTAGAACCTTTAATTGGGCAAACAGGAAAAAGAGGAATTGCTCTCAGTTGATGAGCTGAACTAAAATCACCAACCCATTGTAGAACGTGAACTAAATTATGTTGTTCTGGTTGTTGTGTTGTTGTTGTCATTGTCATTGTACTGTGGTATGATTCATTGCCTATCCGTATTGTACATCTACAAGTAGGGTCAGGTTTTACTTCTGTTGTTGGATGAACTCCTCAATACATCTCTGTTCTATTATGTTTTATTCTATGTATTTGGGTTTAAATTATACACAGGCAGTTGTGTATTTTATATAATGTAAGTTGCTTAAAGAAACTGTCATGTAAAGGTAAAGGACCCCTGACCGTTAAGTCCAGTCGTGAACGACTCTGGGGTTGCGGCGCTCATCTCGCTTTACTGGCCAAGGGAGCCAACGTTTGTCCGAAGTCAGTTTTTCCGGGTCATGTGGCCAGCATGACTAAGCCGCTTCTGGCGAAACCAGAGCAGTGCACGGAAACGCCATTTACCTTCCCACCGAGCGGTACCTATTTATTTACTTGCACTTTGACGTGCTTTCAAACTGCTAGGTTGGCAGGAGCTGGGACTGAGCAACGGGAGCTCACCCCGTCACAGGGATTCAAACTGCCGACCTTCCTATCAGCAAGCCCTAGGCTCAGTGGTTTAGACCACAGCACCACCTGCTTCCCTAACTGTCTTGTAGGAAGCAGTTAATAAATGAAAAATATTATCGTTATTAAACTGATTAATTAATTGCTCACTACAGATTCTCTGATTTTACAAAAGATTAAGAGCCAAATGCAAATAGTACTTTACTGTATAATCATGCTTTGGTTCTGATCTTTTCGTTAAGAAATATACATAGGGCAAGATGCCCTATCTGGCATTCTCTTGGATATAAAAATGTATCACAATATTCACAGGTGGAAGACTTCAGATTTTCCCCATGAGCTCTCCTTAATTTGCGATGCACCCAGATCTGTCTCCTCATCTGCACAGCGAAGAATGCAACCTTATTATCCGTCTGCTCAAGGAGTGCCACAAAGAGGTAGGACTTCTGCCTAAACCCAAAGCACACTGAAATGTATCCTGATAGAAAGGGCTTATCCCAGAATTCTACAGATAGAGGAGATGGCCTTTGAGCAGTATGGCCATGAAATAGCTAAATACATCCTAAAGAGCAGCTCTCACTCTCTTTCTTTCTTTCTCTGTCTCTCTCTCCTTGGCTCAGCGGCACACACAGTGTTGCTGATGGTGCCTTTAGAAAGTTCAGCAGGTTAAACTGATTCAGCAGCTGTGCAGGTTTGACCATTTTCACAAGAGACAATTTTGTTTACCCTTTTCTTTCTCAATATAATGTAACATCCAGAAGCATCCATATTACTGCAGGTACGTACAGACGGGTTTATTGCTCTTAATACAGCTGGCACATTAAGAGCAATCAAAGTGCTGGGCTTGCCACACAAGCCTTTTCAAAATTAATGCTGAGAGAGTTTGCCTATAAGGCAGTTGCTGGGTTAGGTTTTGGGTGGGAGGGAGTTGCTAGGTGCTTACGATTCTCAAATATGATGGAGAAGTCAGCTTGCAAGGGTGTCCTGTAGCCATGGGCCTTGTATCGCTCATCCGACTCCTTGGCTGCCGTTGTTCTCTTCAAGCAATGAGAACTTTGCTGCTGCTGCTACCACCTAATTACGCCATGGTGGGTAATTAAGAGCTGCCTTTTGTTGCTCGGTAGAATTCATCTGCGGTAACATTCCTGCCTGGCCATGGCTGCAAGGGAGCCTTTTTTCGGAATTAATATTCATGAACAGCTCTAATCCTTTCATGTTTTAGAAAGGCTAGGTGAAATGTTACATATAATTATAGGTTAAGCAGATGTGGTTTATGATCAGTCCTACTTGAAACCTATATTTGATTGCTGGAAGAAGAGAAATGGAAGCACAGCCAAGGAAGGAAGGAAGGATCTTTTACTCTCAGTATAAAGATGCAGATGATGCATTTGACACGTTAAAAATTGCTAACTGTTCTCTAGCTGTGCATGTAGAAGCAACAATAAAGAGTTAATTAGCTGAAAATAGTTTCCTGCAGAAGGAAGTAGAATATCTGCATTTGTGGTCCAGGTCCCGAAAATAAATTTCTTTATTTTCTAAATACTACTTACAAAAGAACTTCCCCCTGTTTCTTAGTTAACTTATATGGTCCATTGATTGTTTCATGTTAGGACTTTGAAAAAATGCTTTTATTGAGATTAATACAAGGCAAGTATAGGAAGTGGGGTGGAAACCAGCATACAAATTCAATGCAGCTGCTAATAATTTTGAAACAGTTATACAGTCCTGTACTGAACTGGTGCCTAGGCTCCTAAAGGCTTTTATGACTTACTGCTGTAGTAAGCACTGAACTGGTTGTGGTTAGGATTGAGCCAAATTGGAGGGGGAAGTGGTTCAAACAAACAAACAAACAAACAGACAGACAGACAGACAGACAGACAGACAGACAGACAAACAATCCAGTGAATACGTGTGTGTGCACACGTAAACATGACACTAGCCTGTTTAGAGGGGGGCAGGAAGCATTGCTCTGGCTCTGTGACATGAGGTAACTAAATTTAATAGTTTATGCAGCATAACCAAGGTTTGTCCTATGTTTACAATACATGGTTTGTCTGAGAGAGCTAAATCACGAGCCCATTAAGCTTAGTGCATCAGCCAAATGACCAACAAAGAGCAAAGTGACTGCAATATGCTCTCTTTGAGCCTGCATGTTGCGCTTCCACACGATACTGTGGTTTGACGTGTGAACCAGACAGCTTCCTATGTATTCTATGGGTGCAGCAACTATGGATGAGAGTCTTTAGGTTTGGGTTGGGGGAAATCTTTCAACTGCTGGCTCAACTACTCAAGGCCTCTCTTGGGATGTGTGTCCAGGAACAATGCCTATGCTCCACCCCCACCCACTTCCTGCCCTTTCCCTTTCCGATGGTTGGCAAGGGGAGTGTCAATCACGAGGTGAAAAGAAAATAAGTGTATCTGAAGTGTATCTGAAGAAGTGTATCTGAAGAAGTGTGCATGCACACGAAAGCTCATACCAAGAACTAACTTAGTTGGTCTTTAAGGTGCTACTGGAAGGAATTTTTTTATTTAAAAGAAAATAAGTAGCTGTTACTATTAGTATTCTCTTATATCCCACGTAATACCAAAATAGGCTTCTAAGCGGTTTACAAATATAAAAACACAAGCATGGTGTCATACAGCTGTTGGTGATGACAACTGGAAGTTGGGAAGCCAGGCCCAGGGTTAAGCCTGGGTTAGGGAGTTAAGGTCCTGAAGTAGACTGGAGAATATTTTGTACTGTGGATTTGTTTTCATATTTTAAATTGTAAACTACCTTGACAGAAAGGTATGTGTGCAATGATTAAAAAACCCCCACTGACATCATAGCCTTGGTCAGCTAATTAACGTACACAGTCATGAAACAAATGCCTTTGTCTTGGTTTGACCCATGTTGTCAGAAGTGCCACAACCTCCATTTTACAGATTTTTGGGGGAAGGGGGAGTTGGAAAGGAAATCCAGTGTGACTGATTATGAATTGCCATTACCACTAATTTAAACGTAAATTATAATCTTCACTTTGAACTCTTCCCATGTCCGCCAACACTTTATATTGTTTCATTGATAACATAAGAGGAAAAATGACATTTACGTAATCTAAGCACAACCACAGGTGCTCCAGATCAGGTGTTTAGGTGTGCAATATTGAATGTTACCGGTTAACCCTCTTTCCCCTTCACTTTTGCTTTTGTTTAAACCAATTCACAAACCAAGAACTTGTACATTGACCGTTAATGATGAATCCTATCTTGTAAATATTACTTCAAAACTGTTATACTGTTTTTTTGTGATATACAAATGACATGAGAAGACTTGGTGTATTTATTTGTATAATTTATTATTACTGTGGTCCTTTTTCTCAGCACTCCATCATGAGATATTTTGGTCGTTGCAATGATTTTGACAAAGAAATGAGGCGATGCTTAAAGAAAGAGGTAAGCCACAGACAATGAGGCCAGACCACTGAAATATTCCCAAACACCCCTTTCAGTTTTGTGCTTTCCTCTTGACAAGTGGTTCCCAAGGTGGTCTGTACCAATCCCAGGAAGGGCAGTGGGATTATCTATGGGGGTACTATGAGGCAAGGGGATAGCTGGAGGTGTAAATGACTAACAGACTTTGAAATGTTGGTTTCACTGGATCAAGTTCCACAGTTTCATTGAATTAATTGAACTAAATAGTTTTAATTTGGTTTTGAATAAATGTGCAATTAGTTATTACTCTTTTGAATTTTATGGTGTTGTTATATTTAGTAGGTCATGCAAACAGCTCTTCTGAATGATGCTTTTTGTAGAGCCGGGTAGGGGGCATTGGGGATGAGTTTATGAAACCAAGCATGGCCTGAAAAAGTTTGAGAACCCCTGCTCTTGAGTCCAGGGGTCCTGCTGGAATTTTACAAAAGCGTTTGAACCCATATTCCCCTAAGCTGTCTCCCATCAGAAATCATCCACCTGGGGGGACCACACTCAGTGCCAAAATCCAGGCTGGAGAGGATCTAGACAATTTGTTTAACCCGCCCACACCCATCCCACAGAACCTGCATTGACACAAGCTGCTCACACACCTTGCTCCAAAAATGGATACTGGGCAATTGTTCAGATCCTTTGGCAAGGTTTGTTAGCCCTCATGGTTTAAAAATGTATACAGAGTGTTCCCTTGAAGTCTCAGAAAGCATATGGAGCTGTGGAAAGAGCTGCTGTTCACTTTTGAAAAATGGAGTAGCTAAAGATGCAAATTAAATAATAACCTTGTTGTTGTTTAGTCGTTTAGTCGTGTCCGACTCTTCGTGACCCCATGGACCAAAGCACGCCAGGCACTTCTGTCTTAATAATAATAATAATAATAATAATAATAATAATAATAATAATTAATAACAATAACCTTAGTGGGCTGCTTTGGTGGTGGTCCCCACCCCGACCAATGCAAATGTAATTTGTGTTCTACAAAAAAAACATGTATTTCCTTTTCGAGTGATAAACCCATGCTGCATTTTTAATGTAGTGACATGACTTATCTATTATTCATTTATCGCCTTGTTTTTCCTGCCAGTATCAAGAAAACAGAGCCAGGAGCCAAGCACACGCAGAAGAGATAAGACGAAAAATGAGAACTTCAGAACCATAGATAGAGCTGAGGACTGGGCAACATACGGATGGCCAAAGGAGTGTGTTGTCTCATGTCTTCTGGGTACCTAAATAAAGAAAACTATTTAAATCCAAAACATTTGCAATAAAAATGGCTGCGATGTTGGCAACTGTTCAGTGCTCTTTAATTATTTGGTTGAGACTTAACATTTTTTAAAGAGCCCTGCTAGATCAAGCTATTTATTCCATCATCCTCTATCCTGCAGTGGCCAACCAGATGTCTGTAGGAAACCCACAAATAGGATGCCAAGACAATAACTCTGTCCTACTCATTCTCCCCAACAGTAGGTATTTAGAGACATGCTACTTTGAACCTTGAGGGTAGCATATGGCCATCCTGACTAGAATCCATTGATAGCCTTGGTGGAGTATAATCGCTTCTCGAGTTTTTCTGCGGAGAGGAATGATAGCTCCGTGGGTGAGTGCATGATTTGCATGTGGAAGGCCCCAGGTTCAGTCCCTGGTATCTCATATTAAAAGGATCTCTTGGGAGCAAGGCTGGGAAGAGCTTTTCCCCGAGACTTTTGGAGGCTGCTTTGAGAAAGAAAGCAAGAAACAGAGACTAGGGAAGCGGAATCTTGCAGCCAGTACAACATAGTGCATTTCTTTGCTGGAGTATACACATGGCCTTGGTTTTAACTGATATGTTAGGAGCTTCAGATCTCACTCCATTTCCTTTTGGAAATAAAAGCTCTTAGAGAAATGCCTGATTATCTGCAAATTGCTTTCAAAAAATATCAAGTCAGATGGTCAGAGGCATAAAGAACCATCCTATTTGCTCAGCACACCTGTCAAAACACGACCCTGAAACATCATGTGTGCAACCACAGCAGGAGGTGCAAACAAACAGCTGAGTGCATTAATGCTCCTGTGTTTGGTGGGAAAAGAACTTAACTCTGATTATACTGGATTGGGGGCAGTGGATGACCAGCAAAAAAGTATTTGACGGGCCCTGAAGTCACACACTTTTTAATAGTGCTTAGTTTATCCACAAGATAAAAAAGTTAAATAGAAAAGAAAAGGATGAATGGACATATATTAACACAGCACGGCCCATTTCACTCAGAGTAGACCCACTGGAATTAATGGACCTAACTTTGTAATTTCAAAAGGGCTGCTCTGACTAAAACTTAGTTGAATACCACCCGTGGTTAGGGTTCCATTGTAATTTCATCTGCCTGCAGGAAACAGTTTTGACTTATAAACAGCCTTTATAAACTAGCCTTTTGCTAGACTGATAACTGCTTGACCTTGCTTACTTATTGCCCTTGGTTGGTTGGTTGCTACCTGCTTGGTCTATATATTTATAAACTGGATAATATGAAAAAGCCTATCATCTTTTGCAAAGAAAGCTCTTGTGTTTTGTTGATTTCTTATAATCTAGCTCTGGGTTCTTCACACTTAGAACATATTCATACTTTGCAACATAGGAAACGTACCTTAAACTAAATTGGACTGTTGGTCCAGCCAGCTCAGTGTTGTCCACACTGGCTTTCAGCAACTTTCCAGGGTTTTTAGGCAGGAGGCTTTCTCAGCCTGACCCGGAGGTGCTGGGCATTCAACCTGGGGCCTTCTGCCAGAAAAGCAGATGCTGTACCACTGAGCTGCAGCTCTTCTCCTTAAACTTCATGGTTTGGGGCTGCTGCCTTTCTCTGAACCCATTTGCAATCTTAAGTTTTCGCAGGCTCTTTTCCCGTCGTCAGTTTCTCGCTTCTAATTCTAATGTCAATGCTAATAAAATCCCATCGTAAAGGTGTTTTATACATGAGCTGTGCTACGTTATGGTGCTTGCAATATCATGCTCCCCGGATCACCACATTAAATCAAGATATTGGCATTTATGGCGCACTATACTGCCATCATGTGAGGTTATAATTTGGAGATGCTGCAGCTCATGATTGTATCTGAAATGGGAATCCACAGCAATAAAATGAAATGTCTTATAATAGGGCACTGTGAGAACTGTATGTGTGTGTGTGTGTGATGTGGAGTTACAGACAACTCTTTTGGAATAAATCTGGGTAGCTAATGGGATGCCCTCCAGATGTTGATGGACTACAACTCCTGTCACCCCCAGCCAGCATGGCCAAGGTCAGGGATGTTAGGATTTGTAGTCCAACATCATCTGGAGGGCACCATCAATTGTCTGCAAAACCATGTTTCCCTGTCAGTGAAGCCTTATAAAGCTTGTGTGTTGGGTAGGAGAGACCAACTTGCTCGCTGATGTGTATGTGTGACACATAAGGATAGGTTTTCAGATGGGCAGGCTTTCAGGCAAGCAAACTGACTAACGTCTTTGGTTCTGACAGCAAGAGCTGTTCAACATTGGAAAAGACTCCTATGAGAGGTGGTGGACTCTCCTTTCTCGTAAGATTTTAAGTAGAGGTTGGATGGTCATCTGCCCTGTATGATCTACTCCTTGCCTTGCAAAGAATTGGACTAAATGACCCTCAAATCCTTCCAACTCTATAGTTCTATGATTCTCTCTCTCTCTCTCTCTCTCTCTCTCTCTCTCTCTCTCTCTCTCTGTGTGTGTGTGTTTGTGTGTGTACACACATACACATACATAGATGCATGCAAGGCTGGTTTGCATATTGTATTTATTTACAAAGAAGCAGTGGCTGGCACACTTCACATTGTTGCGAGGGAGCCTGGTATTGAGTTCGTCATTCCTGGGCCAGCAGCCAGTAGCTGGCAGAGTTATGAATTAAAAATAAAATGGATATTTATAGATATGCTACATAATACTCCTTTTATGTGAGCTACTTATGTAGGATTCAGCTTGTGCGTAGCCTTGTCCAGTCCAGTAAAGTAATGAGGTGAAGTGCACCTATTAATATAAACAGCTGGTCGCTTTCCCTTGATTCACTGCATTCCTCGTGAAGAAAAACAAAAAATATTGGACCGAGGCTCATTGGCTCAGTAGTAGAGCAAACACTTTGCCTGCAAAAGGTCCCAGGCACCATCTCTGAGTAGAGCTGTGGAAGATTCCCATCTGAAACTCTGGAGACTCACTGCCAGTAAGTGGATGTAGACAATACTGAGTGAAATAGACCCCTTCAGAATTTAAGATTGACCTGCTTAGGAGCCAGACGAAACAGAGACATTCTGTTAAATGAAAGTATAGAGTTCGGATCAAAGGAAGTAATAGTAATAATACAATTCTATTCTGCCTTGGTCAGACCACTCCTGGACTACTGTGTCTGGTTTGGGGCATCTCATTTTGAGAAAGGATATTGACAAGATGATAAAGGGTCTGGAAACAAAACTTTATGTGGAACAGTTGAAAGAATTGGGAAAAGGAGGCTGAGAGGCTATATGATAGCCATCTTCAAATATCTAAAGGGCTGTCACATGAAAGATGGAGCGAGCTTGTATTCTCCTCCAGAGGGTAGGACTCAAACAAGTGGATTCAAATTACAAGAAAGGAGATTCCAACTAAACCTTAGGAAGAACTTTGTGACAATTGTTACAATGCATTGTACGTACTTCGCCAAACCTTTATTAGACATTACAAATATAGGCCATCATAGAACATCTATATATAAAATTTTAAAATATATACAAATAAACAGCCATGTAAAAATATGTAATAACGAGGATTTTCATTGGAGTTTCTTCCTGCTAAATACTGCCATTCACCACTCTAAGAAATACTATTGATAAAAACTCAGCCACCCTTGCAGTTACTTCTGGGTTAATGTCAGACAGATAGAATCTGATATTTTCATTGTCCCGTGATGTTAGACTACCCAGAAAATGGGATAGCATGCATCAGCGTAGCTGGTTGTGGAATGGACAGTAGAAAATTATATGTTCTACTGTGTCCGGCACATTCAAAAAACATCCGCAGTGGGACAGCTGATTGGTTGCCAGCTTCCAGACCTCCATATACTATCAACCAAAATGATTTGTTATTTTTGTTTTGGATTGAGTCAGGTAATTGGGACCATTTTGAGGTGGCATATTTTTATTTCTTTTCGGCCAGAACAAGGTGATGTTTTCTTGTTTCAATGAAGTAGAAAGGTTCTAGTTTGGTATTTTTGAAAATTTGGTGCAGTTTTCTTTTAAGTTGAAGACATTCATCGTCAAACCAGGGACTAGTTCTGTTTGTAAGTGACCTGACTTGGTGGAGTGTTAAGCTCTTCAAATGTTTTGAAGATTTCACTATACAGTGGTACCTTTGGATGCGAACGGGATCCGTTCCGGAGCCCCGTTCACATCATGAGCAGAACGCAACCCGCGTCCACGTGGGTTGCGCTTTGCCGCGCCTGCGCATGTGCGTGATGTCATTCTGAGCGTCTGCGCATGCGCGAGCGGCGAAACCCGGAAGTAGCCCGTTCCGTTACTTCCGGGTCACCGTGGGACGCAACCTGAAAACGTTCAAACTGAAGCGACTTTAACCCGAGGTATGACTGTATACTTCCAGAATGTCACTACAAGAATTAATGTTCTTTAGATTAAAGATTACCTGGTTTGTAAAATTAACTGTAAGTTTCCCCCCACTGCTACATTCATTTCCTGGGACCATTTTAACTGGGTCATTTGCTTATGTTGACAATAATTTGTGTTGTTACGATTAGTTATTTCTAAATCAAAGTTTAAATTTACAGACATCACCAATGGTTGGTTATCACTTTCGGTACATGTTTCAATTCTAAAGTCCATTATCAGATTTACAATGTCGCAGTGGACCAGCATATAGTCAATGACAATGCATCCTTAGGGGAACAATGCATTGTAACACATTATTGACAATGTAACACAATGTGTTGTCCACATTTTCCAGCAAAGATTCTCCATCAGCTAACAACAATAGATGAAGTTATCATAACTTTTAAACTTGCTTTTAAATTTGTAATCCAAGGTTTAAAACCAAATCCTGGATTCCCTGTGCAGGTCCAAAGACACTTTAGAAATGAAATTCGAAAATCAGCAATAAGAATAGCTGACTTGAGCCATAACCTTCCAAATTTGCTCTTGCATTTGCTGCTGGGTTAACAGCGTAGAAATCACCTCATTATTCCTGGGTCAAACAGATGGTGTAACAAGCTCTGAAAATGTTATTGTTGTGGTTGGGGTTCAAATAAGAAAAAGTTTCACCAGTAAAATGTATATCTGTCATGCAACTGTTATAAGCACAGGAGCCCCGTTGGGAGAAGCTTCAAAAACATGTATGCACTCTATGTTTGTTCCTTGTTCAAAATCCAAAATGTATATTGTTGTGGACAACCCAATGATCTGGTTTCAACAGATGGAGTTGGCAGAAGTGTAGAGTTTCTATTGCCAATTAGCTTTGTCATGTAACAGGGGTTAATTTCCCCCCTGAAAAGATCGCTTCCCCTGATGCTGTTGGTAGGTTAGTACAGTGGTACCTTGGGTTACATACACTTCAGGTTACATACGCTTCAGGTTACAGACTCCGCTAACCCAGAAATATTACCTTGGGTTAAGAACTTTGCTTCAGGGTGAGAACAAAAATCGTGCAGTAGCAGCGCGGCGGCAGTGGGAGGCCCCATTAGCTAAAGTGGTGCTTCAGGTTAAGAACAGTCTCAGGTTAAATATGGACCTCCGGAATGAATTAAGTACTTAACCCGAGGTACCACTGTATATGCAAAGTGGGAAGTGGTCTTAAGGAGGATGACTGAAATTCTACCTGCACCTACAAATTTCTCAACTTCTGCACAGTCTGACAACAAAAGACAGAGGGCTCAATTCTAAAATGGGAAAACTCGTAAAAGCACAGAATCATGAAAACTGATGAGGTTGGTAGAGCCATCTAAACTAGTCTGCTGTCATAAAGGAGGAACATCCACATACATGGTGTTGAGAGAGTGGATAGAGATAATTTGTTCCTTTTCTCCCATAATACTAGGTGTATTATTGAAATGAAAATTATTAACAGCATCTTCTGCACATATCAAAGAAATCACTTCTTCACACAATGTCCAATTAATTCATAGCCATAAAATGTGTTGGCCACAAGCTTAGATGACCTTAAAAGTGACATAGACAAAACTCAGGCAAGTTAGGGATGGTTGATAGTGGCAGAGGGCTGTGGATGCCCTGTCATGCTTGTGCTTTCCTAAAAGCACATGGCTGCCCACAAGATAATAGAGCCTTGGTCTATCTTTGTGTTCACCAGCTCTAGACTATAAGATCCACTTTCACCATCAGTAGGGATGGGAAAATCTGTCAATTGCAGTTTTTCTTGGTTTCTCATTTTTCCAATTTTAAATTCAGTTCTTCTCATTTCCTCATCAGTTTTTTTTTAAGTCCTCATGAAAATCCGTCAGATTTTGGTGTTAATTTCTCCTAATATACACATTTGCATGCAATTTTGCTAATATACTTTCCCCCCAAAACCAATGACCCCTAATATATGTGTTTTGTTTGTTCATTTCACTAATATTTGCACTTCTATGTACATTTTACCCTAACAATGTGCCTTAACTAGAGAACTGCATTGCAAAATTCAGAGACCTGAATTTAAAGGATTTCTGTGTTTCAGTTCCTGTATTGTTTCAGAAAGTGTGAATTAGTTAGATTGGCTTTTATATGCGAACTCCATTGAATTTGTCCCTCATCCCTAAACACCTGTAATAGTTCGTCTGGAGAAGCAGTGGCTGCTGCAGAGCTACTATTTTTTTCTGGATCCTTGGAGGATTGAGTCCCAGTGTATAATTTCAGAAAATAATAGTCTCAGTGAAATGCTCTAATTGGGGATAGGTTGGGTTTTCTCCAGAGTGTGGTCTCTTGCGAGCACCTTGCTGATTATCTACAGTCTGTTAAAGAGAAAGAGACACTACGCTCCTCCCCAATTTGATTTCTGCCGGGCTTGGGAGCCCAGAAGATGTTGAGCGTATTCCCCACACGACAAGGCTTCCCGTTCTTGCCTTCAAGACTCCTGATTATAAAGGGGTGAGGAAAAAAGAAAGCGCATCGTCACAAATTATAAATGCAAATGCAAGTTCCATCTATTTAAGCAGTTACTACAGTCATGCCACATCTTTCTTCCAAGGAACTCAAGGTAGTTTACATGTGTTCTTCTTCAGGCCCATTTTACTCTCACAGTAGTAGCCCTGTGAGGTAGGTTAGGCTGAGAAAAAGCCACTGGAGCAAGGTCACCAAGTGAGTTTCATGACTGGGTAGGATTTGAATCCGGGTCTCGCCAGTTCTAGTCCCACAACTGCACCACAATGGCGCTCCAGAACTATGGTTCCTAGTTAAGTGTCAGAAACATTTCCCATCGTGATGATGTAAACTGGGTAAAATTAAACAATACTGAACAGAATAGTAGAGTTGTGGAGCTGGAAGGGACTGTGAGGGTCATCTAGTCCAACCCCCTGCACTTCTGGAATCTTTTGCCCAGCGTGGGGTTCGAACCCACGACCCTGAGTCTCATGTTCTACCAACAGAGCTATCCCTAAGTTTTGTTCTACCCATTAGCAGGAATTTCCAGAGCTTCTGTTTAATGAAGCTTTCAGGGGCCACATGCCAGTGGATAGTGGGGCCAAGACATAAGTAAGCACAGCAATGGATGTGGTTCTTGCCTTTATGCACTGCCACCCCTTTTAACCCTGAATGGACATCTTGGTGATGCTGCTGTTTAAACTGCATTCCTGAGGGTAAGTTCCTGCTCCTTTCCATGGACACAACCCAGGATAAATTAACTGCAAAGAACCATTCATTGTCAGTGGGAGTTTAAAAAGAGCCATCTTTATATTTCTCTTACCGAATAGCCGTGACACTAGGTGAGCCTGCAACCCCTGAGAATCAGATCAACCTTGTGGCTTGTAAAGTTCTGCACAGTGGGCTGTGCAGAAGAACAATACAGCTGTCAGGTGGTGGTGTGGTTGCTCGAGAGCAAACAGGCAAGACTCTGACCTGTCTTTTCCAGGCTTTATTATTAGTGCAAACTATAAAGCAGTTAATTTAGCCTGGGTTGTGTCCATGGAAAGGAGCAGGAACGTACCCTCAGGAATGCAGTTTAAACAGCAGCATCACCACGATGTCCATTCAGGGTTAAATAGTGCAAACTATTTACAGTGAAGAATTCATCATGCGAAAAGCTGGGTTGGATGAATCCCAAGCTGGAATTAAGATTGCTGGAAGAAATATCAACAACCTCAGATATGCAGATGACACAACCTTGATGGCAGAAAGTGAGGAGGAATTAAAGAACCTTTTATTGAGGGTGAAAGAGGAGAGCGCAAAATATGGTCTGAAGCTCAACATCAAAAAAACGAAGATCATGGCCACTGGTCCCATCACCTCCTGGCAAATAGAAGGGGAAGAAATGGAGGCAGTGAGAGATTTTACTTTCTTGGGCTCCATGATCACTGCAGATGGTGACAGCAGCCATGCTTCTTGGGAGGAAAGCAATGACAAACCTACACAGCATCTTAAAAAGTAGAGACATCACCTTGCCAACAAAGGTCTGTATAGTAAAAGCTATGGTTTTCCCAGTAGTGATGTATGAAAGTGAGAGCTGGACCATAAAGAAGGCTGATCGCCGAAGAATTGATGCTTTTGAATTATGGTGCTGGAGGAGACTCTTGAGAGTCCCATGGACTGCAAGAAGATCAAATGCATCCATTCTTAAGGAAATTAGCCCTGAACACTCACTGGAAGGACAGATCATGAAGCTGAGGCTCCAATACTTTGGCCACCTCATGAGAAGAGAAGACTCCCTGGAAAAGACCCTGATGTTGGGAAAGATGGAGGGCACAAGGAGAAGGGGATGACAGAGGACGAGATGGTTGGACAGTGTTCTCGAAGCTACCAGCATGAGTTTGACCAAACTGCGAGAGGCAGTGGAAGACAGAAGTGCCTGGCGTGCTCTGGTCCATGGGGTCACAAAGAGTCGGACACGACTTAACGACTAAACAACAAAATTTACAGTGAAGAGTGTCGCAAGTTCATGTCTGGCTCACTTGCTAGCAGAAGCTGGGAGTGGGCGGTCCTTATACCTCCTCCAGCATAACAGCCGCGTGACCACCAATCTTCTCCTCCCTTCCCTGTGCCTAAACCTACTGCACAGACTGGGCGCTGGCAAAGGGGTACTTCCCTCCCCTCCGGTTTGCTCAGGCTAGGCTCAGGCTAGTTTGAGCCAACTAGGCTCTTCCTAGCATCCCCTGCTCCCACCACTTCCTCTCCACTGGAAGTGGGGCTTCCCTCCTCACCAGAGGAGAAACTGCTTCGCAAGATTTTCGGAGGTTCCCTATAACACAACTGCCCTTCCACCTCTCGCCTCTGAGCTGATGGCAGTTCCCTGACAACAGCAATAGCATTTTTTTCATTAAAGTGACAGGTAAAAGCAGCATTAAAACCCAATCTTTTTCAGATTAAAAGTCCTTAACAGACATGGGGAGTTTGATGCCCAAAGGATGATGACGTAGGTTCCAGGCAAGCCTTCCTGAAGTTTTTGTTTGTTTATACAGTATTTTTATCCCTCTTTTCAGCTGAAAAGGCTTCCAGAGTGGCTTAGATAAGATCAAGAACAAACCAGGCAGCATAGTCGTCCTACTTTACAAAGGAACATAAGACGAGCCCTACAACTGGATCTGGCCAAAGGCCCAGTCCAGTATCCTGTTCTCAGAGCGGCCAACCAGATGCCTATGGGATGCCCACAAGCATGACCTGCGTCCTGTAGTTGAAGGACTGTCTACCCCAAATCTGTCTTAAAGATAAAGAACCAAAAGAAGGGAGATCAGGAAGGGTCCTGAAGTTGCCCACCAGCAGCTAGCTAACAGACACACCAGGTCACAGTCTTCCTTCTTTGGTGGGATGGAGTGTATTTCTCTCTAAATAATAATAATAATAATAATAATAATAATAATAATAATAAGAAGAAGAAGAAGAAGAAGAAGAAGAAGAAGAAGAAGTAGTAGTTATTATTTATTATTTGTACCCCACCCATCTAGCTGGGTCTCCCCAACCACTCTGTGCGCTTCCAACAAAGATTAAAAATACATTAAAATGTCACACATTAAAAACTTCCCTAAACAGGGCTGCCTTCAGATGTCTTCTAAATGTCAGGTAGTTGTTTCTCTCTTTGACATCTGATGGGAGGGCGTTCCACAGGGGGGCGCCACTACTGAGAAGGCCCTCTGCCTGGTTCCCTGTAGCTTTGCTTCTCACAGTGAGGGAACCGCCACAAGGCCCTCGGCGCTGGACCTCAGTGTCCGGGCTGAACAATGGGGGTGGAGATGCTCCTTCATGTAACTATTCCCACGTTTGCATCTATACAAATATACATCAGCATATGCAAATAGCTATCTTCTTTTTCAGAGGTGCATATGTAAGCAGCCTCCCAACAAGATGGGCCCTGCCTGTAGACTTGCAATCTAAACGTTACGGCCAAAAAATAAAAAAGGGAGGAAGAGACTGCAAGGAGATTCCTGCATTGCAGGGGTTGGACTAGATGACTGTTGGGGTCTCTTCCAGTTCTATGACCATAACTCCTGTGGTAGAGTATTTGCTTTGCATGCAAAGTGTTCCAGATTCAATACCTGGTACCTCCATGTAGGTATGGGAATGCCTCCTGACCCAGAGAGCCACTGTCAGTCATTGTAGACAATTCTGAGCTAGATGCACCCAAGGGTTTGACTCAGTATCAGGCAGTTAGTTCCCTATGTTCCTAAGAAGAAAACAAGCAAACCCAAGCATTCATTCTTAAAGTTACTAAGTTCTTTTACTGTCCACTTGAATGAAAGCAGTTCAGGATGTGAAGCAGCTAAATGGAGCTTTGCAGTCAAATGTGTTGACAGAAAGAATTCCGATTCCCTTCTCTCCTTTGACTGTAGCCTCATAGAATGTCTGCTTCTAGATTCATAGTTCAGGGAGAGAAAGAATCAAAGAGCACCCTGATCCCAGCAGGATTCTAGCTTCCTTTAAAAGGCTATGCATGTGCATTCTTGTTTGCTGGATCAGCCCAGGGTATTATGAGTGCAGTGCCAGCTTGCTCAGGCAATTCTCCATTAAAGGTGATGGAGAAATTCTGTTCAGTGTGCATCTAAACGTGAACTTACCTGACTGGCCCTTTCTGAAATAATATGTGAGGTAAAACACAGCCATCCTTCAAAACTTGCACTTCTCTGATTTTTACAACGCAGAGGGTGACTAGTCTAGCCATTACATCTTATTTCAATACTGCATCCAAGGACAATAGCTGCTGCCTTCCAGCATTTGCCGCCCAAGGCAGTGTCTCACTCTCCCTAATGGTAGGGCTGGCCCTGAAGGTGCCCATATGCAATACTTCTTATAAAACCACCAATCCGCTTTTGAGAAAAGAAAAAGTAGCATTTGATCTAGGAAATGAGAATGAAAGAGCCTGCCTTGGAGGTACGGAGATTAATAACACTATAATGACTCATCCTGGCATTTCCCCCCTCCACAACAAAGCCAAATTAACAGTCTCCCTAGGTAATGACTTTAGAAAAACAGTGCAACGTCTGAGAGATTTAAACCCCTCTTTAATGACCACCCTTCTGCCCTTGGCCAAAAATAGTGATACCAACAGCAGAGGCGTAAACTAATCTGGAAAGGGGTCCAGAGGGGATAGAACTTCCCTTATTTTGCAGCCCACATGATGGTTAGGCTTAGGAAATCAGATTGCAAAGCAGAACAGGCAGAGAAAAGGCTTAAGGTCCAACTATGAGTTGTTAGGATACTCCTGTTCCCCCTCACAGAGCTACATTTCCCAGATTGATTTTGTTATGTACTGAAGTTCTCACCCTGGGCCAGCAGGGGGATACTGTAGATAGTTATGCAAATGAAGGATCGAAAAGTGACGTTCAGTGATTAGATAGTTTTAGAAAGTTGCAACAGTTACGCTGTTCTGGAGCTCTATATAAGCAGGCTGACTGAGCTCCTCAATTCAGTTCTGTTCTGGCCTTTGGAATAAACAAGAGCTGTTTGAAGAATTGCTGTGACGTCTGATATGTTCGCCCACAACTTAACAGATTTAACGATCAATCCTTCATCGCTGGGCATTCTGAAAATTTTAGCTCTGTGAATGGTGAATTGTGGTCTCCTAACAGCTCTCAGCACCCTTAACAAACTACATTTTCAGGATTCTTTGGGAGAAGCCGTGACTGTTTAAAGTGGTACCATACTGCTTTTAATGTGTAGTGCAGATGGAGCCTAAGTGAGAATGTCCATGTGTGGAACCTATCACGATGTTATAGGCATTATGTGATGATCCTGCATATGTGGACCAGCCACACACATTTAAATCGAGACACTCATGCAGATGTTTCTTTTACTGAAAGAATAATGATGAACTGAAACCAGCTAGGCAGGTCCAACTGAAACACTAGCAGGATGAGCTAAAAAATTGTTTTGTTTTGCTAGTCACACAGAATGTTTTAATTCAAGCAGCGTATGACAGCAGTAATTGCCCTAGTTCTGACCATCATACGACTCAGTCACTAGGAAGAAGAAGAAGAAGAGTTTGGATTTGATATCCTGCCTTTCACTCCCCTTCAGGAGTCTCAAAGCGGCTAACATTCTCCTTTCCCTTCCTCCCCCACAACAAACACTCTGTGAGGTGAAAGCCAAGGAAGAACATTTTGTGACCTTTTTTAAAAAACACCCAGTAAGGGACACTGAGGTGTTATCAGTTTCCTGCTGTGCTCAGTTGCAATTGCCAATATGTGTTAACTCAAAATTATATTATATTATATTATATTATATTATATTATATTATATTATATTATATTATATTATATTATATTATTAGTAATCACCTTGACAACAAAGGTCTGTATAGTTAAAGCTATGGTTTTCTCAGTAGTGATGTATGGAAGTGAGAGCTGGACCATAAAGAAGGATGATCGCCGAAGAATTGATGCTTTTGAATTATGGTGCTGGAGGAGACTCTTGAGAGTCCCACGGACTGCAAAAAGATCAAACCTATCCATTCTGAAGGAAATCAGCCCTGAGTGCTCACTGGACGGACAGATCCTGAAGCTGAGGCTCCAATACTTTGGCCACCTCATGAGAAGAGAAGACTCACTGGAAAAGACCCTGATGTTGGGAAAGATGGAGGGCAAAGGAAGAAGGGGACGAGATGGTTGGACAGTGTTCTCGAAGCTACCAGCATGAGTTTGACCAAACTGCGGGAGGCAGTGGATGACATGGGGTCACGAAGAGTCGGACATGACTGAACGACTAAATAACAACAACATTTATATTATATTATATTATATTATATTATATTATATTATATTATATTATATTATATTATATTATATTATATTATATTATATTATATTATATTATATTATATTATAATATATTATAATATTATATTATATTTATTATATTATATTATACCTTGTAACAGAGTTTCAACTGCTGTTTTACATTGGATGTATGATGTGGCATCTGATCCATTAGACAGAATGGGCTACTGGCCCTCCAACATTAGTCTGCCCTCCTTTCCATGCCTCCACCTTCCTGCCCGCCTGCCAGGGGGCGTGGATCTGCCTGCCAGCTTCCTCCTTGTCTCAGTGTTGCCCTTTTCGAACTCAGCAGGGAGGAGGAGGGGGACAAAACTAGAATCAGTTGACACCTCTACCTGAGCAAAGGCTCCATCTACTGTCGGCCTTCCGCCCTAAAAGTTTCAATAGGCACCAACCACCACTGTGCCTATCAGTAATCAAACTTGCAATGAGACCTGCACTATAAAAGTTGGAAAGATGGTTAAAAGCCAAGAGTGCTCTTAACCATCCCCTTTCCAGCCACAGACCTCAAAGCACACATGATTAGTTAAGAGCCAAAATCTTTTTGGTCAAAGTTAAACTTTTTATTCAGCATACATCTGGGTATAATACACTTGCGTTTTGCCTGTATTTGTAAGAGGGATGGGTGAGGAGAGTTGCAAAACTTCAATTAATACTATTAACAATGAACATTTTATTACTATGTTTCTCCCGCTAATCTGATGTTGCTGTTTTTTTCTCCCTCTCTCTTCAATTTCCTGGCGTTTGCCTTTTATCTCTTCCACAGGATATTATGCTACCTTGTAAGATGAAGAATGCCGGTTTTGATATTAAACTGAAGCAGGGCTGGGAATGGAACAAATGCTCACCCACAAGTAAAGAGACAACAATCTTCTTTTTTGAGATGAATTAAATAAAGTGAAATTCACCAGTAATCCATTGACACCATCTGACCTGAAGCCTGGCAGGGACCCTTCCTTATCTTTTCTTCCATCTTCAATGAATTAAGTACATTTGCTAAATGTTTTTATATCAGAAATAAGATCCTGATCCCACTGGTTTGGGAAAGAACGCAGACAAATGAATTGGTTTGGGAAGCAAAGATTGGAGGTGGAACTTGAGTCGGTCCAGACACTATCTGAGCTGACTGAGGAATAGAGCACTGTCAAAAGACTAGGCCAAGCGTGGGGAACCTCAGTCCTGGGGGGGCGGGGGACGGGACGGATGTGGCCAACCAAGCCTTTCTGTCTCTCCCAGGCTTCATCCATAGGGATGGAGGAGAAATTGGATTTGGTTTGCATCTCACTCACACTTCCCCAAAATCATATGTAAACTGATTCGCAGCAGTCCTTCAAAATCTGCACTTCTCTGAATTTTAAGCCTCCAATCAAATAACATGTACAATAATGTTGTATTATTTTATTGTTGTTAGCCGCCCTGAGCCTGGCTTCGGCTGGGGAGGGCGGGATATAAATAAATTATTATTATTATTATTATTATTTGTATACAAGGAGAAAGTGTCCATTAAAATGCATATATTTTAAAAAATATCCGTAAAATTTCTTATACTATGGAAACTCACATGTAAAAATGTGCTTATTACAAGAAATGCACACTAAAATGCTGATGATTGCAGACATAATAATAATAATAATAATAATAATAATAATAATAATAATAATGCAAACTGATGAGGAAATGTGGAGAATTTCAGACTGGGAAAAATGAGTAGCTAAGAGAAGACAAAACTGACAGAAGCGAAAGCTGACAAATCCTTCCACCCCTCTGGTCCCTCCTGCCTTTAGCTATGGCCCCGCCCATTTTTGCTGTTGGCCCTGCCCACTTTTCACTCTGGTCCTGCCAGCAGCTGCTAAAGGGGTGGTCAAGCTTTCTCAGGCTAAGGGTCACATTTCCTTCTAGGCAACCTCTCAGGGGCCACGTGCAAGTGATGGGTGGGGCCAGAAGCAAAAGTGGGCGGTGTAACAAATATCAATTGACTCATGCACCATTTTCTGAATTCCACCCAGGCAAGGCAGAAGCACTGTCAGAGTTTAGGACAGATTCCAGCCAGGTAAAGGAGGCTGCAAGGCAGAGTCAGTGAAGGGCTGGGGAGGAGCTGTGGTCTGGGGACAGTTCCAAGTGACAGAAAGGTCGGCATTTGGCCCTGGCCCCTGGTCCTGAGATTACTTGTCCAGTCAAAGCTTGGTTGTCGAACGTAATCCGTTCCAGAAGCCCGTTCGACTTCTGAAATGTTCGACATCCGAGGTGCGGCTTCCGATAGGTTGCAGGAGCTTCCTGCACTCAAGCGGAAGCCACGTCAGATGTTTGGCTTCCAAAAAATGTTCAGAAACTGGAGCATTTACTTCCGGGTTTTCAGTGTTCAGGAGCCAAAACGTTCCAAAACGGAGGCATTCACAATCCGAGTCTGTTTCCAGTGAGACAAAGCATCACTCTCTCTACCACACATTTTCTCTTTTTTGTTATTTATTTTCCTGTCAGAAGGTGGTTTCTGCTGCTTCCTGTTTTAGAGTACATCGCCTATGGCCAAACACAATTTCCTTCTCGAAAGCTGCCCAAACTCAGCTGACCAGCATAGGCATATGCAAGCATTTTTTTAAAAAAGAAAAAACACATGCAAAATCCACCCCCCCCAAAAAAAACCTTGTGTGCTTCCCTAACAAACTCAGCATTACTACTTCTTCTGCTATTCTGTACACTAGGCCCTGGCGGAGGAAGAGGTGTGCGGGGGGAGCACACCATCCCCGGCAGCACGATCCCGACGGGGGGCCATCGCTGCTGCCCCCCCGCCCGCGCTGGGTGCCATGCCCCTACGGGCCTCACACCACGGCCCCAGGACGCACACCAGTCCCGCCCCTGCCTGTTCTGTGCCCCCCCCCCCCCCGGTGCTGGAGCATGAAGCTCCGCCACTGCACTAGGCATACAATGTGGAGAGAGGAATCTAGTGTAGGAACTGGGATTTCTGTGGCTTCCCTAAAGTAGCCTAAGACTGCAATCCTGTGCGTGTTTGCATCAGGGGAAGTTCCACTGAAATCAGTGGGTTTGCAGGCATAGCTAGGACTGTGCAATAAGGCAGCTGGTGGTTTGCTGCTATGCTTCTGTGTTCTGCTGTCTTTTTAGTTATTTATTCATATCAGCAATCCCATGTATGTATGTATGCACATACATTTATATGCTGCCCTCCTGGTGCAAAAGCACCACAACATTTAAAATTACAGTTGTATAGAAACAGCAATGTAAAACAAAATGGGCAGGAATGCCTCTTTTAATATAAAAACTCTGCTGCTTCCACAAAATAATACAAAAGAATAATAATAATAAATGATAAAATGTTATATCCATATTTTTTCCATTTTACCTGGAATACTCATTAAAATTAATAGACCTACATTAGCCATGTTCATTAAATTCAGTGGGTTTTCTCTGAGTATGTTTAGCAGCAGATGACATGCAGTGTATGTATGTATGTATTTTAAAAAACCAATCTCCTGCCTTCTTAATCAGGGAACTATTATTTTAAAACATTACTTAATTTTTTTAAAATTCATTTCTGCCTCACACTTCAGCTAAAAATGCTTCCATAATGGCTTGCCGATCAATAAAAATAAAAATGACAGTCCCTGCCCTTGGCCTTATAAACCGTAAGACACACACACACATACAAAGGGAAAAGGGGAAGCTTTATGTGTGGAGTGGGGTAGGAGAAGGAAACACAGGCAACCAGCTGTTAAATTTACAGAATATGTAAACATTTAATTCGCAGCCAGTCTCAGAAAAACGTTTTGGAAAACATGGGGGTACCTTTTAGTTGATTAAAATGTTTTTAAGCAATTGAATTGTACCAATTAATTGACTAAACACTGCAGCCTTATATCAGTCAAAGATATTAGAAGAGGTACACTGCCTTATCTATCCAGCCTTCTGGTTACAGATTACATAGGCTTCCAAACAAGCTCCAGGGTATCCGTTTTCTATAAGAGGTCATTAAATGGATAATGGCATCACTGAAAAACTCACTCCCCATGCCTAATTAGTCAAGAGCGGCATTATGCGAAGCCTTCATCTCCTGGTCTCCTGTGCAGCTGGAGTGAGCTGTTTGACAGAGATTGAAAGTCAGGCGTAACCTCCTCCTCGATAATTGTTTGCCCACCAGACTCATAATGGGCAAGAACTCAAGAAGAACACGCCACATCCCCCACCAAGAGGCTCTGTCATTGCTTCAAAGACATGTGACTGCTGACCGCCTCTCGGAAGGTGCTTCCAGACTGTAAACACAGCGCATACTATAGAACTTGCTCCCACAGAAAGCAATGATGGCCACCAATTTGGATGGCTTTAAAAGAGGATTAGACCAATTCATGCTATTGATGGCCACTAGCCATGATAGCTATCCTCTGCTTCCACATTCAGAGGCAGTAGGCTTCTGAAAACCAGTTGCTGGTAACCAGCGGAGGCAAGGATACTCTTTGCTCTAATCCTGCTTGCTGCTTTCCCACAGGCCTCTGGTTTGCCACTGTGAGAACAGGATGCTGGACTAGAATGGGCCATTGGCCTGATCCAGCAAGATCTTTTTATGTTCTTAACTATTTGGGGTTTTTTGGATTCAACCACATATCAGCAAATTCAGGTTGTACAATTAAGGGTTTCTGTGTAATTGAAGGCTTCTGGTAATTGTCCTTGTTTTGCCAGCCTGCACCCCAAATCCTTTTAATTGTGAAAGTGTCTTTCTGCTTGCAGTCTTTCCCTCCTCTTTGCTAAGAACTGTTAATGATGCCTCCATTCTTGGAATTATCACTGATTGGCTTATTAAGCACCTATGATCACCTTGGTCATAGTATGATATAAGTGAATATTTGAATATTCTTATAAATACTGTTATGTTCCCACACAGTTTGAATTTCAATGCAAATTAGACTAACAGGTCTAAAGAAGATGGGACAATGAAGGATCCATACACAAATCTCCTATCTGTTTAAGTTTTTCTTTTAAAAATAGCTGTGGGCAGTAGGTAGTGTAATGTTTCTGGATCCAATAACAGGCACCAATAATGAAGATGAGTTTCATTAAAAGAGCTTTATTCAAACAAATACACCACAGAGCATCTTGTTCTGCCATGTGCTCCAGCACAAAAACCTTAAAAAGATTGGATTTCTCTCATATGATAGACAATCCCTATGTTTCCTAAACCCACACAATCTCTGGACACAAACAGCAGGATAAAAAGCCCACAGACAGCATGAATCCTGACTGTCAGGATGTTCAAATTTTCTAAAACGCTTTAAAAACTTTATATTAATGTATCTATCCATCTGTCTACCTGTCATACAGTTACTATGACTGAAGTAGGTGAAAGTAAATCGAAACAGACAGGAAAGTATCTTGACTCAGTAAAGACTCAGATATCATTCACTACTTGACGTGTCAAGGAGTTATGGAGAAGTTCATAGAATTCAAATGGAATCCAATAAACCATTTCCAGAAAATCTTAAACGAACACATCTTCTTTTGAAATTTTAGAAGTTTCAGTGCACCAGTTTGAAAATATGCATAATTACTCACTATGGATTTTGAGCATATTAGGAACTTAATATATACATGCAGTTGAGGAGGCTAAGAATAAGGAGGTCTTATTAGCATACAATACAGCTTTCTGATTAACAAGACAGTGCATGTCCACTTATTCACACAGGGTATATATGTGTGTGTGTGTGTGTGTGTGTGTGTGTGTGTGTGTGTGTGTGTGTCTGCCTCATCTTTGTCTCTTTGGTACCACTGGTAACTGAATCTCCTTTGGGGACGCCAGCTGGAACTAAAGGGAAATTAATATCAGGGAATGGTCACAGCTCAATGGAAGAGCATCTGCTTGGCATACAGAAACTCCCAAGTTTGACCCCCAGCATCTCCAGGTAGGGCAGGGACTAACTCACCCCAGAACCCCCAGAGAACCATCACCAGTCAGTTGGCAATACTCAGCAAAATGGACTAATGATCTGATTTGGTATGGCAGTCTCCTGTTTTCTTAAGACCCAAACAACTGACATGATCAGAAAGGAGCACTTGGTAAGGAATCATATAAACATATGTGTGCAATGTATGCTGATAGATTTGATACAGAGCACACTGGTGGATAGATTGAACAAGAATGCCAGGGTTTGAACAACTTCTACTGCGACTGCTATACTAGTCTGGGTTGGCAACTGTTGAGGGCTATCCCGTGCACCCTCTCCTTCCTCTTCTGATGCTGCTGGTCTTGACTTAGTCTGTTTGCAGGCACCAGCAGCTGCAAGTGACTTTTGCAGGAAGCACTGGGAAGCTACAGGCCACCGCCAAATTTGGCTTGCATTATTGGAAGGTGAGGAGGTATCTAAATCCTGATTGTCAGGAGGATGGAGTGTCGAACATGGAAGAGGAGATGGTGGGAGACCTGAGGATGTAGAGAGGGAGTTAAGGCGGCAGCAATGGATGAGGAGGAAGGAGAGAACACGGCTGAGGGGATTGGAGTAATTAGGAAAATAATGGGCTGTATCTTGGTGGTAGAACGCATACCTTGAATCCCTGGCACCTCAAGTTAAAAGGACTGGGTAGTTAAAGGATTGGCATCTCCAGTAAAAAGGTGATGGCAAAGACCACAGCCCAAACACCAGAAAGCTGCTGTCAGTCAGTGTTGACAATCCTAAACTAGATTAACCAATCAGTTGACTGAACTGGATTAATTTCTGTCACTTATACATAAAGGTAACGGGACCCCTGGCCATTAGGTCCAGTTGTGGCCGACTCTGGGGTTGCGGCGCTCATCTAGCTTTATTGGCCGAGGGAGCCGGTGTACAGCTTCCGGGTCATGTGGCCAGCATGACTAAGCCGCTTCTGGCGAACCAGAGCAGCGCATGAAAATGCCGTTTACCTTCCCGCCGGAGCGGTACCTATTTATCTACTTGCACTTTGACGTGCTTTTGAACTGCTAGGTTGGCAGGAGCAGGGACCGAACAATGGGAGCTCACCCCGTCGCAGGGATTCGAATCACCGACCTTCTGATCGGCAAGTTCTAGGCTCTGTGGTTTAACCCACAGCGCCACCCTTACACATATATTTTCCTTAAAACTCCATTATTTTTTTCTGTCTTAAAAACAAAACACTTTAGACTGTTTCATAAACTTGGTGTGGTGTCTTATTTTAACCCTCTCACACTTAGGAGCTATAATACTACACTACGTACTTTAAAAGGCTTCAGGGCCTTGGGGGGAATTTGGAGGCTGATTGATAAGGGGCAGCCTTGTGGAAATAACGAACCCGTCTCAGGGCGGCAGTTTTTTTTCAAAGCGGAAGAGTGGGCTGAGCAGAGGGAGATACTCTGTTAGCTAAGGACACTCTCCTGCACACGGTACAGGCCCCAGGGAGGCTGGGGGTGGGGGTGGGTAGCTGCTACAAGGAAGCATTGCACGGACTAGCCCACCATGAATGGCACTGGATGGAGCCGGTTGTTTCATTTTGATAATCCTTCCCCTGGCTCCTTCACTCGTATGAAATGGTTTTCACGTTATGAACTCCTTTTTTTTTTTAATGGCCTGCATGATTGTAAAGCAAAGCATTTCCTTATGATAGCACATAAATGTTTTACAACGCTTTCATTTAAATTTAGCGTCTGCTTTAGAATGACAAATGAAACAAAAGGAAGCACCAACGTAAAATATTGTTTTGACACCTTTGGAGCTGAGCAAGGAAATTACACCGAATACGTTTATCCTGCTCCAGCACATTTCAGCACCTTTCAGCAATCTTTTCTTTAGAACAAAGTCACGCTGCAGTCGGCGTGTAAATAATGCATACAGGTAAAATATTATTATACCTGCACATTGATGTAAAATTCCCTGTAACTGCAGGAAATATGGAACATCTGCCAAAACAAAAGAAATTCCTCATTTCCTCACTTCCCTCCAGGAAAAACAATGGTTGGTGTGTGTGTGTGTGTGTGTTTGCACGCTACCTGCAAAAGGCTATGAAATACAAAATACCATTGCATATCAAATGTTAAATAAGATTGTGTTTTAGTTATTCAATACTGCTAAATATTGACTGTTTAAATTTAGATTTGGAAATGAAGTATCACAATGTATCAAATGAGAATATCAAATGGAACTCAAGCAAATATACACCAGAGAAGATAGAATCTTTGGTGCTCCAGATGTTGTCAATTTCCCATTTGCTTTGACTGTCCCTATTATGGGAAGAGTCCTGCTGGATCAGATTTGAGGTCCACTTAGTTCAAATATAATAGCTGACACCCGTTTAACTTCAAACTGCATTTTCTGAGCCAGGTTTGTTCCAGACCTGATAGTCATAGTTTCACAATGTGGATGACATGAGAAACTGATCAATTAGTCCAGGAATTAATTGCAGCAAGGCTTTACACAATGGAAAAAAGACATTAAAAAACTGAGGATTAAATATAAAATATTAATAGATGAAAGGCAAAGAGAGGGGATTTGCCCTTCCGGATCTGAAACTCTACCATGAAGCAACTTGTCTAAGCTGGATGAAAGAATGGATTGAACTGAAGGATGTGAACATATTGGATTTAGAAAGGGCCAATTTAATTAATGGGTGGCATGCGTACCTATGGTACAAAAAAAACCAAGGTTCACAAGGGATTTTTTAATCATGTGATTAGAAGTTTATATAAGGTCTGGATGAGACATAGAGATATCTTAGAAAGAAAAACTCCTGGTTGGATATCACCGTAGAAGCAGTTGCAGTATGGGTAAATATGGATAGGACTTGAGGAAAGTATAAAGATCTGCTTGAATATCAAGAAGGTAATATAAAATTAAGAGATAGGCAGGAGATTTCTAACTGGATACCTGACTGGTTTCACTATTTTCAAACAAAGGAGGTGTTTAAAAAAAGATAAAGAAAAAAGATAAAGAAGGTTCAGAATTTGAAAAAGGGATTTTGGGATCTAATAAAAATTAATTTCTAATTATATAAATTATTGTTAGAATGGGAGACTAAAGATGAACTTATATAGGAGGCAATGATAAAAAGGGTTATTGACATTGGGCATAATATTGAAATCGAATCGTTGAATGGGGAAAATTATGGAATTTTGCACTGAACATTTCTGCATGCTATCAAAGAGAAAATATGCAAAATATGCAATATAGGTGGTATTTGACACCGGTTAAATTGGCTAAAATGTATAAAAGAGGCTCAAAACTTTGTTGAGGGCACATTTATTCATTTATGGTGGAAATGCAACCGGGCAAAGGAATTATGGGAGATAGTGTATGAGTTTTGAAAAAAATTGAAATTCACAAATCCCAAGGAATTGGAAGCATTCCTTCTAGGCATGCTTAGGAATTATTTACCCCCAAAAGCCCACAAACTATTTCAATACGCAACAACAGCTGTGAGTATGGTTTATGCAATATATTGGAAACAAAGAGATCCCAGGGAAAGAACAGTGGTTAAATAAATGAATTGAATATGCCGAGCTTGCAAGGATGACATCTAAAATAAGAAACCAAGATGACAAATGGATGAGGAGTGAGTGGGAGTATTTAGGGGAATATTTACAAAATAAATAAATAAATTGATCTCAAATATAAATTCCAGGTAGGAATTTAAATTCCAGGTACCTTATGACTAACAGTTGACAATATAAAGGTTATGAGAATGTGGAAAATAAGGTGAAGGAATTAATGCATATGCAACTAAGATTTGTAAAGAACTGTTATGGAACGCTGGGTGGGAAGTCCAAAATGACTGCTGTAAAAGAATGGAAAATGTTGCAACTATAAAACTGAAAACTCAATTAATAATAATAATAATAATAATAATAATAATAATAATAGCAAGGCAAGGAGAAATGATGGCACATGCAGGTAGAAGGTTCATGCACATTCTCTGATGAAGTGTGTTATTACAATGCGGTATGGCTGTAACAGGCATGTTTTGTAAGGTGGTTGACCATGATATATGGACTCATCTACCTTTGACTGCTTTGGACGTGTGCAGGGACAGTTTCCGGTGTGAAGGAATACTAGGAAAAGTAACTTTGACAGGCACCTCTTAGGTTGAGTTTGATGGGCTTACCTGTCCATCTTACTGCAAGGGTGGGTGAGAGCCGCCATATAACATTTACGCATGAATTAAATTTACATCTTGCCCTCCTCCTGAAGGGGCACATGGCAGCAAACCCTCAAATGATAAAACAGCTAAGAACAATTCCAACACAGAAACAGGCTGGGAAAGATCTGGATTGAAAAGGCTTGCTGGAAGAGCAAGGTCCTCAGTAGGACTAATGGGAGGGCAGAAATGATCTCCTGACAAGATCTCCACTGAAGGCCCTCTTCTGCCGAGGGCAGTGATCTGTATCTTGATTAATCGCAATGCCCCAAAGTGCCATGCCAGGATATTGGGGATATGAAAAGGAAGGCTCACAGACCCAACTGTCCAACGTGGAGGGGCAGAGGTTGGTGCTGGTAGGCCCTGCTGGAGCAATTTCCCTAGGTTGCCAGGTGATGATGTCAGGCCTGTATCACGAGTGAAGAACCCTCTGACTGCTTGGAAAATCTGGCATGCACCTTCCCCTTAAGTTTGATGTTGGCAGTAATGGATATACACGTTGACACTCCTTGGTAAAACTCACCATGACCATTTTTATAACCCCAAAGTCAGAAAATGGAAGTTTCAATGTTTTTATTCAAAGCAGCTTCTCACAATGTATAAATACTGCATATTAACACACATGAAAAATACAACTTCTAAGGCACCCAGAAAAATGTGTTCATACACTAGTTTACAGGACCATTGACAAATATATTGTGTACAATTTGATCTAGACAGTCAATATTTGATAAATCAGAAGAAACTAGTACTGAACTAGCTTCCAAAATATTATTTACAACACTGTGGTTAAGGGGTGCCCTATACCCTCATATTTGTTATATACTGTGCACTCTCCTTCATCACAAATATTGGAATCTGTTCCCATCTTATTCTATGCTATTTGGACAACAAAATAACTTATGGGCCTAATCAGAAAATGTTTTAATTCCTTTGTGCAAGACACTCATTAGATATCAAACAATCTTCACAGATTAAATTTGCAATTCTGTTTTTTTTTTTTTTTTTTGGTTATTTGCTTCATCTCCAAAGTTTGGTAATAAGCCTTACCAATAGGCACTCCATCATTTACTGGCTATCTTTCATGTTCCAACATGTTAAAAGCAGATAGACTCACAATGGCTATCCTGCCCTTTTCTCTATCCCTGAAATGAATGATACAAAATGCATGTTGAAAGGGAATCAACAGACGACCCTTTGCTGTACAGATAAACTGCTTCATTTTTTAACTTCATTCATTAGGATAATTGATAACTCTTTGGTCCTTATTTTTTTAATGGAAGATACATATAGATTTATATATATTATTCCCTAGAAGTTAAAATCCTGTTGACAATGTCAGTGAATTTGCAATTGAATTCCCGTGTGGTATTTAAAGTAGTGGCAAAGAGATTTAAGTATGGCTTAAAAACATACAGTTAATTGGGTAGACAGAGATAACACATCCAGGAAAGGGAGTACTTAGATGCACTACGATTAAGATTGTCTGTAAGTCCCTTATGTAAACTTCTTTAGTGTCTCCTAAAGAGAGTTGGCTTCAGTCAGATTTGACTTTTATAGACCCAGCCACCAAAAAAGAGAGAGCCTGAGATTGAGTAATGTGGCTGGGCGGACAGTATGCAGTTTATATCAAACAATACCCACACCGACAAGCCTAACTATGTTGTTTGAAAGAAACAACCCGTATTAATCCATATCACAAGGAAAAAACTTAAGGCCTTGCATTCTAAATTTGCCAAATGTCTGAATGCTTCAACTGGGGGGGGGGGGGTGTTAGAGGAAATTTCTTCAGATCTAATTAGATATGATGATGACACAACTCATTCCTTAGAAGGTAGGTTGTACTGAACACTTTCTCTGTCTGTGTGTTTCCTATCCTGAGAACCACCTATCCCTAGCAACTTGCCCCTCTAGAGAGCTTATACCTGGTTTTAGAGTCTGGATAGGAGGAGGCAACTAGAGAGGAGGGGGGAGTTTCAGTGGGGAAAAAGATGTGTGAAGAAAGGTGGCTGGCATGAAGTTTTCCCCATCCTCTGTTTTTATATCTGCATGATGGCAACTATAACAAGAAGAATAAAAGTTCTACAACATGGGTCTGTTGCCATCACATCTAATTGGACCCTCCATCTTACTTATGCAGTTAACAACATTTGATTCAACCTAGTGGTAAGGCTTATTCACAAATGCACAAAATTTACAAATTGTACCTTAAACTCTGTTATTTCAAGGTTGGGGGAAAAACAAAAGAAATAATAAAACAACACCCTGCCTGCATATATAAGTGTAAAAGTGTGTATTAGAATTCTAAGAGGAAAACAATTGGCACCAACCCCAGGATGCTTGAGATTAAAATAATGGTTAACCATTGTGGAAAAAGATTGCCTAAAACGCTTACCCTAATCTACCACGGAAATATAAAAGTTTATATTTTTGAAAATATATACTTATTAAAGTTAGACAGCTTATTCATTGAAACAGAAAGTTACCCAACTAAAGCCACACTTTATGTACAGCGAAAATGTACATGCAAGTGAAAGACACAGAAATAAATTGTTTCATTTTACCGTATCTACAAATGCAAAAACTGCCAATCCTTAAAGATTTGTACAAAACAATTTACATGAAATAATATAACATACTTAACAACAAATTTGCATGTATTTTTTAATTAAATACTGTGAATATTCATAAAAGTATTCGGTCTAATATATACAGTATACCTATACAGCTGAATACCCAGTGACAATAGAAAGAGAAAACAAAATAAGGAAGTGTATTAAAAAATAATCACTGCCCATTTTTCTTAAAAAAATTAAATGGAAATTAAATTAACCACCTAGACATGATTTTTTTTAAAAAAAGCTTTAGAGCTTTCAGAGTTAATTTTTGTGAAGAAATGGTACTCAGTTTTGTTCAGCTATTAATTTGCCAAGGCAAATGAGACGGTTTTGAAAATGCTGTTGAAGAAACAATGTTGAAAAATCAGATACATTAAGAAAAACTGCTGTTCAAAAACCAAAATGTCGCATCCCAAGAGTCTACACAGAGCAATAATTTTCCCATGCTGCAAGGACTTCCCACTGGTTCATTAAAATGTCTAACACATCATTTGGGGTTGCAGCACTTGTTTAGAGACATGAAAGCATGTTTTTGAAAGATGTTTCCCCATACAATTATTTGCCCTGCAAGTGTACATTCAAGGTTATGACTCCAGTTCACATGTTGACTCTAAGGAAGTCAACTGGACGAAAATGATTTGTGGGTTTCTTAAGACGGTTCACGACTGAGAATAAGGGAGGCATCAGCCCTTGACTGAGGAATGCGGCCTTGGCTTATGACACTTGTGGGTAACAAGCGTTCCACAAGCCACCTTGAATATTGCTTTCCAAAAATATTTAGACA